>NC_086341.1:6759142-7959142 GCF_032445375.1 Bacillus rossius redtenbacheri | reverse complement strand
CCAAATGGATTTCGTGGTGACCACAAACCTGTTTACTTGCAAGAAAAATTTTGTCAGTAGGTACTTATTAAAAAGAAAAAAAAAAGGGGGGTATTGTCTGTAAAGTCGGTTATGGACGATAATTTTACGTGAAAACGTCATAAGTAAACCTTGATGAAAAATTGCATACTTTTAAATTTTCAAATATTATTTACAGTTTTTGCAAATTTAACTTAAATAATTTGTTTAAATATAATCACGAACAATTAGTTAAAAAGCCCGCCTTAACATTTTTGATATTATAGAAGATTTTCTCGCAAGGTGGTTGGCCGGTTCTTGCACGCTCGGCTCAGGCGGAACGTGCCAATGAGTCATGCTTTATCGTGCGTGCAGCCGGCGTTCATCGATTTATAAGACGTTTATCACGTCAAAAAAAAAAGATATCTCGAAACAGTGCAGGAGGCAAAGTGAAGGGATTTTGCGTTACACACGGTAGTTTGAGTCTAAAATAACTAGATGGCAGTTCATGTCGGCTTCGAACCAATATTACGTTATGGAGTGAGGGGTGGCTCTCTCTTCACCACAGTCACAAATTAATTTTATCCGAAAAAATAAGCAAATTTTGAAAATAGAATTTGAAGTAATCTCAAAGTTTATGACAAAACATTATTATGTAGCGCAAATGTTGCCTTTTCACAAAAGTGGGGTTACGAAACCCATAGACTGGGGGTCTGTTCCAAAGACTGGGGGGGGAGGGTCTGTTGCAAATACTGGGGGGTCTGTTCCAAAGACTGGGTTGGGGGGGGGGGGGGGTTTGTCTGTTCCAAAGACTGGGGGGTCTGTTCCAAAGTTTTAAGTCACTGTAGTTAGCAACTGGTTAGCAAAACAAACTGTAGCTGTATAAATTCCTATTTATACAAGACATTTTTTTATAATGGTTTGAAAGGATCTCTCTGGGAAGCCTTCACGATGCCAGGAGGAGTTTTGTTAAACAAAGACGTTAACAACAGATCAACA
Organism: Bacillus rossius redtenbacheri; assembly: GCF_032445375.1. Classification (NCBI taxonomy): domain Eukaryota; kingdom Metazoa; phylum Arthropoda; class Insecta; order Phasmatodea; family Bacillidae; genus Bacillus; species Bacillus rossius. The sequence goes on along the minus strand of NC_086341.1, from coordinate 7,958,146 downwards.
AGGAATTAGCTTTAAACATCATTATATCCGAAAACTATTTTGCTATCCAGATGTAAAATAAGAGTAAAGGATCGTTTTCATTTTGAATTAAATTATTATTAACATTGAAAAGAATACACACAAGCACTTCTTATTTCCTTACCTCAATGGGAAATTTAGAGCAATTGTATTATTGAATAGGAGAAAATAATATTTTTTTAAATTATTTTCCCAATAGGCCTCATTAATGCGTTAAAATTAAAGAAAAAAAAAGGTGGGGGGGGGGGGTTATCTATTCCTCGGCTACTGAAGACTTTATGAGTAGAGACCTGAAAAATTCGCGGGTTCATTTCGTGTTATAATAAAATTCAAATAATTATACCTCAGCGCTGCTTCTGTCATTGGTTCACTGTTAATCTGAAGGACTGAGGGCCAATTAGAGACCCATCACTCATAAGAAGTGTCGAATCACAGGCCACCCAGTCGAGACGTCTCACAAGTCAGCAGCCAATGAACAGTTGGCATTTGCCCGAGTGTGTAGAGGATATTGGAGTCCATCCCTGTAGGTCATTGAACCCGCGAATTTTTTTCCGGTCTCTATGCATGCCCCCTTGTTAACACCTCAGCGTGTTCTTGGATGGTATTCGTAATTAGACATCCCGGGCAGTTGTCGTATCACGTGGTTTCTTCCATCGTCCATTAATCACGTGAGGCTCGAAAAAGGGGGGGGGGGGGGGTCGGGAAAAATCACGAAATATCACAAGGGGGGAAAGGGGGGGGGGGGTGTAGAGCGATATCACGTGTATTTTTTTTTTTCGCGCGATTTCTACTTATACGCCTTTCCTTTATTATTTTTATGCCAGTGAGAATAAACCTGCAAACCTTAATGTGTGTCTGGACATGTTCATCTCTGTGCTTAATTTTGCAGAATTAAATTAGATTATACCTATATTTAAAGATAATATTCTGAAATTTTTAAAAATATTTTGTACCAAAAAAAATACACGTGATTTATTTGGGGGGGGGGGGGTAGTCTAAAACATCACCACAAATCACTAGGGGGGAGGGGGGTTAAAAAATTGCTAAAAAAACATCACGTGATTAATGGACGACCCCTAAGGAGCTCGAGGGAGCATCGCCGGGGGGGGGGGGATGGGGGATGGGGGGACCCACCGGTCGAAGACCACGTCCGTCCGCCGAGACAGCCCCGGGTTCGACCTCCGAGGGGCCCGGTGTTGATCGGACAACAGCACACGTGCTGCCTGCTACGTGCCGCGAGCCGGTAATTCCGTTAGAAGTTCGTTAGCCCCCCCCCCCTTCTCCTCCCTCTCCCTCTCCCCCCCCCCCCCGGGGTGTGTGGGGTTGGAAGCCCCGGGGCCACACGCCTGGGGTGCTAATTACACACCGGGTCTCTCTGGCAGGTCTCTGTGGTCAGCTGCAACCCTCCATCCCCCCCTCCTCGCCAAGGGGTGTCCACGTTTGAAACCGCGCGTGCGTGCGACGCGACGCGACCGAAACCACCACCCCCTCCTCCAAACCCCTCCTTCCCTCCCATTTCCACGGTGGGCGGTTTCCAGGGACGCGACAACCGTTCTGACAGCGAGAATGATGTTTATAGCGGGGTGAGATTTTCAATCATACAAGGCTACTACCTTTGAATATATATACTGTATAGAAGTCGCCAGCCTAGGTTAAAATTTCTAATACGGTTTTGAGGCAGTTGGTTAATTCACCGCCGCAATCGCCACCATCTCTAGGGCATCGACTCGCGGTGGTCCCTAGCGGACAAGTGTCGAACTCTTCGAACACCCCTTCCCCCTCCCGTTGAACGACCTTGAGTTGCAGTGAATGATAGATGGGGGGTGCGGGGAATGACAGCGGGCGACAGTGCTGCACTCTAACGTGCAAATAACAACTAAGACGATACAGGGCGTTACGGCAGCGCACTGCAGCGGTGAAGTTCCCAAGTTGCTCATCATACGCTTCTAAAAAACGTAGAGTAAATCCTATCCACTCGCGACTTCTATACAGTATATATATTCAAAGCTACTACTACGTATGGACACTGTTGCAGCAAAGACTTGGCACTGGTGTAAAAAAATTATGCGAAATAATCATGATCATTTTTTTTTAAATATCTAAATACAATATCGTGCAATTTTTTTTGGAAAAGATGTTTCGATTTTTGAGGTGATAATTTAGGCTACTACGTAAGGACATTGCTGCAGCAAAACCTTGGCACTCGTGTAACAAAAAATTATGCCAAATAATAATTTTTTTTAAATCTAAATACAATATCGTGAAATTTTTTTGATGGAAAAGATGTTTAGATTTTAGAGGTGAAAATTTATTTATACATAAAAAAAATATATAAAAATGTGAGGAAATAAGGTAGGTGGAGGCAGATTGGTAATCATTGTCCTCTCATATTTACTTACCCTTGATTCGGTTGGAGGGGGGGAAGGGGGTTGCTGTTCACCTCGTTCACCCCTATATTCTACCTGATTCATCACATGTCGGTCAGTTTTGAAGTGAATCATCTGTACAGACGGTATATGATAAGCCAAGTCGATGACTGTCACCAGAGCTTCACGGGAATTGCAAAGATCAGGAAGAGACCGGCGCCATGTTTGTTCCCGCCAGAATTTCTGTTGCGACGCCGCGATAAATCAGGTAGCGGCAAGACTTTGTGGCTGCGGATACGTCAATTGCGCATTACTAGGGGCATGCAGATTTCGCGAAAAGATTTTGAGTGTAGATGCAAGTTAAAACACTATAGCATCGTCTGTGTCTCATGATCGGGCGAGTTTCTTTCAGGTCAATATCGATTATTTCAACACCAATCACAGCGAGTCAGTGCGGAAGCAAACACGTCCTGAGTGGCTCAGGTCAAATAAGGCAGAGACTTTTCTCGCAGACGTCCGCCAATCACGAGGAAGAAACCGCTGGTGTGAGTATAACTTGTTGCAGTCTAATAGGCGTTCAGATTTATTCGCGAAAAATGCCTTCCCCTACGCATTACACATCTAGGTAAACGCAGCTATTACAACAGACTATCAGTGAACCAAAAAAAAATATTAATACAAAACACTATTCTACAAGATGAAACTGAAAAAAAATTAAACGGTGATGCTTAATATGCATTATAAGTAATAAAATCTGGGAAAGAAAAATACAAAATTCTGTAAATGTGAACAACCCACGTAAAAATCGCACAGAACGAACGTTTTCGGAATGTACCTTAACATTTAAGGCTGTGTTTGTTGCGAGTCGATAATAATCGATTATATCGCTGGAGCGGCCTGAATGTAGCTTCAGTTCGGACGCGATTCGACTGGAACGGATTTACCGTCGCGCGCACCAGCGTGGGTGGTAAAGGGCGGTAAAGGGAGGTAAAAGGTGGTAGAGGTTTGTAAAGGGGGGGTGAAAGGGAACGCCACGCGCTACTTTACGAGGCAATGGCGGCTGTCGAATGAAGATAAATAGGACCGCCGAGGGCGCACAGGTAGGGCGCGGATGTTCCGAGGGAAGGAGGGGGGGGGATTTTCACATACGCAAAAAAAGGGCTGAAAGAGGGGGGTGAAAAAAAGGGAAGAGGCGAATCGTTCACCGTTGAGCATTTTCCGAACGAGCCCCAAGCGTAAGAGTGTCGCGACCCGGATTTTCTCGATTTACCTCCTGCTGTCCCAGAGCACTGAATATATATATATATATATATATATATATATATATATATATATATATATAAATTTCCTATCAGTCAAATGATTTGACACTTAAACCCTTAGTTCACTGGCTTCTGCTGTTCGACAATAATCAGAAAACCTAGTTGTGGTTGGTGCAAATTCAAGTGGAAATCACCACCCAATCAGCGAACTTCACTAGCTGAAACTGCCAGCGGGGTTTCAACTGATTCCCGATGGATCAAATTTCAGCTCAATTGATTCTAAATTTCTTTGATTTCATGAAGTTTCTTCTGTTAAAAATTAGACCCAGTTATACCTACAATAAAGAGTTGCATTGAGTTTTTTTGAGAAAATGTTTCGGACCAGTTGTGTGTCAAAACACTGTCCCACCACTTGTTTTTCTTGATTGGTTAAGTTATTTAAACTGCATGTCTACTGTCGCAGAGCAATCACAGTCAATCTGTGCAGAAGCAAACGCGTCCTGTATGGCACGGCCAGAACAAGGTGATGACTTATATTTAGTGACTGGAAAAATTCGTGGTTTCACTTACCTCCAGGATAGACTCCCCGATCCTTTGAGTATTTGGGCAAACGTCAGCCGTTCATTGACTACTGAGATGTGAGGTGTCTTGGCTGGGTAACTTTTGATTGGATACTTCTTTGATTGAGGGTCTCTAATTGGCCCAGGGTCCTCCAGATTAACAGCGAACCAATAGCAGAAGCAGCACAAATATGTAATTATTTTAATTTCAGTATGTCACGGAATAAATCCATGAATTTTTCCGGACTCTACTTATACCGCATACGGTTTCCCATTTAAAAAAAAGAGAGAAACCGCTTGCACGGGCGTAATTACCCTGCTGCAGTCTAATGAGCGTTCAGATTTGTTCGCAAAAAAAAAAACGCCCCTAGGGTAACTGGGGACCTGCATAATTCGAATCATTTCATAACACTCCCGTCGTCTCCTGGCGTCTGTACACAAACAAGTCTTCGCTTTTCGTTTATTGTTCGCTTAAAACTCTTTACTCTCCGTCCGGATTGTGAAAGGTTCGTTCGAGAAGTATTTCGTTATTATCTTATTGGCGTATTTTTAGACACTTGAAAAGCTCTTGGATTCATTTCGTGATAGACTAGAATCCAAAAACGTTTGCCTCTTTACTGCATCAGTGATTGGGCCACAGTTTATCTGAATGACACTTGGCCAATGAAAAACCTTTAACAAAAGAAGTATCAAATCACTAGCGTCCCAGTTAACATGTGTCGCGAGTCAGTAGCCAATGAGCAGATGTAATTTTCTCGCATGCATAGAGGATCATGGAGTCTATCCTACAGATCATTGAAATCGCGAATTTTTCCGGTCTCTAATAATATGTATTCACGTCAAAAAGCCCAAGTGGTTTGGGTAATAGGTAGAGGCAAGCATTTTTCGCGAAACAAGTCAGAACACCTATTGAACTGCAACTAGGTATACCCGCACCAGCGGTTTCTTCCTTGTGATTGGCGGACGTCTGTGAGAGAAGTCGTTGCCTTGTTTGACCGAGATCACTCAGGACGCGTTTGCTGCCGCACTGAATTGTGATTGGTGTTTGTAACAATCAACACGTAGACGAGAGAAACTCACCCGATCACGGAAGGAACACAGACGATGCTACAGTGTTTTTACTTTCGACTATTATCGGAATCTTTTCGCAAAATATGAATGACCCCAGAAATAGGTTTTTTTTTTTTTTTTTTTTAAATACAGTGGTCTTCAAGAAGTTTCATGCCACGGGGTTGAACGACGAGGAACGCTTCGTTTTTTTTTTGACGTGATAACGTGTAAATAGATGAACGCCGGCTGCACCCACGAAAAAGCATGACTCATTGTCACGTTCCGCCTGAGCCGAGCTTGCAAAAACCGGCCAACCACCGTGCGAGAAAATCTTCTATAACATCAAACAGGTCAAGGCGGGCTTTTTAACTAATTGTTCGTGATTATATTTAAACAAACTATTTAAAATAAATTGGCAAAAACTGTAAATAAAAAAGTATGCATTTTTTCATCATTGTTTTTCTTATGAATTTATTACGTAAAATTATAGCCCGTAAACCGACTTTACAGACAAACCACCCCCCCCCCCCCCCATTTTTTTATTAACAGGCTATGTTAAAGTTCGTGAGAATTTTTAATAAACTCTTGTTATCTTAGTAAACTGTAAATGAATACTGTTTTAAAACATAATAACTAGAGACCAGAAAAATTCGCGTATTCATTTCACGATATCCTAGAATCCAAACAACTGCACCTTTATAGTGCTTCTGCGATTGACTCACAGTTTATATGAAGGACTTGTGAGCCAATGAAAAACCTTCAACCAAAAAAGTATCGAATCGCAAGCGTCCCAGTTGACAGGTGTCACGAGCCAATGAGCAGGTGGCATTTGCCCGAGTAGGTACGGATTTGTGGAGTCTATCCTAGAGGTCATCGAAAGCGCGCGAATTTTTCCGGTCTCTAATAATAAATATGTAGATGATTTTTTTTTTTTTTTTTAACTGCGCGTGAATCTAATTTTTTTTTTCCGCGTCAAATCACCGGTCCACACTCGTTTCAAACACCTCCCCCCCCCCCCCCCAACCCACAACCCTCCAGACACAGAGAGGCAGGCACCCGGGAGCGAACATTTGACATTCCCTCGCCGCTCGTCAGGTCCATCAGGTGGCGATGGGGGGAGGGGAAAAGGGGGGGAGGGGAAAAGGGGGGAGGTTGTCCTCGCTTCTGGCTCATCGACGACCCCCGTGACGCGACATCGGGGCGCCGGCGGGTGTCGACAACACGTGTCGGTGCTGACCCCCCTACCCCCGCTCTAACTAGTCACCACACCTCGTCACGAGACATCCAGACAGCTGTTTCGCGGGACCCGGGGCGACATGTAGGCTCGCACTGGTCGATGGAGCCCCGGTAAATTGCTTGTTTTGAACCGTGCGACGCCGATTCCGCGGTCATCAGGGGCTGGACGGAGAACAACCCGGTTGGGGAGGTGGGGGAGGAAAACAAAAAAAAAAAAAAGCCTATTGGTTGCGGCGGTAGGTGGTAGGGGGTTGATGTGAGTACGCGCGCGGTTTTTGTCGCCGCCGTTTTCAATTTTCGCGCGACCAACAACCCCCCCCCCCCCTTCCCTTAACCATCGCGGTCGGGCCTACTCGTCCGCTCGCGCCAAATTATCACTCTGGCCTACGTCGCGTGGCTTCGGCGCCTCCGGTGAACGGAATAGTGGTCGCGCGCGTCACCCCCTACCCGACAAAACATCAACCCCCTCACCCCCCTGACACACACACAAATTACTCCCTCCCTCTCGGCCAAATAACCAAAACCCTCGCAAACAGAAATCCATTATAACTGCGCCCGTCGTCGGCGGGAGAAAATCCAGAACTACGTTCGTCCACTGCGCAACGCGCGACGTTTAAGTACTTCCCCACTCAACTGGCCGAATCAACTGAAATATTTAATTCATAACTAAACGCTAGGGACCGGAAAAAAATTCGCGGGTTCAATGACCTGTAGGATGAACTCCATAGTTCTACGTACACTCGGTCAAATGTCACACCCACACATTGGTTGCTGTCTTGTGGAGACGTCCCAACGTAGCAGCCTGTGATTCGATACAGCCTTTGGTTGGGTGTTTCTCATTGGCTCAGAGTCATCCAGGTGAGTGAGTTGTGAGCCAATAGTAGAGGCAGCACTGAGGTATAACTATTTGTTGTTTAGCCTATCGCGAAATGAACTCGCGAATTTTCGCGGTCTCTACTGAACGTCGATTAATTAATTTTATCTCCCCCGTACAATTAATGCATCGAAAAAAAATTATCTGTACTTAAAAAAAAGATTCCTTTAGAAACTCTTTTGCCATGAAATAGGTAGTATGTAACACCACAATTAATTTCTTATAACTTTGAACAAATTATGGCTACGTTTTATTTGTTTCTCGAGATAATGTTGAAACATTTTTACATAAATTGACACGTAATTATTATGTTCTAATTAATGTTACATTCAAGCATTATTTTTTTAAACCACAAAAAAAATTGATAATCGAGTATTAAATAATTCAGAACCGTATTCTCTCCAAACACCATTTTGCCAGTGGATAGTGTTGTTTTCGTGTATGTAAAAAATTTATAAATATCTGTAATTCGACGTGAATATTTCAGTTCCATTCGCAAGAAAATAAATCACACTGTGGTCATCGCATCGATTCGCGTGTATTATGTATTATATATATATATATATATATATATAGAGAGAGAGAGAGAGAGAGAGAGAGACCGGAAAAATTCGCGGATTCATTTCGTGATAGGCTGAAATTCAAACATGTGTACAGTTCTGCTGGTTCTGCTATTGGTTCGCAGTTTAACTGTATCTCTGTGGGCCAGTGAGAGACCATCGACCAAAGAATCATCGAACCACAAGCTACCCAGTGGAGACGCCTCACAAGTTAGCACCCAATGAACACGCGTGTTTACTTGAGAAGTGCAGAGGATAGTGGAGGCTATCCTAGAGGTCATTGAATCCGCGAATTTTCCAGGTCTTTAATAATAAGGATGCGTATATGATCTCAAATAATAATAAAAAAACTTATGAGCAGACAAACACAAGGAGCGTTATGAAAATTACCCAGCATCACTGCTGCGTTATTTCTACCTCTCCCCTGCCGTCTCCCCAAACGGCCGTTACAACTAGCATTTAGCATGTTATTGCTACTTACCTATCCCCACCCCCCTTTTTGCTGTCATCCCATTTGTCGGCTAGTGCATGCGTTTGAGTGGCGTCGCCGCTGACGCACTCTCCTCCTCTACCGGTTCCCCCACCTTGTACCTATATATTCTCCTCATTCGATCGGAATTTTCGTAACACTCGAAAATTGTAGCCCCCTCCCACCCCCTGCAGAAAATAATATACATTAATCACTGGTTACCAAAAAAGTTATGGCTAGGGTCATGCAGATTTCGCGAAAAGATTCCGAGACTAGGTAAAAGTCAAAACACTGTAGCATCGTCTGTGTTTCGTGATTGGGTGAGTTTCGTTCAGGTGACATGTCGGTTGTTACAACACCAATCACAGTGATCCACTGCGCAAGTAAACGTGTCCTGAGTGGCCCAGTCAGATAAGGCAACGACTTCTCTCTCTCTGACGGCCGCCAATCACAAGGAATAAACCGCTGGTGCGGTTATACCGTATTGCAGACTAATAGACATTCAGATTTATTCGCGAAAAATGCCTGCCCCTAGTTATGGCATTGCGAAACATTATTATTTTGCGCAGACGTAACTGAGCCGTATTCGAGGGGCCCGCCTGGTCAGAGGTGTACATATGCATTACTGAGGTTGCAACGATAAGTGCGACGCTCGCTGGAGCTTCTAGCACGGTATCGCCTCTAAGCGCGAAGCTGTGAAGAACTAGGCGCGCAGTCTTGTCGTCGTGCTCAGGACAACTATGTTTTCTGTGCAGTAACCACAAGTCTCTCGAGTGTTTTCTAGAACATAATACCAGGTGTTTCATGCCTGAATTTTATTCTAAAAGCACACATATTTCAGCAATTTTCACTCTTCTACAAATACATTGTTACCGGTGCTGGTAACTTTCTTCATTGTTTAGTTAGCTTCTTTTTAATTAATCTTTTTAATTAGAAAATATTCATTTTTATTGGTTTTGGCCATTTTTGTTGGCCAAAGCCAATAAAAATGAATATTTTCTAATTAAACATATTTATTAAAAAGAAGCTAACTAAACAATGGAGGAAGTTACCGGCACCGGTAACAATATAAAATTAAAAACAAACAAACAGTGAAATAGATCTTCTCCAAATACCGGAACAAGTACTGTTAGTTGCTTGCGTTATTGAAGTATTCAAGATCTACTGAAGAACTAAAACACAATGTAGATCAAACAGTGACTCCCAGGACTGCAATTGAACAAGTTAAGACAGCCTACTCTGTTTTGAAGACCATGTTTCCTATCATTATTTTTTTAGAATTATAATTAAATATTAATTAATCTATCCTCGCACTCAAATTCTAATCTAAAAAAACCCAGATAAAATCGTAAAACCCGATATTATGGTCCTAAAAAAACATAACTAACATCCGCCGTGTACACGCCCAGGTGGGAGAACGACCTTAAGTAACACACGTGCAGTTGCGTGTATATGGAGATACCGTGTTTTTTATTTTATATTTTAAGTGGGAGTATGATATTTCCTTGTGGCTTTAACTTTGTAACATGCCCCCGTAGTTTATATACAGGATGAGCACAAAATAAGTATTCAAAATCAAAAATTCATAAAACCCAAACGGTACAACATACAGGCTTCGAACCTTATAAGATAGTTAATAGAGAAACTCTGGAAGTTTTTTTTAAAAACATATTACAGAAACTCGATGTGTGCTCCTCTTGTCACACGGCAAACGTCGAGACGATATTCGAACTCATCCCACACCCCGCACAACATGTAGGTAGAGTAGGAGCCATTTTCTACGCTAGTACTGTCTGGCGGCGGCAGTCTGCAACAAAAGAAGTGCGTCTATATGTAAAAACGAAACTTCCAGATATTCTCTATGAACTATATAAGGATTGAAGCCCGTATGTTGTACCGTTTAGATTTTTTGAATTTATGAATTTGTATACTTCTTTTGTGCTCATCCTGTATATACTTATAGTTACAGAGACCGGAAAAATTCGCGATTTCAATGACCTGTAGGATACACTCCATGATCCTCTATGCACGCGGGAAAATTACGTTTGCTCATTGGCTACTGACTCGTTGTTACCTGTTAACTGGGACGCTAGTGATTCGATACTTATTTTGTTAAAGGTTTTTCATTGGCCGAGTGTCATTTAGATAAACTGTGGCCCAATCAATGATGCAGTAAAAAGGTAAACGTTTTTGGATTCTAGCCTATCGCGAAATGAATCCACGAATTTTTTCCGGTCTCTACTTATAGTCCGCGATCTTCAACCGATGGCATTCATTCCGGGCCGACGAGGCACGGGAGGGGAAGGACCCGGTCCCTCCCCTCCTCCCGCTACTTCCCCTGCCACCCCCACTCCTCCTCCAGCTGCAGCGCGGGTGGAGAAGCCCTTCAGGCGCCGGTGGCGCGCTCTCTCGCTTGCGGCCGGCGGCGGCGGGACCAGCGCTACCCCCTTAATTAATTGGCAGCGTTATTGGCCCAGCCGCCCGGCGCGACGGACGACTGTTCCCTTTCCCGCTCCCTCCCCCTTCCCACCACACCCAAACACCATCACCCCTTTTTTTTTATTTGCGGTCCAGCCGGGATTTTTTTAATCTGTTCCCAGTGTCCGTGGAATTTTCGCGCTACGGAACTTTTTTTTCTCCTCCATTTTTCCTCTAACGAACTCTTTTTTTTTCCTCCCCCCTCCCATTTTCTAACTGTATTATGTCGGTGATTCTTCTCTCGCCCCTACTACAAAACTTTTTCTTTTTTTACTTTATGCCCTTCATCCCCTCCTCCCACCTTTTTTTTTTTACTCACACCACCACCACCCGATGTCATATTTTGCATTATTAAAACGTAACGGTCATCACGCAGCTCGTAACGTAACTTGTCTCTCGCGTAGTCGCCACTGGAATCACTCACACACACACACACACACACACACACACACACACACACACACACACACACACATATATATATATATATATGGGAACGACGTATTTTCGCGCATTAAACCCGAAGATTATTATTTTTTAACGGCCGAGAGCCCAAATCGAGGCTTACGTACTTGCGTCAGTTTCATTCACGATATTTTATTTTCAACATGGACGTTGTTAAAAAAAAGAAAAAAAAATCATGTGCAGAAACTCTCTACTAATTTCACACGTTATAAATAATTTAGCACGAACAGAAGCTGTACGGACCGCTATGGATAATATAATTTGATACAAAATTCAATTAACAGAAATACGTAAGAGCTTACATAAAATATAATCAGTAATGATAGTGAATTGATAAATACACATACGTGAGAAATCGTGGTATAACAATTTAAAAGGAATTTAAATAAACTGTTATTATAGGACGAAGACAGGGTTGCATTCACACATAAAATATATTTAGACTTTTTTTTCGCTTTGTGAACTTTACAAGACACGTATTTTTGTTGGGTTTAATACACATTTAAAATATTTATTGAAATTGATATACGTAATTAAATTTTGAAATTTTGCAAACTTGCCATCTTGGATTCCACTATCTTGCATTACGAGGTCGCAACTGCCATTTTGTTTTATCTAATCTTTCAGTCGTAATAGATTCTAGAACATTCCGTCACCGTGTTTTCGTCTGCAGGAGGTCGCCATATTGTTTTCATCTGTAGGAGGAAAAATTGAGCGTTCTGAATTTTTCGCGAAAAAATTCACTTTCCAAATAAATAATAATTTGAAGAAAAAAAACCACTTGTTGCTGGTTAGTCGTGTACCCATTATCAATAAATAGAAAACATGATTTATAAATTAAATTTGTTCTAAGTGTTTTTATTCCCTTCCTTCGCTTAGTAAAAAAAAAAAAAAAACTCTAAACGGAACCAGCGAGAAAGCAGCTTGTTTTGTTTTACATCGTCCGTGACTCGTCTGGAAATAATAAAAATAAACTTGGAAGAAATGACAGCGTTTCGTAAAAAAAAAAAAAAAGAAAAGAAATGTGTTAGCGAAGTTTTCACGGCGCCTCGTTGTAGCTTCAAACACCGGTCTCATGCGTCTAAATGCAGCGCTACCCTTAGAGCCCGACGAAAACCTCCAGTTCCGACACTCGACGCTACTCGACGCTGTGTGTTTAGGTGCCGCCAATTCCAACCGTAAATTACTACTACCCTCCTCTCCCCCCCCCCTATTCCTTTCGCACTCCACCAACCCTCCTACGAGCGAGCATTCAAACAATTGTTTCCTGTGGTTGAGCTCATTTCCTCTGCAGCAAGGGATTTTTTTATTTTTCGGGTTTGCAACAGTGGACGTATCGCTGGAGGAGGAGGAGGAGGAGTGGAGGGGAAGAGACATTTTCTGCGAGCTCGTTTCGGTCACGAGCTCATTTCCTGCGCGGTCCGCAACGGGTCCTCCGAAGGGAGTTGTTGAAGGGTGGGGGGAAGGGTGTGTGAGGGAGACGGAAAGGGGGTAAAGGGTGCGCGCGATAAAAAGGGAGGAGATGTTAATTCGGCTCTACGGAGTCGAATCTGCATCTGAATGTGGCTACGGGGGGTTCACGTTTACCCTCTCCCCCCCTCCTTCTTCCACTATCCCTTATACCAGATCCAAGAACCGCCATCATCGTCTGTGTGCCGGGCGTACTGACGTCATCGGTCTTCAAGGGGTCGAGGGGAAAAAATTAAGGGGGTGGGATTTGAAGCGACAGAGGGGAAGCGTGGTGTTTCATCCCCTGTGTCTCATTCATTCCTCCCCGAGCGGCCTAGTAAAAAAAAAAAAAAAAAAAAAAAACCAACTAGTAGACCCGCCCAACCTTTAATTTATTTATTTTTATTTAAACGCCGAAATTTCGTCGTGGCGCGAGCGAAACCTATTTGCATTAAAAATAAAAAAAACCCTAATCAATCGCTCTCTCGCTGCCATCGGACCAGTTTCCCGGCAAATTACTCGCCAGACTTTTATTTTTATAATTCTTAATTCCTCCACTCCTGTTTCAAATGAGGAATGGGTGAAAAAGGAAGGGAGTGGGGGTAAAAGAAGGAGTTTTAAGGCCTTACATCTGCAGCGCGGCCGACGACTAGAGCTCTTAATGACATCAGATTAAATCTGTGCCGTTGCAACTTGCTGGAAATAAATTATTTTACAAACTTAATTTTTTTTATACCTCTCCCCCCTTCTTTTCCTACCCTCCTTACGTTTCATCAGGAGCAAAGAGTCGCCAAACGACGGGCAAAAGTTCTTCGTGACTCGTGGGCTCGTGGGAATCTGATAACAACAGGGCCGAGCCGTCTCGGTCTACTTCGAAACCAGTGCGGACCCAAATTTTTTTTTAAGGACCATCAAATCCCTCCAGTAAAAAATGGAAAAAAATTAACACAATAGAAAATACTAAAAACAGAAAAAAAAATTTCAAACAATATTACATTTACATATTGTGTAGTATTCAGTCGATAAGTTGAACTTTATTACTATTTACAGTCTACGCAAATAGGTCAGAGAACAAAATACAGTGTTTAAATATAAGAAGCAACTAGCTCGAAAGAAACGCGTAATTTTTTTTTGCCTTAGTGAGATGAGCGATAATTTGAGACCGGAAAAATTCGCGGGTTCAATGAACTTCAGGATAGACTCCAATATCCTCTACACACTCGGGCAAATGCCAAATATACATTGTCCGCTGACTTGTGAGTCGTCTCGACTGGGTGGTCTGTGATTCGACACTTCTATGAGTGAGGGTCTCTAATTGGCCCTCATTACTCCAGATTAACAGTGAACCAATGGCAGAAGCAGCACTAAGGTATAATTATTTTAATTTTAGCATAACACGAAATGAACCGGCGAATTTTCCAGGTCTCTAGTCATAACAAAACATTGACGAAATGATTGCATACTTTTATGAAAAAAAATTGGATCATTTTTATTGAATTATCACTATTTTGTATGGATACAAAGAAAGAGTGAAATGAAATCTACAATTTAATTGAAAAAATTTACTTTTATTTGCACTCATTAATTCAAATATGTTTATTACTTTAACGAAGAGATTATTTTAACTATAACTTTTATACATGTTTGCTATTTAACTTCTTCCAATCTGAGTGTTATTCTGTTCAGGATAGGACGACGATAGGAAAAAGTAGGAAACGAATGGGAGTGTTTCAAGTTTAATGTGCCTCGAACAAGTCAAATCGATGGTTGTTCCAATCGAGTGGAAGAGAGATAGATGCGGCGCAAGCGTTCGATGAGAGTAACGGGACAGAGCGTAACGGGACAATGTGCGTAACGGGACACTTTTTCGTGCGTGCAGCCGGCGTTCATCGATTTATTAGACGTTGTCACGTAAAAAAATACTTATTCTAAATCGCCTCGTGTATCGACGCGTGTCTCCGCTATCTTGTCGTCGGCGCGTAACGGGATCCGCCGCTAACGAAGTATCTCCATCCGGGGCCAGGGGTCCACGCATGTCTGGGAGGGGGGGGGGGGGGGTAGGGCTCGCATATTCCCCGGGCGCCGCACGGCATCCAACCTGATTAAACATCAAATCAGCGATCTGATCTCGTTAGCCGCGCTAACTCGCCGATTGCAACTAATTACCAGACGAGACATCAATTAGCATGCAGTTCGTTGTCAATAACCGGATTATCAAGGTTCTCGCCCCCCCCCCCTCCACAACCCCCCCCCACAACCCTTCCCCAGCTGTATATGCACCCTCTGTGTGTGTATCACCAGAAGAAGGGAGGGGGGAGGTTTGCATAATTATCAGTCGTATACGAGGGGTTCCAAAAAAATAAATAAAGGAATGGGAAAAAGGGGGGGGGGGTTAGCCGTCACGTGTCGACAATGAGAGATGTTTATTTTTTTAAATTTTTTTTCATCCCCCCTCCTTTTCTCTCGCTAAGCCCGGCCGGGCATTCGAGGTTGAAGAATTGGAATTACCAGGATGGTGTCGGATAAACAGATTACGCGTACGTCACGAATAACAGCCCGGACAGTGGAGCACTGATGGTCTCAAGCCTGAGTTTCGGAACGAATCCTGCTGCTGAAAAAAAAAAAAAAAGAATTGTAATGCTGCTTGTCACGCAAATCCTATTAGTTTTGTATTATTCACGTATTTATTTCGCACGGACGTGTAAAATAAAAACGAGAAGGAAACCATAGAATTAATGAAAAAAAAACGAATTCCACCTTTGTTTTGTCCCTGTTGTTGCAATAGCTGCACGAATTTTTATATCAAACCAACGAGGCTTTTTAAAACAATAAATATAATTGGTTTCATTCCCAGCCATTGCAGAATGCCCTCCGCAGATTGAAGAGACACTCAAAACTCGCGGAAAGAAAATTATTCAACCTGAAGACACTTCCACCTAGCAGGGATTCTAACCAACGACATCTTCACGTCACAAGTCTCCCAGTAATAAATCAACATCTGCAAATAATAATTACTCCACATATATACGATTATCTTGTACAGACGCCGTTGCTAGTTTGCACTTCATATCATAGAGAGGAAACCCCTAAGAACGGACAAAGAAAAATTAATACACAAACGCACCGAAAACAAAGCCAAAATCAGACGATGTCAGATGTTAAGGGGCCTCCCTAGTAAAAATGTTTAGCGCGGTGGGCCACTGGCCACGTGCTACTGCCAGTGGTTGGGCGGGGCGATATACCTGAGACTGTCGCCTGCGCCGAGGTGGAGGGGGGAGAGGGCGTTTCAGCGAGGGGGGGCGGAATAATGGGAGGGTTGTCATTGTGTGGAGTCCATTTGCTACTTATACCTGCGTTATCTGCGAACAAGATCGTGGCAAGAAAGGTGACTGTTTTTCCCTTTCGCTACATTCAACCAAAAGATAATGTTCTCATATTGCCTTGCTTGCTTCCTGACAGTGTTTATTAACTTGAAACATTAAATTAGTGTTGCGATCCAGTCCATATCCATGAAATGCAAACAATCGTCAATTCTGTTTAAAACACGTATTTTTATTTTTATTAACGTTCTACATAATTAAGAGATTTACATACATTACAAAAAATGCTGTCACAAACAATCGATGTGTTAGCTTGTGTTTTCAGGGGGGAAAAAATGCCAAAATTATATCATTAAAAAAATTTCCAACATTATACTTTCGAACTGACATTTGTGTGATGAATGGTTTTGCACGAACAGTTATGCTTTCATTCATAAAAGTATTCCGCACCGCGACGAGAAATCACGTCCTACTAATAATTGAGTAATAAAACTGGGAATAAAATGATGAAAATAATATTAATTATTTTTAATCTTAGACACAAATCAACTTTTTAAATCGCAATAACGACAAATAAATTTTTAACTTACTTCCTGAATAAAAAGTGCATGTCAAACTTACTTTTAAATTCTGTAAAGAAAAAAAAATGTCAGGAACAAACAAGTGTTCCCACCAACGACACATCGTCAACTTTGTATTCTAGGGTTCACGTCGTATTTAGTTACACTAAATATTACTGCATATTATTATTTTCTGGCTCTTATTACACGTTTAGCGTTTTATTTTATTTTTGCATATTTTTTTAATGACTTTAACGTTGCATAATATGATGAATAAGTATACACGAATGAACTGGAATCACGTTTCGAGTTACATACAGACTGTTCACTACGAGCAGTGTAAATTTCTTAGCTGTTGCAACAGCGGCCTACAGGTGGATTCAGACTGCAGGCTTAGTCAGTCACGCTGAATCCACCTGAGTTCAGATTTTATCGAAGACAAGTGCGGGTGGTATGGAAGAACTCAGTGTGCACTGACTGTTGTGCTCAAGGTGTCAGTGAAATGTATAGCTGGAATCACGGGCGAAAATTTGTAGGATTCCCATGAGGCCCACGGGATAACGTGAAGATTTTGCAAATGCAAGCGGGGATCCCTCAGACGGACTTTTTTTATTTCAGGGAGGTTCGGGCCACCCTGAGATTCTCCCCTCCTCCCGGAATCTACGCATGCAGCTGGAATTAATTTTTAGCCAAGTACGTCATTTGGTGCTGTATTTAGGCTGTCAAAGAAGATACGAAATATGGCTGCTTTGATAATTGACGATAACTCCTTTTTATTGTGGAATAGTACTTACCCATCTACAAATAAATCCCTTAATATACCACCACTACTGTTGGGGATTTTCTATACAAACTATCAAAATAATTTTGGTTTCGTCACTGTCACTAGCTATTATTGTATCATACGAAAACATGTATGTTTTGTGTATTAATTTACGGTATTCATCTCTGTCAAAAAAATATATTTTTCGATAATAGAGTGTAAGCAAGGTAGAATACAATGGCTAATTTTAAAATAAAAATGGAAAAAAGTATTTTTTGCTTGCAGTAGTTCAAATTTTTGAATTAATTTAGTTGTTTGTTTAAAAAAACCTTCTAAAATCAAAGAAACTACCTACTTCCTTAATAGATAAATAGTGCTTTAAGATCACACGCTTTCATAAATATTTAAACGCCAACATTTAAAATGTAGATTTCACATAATGATAAAATCTTATCTATTTTCATGGTCACGCCTAATGGAAATAATACACAACAATTCGTCATATATATTTTTTATGCTTTTAATAACTACTCTACACATGAGCAAATTTCAATATACATAAAACTGAGGAACTCTGCATTACATTTTTAATCTGTGTACGACACTAACAGAAATTGAAGCATAAAACAACATTTTAATTTTTTAATTAATAAGTATTTCATCAACGTGAGCTTTGCTTTCATCTCAATGAAGCCACTCTACATAGAGGAAGTGCACATGTATTCAGTCTTAACATTAGACCCTCCGGATCACAGAGTAAACGAATGAATGGAATTCATAACATTACGCAGGGTTTTATGACATATTTTCCCTTCTACTCAATCGCAACATCTCACTTAGCGCGTAAAATGGTTTCAGTAAACATAACATAAAAAATATTCCCCCCATGTACAGTAGAGGAAACTAAAATGTTTGGAACACTGTAAACTAATTGTATTGTCATTTCTGTAGTCGCTCGAAGTGGCAAACTATGTATCTTTGTTCAATAAAACGAAATATTAAAACAAACAATAACATTACGTTCAGACAATTCGTTACGTGAAGTGAATGTAATAAAATACACAAGACAGTTACACACACCATTACCAAAACACAATCCCATAAAAATCAAAATATTACATGTCGACTTAAAATTATTATTATTCACCATGATAATTTCTTGCGGGTAGCCAGTAACAAAGGGACACAATTTTTATTCATTTAATTAACTTTGACAAAACTTGTAAAACCTGGCATGAGCAAAGTAAGCTGATTCACAATTTTATTTTGCGTCAAAATATTAAACATCAACTAGTAATGAATTAAGAGTATGCTTCGCTTGGTAGAACACCGAATATAGTCATCTCCAGGTATTAAACTGAATTTTGAAAGAGGGACTCAAGTTTCTGAAGAAGTTGTTAACTTTCCTGATGATCCATCGACAGTTCGTAAACGGTCTCATCGTCGGGATGTCGAGCTTGGGACCTTTTTCCTCACCATAGTCCCGTGATCTGTTCTACCATTCGCACAGCTATCCCAACCTATACAAATAGCCGAGTGATACTACTCCCGTTGCTTCTATCATGGAGCTCGCCCGCAGTCGTACTTCCTTATCCAGCCTGCGTAATACACGCGTCCTACCTGCTAGCCGCCAAGAACGCGTCCATTTGTGAAAAAGCCTCACCCGCCAACAATACTAACTCATTAATTATAATATGCAAAACATAAAAACATTACATATGCGATAAAACAAAATTTGCTGCTGTCATAAGCCGAAGAAAAAGAATCAATTTGAAATATAACATAGACAGATAAATCTAAAATGGAGTTATCGATAGTAATGTTTTAATAAACAGAATAATATATGTCGTATTACACTAAATACGTGTTATTACTGACAACCGAATTTAAAAATAAATTAAATTACTTTTTTTTCTTTTTAAACCATAACCGCATAGAAGAAACAATACTTTTGATACAATTTTTGCATAACTATACGACAGGACTAAAAGTACATTGTACGTAATAAGTATTTGCTTATAGGAATTAATGCTGCAGAATATACGAATAGATTCAAATGCATAGAATTTAATATATTGTCAAATTTATTTGGAAATATGCATGTAACAAAAGATTGAATTTGAAATGAATTATCTGTTTTTAACTACAAATATAATTTTATCATATCTCACTTTCATTCAAACTTAAGAGTGTCATTTTCAACAACAAAATAGCCACAACTACACTTAAAAATATTTTAACTTGATACTTATATTGTATAACTTTTGATGAAATTAAATGTTAAGAGGTTCATTTAAGTTTGTAAGGAAACATAAATACAACGTTCAAAATAAATAACAAAAATTTTGTGTAGTTAGGAGCTCCGCGTCATGCAAATAAAGGAAAGTTAAACTTTTCAGTATACGGCTGCAATAATTATAGAGGAAAATGTTATTTATTCTTTACTTTTAATTCCCGTTTGGAGAAAATAAATCTAAAAGTACTATACCGAAAGTATAAAGTTGAAGTTCAATATCGCTTGTCAAGTAAGTTCAAGAACAAAATTAAAAAAAAGAAAATTTGTTTTCTTGAATCTACTTTTTTCAGAAAAGTATACATACATACAATATTATTATATTATAAAAATAAAAATTTTTAGTCCTTAAGTATAAATTACTGAAATATTTTTTAGTTAATTAATTTTTTCATGCGAAGAAATATTTAATTGTTAAAATCACGAGAACATAATTTATTATATTTATGTATTCCAAAAGCTTATGTTAAAGATCGACTATATGCTATTCAATTTGCCCAAAAATTTTACTGAAATAGGAGAGCATTACAAAAACACAATTTAACTAATGTAGGTATTATAACAATAAGTTATGTTCATAAACTATATTAATGGGAAACAAATACTTATCATTTAATTATATGCAACTATTTTCCTTTGAGGTAAAAATTGAGGTATATTTAATGTAATAAGTAAATCCTCTCATAAAATTTACTGAAACTAATATTCTTCATTGTCCGTCATATTATGATTCCAAACAGTTTAAATCAACTGAAACATGAAATAAAATAGTAAGGTTAACCATGAGGTGTGGAAGAAATTAGAGATTACTTTGTAAAATGTTTTAAAAATTTCTCATGAAATATTGTGATTATTATGTTGTACATAATGTAAAAAAAAATTCAACACATACTTTGTATTGCAAGTTATTAAACATATATTTTAAAAACACATGTGCGTATCTAAGTCGAATTGTTATGTAATACATGATGAACATTACCGATACAACTTCCCTTACAAATAACTTTCACCCAAAGATAAGGCCGCGGACAAATTAGGTATACACACTGGTCGCACGAGGAGCTGAAATAAGTAATATAAGAAAGCCGGCCGGAGTAATTCTTTTCAAGCCAAAGCTAAAAGTAATGGATGTTGTTTGTCTAAAGCAGGCAGTGAAATGACATACAAGTTTACAGAATAGCCATATAAGATCTTTGACGCTTCTTATCCCGTCAGTGGACTGTACGCGAAGAACCAACTGCATCATGGCCCGCCGCCAGTTTTATACTTACGTATGAATACACTTGTAAACGTTGGTTTGTATACTTATGTATGTTGCCGACATCGATAGGTATTCTTTGGCAGCTCGATGTGGATTCATTCGAACACGTTTGCGCTAAACACGACATATTTTTACATGAGAGTGACATCGCGCACTGAAAAAAGTTGCAGGTCTGTAACGCAACAGTGATACAAATATTACATAGTTCGAACATTTTCTGGAGCACGACATTCACTTTGGGTAATGCTAAGCTACTTGATAGGTACCCTTTACCCGCTTTAAAAGTGATAACTTAAAAAAAAAGTGTACATGAAAGCAGACTCAGCCATATGTTTATTGCTGTTGTATTTGTCATAAACCTACCCTACGTTCAATACGGCCTGTAAGTAGAACCATGTTTTTTTTTACTTGTGTACAAGCTGTGGTTGTAAAGCGAATTTATATTCTTAGTTAACTAACGTCTATCATAACATATTTGGAATAAGGCTACCTTAATTTTTTTTCTAGATTGCTATATTGTTATATATATAAGTATTACTTAAACGGAAATATCTGGTAATAAAAATAAATGAAAAAAAGCATGAAAGGTTAAGGATTATTTTTTTCAACAACAAATAATTTATGGTTTAACTGCTTTGTGTACTATATAAAAACAGAACAAGCTTTCAAAATTTCAAAATTTCTTTGATTATCCGTTATAGTTATGTTTGGTTTTAACTCATAAATATTTAAGTTGATTGCCAACGTCACGAATGTACAATAATTTATTTCACACCGCTCCGGGTTGCAGGTAAAGTAACAGGCGTGCAATTTGATCAGAAACGCGTTCTACTTATTCAGGCCCTTTAATTGGGCGTTACGGACCATGTGCCAAATATGTAACAATTATAAGTAGGTGAAGTATAAAAAAATAAAGAACTTGAATGCAAAATAATGCATATAACAAAAATAATTTGCAAGGTTCTTTCGTGGATGTTGTAATGTGTGGGCAATATTTACTTAATTTTGGTTTTTGGATAAATTAATTGTGGTTTAAATTTTTTTAATAATTTTGTATAATTGCTGTAAAAAATTTATTTCCTGCCCTTATTAATTAATTGAGCTGTAGAAATAAGTTTATCTGAAAATTTACGTCATCTTTATTAAACATTGCCACTAATTATACTTTTTAACTTCAAAATGGTTTTTGAATTTTGTAATTAATAACGTACCATCCATAACTACATATGTGAGCGATCGGTCACTGACCTCATCTTCAATCCTCCTCGTGATTCCTGCGCCAGGAGGAACATTTACATAATTCTGACTAGCTTATTTAATATAGAACTTCCCTAGTTTTTATTTTTTTATATATCATCCCATGAACATTTTTCAAACAGTGCAGGCAATCAGATATCTATCTAACCATAAAGCATAGCAAAATGACATTTAGTTTTCAAAATACGATTTTTCTTTTAATTTAAAATACATTTTATATAAAACCTACATTTTTAAGTATCAAAACTTTTGTAAATAGTTAACCATTTGGTTAATACCAGTATAAAATTTTTCCCCGGCATTGTAAGATGTGTAAAATTATTTTGGAAAACTAAAATAATTTAAAAAAATATTGGGTGGTATAGTAATTGTTTCTTGAATTTTTATTAAACATAAAAGGAAAAACAATGAAGTGTATTTTCATGTTAAAAATTAAATATAAATTTTGTCGAATTAGCTAGCGAGACTGTAAAGCCACCAATAAATAGTTTGTAGGACAACTTTCAATGTGTTGATTGATTAGTTTCAATACTTTATTTCGTAATACATGATCTAGTATGGTAAGCTTTAGGATATTTGTAGTTTAAACAAAAGCAATGTTTTAGAGATACACGAATATAGTCACAGAGTAAGTCGAGCACATGGTACTGTGGCGAGGCACACTAAAAGCAATTCTGAGAATTTCTTTCGGTCACGGGATTATCTTTTACCGGTGCCGGTTGTGGGTTGTCTCCCTCTCACGCACGCACGCACACACAGGTAGCCTGCCTCCCCTCCGGCCACGTGTTCCTCCACCCGGCTACCTGAGCTGTGTGGCCTGCGAGCTGGCTTCGCCGAGCGGCAGCACGAGACGGCGGAAAACTTTCAGGATTTGCAGAAATTGCGGAAAAGATATCTCGGAATTCAAAGCGATGACTATATGTTTTAAATACATGAATTTCTTCAGAAAAAAATTATCTTTTTTTCTAGACTTGTACTTTTTTTCTGTCATTCTCCTAAGCAGTATAAAATGGCCCCAAAGTTGGACAAGTTGGTGATTTTTTATTTCATATTTTGATAGAAAAAAACAAAAATGTAAAAGTATACAGACAATTCGTGTAGTATCTTCTCGTGGGTGAAAAATTTTCAGATTCGTAGTGTCGATTAATAAAGTTCCATCATTATTTTAAAAACATAGTGTTCCGCTAACTTCTGATGCTACTAGGGAGGCCCCTTAAGCGTATAAACCATGTTTGCTATCAGCTTTGAATATATATACTGTATAGAAGTCGCGAGTGGATAGGATTTACTCTACGTTTTTCAGAAACGTATGAGGAGCAGCTTGGGAACTTCACCGCTGCAGTGCGCTGCTGTACCGCCCTGTTTCGTCTTAGTTGTTATTTGCACGTTAGAGCGCAGCACTGTCGCCCGCTGTCATTCCCCGCACCCCTCATCCATCATTCACTGCAGCTCAACGTCGTTCAACAGGAGGGGGAAGGGGTGTTTGAAGAGTTCGACACTTGTCCGCTAGGGACCACCACAAGTCGATGCCCTAGAGATGGTGGCGATTGCGGCGGTGAATTAACCAACTACCTCAAAACCGTATTAGAAATTTTAACCTGGGCTGGCGACTTCTATACAGTATATATATATTCAAAGCTATCAGTGTGTTCGTGCTTATTGATGGGAAAAGATGTTCCCGAAACGTCGAAACTATTTTGTAGATGGATAAAGTTGTTCGTCTGCACTGTCGTCGTTGTTTTTTCAGAATTACCTGTTCAATTTCATCACGGGTTCGCATGTGCGCCGCTGTATTGTCGACATGTTTTCCAGATTATTATGTGGTTTAGTATCATCGTTGAATTCCTCTGCTCAGGGCCGGATTTAGGGGAGGGCAACCGGGGCGAAAGCCCCGGGGCCTCCACAAACGGAGGGCCCCCCACAATAGACACTTCGGAAAAAAAAATCTTTCAAATTCCGACAAGTAAACACTAGTAAACATCTTTTCCTTTGATATTCATTTTTCGCTGTTTTACCTTTACCTACAGTACTTTGTACATACACGATTATATTATTGTTAAATATTAACAGAAATATTCATTAACACTAAAATTTAATTTCATATAATTCTTGTCTCCGATTATATTTAATATTTTTTTTTTAAATACTGAGAGAATCTACTTGATTTCACAATAAATTATTTATTGGAAAACTCGACTGAAAAAAATTGTTCATTTTGTTTGGAAAATAATTTGGGGCCAGGGGGCCTACACTCTGTTGCCCCGAGGCCTCCAGACCTCTAAATCCGGCCCTGCCTCTGCCTGTCCCTGTGTTGTCTCAGGGTGTGCTTTGTCTGTACTTACTGTTTCGTAGCAAATGTTTCATCGTTGTCAGCTCACTGTTTTCTCCTGTGCTGTGATTGTTCTGACTCATTCCTTACATTGAATTCTCTGTGCTATCTATACATATAACATTATTTGATATCAGCTGATTTTGGCTTGTTTTACAGTGTGTTTCTGTATTCATTTTTATTTGTCCGTTCTTCGGTTTTTTCTTTAAGATATGTAGTGCAAACTAGTGATGGCTTTTGTACAAAATAGCGATTTTAATAACAAACCTTCCTCATTGCAAGAACAATTTAAAGAACACACGGACACATACACACACACACACACCTACACACACACACACACATATATATATATATAGTACATTCCACATTGTATGAGCACTATTTAAATTCTTCCTAATGATTTTATTTCAGTCAATATAAAAATCAGTCAGTATAAAAATACTGATATTTTGATGGTTGAAACCTGTATAACGAAGGCTGTTTTTAATTTCAATGTTTTGTACTTACCTGACATGAATGTCAGAATTTTATTTTAAAATGTTAACATAAGTTTAAAATGCACTATATTTATAACTTACACATCAACATTTGGAAAATATGCAACAGAAATTCACTGAGAGTTGTGACTTTAAACACTTTCAAATGTGTCATTATAAAATGGCGTTCTTGTATAAAGTTGTAAAAATGTTTTTTAAAGTAATCCTCTTCTAATTATTTTTATGTAATTTATAATCTAAATTTTTTTTTTCAGTTTGGTTGGAAATACTAAAAAAAAAAAAAAATGCGTGGATGAAATTCAGTTGTGGAAAGCATCGAATAGCTACTGTTCGACTGTGCTGTGACAATACTGTTGCATGCCGTGCTAGGAGGAAAGGCAGCGACTCAGGTCAGGTACATGAGAGGGTCTTCCAGCGAGTCCGGCCATGGCACCCCCCCCCCCTCTCTCCCCCTGGGACCTAACGGGCGATGACGTCACGCATGCCGGACCGGATTACAAGGGTTCTCGTTACCCATTCCCCCTCCGCTCCCCACCCTTCTTCCCGCCTCGGGCTACTGTCACCGACACTTCTAGCGGCCTGGGAATTCTTCCGGGCACACAGAGGATGCCGCCGAGATTGGGGAAAGTGTGACTTGGGGGGAGGGGGGGGGGCATTCTCGAAGTTTCGGGCGTCGGGGTCGGCCCGGGGATGACGCGATCCTTCACAGCCGCTCTCGTACATTCGAGAAGGGACGCCAGGGTATATAAGCAGCGACGCCGGCCTCCGCGGGAAGTTCCGCTAATTCGGAGAGTTCCGCGTGTGAAGGGGAGGGCAAAATCGGCGAAAAGGGTGAGAGAGAAACCACCCCACCCCCCACCCTCCCCCTCCAGAGCGGCGGGACCGTTAGAGTGCGACCGAGTGGCGCGAGACTGTGTGTGTGTGTGTGTGTGTGTGTGTGTGTGTGTGGACAGGTTCGTGGTGAGGGGCGAACCACTGCCAAGCCCAGATCCAGTGAGGAGTGCGAACTGCGGAGCTCGACAGACATTGAGTGCCTTGCGAATAAACATTTTTTGAAGTGCAAGAGATCTGTTATCAGACATTCCTTAGTACAATTATTTATTAGTAATGTAAATATTAGTAATTGATAAAAACCATAATAAAACTTAATTGGGATATCCCTCTTGAATCCAGTTTTCTCTCAACATTAAATTTGTAACAATATTAACAATAACTACAGTTACATAGATTCTAAATCATTGAACAGCTTTATTTTGCTATAAATTATTAATAACAATATAATTGGTACCAAGACCTCTATTATTCTCAAATTAACATTATTTTATTACATATAATATTTTTTCTGAAAATAAAAATTACTTTAAAGTTTTTAGCGTCAAACGAAGGACGTTTGCACAGCTACGGTCAGTGTACCTATTTTATACAATAAACGTGGTATCCAATTAAACCTGACTGTTGCTAATGAATACAGTAGCCACTGAGGAAGTGTATGCATATACATATAAACACACACATTAAAGTAATTGGTTCAGTTCACAATAGTTTCACGTTTCGGTGAACACAGCTTTGCTACGCGAATTAGAAAATTCAACTGAATATAATTCCCTGAATAAACGAACATGAACTCTGTTTTAATTATATTCATTCGCTCGCTTCATTTTTAATAAACACTCGTCCACTAACACGCTTGGACATTGTTTTGACTATAAAACATTACGAGTTTTCCGCTAAGAAAATAGCAAAAATGTGATGATTATAAACTACGAGATCCCACATTTGAATCCCGAGAAAGTAATTGGTGTGGATAGTTTTGAAGCGAAACTTCTTTAGATCCGGTGGAGTTAATTTGAGGCGATGATGTCATGAGAGCGTAACTAATTGGTAGAGACCTGCAAAATTCGCGGATTCATTTGGTGATAGGCTAGAATTCAAATACATATACCTCTTAGATGATTTTGCTATTGGATTACTATTCATCTGGACGCATCACAACCAATTATAAACCCTCAACCAAAGAAGGATGGAATCACAGACAAACCAGCTGAGACGACTTACAATTCAACACACAATGAACTTGCGTTATTTGCCCGAGTGTACAGGAGTATGTGCAGTCTATCCTGAAGGCCATCGAAACCGCGAATTTTGCAGGTCTCTAGTAATTGGGCTTGTTGAGGCCTCGTAGCCACGGCTAATTCGATTCCACATTACTAACATTATTCTGAAGCCTCTTAACACCACTAGAAACCTGATTTTCAGGAGGTTCACATTAATTTAAAAACACAGCATGCACGTAACCTTTAATTTTAATGAACTAGTCCCTCGAATTGTGAATTTATGTACGATATTTTGGCTACAATGTTACTTTCTAAAAAAAAAAAATTGGTTGTCTGTAAAGTCGGTTTACGGACGATAGTTTAACGTGACAACGTCATAACAAAACATTGATGAAATGATTGCATACTTTTATGAATCAAATTGAATCATTTTTTTTAATAAATAAAGAATAAATACTTGAAATTATACTAGTAGTCAGATTTTTAAAATGCAAGAATAATTAACCTTTATTGCCGAAATTGCTGTTGTAATAAGCAATGAAAACCACATTAACTTTTCACAAACACTTTATAAACAGTCGTCGAAACAGTTCACGTGTAGATGTAAGTTGTGTGCTGCCGCTGTCTTTCTTCCCCTCGGACGCATAGGCCAATCGAGTGGAAGAGAGACAGATGCGGCGCAAGCGTACAATGAGCGTAACGGGACACAGCGTAACGGAACAATGTGCGTAAGGGGACACTTTTTTCGTGCGTGCAGCCGGCGTTCATCGATTTATTAGACGTTGTCACGTCAAAAAAAAAATAGTTTGGAAATGCAAGTTTTTTTTCCCTGTTCACTCTTCTTAAAAATACAGTTTTGAAACGGGATACGGAAACAGAAATAACTCAAACCTTCCCCCGAGTGTTCTTAAACAGACCACCACTCGGACAGCTCGGGCAGGTGTCGAACACGCGGTATACTCTGGAACTCCGCGCACCACGTGCGTGCCTGCGCGACGAAGGACGCAACAACAGGTCCCCGGCCCTTTAAACGCGCGTCCGACCACAACCCCGTCGGCCGGAACAGCATCGCTATCTACAGGGACCCCCCATTCTTCGGCGTTTGTTTTAATTCGAGAAGTTTCCTTTAACCACGTCGGGGGGGGGGGGGGAGGGCCAGCAACTCATTAAAGCCTGATGAAATATTCAAGAGAACAAGAGCGGGGTTGCGTGGAGAAGGGGTGGGGGGTGGGAAAGGGGGTTTCGCGGTGAGCGAAGCTTGTTTCCTTTATAATCTGCCTGCGCGCAACTTGGCTCCTCTCTCGGCAGGCAAGTGGTAGGTCCGGGGGGGGGGGGAGAAAGAAGGGAACGCCCTTTTGTCAAATACCGGCGGGGGAACTTCCCGGCATAGTTGCGCGCCAACTTACCCAGGGCCCTTGGAAAATGGCCCGGAGGGAGAGAGAGTCTATAAGGTCGGTAAGGGTGAGGGGAGGGAGGGAAATTTAATCGAATGTAGGTCGGGGCACGCAGCGTAATAGCAAGAGCAGAGGGGAGGGGTAAGGGGTCGAACATGACACGGCGTTTCTGCGAGCGGTCCGTTCAAGAGGCGCTCGGACGAGGAGAGAGCTATGACGTCACGGCCGTCGGAACTTGCAGAATGCCGCTGGGATAGCTCGCCCTTAAAACTCGCCATCACTAGAGACCGGGAAAAAAAAAATTCGCGATTTCCAATGACCTGTAGGATAGACTCCGTGATCCTTCCATGCACGCGGGAAAATTACATTTGCTCATTGGCTACTGACTCGTGACACCTGTTAACTGGAACGCTAGTGATTCGATACTTCTTTTGTTGAAAGGTTTTTCATTGGCCGAGTGTCATTCAGATAAACTGAGGCCCAACCACTGATGCAGTATAAAGGCAAACGTTTTTGGATTCTAGACTATCACGAAATGAATCCGCGAATTTTTCCGGTCTCTAGCTATCACTGCTATCGAATAACGAAATTTATTTTTCTGTTAATTTTATTCCTTGTATCTTTCACGTTTTTTGTTGTTGATCACAAATTTTCTCGCAGGATATTTACTAAACGTAATTTATGGCTGCAAATGTTCACGCGAGAGATCGTGATATGACACCTTGCGTGACTTTTTAACTGCTATTTTAAAATATTCAGTATACAACTGTAGATAAAATTTGAGACGGAACATGAAATGCAAGAGAGCTGCTGTGATACATTCACAGCCCTTATAAAGTACTAGGTGGTGACAGGAAGTTGAAATGACCAACATGGCTTGTGGGACCAAGCCTTTGAGCCTTAATGGGGCGAATAACCCCCCCCCCCCACATTGAATAAAAACTGCACCTAAAATATATTTGAGAAGTCATGAACTCGGAGCAGAAGAATGTTCTGTTTTTGTGAAATTTTCGCTACAAACTTTTTTTTTTCATTTGTATCCAGTTGCAATTTTTTTTTTTCAGAATCCATTTTCATATTTGACGTAGTAATAAGAACATTTCCGACAAGTGGAGGATTATTAGATCCGCGTGAATTAGCTGGGGCATTGAAATATTCCACCTGACAATAGTTTGCGATTTACAGTGTTATAATAAGAATAACGTAACATGGAAAAAACAAAATGTCATGTTGTAGTGCTGACTACATTTTTTATCACATATGCTAATATACTGATATGAATACATCATGAAGTATAAACATTTCATCTTTTAAGCTTTTCAGCAGAAATTTGAAAGCATTACATTTTTCACATTAAATATATATACATATATATATTACACACGCTGCAACAGTCACCATCTGGACCTTAATGGACAAGCTTCAGCATGTGATCCTATGGAGTAAATCACTGATTACTTCATGTAAGCGACTTCGTTTGGTACATTAGCTTTACTAGGTCAAGAATGTTTACTCCTACAAATGTCCAAAGAATGTGTTCATGGTATGTTGAGCCATAAAAAAATATTCACTACCTACACATTTCGGCAAATTAAAAAAATATATATAGGATATTGGCCTTACCAGCAGGCATTTTTCACGAAGAACTCTGAACTCATATTAGACTGAAACAAGGCATACCTGCATCAGCAGTTTCTTCCTTGTGATTGGCGGCCGTCTGCGAGGGAAGTCGTTGCCTTATTTGACCGGGCCACTCAGGACGCGTTTGCTTCCGCACTGACTCACTGTGAATTGGTGTTGTAACAATCGAAATGTACCTGAAAGAAACTTACCCCATCACGAGACACAGACGATGCTACAGTGTTTTAACTTC
The DNA here is from genome assembly GCF_032445375.1 of Bacillus rossius redtenbacheri. Classification (NCBI taxonomy): domain Eukaryota; kingdom Metazoa; phylum Arthropoda; class Insecta; order Phasmatodea; family Bacillidae; genus Bacillus; species Bacillus rossius. The sequence continues at coordinate 7,927,755 of NC_086341.1, read as the reverse complement.
CAGCCAGTCTCTGAATCTTTTCGCGAAATATGTATGGCCCTACTGATGAAATATTCAGAAAACCGGACTGTAGTGGGTAATAAATGGCATCCACTTGCCAGGCGTGGAAAAAGGGTACCTAAATGATCCCCTAGTGGTTGACGGCGCGATAAGTGAAACCAAAAGTTATAATCGCGAGTGGGTGACCTAACGTACTAAAAGAGTAGAGAACATGCAGTAAAATATTTTAGCAGAACATAATATGTAATGCTCATATAGTGACTACAAAATAACGATTTAATTAAAACATTTTAAATACATAAAGTATTTAATTTTTGAAGTATTAAGTTCTATACATTTTTTTACATTTCTATGATTTCAATTTAGGCCCGCTAACAATTTCAATATATTTTTTTTAATTCTCCTAGTTTTATCCGTTTCGCAAGGTACTTCTTTTATCGTATTCGAATGAAAACTTCGCACATTCTCCTGCTTCATGATAACGTGTAGTCTTCTTCCAACAAACATCCACTCGTACACACTTTCAAAGCTTTTGCGATCGTCTCTAAACTGCACAGTAAAATAATTTTCTTTCGGTTTAGAAAAGCATTTCTGTGGGAAATTCATACTTGAAAATAGTTTTATTTTGAGACTTTTGTTGCGGAACATTAATTTTGGAACCGCTGAAGGGAAAAAAAAAGTATTTAAAAAGATACGAGGGTTAAGTCTAAACAATTAAACTTCGCGCGCTCGTCCGACCTACTTCGAACAGCCGCGAGACGTCTTCAGAGCGGTGCCAACTTCTGCGCCATGAATATCACAGTTGTTCCATTTCCTGCCGTCGGCGCATTAACGCGTTCCTTCTCCGACGGCTCGGCCAAGTTTAAACAAGGAAACTTTTCAACCGGCACTATTTTTTTTTTTTAAAGCAACAACCTGACAGTCGATGATGCCACTTACAAACACCAACCACTACACACCTACTTTTATTTTATTTTATTCGTCGTATCAACGTCTCTCTTCTTTTCGCGTTGTTTTCTTCTCGTGACTGCGCGAAACTCGACTCGCGTTTTTTCTCTCTCTCGAAGTTGGCAAATAAAAATAAAATAAAAACTTTATTCTTTCCTTAATGCAGGAGATACGATTAAACAAGCGACATTCGGAAGCAAATTTATAACCCTCTCCAAACAACTTTTACCTGATAAAAGCACCCGTGTTATTTCAAATGTCCTCAGTCTGAAACTTTACCGGGAGACTGAATGCAATTTGCACTTGCAAAAAAAAAAGTTTCTGTCATAAATAATACGCTTATTTTCCATGAAAACAAATTTTCGTAAAGTAATTTAATTAAGTACTTATCGCCTTTCTTATGACTAGGGAGTTTCGTGTTTCAAACTCAATGGCTGTGATTTTAATCAGAGAAGGAACAATACTCTTCTGTTATTTCAAATTTTACAATGCTTTCGCTGAGAATATTTTTAACAATTAAAAAACAATTTTTTAACTTAAATTATCAAACTCGGTAACTGATTTGGTAGAACCTTTTATCCTACAATTCTTATAATAGCTGGAACAATTTAATTAATTATGTTTTAAGGTACTCAAAATAAATGTAAAAACCCTGCTTACTTTTGCAGTGTTACGACCAGGTGACAATTTCATTAAAATATGAGTTAATAAACATGTAAAGTTTCTGCCGTGCTTACGGTGTATGTAGGCCACTTTAACAAGGCACAATAATTAATTCACAAAATTTTCGTGTAAAAAAAGATTATAAAAGATTTTTTTTACCATTTTAAAATTAATTAGCGGAATTGACAGATAAGTTATAAAAAAGTTCGTTATTGTAAATTTTTGCATTTAAATGCTTGCTCCAAAAATATTGTTTTAGAAGTTATCAATTTAATTATTGTTGCTTATTATATTTCTAAAGTTACGAAATAGATTTTAAGGTTTTTTATAACAATTTTCATGGTAAATTAATGTAAGATTTATTGTTTTCATTGAAATATAATTTGTCTATTCATTTTAAAAGTAACGACATATTCGTTTTAAGATAAATGTTAATAAAAAGTTATTTTAATTTACTGAAACTGTCTGCTTCGAAAAAATATATCGTAAATAATATCTTAAATTCTAAAAAAACAGCAAAAGTTTGGTACGCTAAATCTCACAATATTGTGAAATATTAAAAAAATAAAATAAAAAATATACGATGACACGATTTACTCTGGCGTGTCATGTCAACAACAGCTGATGATCAGAAATTTTAATTTAGAAATTTGTAAAAAAAAAGTACAGTATTCCATAAAACAAAATAAAAGTGCGTGAAATCAGAAATATTTTCCGCCGAATGCATTCTGAATTAAAATGTGTGATGATGAGAGTTTATATCAAAAACACACTGCTCCGATTTTCACTGAGGAATACTTTGTTCTGTAAAATTAACTGAAGCTTCAAAATATCAAATTGCTTTGAAATAATAATAAAAAAATTGTTCAGTAGAGGTCACTGGTTTTATTTTAGCTGACTTACGCACAACCGTGCATTTACAGGAAATGACCCCACCCCCTTCCCCCTACCCGAAAAAAATAAAATTTCGTCTGCCCATCACGTACGCATTGGTCCTGCAAGTGATGTCTGCTTCCTCGTCAATCAATGTGAGATCCGCAGTTGAACACGTCAGTTAAATTCCCACAGCTTCTGCCTCAAACTAAACCAGGGTAAAAAAAAATCTTTAAAACATTTCGCAAAATGCAACTGTCAAACTAAGTTTGTAAAACTTTTATATTCGACATTATATATAACCATACATACATAGAGTATGTCTCATAACTACAGACCGGATCTGTAGGATAGACTCCATTATCCTCTATGCAAGCGGGAAAATTACCTTTGCTCATTGGCTACTGACTCGCGACACATGTTATCTGGGACGCTCGTGATTCGATACTTCTTTTGTTGAAAGTTTTTCATTGGCCGAGTGTCATTCAGATAAACTGCGGCCTAATCACTGATGCAGTAAAAAGGCAAACGTATTTTGATTTTAGCCTATCACGAAATGAATCCGCGAATTTTTCAGGTCTCTACCCATAACTCAAGTTCAAGCCGAGAACAGCTGATAGGTCAATTAAGACTGTTCTGAATTTAAAAAATATATATATATATATAAATTTCGTAGTAAAAGAGTTTTAGGTATTTAAAAAAACGTGTTTAAGACCCCACGCTGCGCCAAAATATCAGGCAGCGTGACTACAAATATCCATATTATGCTGTTATAAATTTTTACTACGAAATCCTGAATAACCCGACAGACTTGTGTGGCTAATTTCACTCATGGCACTGCGATCCGCCGCCCACACGCAGGCCTGCCAACACCGTCACTACCTTCCGTGGTCACTGTCACTACCTTCCGTGGTCACTGTCACTGTTTCGTAACGCTTGATGTTTCGTGTGGACTTGTGCTGGGAAGTGAGTAGGCGCAAACTCAGTTAATTTGAAGTGCAAATGATTTTTTATGAGGTAAAATTGAGGACTCGTATTTGGAACACGGCTTGTGAATACTACAAAAAAACAGAACAGTTTTAAATCACTTGTTTTTGACGTGATAACGTCTTATAAATCGAATAACGCCGGCTGCACGCATGACCCATTGTCACGTTCCGCCTGAGACGAGCGTGCAAGAACCGGCCAACCACCGTGCGAGAAAATCTTCTATAGTATCAAACAGGTTAAGGCGGGCTTTTTTAAAGCAGCAATTTAAAAAAATTATATATTTGTCCAATTTCATCATTTAAAATAAACAATTTATTGGCATTGATTAGATTTCAGTTTATTTATATAACTAATTGTTCGTGATTATTTTTAAACAAATTATTTAAATTAAATTTGCAAAAACTGTAAATAATATTTGAAAATTTAAAAGTATGCAAATTTTTATCAATGTTTTCTTATGTAGTTATCACGTAAAATTATCGTCCGTAAACAGACTTTATAGACACCCCCCCCCCCCTCTTTTATTTAATGAAAGTGCCTTTTTTTCATTCATACTTACTAACCATCGTCTGACGTTAGAAAGCACTATTTCCGCAATATTTCGGGTGGAACCACACAGTGGTGACGAGGTTAAAAAGTGACTTCACAACTACTTCACAGCATGTCGTCTCCTGGCGGGGGACGTCAGTATTCACGGCCCCTGCTAGCCACACTTTCACGCGCGACAGTTGTGCGTTGCGGGTTGCATTCACCCCTGCACCGCCACATCCTCACATTTCACAGATCCAGAAGACGTGAAACTGTGATTCCACTCGTATCTGATGCACTTCTCGCAGGTAATGATGCACTATGGCTCTAAAATTATATTTGCTTTAGAGTTGAAATAAAATATATATTTATGTTATAACTTTATTTTTCCCGGTAGACGTAAAAACATTTTCCACTTAACGTAAACAAGTATTTACCGCCTGCTTCATTTTCTCTTCCCTCTCTTTCAAGTTCACTAACTGCCAAAACGCGTGATCCAAATTTCGTAATTCATCCGTTACGAACACCTAGCATTAAAAAAAAAGTTCACACCCGTGTGGTTTCGTTTTATATCAAATGCGAAATAGGCTGGATTGGGGATTTTCAACCGTAGATCTAACAAGTAATTTCACGGGGAAAATATATAAAAAGTTTTATAGCACACATTTACCTTTAATAATACGCCACAAAATGATTGCTTAACCCCACTTAAATCTAACAAGCAGCATGAAGTCGAAAAAACGACAGCTGGAAAAAAAGACTTTCGTTTGGATAATTTTTATGCTAGACGGGTTACGATGAACTGCCTGTCAATGAAACGACAATTGAGCTCGAATGACAAGAGGGATATACGTGTTTCATAAACGAGCCATTTTTATAAATTCTTTATGTTTCATGTAACATTCATACTTACGTTGTAGACTGAAGAAGATGCTGTTTGACAAAATTAAAATACTGTTTTTGACGTGAATAAGTCTTTAAAATTGCTTCCACAGTGGGAGGCAATTAAAAAAAACAAAAACGAATCATAACAAAATCGGGGGGATACAGTTTGGTGTTGCACCTACATGTCTATCATCTCCATCCAAAATTTAATTACTACACTGGATAGCTAAAGGATCAAATAATTCGTTACGCCAAGTGAGGACTGTGACGCATCGCGTGCGGTGGAGGGGGAAGTGCCGCCATTTTGAGGTCTTTTTGTTGTGTTTCGAGATTTCCATTTAGTACCTATAACTTTTGACTCGGAGAAGCTACGACGTTCGTTTGAGTTTCAATCGTCAGCTCTCGTCAAAATCTATCGATTGCATACACGAAACATTAGTGTAAAATAGATACAGTTGATATATATGGTGTTAAAATAAAAAAAAACGCGTATTTTATATTTAGTATAGAAAATATTACCTGTTACGTACATGTATTCACGTACAACACACGTCCGTGTCCATGACTAGAGACCCGTAAAATTCGCGGGTTCATTTCGTGTTATGCTAAAATTCAAATAATTATACCTTAGTGCTGCTTCTGTCATTGGTTCACTGTTAATCTGGAGGACTGAGGGCCAATTAGAGACTCTCACTCATAGAAGTGTCGAATCACAGACCACCCAGTCGAGACGACTCACAAGTCAGCAGCCAATGAACAGCTGGCATTTGCCCGAGTGTGTAGAGGATATTGGAGTCTATTCTGGAGGTCATTGAACCCGCGAATTTGTCGGGTCTCTATCCATGACTAGAGACTGGAAAAATTCGCGATTTCAATGACCTGAAGGATATACTTCATGATACTCTATGCACGCGGGAAAATTACATTTGCTCATTGGCTACTGACTCGTGTCGCCTGTTAACTGGGACGTTAGTGATTTGATACTTCTTTTGTTAAAGGTTTATCATTGGCCGAGTGCCATTCAGATAAACTGTGGCCCAATCACTGATGCAGTAAAAAGGCAAACGTATTTTGATTCTAGCCTATCACGAAATGAATCCGCGAATTTTTCAGGTCTCTATCCATGACACAGCCACACATAATTTTTTTTCTCTCGCGTTTGTGGGCATCGGTTTATTGTAAAGTGTTCAGGCTGAGCTGCGGTGCGCTGTTGGTCCACTGTCGCGTCGTACAACGGACCACTCGCACGCCGAGACAAAGAGCCGCTTAATTAACGACCAGCATCGGGAGGGAGTGGCAGTCGACGCGGTGTTAACCGGTTCACGCGCTTCCCGGAAGCCATAATCGGCCGACGAACGGGTGCGTCACCTCAGGGGGAGACAGGATTGGCTGGATCATTAAGGCGTCGCGAGGAAGTGGCGAGGAGTTTGTGGAGGAGGGGGGGGGGGAAGGAAAGGAAAGGGGAGGTCACTCCTTCCGGGTTATATCCGGGCAGCGAGCAAAGGGCACGCGCCGCCTTTTGTTGTGTTCGCGACTCCGTCTACTGACTCGCTCTTCTGGAAGTATTATTCTCTCTCTCTCTCTCTCTCTCTCTCTCTCTTTCTCTTCGTCGTCCTTCGCAACTTGTGGCACAGTCCTGCCGGTAGCGATCTCCACACGAAGAGTCGCCCTGAAACGGCAACAACGTGTATGTTGCCCCCCCTCCCCCCCATCCTTCCCCGAATATCCAACCACCCTGAACACAACCGTAAAAAACACCCCTCTTCCTTCCCCCCCTCCACCGTACCACCCCTTTAAGGAACGAGAGACGCCCTGCCTGCTCCGGGTTTATTTCTCAGAAAATGGGCAGAGCCAATTTTTGCGAGATCGCCCCCCCCCCCCCTCCCCTCCTTTTTCACCACTTCCTCTTTCAGTCTCCTCTTTTTAACCGCTCGCCGCTGCGAGCAGTCTCCTGTTCCCTCCACACAAAACCACGCCACTCACTCACACCACTCACACCACTCACGCCGCGACCACCGCTCACGGGGAGACTTAACCCCCCCCCCCCCCACCTAAACTCCCTGAAGCGTGAAAGGGTCAAGTAAATTCTCTGACCTCTTTCAAGCCCACCCCAGGAAGGAAAAAAAAAACCTCTTCACCTTCCCTTAACGCTTTTCTCTTTAACAACCAACTGTAGCCAAGGTCCACACCCGCACCCCACCCCCTTTTTTTTTATATCACCCCCGCGAGTGAAGGGAACAGAAAAATCAAGCTGTTTTTTTTTCTTCCCGGGCCGTTGAGTCACGTTTGGGCGCGGAAACACTTCCTTCAAGGCCACCGGCTGAAGCGGACGTCACGATATTTTGCTTCAATTGTTCTTCATTCCCTTGTCTTCGGAGGCTACACACTGACGTGCCAACGAATGCTTCATCCAACAAAAAAAAAAAGGGGGGGGGGTTGTTCTGTAAAGTCGCTTTACAGACGATAATTTTACGTGATAACGTCACAAGAAAACATTGATAAAAAAATTGCATACTTTTTTAATTTTCAAATATTATTTACAATTTTTTGCAAATTTAATTTAAATAATTTTGTTTAAATATATTCACGAACAATTTGGTTAAAAAGCCCCACATTAACCTGTTTGATATTATAGAAGATTTTCTCGCACACGGTGGTTGGCCGGTTCTTGCACGCTCGGCTCAGGCGGGACGTGACAATTTTTCGTGCGTGCGGCCGGCGTTCATCGATTTATAAGACGTAATCATGTCAAAAAAAAATAAGTCACGGAATTATAGTTAGCTTTTGATCGAACAAAGAATAAATCTTAAAAAAGAAACCGGTAACAATTTTTTTCTAAAAAACCGAAACACCAGACATATAATTACCATATGTTAAAATCTTTATCTAAGAGGATATTCCCGAGTTAACCAATTTCTCTAATAGTGATTTCCTACTTACGTTGTAATATAAATCAGAAATTATAGTAGTTACAAATAAAACCATTTATAAATTTATAAAATTTAGTCATATGCACGTTTTACCTTACAAAAATAAACCCAGTTTAAAGAAGTAAAATTTTACTATTAACCAGCGAAAAGTGCTAACTGATTCCGTAAGAGACAATATGTCTAGTAAAATATCACTTGGATGATTTAATCCGGAATTAAAAGTGTATAATTTGCACATCATTTCAGACTAAATATCCAAGCATCGACGATAAAACAGTCTAAAAGAATTACCTAAATGACGATACTAAATCCAGTGTAATACGTATATATATAAAAAAAACTTCAAACAAAATCAATTACGTTGTCTATTTAAGTGAGAAATATATTTCAGCAAATATAATTGATAAAAGGGGTAAACCTCATCACAAAATTCTCTCCCCTGCTAAAAAATTTTTATTTCCGAGTTTGTAAAAAAAATTGGTGCGTGTACTTAGCTACGCGCGTGAGAAGTTATACTTCTTTGGCATCATTAAAAAATAGTTTTTAATTGCATGCAAAAATAGTGCGTGGAGTCCCTCCGCGCGGAAGAAGTGAAACTTCGTAATGTGGAAATGAAAATAGGAAGGGGTAGAAATCGATTTTTAGTGAAATCATATTTTATCAAATCAAACTAAAAAAAATAAAGGAAATAAATTTGTAACGATTCATAGATTGATTTTCAGAGAGTGAGAGAGAGAGAGAGAGAGAGAGAGAGAGAAAGAGAGAGAGAGAGAGAGACCTATTTAATGTCTATAAAACTAACTTTTTTATGAGAGCCAACTTAAAAAAAAATGTTTTCCGCGGATGTGCACGACGCGAAGAAGAAACGACAAGGTACACTTCATTAAAACCGGAGCCGGCACAACGCTCTCGGAACGTTGGCTCCACCGAGGGGTCAGCCGGGGGGGGGGGGGGGGGGTAGGGGGGAGAAAGAGGGGTGGGGGAGGGGAGAACGTGGGTGACCGCCATTTGTCATGGAAACACATCGGCCGGTCGCTGTCACTACTCGGGAGTTGAATAAAACCGTGGGTAGCGATGAGCTATGGGAAGGGGTTGAGGAATAGAGGGATAAGGGAAAGAGAGAGGGGAAAAAAAAGGGGGGGGGATATATGGGGACACGAAGTTCCAGAGGGTAGGTCGGGTGGCGGTAATTAAATTTTTTTTTTGTTTTGTCTCGCGGGGGTCCTCAAATCCCGCCATACTTCCCCTCCCACCCCTTTCCCCCCCCCCCCCCCGAAAAATTCGCTGTAATTGCCGCTATGGACACAGCGGGCGACAACTAGCAGGGAGTTTCAAAATCCAACACCGAAACCCCAAACTCCCTCCCCCCCCCCCTACACACTTTTTTTCTTTCCCGTTTTTTAACTCCTCCACCAGCGAACGTTAATGGCGGACAGGCGACACGGGATGTTTGAAAAAAAAAAATTATGAATTGCTCTTCTGTTTTCTCTCTTTTCCCCTTCTTCCAAACATTTCTCTCTATCCCGTCCAACGTATACAGTCTCTTCCCAGGCTCTTTTCTCTCCCTCTTCCAACCAGCTAAACCCCCCCCCCCCCCTTTACCAGTTTTATCAACCGTGTAGTGTGGCGACACACTAGAGTGCATTGTCAAACGTATTTTTGAGATTTTCAAAGTTGGAGATACTGCACCATCTTTTTTTTAATGAACAAAAAAATATGAAAGAAAATGTAATACTGGATAAAGATTTTTGCATAAGCATTTATGTTGTGTGTTGTCCCAGTACCTACATTAGTTAAAGGTATTTGTAAAACGTTTTCTGGATGGCTTTCCATTATTAACTGCATACATTAAAACCACAATAAAACAAAATAAAGTCCAAATTTTTTGAATATTTTGATTATATTTCAAGGACTTGAAAAATTGATACTTGCATAAAACATCAATCAATTTTTTTTTTTAAAATTATGCCCCAATTTTCTTAAGCAGAAGAGATAATCAGTATTGTTACAAAAAAACTATTTCATATGTGTGAAAATATCAATAGCAATTTTTTACACAAATTTACAACATTTTTCTTGTGTGTTAAAAACTGGTATCCAAAGAAGATTTTTGAAATAACACAAACAAAAAAATTGGTTGTCTGTAAAGTCGGTTTACGGACGATAGTTTAACGTGACAACGTCATAACAAAACATTGATGAAATGATTGCATACTTTTATGAATAAAAGTGAATCATTTTTATTGAATTATCACTATTTTGTATGGATACAAAGAAGGAGTGAAATGAAATCTACAATTTAATTGATAAATTTACTTTTATTTGCACTCATTAATTAAAATATGTTCATACTTTAACGAAGAGATTATTTTAACTATAACTTTTATACATGCTTGCTATTGAACTTCTTCCAATCTGTGTTATTCTGTTAAAGGATAGGACGATGATAGGAAAAGTAGGAAACGAATGGGAGTGTTTCAAGTTTAATGTGCCTCGAAAAAGTCAAATCAATGGTTGTTCCAATCGAGCGGGAGAAAGATAGATGCGGCGCAAGCGTACAATGAGCGAAACGGGACAATGAGCGTAACGGGACAATGTGCGTAACGGGACAATTTGCTTAACGGGACACTTTTTCGTGCTTGCATCCGGCGTTCATCGATTTATTAGACGTTGTCACGTCAAAAAAAAGATTCTGTATACAAAGCTTGTTCCAAAGTAGTTCTTGGAAGGTCGTTAACGAATGCACGTAGCAGCAATCATTACGCAAGTGACTGGCCCACACAAGCAGTCAGGGCGATTGAGTGTTTAAGGGAGGGGGGGGGGGGGTTGGAAAGGGACGAGGTTAGCCTTTTTGATAGTCTCCACCTACGAGCGGACTGCATGATTATGGCAATTAAGATTAACTGTCTGTAATGATCGCAGAGTTTTCTCATCAACGAGTGCGCGCTTCTCCGTCCGTAACGACCCAGACCAGACGATGGGGAAGTGGGAGGCACAGCGCGTCCTCACGGTGAGCTATAAGGGCGATATTCCCATACGCAGCGAATAAGCACTGCCTTTCTTGGCGCACGACCGTAACCTAGCTTCTCGCGTCGTATTCCAGAACGTGTCACAAACCGAATCCCACTAGGGAACGAAATCGCCCAATAATTTTAGTAAACGGTGGCCCTGCGCGAGGCTACAAAATTTTTTTCACCCACCTCATTCCAGCGGACGTTTCGCAACAATCGATACAATTGTTACGACAAAAATACTAGAGATGACAGAACCATCGCCTTTCTAATTTTCTCATGTACTTTTTAAGTTGCGATTTTTTTTTGACGTGACAACATATAATTAATCGATGAACGCCGGCTGCACGAACAAAAAAAGTGTCTTGTTACGCACTTTGTTCCGTTACGCTGTGTACCGTTACGCTCATCGTTCCGTTACGCTGTGTCCCGTTACGCTCATTGTACGCTTGCGCCGCATCTGTCTCTCTTCCACTCGATTGGCCTATGCGTCCGAGGAGAAGAAAGACGACGGCAGCACACAACTTACATCTACACGTGAACTGTTTCGTCGACTGTTTATAAAGTGAAGTGAAAAGTTAATGTTGTTTTCATTGCTTATTACAACAACAATTTCGGCAATAAAGTTTAATTATTATTGCATTTTAAAAATCTGATTACAAGTATAATATCAAGTATTTATTCTTTTATTATTAAAATAAAAAAAATGATTAAAACTTATTCATAAAAGTATGCAATCATTTCATCACTGTATTATTATGACGTAACGTTAAACTATCGTCCGTAAACCGACTTTACAGACAACCAATTTTTTGTTATCGCCATTAAAGAGTAAAAAAAGGTATTCCAGGATAGTTTCGCTATAATAAACTTTCACTCGGCACACCAACACGCTTGGTACGTCCCCCGATGATCACGAAAATGACTATATACGTACGAGTTAATGGCGCCAGACGCGGGCCCGCCGATTGGAGGAAATAAACGAAAAAGTGAGATCTGCGCATGCGCGATATTTGGGCAACAGATCAACAACGGATAGTATTCAAAAATTCGTTCCTTAAAAATAAGGGACTGGCCGAGTCCTATCGTACGCTAGGAATACGGTTAGGGTACAGGTGTGGCATATTCAACACCTTAATCATTAATTTCGTGTCTGGGATTACCGGCCTTAAGGTAGTCCCTTTATTTGGGAGACCGAGCTCTTAAAGAATGGAGGTCGGTGAGTGCCCAACCTCAAAACTCTATAGGAGGTCGTACAGAGAAAATACATATTAGCAAATCTTATCAAGTGGAAAATAACAAAACTTAGCAGCAATTACAGTCTGTAATTTTTTTCCGGTAAATGGAACAGTAAAATTCATATAAAATTACAGATATTTGTATATTTAAATGAAAACAACTGTATCATTACAAAATATAGTTTGCAGTAATACTGGATTCGGATCCTTACCCGGAAATGTATGATCTGAGTTGTCCCAGTATCTCCAATAGTAAAGTTATTTTCAAACCTTTATGTGAATAGCTCTCTAGGATTAACTGCACGTTTTAATAAGCATTATAAAATAAAATAAAGTCAAAATGTTAAATATCAGATTATATTTTCCATGGATTAAATCTATGCTTGAATGAAACATAAATTAAAATATAAAATTATGCGCCAATTTTCTTGAGCAATACTCAGTATTATCCAAAGTAAAACTAATTTCTTACATGACAAAATAACCATAGCCATGTGTTTTACAAAGTTACAATACAGATAGTTCTTGTAATATTACTAACTATTAATTGGCGACTGTTTTCCGAAAAAATATTTTGTAAAAGTTCTGACATTTATTTTTCTGCGCATGGAGGAAGAATTACGACGTGAATAATTTATTTAAAAAAATTTACAACTATGTGTTTAGCTTCTGTGATACATCAAATATAATGTCTTAAATATTTTTAAGTAATTGTTAAGATATTGAGGAAAAAATATGTAAGTAAAAGAAACATATAACATTTTACCATTTCCCGAAATTCAATTCCAAACGAGATGAAAAGTGTGTATCACATCTCTTGCCCTAGGTGCCTATAGGCGCTAGTCACATAACTGGCTTGCAATCTAAACGCATTTACAGGATTTTAAGGAAGAATATTTCAGATGAAGGATCGCGTCACGTATTTATACAATTAATAATACTGAGAAAAACACTTTTCGTACCTGAAATTGCATTGATAAAACAAACGGCTTGGCATCATTTTCTGTACTCAACATTGCACGTTAAAAATTAAACAACGAAACAACACTACAAAATGAAGCTGCAATGGCTTTTACAGATTTTTTAAATCAGGCACGTTAAGTAAATTCTGAGCGGTTTTTGAGTGACCACTGGCAGCTAATCTGCTAACACAGTTTTAAAAAAAACTCACTGGTGGATTATTTTTGACGTGTCTCAGTCAAATGTTTCTGATTTTCAGTTGTTTTACAGTTTAATTTTATAATTTGGTGAAACAAAGCTTCGCAGAAAAATGATCACTTCATGCACGAAATACACATTCAGGGTTTACATATTTTTACCTTGTAACAATGTGTCCAAAAACACTCACCGCGCTTGATGTGCACCTTGGTCCAACACGTTAGCAGAATCTGAAACAAAGAGAAATATGTCACTCCACATGGGAAAAAAATGTTATAAGGTAATATCAGAAAACAAAGAGAAATATCATACTCAACGCAGGAAGACAAATATTATAAGGTAATATCTTGAAAGAGAAACACAACGTGGGAAAAAATAAAATATAAGGCAATATCTTGAAACTAAGAGAAAGATCATACTCAACGTAGAAAAAATATATTATAAGTTAATATCTTAAAACAAAGAAAAATATCATACTCAATGCGGAAAAAATATATTATAAGGTAATGTCTTGAAAGAGTAACACAGCGTGGGTAAAATATAAATTATAAGGCAATCTCTTGCAACAAACAGAAAGATCACACTCAACGTTGCAAAAAATTTATATATTATAAGGTAATATCTTAAAACAAAGAGACAGATAATACTCAACATGGGGAAAAATATTATAAGGTAATATCTTGGGTGACATATTAATTGAAATTAAGACTCCATTTTACATTGTTTGACTGATTCTTGCAACAGGGGAGATTGATTCAAACCATTATTTTGGACAAACGCGATTGCTAGTTTGCACCGTATGTCACACAGGACACCCAAAGAATGGACAGAGAAATATGACACACAGAAAAGAAAAAAAAATTAGCCGATATCAAATGTTAAATGCAAAGACGGCACAAAGAATTACAGGATTGGCATTGGTCATAACAATATCACTGCAAAGACGAATACTTGGATTCCAATCCTTTGTTTTTTCAACCCCTTGCATTTATTGTTGGCCGTATCAAAAACATATTCAGACGAAAGATTTTGGTATTACTCCTACGAGTTATAATACGTTCTAACGGATGTGATATCCATCATATTATGGAAATTATAGCTATTTTTCTGTTTATAAAACCCGTTCCCCATATCTAACCCTTTGTTCGGATTTTTCCCCATAAACGATCTCAACCGAGATTCCGCTACTAGATTCTATGTATCAGTTTGGAAGTGATTTATGAAAAATTGCGAGAGTTATCGTGTCCACAAAATAGTGATATTTATATAAATAAACTTTTGAGTTGACGATGGTTTTGGGGTCCATGGACCATAAAACGAAAAACTATATAAAATTTTTGTGAAAGTCGCACTATGGTAACGGCTACAATAGGAAGTATTTCTTTGAATTCTACCTAAAAAGCTACGTCTATGCTACTTTTTATCTCAAAAAGCGTTTCTTACAAGTACTTAACACGTAATTTTGCTTAACGATGTAATTTTGAAAAGGAGAAATGAATTTGGGGGGGGGGGGGGGGGTGTTTGTGGATAAGCACCTGCGATTTTTTTAAAAAATTACACAAATACTAAATGCTTTCATGTAACAACCAATTTCTTTAATGTATAGAAACAGAAGTATTCGTTCATGATTGCAAAAAAATATATATATATTTTGCGTTCACCAATTAACAGTTTGTTATCGTCTTCAGGGAAAAAAAATACGCTAAAAACTCTTAAGTCGTAGGGTCCCTTGCAGGTTTATATTTATTTACACTTTGTTTTTTTGTTTTTTTTACGATAGTAGAAATACTACCACATGTCTTTAACGATTTGTGTTTTTTTCAGAGTGGTGTTATGCACACTAAGTAGAAGTATCACGCGTATTCAGGGTCGCTACAACATCTTCCACCCCCCCCCCCTTCCCACGTCACCCGCACCGAGCCAAGATACGCCGAAAAGGCACCGAAGATTGCCGAAAACCGACGAGTGGGTTCCGGACCTCAACGGACACATATCATCTCTCTCTATCTCTCTATCTCTCTCTACCGAAAGAGAGAGCGTGTAATGGCGACTAAATGGTCCTTACCCCATACGCCCGCACCCTCCCTCCGGGAGGGGGGGGGGGTGAGGGAGGGGGGGGGGGTTAGTGGTCCGCTAATATTACGGCCGGCAACCATCAAAAGGCCCATAGACCGAGCCGCATAAAAAGCTTATGAGTTATCTGAGAAGAAGAGGGATAAAAATTTTTTCGGAGTGGTGGGGGAAGGAAGAGAAGTGTACGATATTGGATTCCGATGGCAATTTATCACGCATATCTGTCGACGTTTTCGAGTAACCACAAATCGATTCCACTTTGCCGTCGGACGGTGGTGGATGAGGGGGGGGGGGAGAGGGGGGGAGAATGGTTCCGTAACGCGACACCAGTAGCGCTCTCGGCGGAGTGCTCGCCCCGTGGGATGCAGAGGGGGGGGGGGGGTTTCTGAGTGCCGAGACTTCCCGAGCGCCGAGCCCTTGCGAACCGAAGAATGGCGAGTCGCGGCGATAAAAATCTAGAGGCGCACTCGTGCGTCGCCCGAAGGTGCACCCTCGCAGTCTCGCAGTAAGGTTCAAGATGGCGTGCGTCCGTTTCGCAAACGCGGCTCCAGAAGGGGGGGGGGCGGGGGGGGGGGTCGTTAGCCCCTCCCGAGACCAATTTTATTGATTGGTGTATATTTATGTTTACTTGAATATTTAATTTCATATGTTAAACTTTTATCTCATCAAAAGTTGCATGGAGCTACTAAGGTTCTGTATTTGAAACCTGTAATTTGTAAATAATATTCCCAGGCCAATGTCTCACCACTTTCATTTTTTGCAACTACGACCTTTCTTTGTGTGATAGCCCCTCTCGAAAAAATCATTCTGAAGCCACCATTGCCGTTTCGTGAGTTGGTTACTTTCGATAAATCAAGTACAAAATGTAGCCATTAATGTTTTTGACGTGGACACGTCTTTAAAATGGCTTCCATAGGAGAAGGCAATTAAAAAAAAAAAACGAAGCCGGGGGATACAGTTTGGTGTTGCACCTACACGTCTATCATCTCCATCCAAAAATTTAATCACACCACTGGGTAGCTAAAGGATCAAAGAATTCGTTACGCCAAGTGAGGACTGTGACGTATCGCATGCGTGGTGGAGGGGGGAAGCGGCGCCATTTCTAGGTCATTTTGGCTGCGTTTCGAGATTTTCATTCAGTGTAACTTTTGACTCGAAGAAGCTACGACGTTCGTTTGAATTTCAATCGTCAGCTCTCGTCAAAAATCTATCGATTCCATATATAAAACTTTAGTGTAAAATTGATACAGTGAATATATATGGTGTTAAAATATATATAAAAAAAAAGTATTTAATATTTAGGTACTATAGAAAATATTATCTGTTACGTACACGTATTCACGTACAACACACGGCCGTGTCCATGACACAGCCACACTACGTTTTTTTTAAATATAAATATAACATACAGTGAGGAATGGGCAGCCTGAAATTCAACTCCTGAAACATCAAACACCTTTAGATCAAACAACGCAGCCGTGTAACTATGTTGGTAAATATTTTTTTTCCCCTAACACTCACTATCCTCTTTCGGCGAGGAAATATTTTAGTGATGAAACATGAAAGCCTACTACTGTTTGGCTCCGCCATTTTGGTGCGGGCAACAGTTCCCGTCGAACTAATGGGCGCAGCTCGCAAGACTTTATGCCCGCACTATACAGACCGTGCCGGTACTTGACCGCGACTGAATACTACACAGAAGAAAAAAATTGGTTGTCTATAAAGTCGGTTTACGGACGATAGTTTAACGTGACAACGTCATAACAAAACATTGATGAAATGAATGCATACTTTTATGAATAAAATTTAATCATTTTTATTGAATTATCACTATTTTGTATGGATACAAAGAAGGAGTGAAATGAATTCTACAATTTAATTGGTAAATTTACTTTTATTTGCACTCATTAATTCAAATATGTTTATTACTTTAACGAAGAGATTATTTTAGCTATAACTTTTATACATGTTTGCTGTTTAACTTCTTCCAATCTGTGTTATTCTGTTAAGGATAGGACGATGATAGGAAAAGTAGGAAACAATGGGAGTGTTTCAAGTTTAATGTACCTCGAAAAAGTCAAATCGATGGTTGTTCCAATCGAACGGAAGCGAGATAGATGCGGCGCAAGCGTACCTTGAGCGTAACGGGACAGAGAGTAACGGGACAATGTGTGTAACGGGACACTTTTTCGTGCGTGCAGCTGGCGTTCATCGATTTATTAGACGTTGTCACGTCAAAAATCTTCTTTTACAAGATACTCCGCCAAGTAATAGTTTTAATACTACAAGAAAGATGTTAACTTCGTAGAACCCGTGACTACTGTTTTTTTTTTTTTGCAAAAAATGAAATACGTTTCTCGAGATAAAACGGGGTATCTCTCACGAAGATTGGCACATAATTTTATATTTAAATTTATGTTTCATTCAAGCACAGACTTTTTCAACCACGGAAAAGATAACGGAGTATTCAATATTTGACTTTATTTCGTTTTATCATTCTTATTATAAGAGAAGATAATGATGCAAATCTATTCATGGAACGGGTTACAAAGAACTTCAGCCATTGGAGGCTCTGGGACAACACAAAGCAAAATTGCCCAGGTAATAATCCGAACCCAGTGTTACTGTGAACACTATTTTGTAGAGATTCAGTAGTTTTACTGTAAATAAATGTACAAATTTGCAAATATTGATAATTTTAATTGAATATTTTTGTTTCAATTACAAAATAAATAACAGCGAAAGAGCAATCAATATTTGTATATGGGGAAAAACATTTTTTTTTAAAAAAAGGGGGGGGGGGGGTGGGGAAAATATTTGATTCTTCCATTCAAACACTGATTTTTTCTTCTGACACCCAAGAAAAACTATTTCTTCCGTTCGACTGTTTATTTATTCGGCCAACTAAACACAGTTCGTTGTATTTAAGATTTGTCAAAGTCAAATTAAAGCAACGAAGATAAATAGATCGCTTTAAACACAAAAAAATTTTTTTCGCCAAAACGAATTCTTTCTTTTGTGTACTCTAAATATGATTGATTATCATTCATTGAAAAGTTTAGTGTCAGTTTTTTTTTTATTATTTCTTTGGAGTGAAAATCAAGAGTAGAAAGTAGGTAATTTTTTTTTCTCGTCGGCCCTTCTTCGTCGCGTCTCTGATGCGGCGGGTACGAGCTCCTCCGAGGCGCAATTTTGAGTTTCCGGGCGTCACCTCACTCCTTTCTCTTCCCCCCCCCCCCCCCCCGTGGCGTTCCCTCGGGCTAACGTGCTCTGTCATTGTCGGTTAAACAAAAGACTCCTCAGGTTCGCGAGCAGAAAACCTATTTTCCCCTTACCCGCAGCCATTTTCTCAACCCCTCCTCCCCCCGCCAGCCATACCATCCCCTCCCCCTCTTTTTCCTCTTCTTATTCTCCGTCCCACTGCCGTTCTCATTTCGGGGTCTTCGCGTAATCTTTTTTTCTTCACTCCACACGTCGACGGCTTCCCTGCCTGATATGAAGCGCTCGCTAGGAACCTTCACCGAAGAGCGACTGAGAAATAAAGACAGGCGAAAAAAAAAAAAAATTACGTCTTCTCCCTTACCCTCGCGTAATACCGAGGCTTAAATACACCCGACCCATTTAACCGTGTATTCGCCGGATAAATAACGACATAAATAAAAATGAGAAGGCCGTGAAGAAGGGGGCAAAAAAAAAAAAAAAAGATTGGATTTTTTAAAAAAAAAGAGGGTGAGTATTTCATAATTTTTTTTTTTTACTTTTTTTGAAAATTACGTTTACTCCGAGAAAGGGGAGAGAGAAAAAAAAAAAGAAACGAGCGGCAGAGAAAAGAGCTCATGTTGTTTGTTGTAAAGAGGAAATTTCAGGCGTCGGGACTGAAATTAAATTACGGCGCGGATTCCCAGCGAATGCTGCGGCAAATGCTTGTAGTTGTTGGCTGAATAACGAATCTCGCTAGGGAAACTTCTGTGGGCCAGGAACACTGTGGTTCTACTTCAACATTATGAACGACTCGGTTTAGGTTGATCAACCAGTTGCCAAGAAATAGTTCATAACACCACAAGAAAAATATTGTAACCTCGTACAACACACATCGCAATTGTTATTTTTTTCGCATGTTTTAAATACTTTTTCGAGACAATGCTGAGTATTTTTTTTTACAAAAATTGGCACACAATTTTTTTTATTATTGATTTTCAATCAAAAACTATTTTTTTTAACTTTGTAAATTATAATCAAACATTGAACAGCTTTACTTCATTTTGTTTTATTGTGTGGTTATTTATATGCGCAATAAATAACGGAAAGCTTTGCAGGGAACGGTGGGTAGATATAACTACTGGAGGTTCCTACTGAGACGACACAAAGCATAAATACCCAGGTAAGAATCCGAACACAGTGTTACTGCGAACATTACAGTATTTTGTAGTGATACAGTTTTATCATGTAAATATAGAAATTTCTAAAAATCTGTAATTTTACGTGAATAATTCTATTCCATTTACAAAAATTATTTACAGTGTATCTAGGGAAAATGTGATTATTTACAGGTTATTTATAGGTTATTGAAGACTGTATATTAAAACCGTCCATTTTTTTTAACCAGTGTAAACATGGTGTCAGCTGAAATTTAAAACATATTTATTCCTCTACATCGATTTTAGAACGTTTAAAGAAGAGAAATAAAAACATCAAGACCAATATTTGATTTAACAGTATGTATTTTAGTTCATAGCCAATTTTATTCGTCAGATTTTACTAATTTTAATATATATATATAAAAAAATTGATGATTTGAAGTTTAATGACTGGCTGCTCTAAATAATTTACTCCGTGAAGAATCTGTCATTTAATATTTTATTTTATTTCCAAGGGATCGCTACAACTGTAACTATACTGTTAAAAGATGCTAGGTAATGCTCTTCGGAAAAATTTCTAATGTGAGAGCTATGCTTAAAACAAAAGCCAATATTCTATATTGAACGATAAAAAAAAATTTTGAACATATCTCTCCCACTTACAAATTCACAATTGCGGGAATACATAAAAAGAAAAAAATTAAATACAAAATATGAAGATAAAAAAATAAAATCAATCCTAGGGGCGTGCTTTTTTTTTATTAAAAAAAAATTTCATAAGAAAACCATAGCAGGAGGTTAAAAAAAACTGTTTTATTTGCGCGAATTCGTAATGCCCGAAGCAAGTAAACTCGTGGTCCACTCACCCACGCTAACCCCTTATGCAAGCAATTTGTTTTCGTGCGCACACAACAGCGGCGGTTGAGTTCGGGTAATGCTAACTAGAACGGTAGCCCCGGGGATGTATTTTTTTTGGAAGGATGGGCTTTTGGCGGAGGGAGTATGTTGGGACCGGGAATGAGTGTAGGGAGGGGGTAAGGGGGGTTGAGTTGAGAGCTGCCCGCGCCATCAACCATTCAGCATCAATCTCCTGACTGTCGAGGAGAAGTAGAGGGAGGGAGAGAGACCCGCTCTGTTTTCCTTCCTGCCCGTGGCAAATAGTGCGCTGTGCGCTCCGACGGCAAATTGCGTAACCAACTCCCCCCGTGCGAGCCTGTCTCCCCCCCTCCCCTCATCTATCCCCTTCTCGTCCAATGGGGACCCACCAAACCGGCGGTGGCGTGTATGAATCGGGTCCACTTATCGACTCTCTCTCCTCGGTTACAAACCACCCCCCACCCCCCACCCCTCTGGAGCGACATGTGGCAAACGCTGCGCTGGTTCGCGGCCTCAAATAAAGACCGCATTAACAAACCAAAAGACCTGCTTATTGGATCCCCTCGGGCAAACTAAGTCCCCTCCGCACACCCTGCCCTCCAAACTTTGCCCGACCAGTTCCGATCTACTAGCGGCGTGATGCCATGGAATGAAAAAGGGGTTTGGAGGGGGGGGGGAGGAATGTGAGCCAGTCTTTCAGTACCTACTCGCCGGATAATATGTGAAACACCTGACCTCGGTAACGAAAAAATTCATGTGTCATCATTAGATACCGGAAAAATTAGCGATTTCAATGACCTACAGGATAGACTCCACGATCCGCTATGCACGCGAGAAAATTACACCTGCTCATTGGCTACTGACTCGTGAAATCTGTTAACTGGGATGCTCGTGGTTCGATACTTCTTTTGTTAAAGGTTTTTCATTGGCCGAGTATCATTCAGAGAAACTGTGGCCCAATCACTGATGCAGTACCGAGGCAAACGTTTTTTGATTCTAGACTATCACGAAATGAATCCACGAATTTTTACGGTCTCTAGTCATCATCTTGCAAATACACTTGTAATGCGAAACTCGGACACGAAACTTAACGTGGAATTCTTTAAAAAAAAAATCCGAACGGGGTTTTTCAGCTACATTTCTGGACGCGATACACACGTAGGTTCCGCGCCGTCCGCTAGTATTCGCTGCCGCAGCAGCTAAGTCGACTATCGAATCACTCCATAATCAGACCGAAATTATAATATATATAATGAAATGATTCAAATGAAAGCGAAAACAGACTTGAAAAAAAAAATACTTGGATCTGATTTTTGAGAATAAATTATTTTTAAATGCTGTACATCTTGTAAATATTAATTAAACAGTCAATACTTTGAGGTTTTGCTTTCGGCTTTGCGAGCTTTGGTTCGCGCCGTACGCCACAGGTGGCAGCACCGTGGTTTCACATTTCCGTCCCGTGCGACTTCCGTTCCATTCGAAAAATTACTCTCATCAAATGCCGTTTACAGAGAGCTAAGATGTTACACATAAAAAATTGGTTGTCTGTAAAGTCGGTTTACGGACGATAGTTTAACGTGACAACGTCATAACAAAACATTGATGAAATGATTGCATACTTTTATGAATAAAATTGAATCATTTTTATTGAATTATCACTATTTTGTATGGATACAAAGAATAGTGAAATGAAATCTACAATTTAATTGATAAATTTACTTTCATTTTCACTCATAATTTCAAATATTTTTATTACTTTAACGAAGAGATTATTTTAGCTATAACTTTTATAGATGTTTGCTATTTAATTTCTTCCAATCTGTGTTATTCTGTTAAGGATAGGACGATGATAGGAAAAGTAGAAAACGAAAGGAATGTTTCAAGTTTAATGTGCCTCGAAAAAGTCAAATCGATGGTTGTTCCAATCGAGTGGAAGAGAGATAGATGCGGCGCAAGCGTACAATGAGCGTAACGGGACACAGCGTAACGGGAAAACGTGCATAACGGGACACTTTTTCGTGCATGCAGCCGGTGTTCATCGATTTATTAAACGTTGTCACGTCAAAAATCAACATGGCGCGTGAAACCGAACCTTTTACGAGCTCCAAAAGCACGGGGGCGATTAAGGGCGAGACTAGGTCGCGTATCACAAGCCTCATCGCCTCTACGCGCCAGGCAGAGAACTGGCGTGCAGTCTTCTCGTTGGTAACGCACCCGTGAGGAACTTGAAGCTGTAACCCTTTAATTTTATGCTGAGATAATAAAGATAAACCTTTAACATTACAATAATAGGCTTAGCATTTTTCATACCTATAAATTCCTATAAACTTCTGTTGAAACACCCGTTTTAGCCTTTACTACTGTCAAAATAGTACACGTTCCAATCATGGTTGGATGATTGAAACCGCAATGGTTTAATCCATGGTTTGAACCAAGTGGTTGTTTGAAAGTAATGCATTTTAAATACAATATATTAATTTTTTAATGAAAGGTCTTATTCCTCTCTAATAACAGCAAATGTATGCTCATTAATATTTATTGTGATTTACAGGAACAAGTAATTATGTACTTATCAAGGTATTATCATTTAAATTATCTAAATAGGTTGTAAATTATACCCAACTAAATACTCCTCTAAAATTAAAAAAAATTGAATAGTTAAATCCTATTCAGTGGTAAATCCCCGACTGTACAGTAAATCCCCATTCTGAGAAACACCCGTTCTATGGACAATCCTTCTCCTGTGGGGAAATATCCTTTCTGTGGCTAAGTCCCAGTCAGATGTGCAGATTTGCTGTACTTTGTTCTTTGATGTCATAAATGTTTTTGGTTCAACATGAGTGGCAGAAAGCGGGATGTTGTATGACTTTAATGTGAACATGGCGAAAACAAAGATAACGAACGTAATAAAAAAAAAGCTAGTTTAAACCTAAAAAAAAAAACCTGGTCCAAACAACAAAAAATGCGCGTATGTGGAGTCCACGCTTGATAGAAGGGAAACTTCTTGCTTATAAGGTATAAATAAAGATAAATTATGGAATATAGATAAATTATGGAATATGTTATGGAATATTAGGTGGTTTTTATATCCTGTTGACAAAAGCAATTTTTTGCTTCATTTGTGTTTTTTATCTTTTGGGTATTTTTTTAGTTTTCTTCTACAGAAAAAATGCTTAGCAATGGCGTATGTCCAAAAGCTTACATCAAGCCATGCACTCCCATTGCACAAATGTTTCAAAGATAAATTATTAGTATTTTTTTAACAATAGAAAATAATTTAGTATAGTAAGGATGCGACCATGATCTCAAATTTAAAAAAAAATGAAACTGAGGAGTAGACAAACTTCACTGCTGCGTTATTTCTACCTCCCCCCTGCCGTCTCCCCCTCAGGCCGTTACAACTATCATACAGAATGCTCCGCCACGTACCTATTCTCTCTCTCTTTCTTTCTCTCATCCCCCCTTTTTTTCAGTCAACCCATGAGACCAATAGCGCATGCGTTGGAGTGGCGTCGCCGCTGACGCACTCTCCTCCTCTACCGGTTCCCCCACCACGTACCTAACTATTCCCCCCTCGCGCGATCGTCATTTTCGTAACGCTCGAAAATTGTAGCCCTCTCAGAAAGGAGTTTCACTTCAAAAAAAACAGTTTTTTTTCCTTTTCTTTTTTCCAACCATGGTTGTAATTAGAGACCAGAAAAATTCGCGGATTCATTTCACAATATGATAGAATCCAAACAACTGTACCTTTATATTTCTTCTCTGATTGGTTCACAGTTTATCTGAAGGACTTTGAGCCAATGAAAAACCTTCAACCAAAAAAAGCATCGCACCGCAAGCGTATCCAGTTGACAGGTATCACGAGTCACTATATAGCCAATGAGAAGGTGGCATTTTGACCGAGTGTGTAGGTGATTACGGAGTCTATCCTAGAGGTCATCCAAAGCGCGAATTATTCCAGTTATAATTAGTTATAGTTAAAACCACGGAACGAAAACTTGTACAGAGAGATGATGCAATGAATCTTAAATGCTGTTAGGAACCAGTGTTGGAAGGGTTTGCAAATGGCCTTGAAACGAGCCAGGAAGGTCTTCTTCGGCGGGAGCGAGTGACCTTTGACAAACCCGCTCACCCCTTGGTAAGGGGGGAGGGGGGAGGGAGGAGAAGTTAACCAGCCGGGCGACAGATGACTGACGAGTCAGTAGCGTGGGGCGAGCTGCGAGCGAGCTGGGGATATTTAACACCGGGTTACGAGGACGGAGCGGTTATGGGGTCGAATGGGGCTCGTCGGCCGGTCGAACCGGGCAAGCCCGCGGGAGAAGGGGTGCGGGTGAGTAAAGGGGGAGGATTGTCCGGAATGGCCGATGACAGCCGAACACATCCATTGTTCCACCCCCCTCCTCCCTTCTCCTTTCTCCTTTTGCAAGCCCCGCGCACAATGGCGGGAGACGTTGATGGATCGCAGCACCGCCATGCTGGACTAGGGCTTTTGAAGAGTATGAGGGAGGGGGGAAGGGGGTGATTGAAGGAAAAGGTGAAGAGGGGAGGGGCGGTTCGAAATCCGTCCAGCCCTGTAAACCCTCTCCTACCAACTACTCACATGACCTACCGAAGTTAAATAACGGGTCACCGCTGCCGGCGACGCGTCAAAAACACGTACATATACCCCTTTCGATCGACTAAACCTGGCCGGAGAGTCCATCTTCCCGGTCAACTCCCACAGGCGTTCGTCAATGATAGCACAAAAAAAAATAATAAAGGACTAATTTAATTAATAGAGACCTGCAAAATTCGCGGTTTCGATGGCCTTCAGGATGGACTGCACATACCCCTGTACACTCGGGCAAATAATGAAAGGTCATTGGCTGCCGACTTGTAAGTTGTCTCAGCTGGTTTGTCTGTGATTCGATCCTTAATTGGTTGAGGGTTTATAACTGGTTGAGATTCGTCCAGATGAACAGTATGCCAATAGCAAAATTAACTAAGAGGTATATGTGTTTTAATTCTAGCCTATCACCGAACGAATCCTCGAATTTTGCAGGTCTCTACTAATGATCAAGTTCTTTAATGTTTTTTTTATGAACTTAGAGACAAATTTTATATTAGTCTTAGATTGTGCTGAAAGCATGATATAATGTGGTATGTGCATATTCTGACTAACCGTCCGTATGCGGCCATCGTTTTAAAACTATTTAGGGTAGCGAGTTCAACAGTTCACATCCGCGCGATCGCCCAAGTGCACAAAAAGAAACGAGGGACGGAGTGCAAGAGAAGGAGAGAGAGCACTAGAAGAGGAAGAGAGAGAGAGAGAGAGAGAGAGAGAGAGAGAGTAGGATAGATAAAACGCTGGATACTCGACCTTAAAGGTTTCAGAGGAATTGCTTCCCGCGACATTATCTGAATGGACTCGCCTCGAACCGCTTGCAGAGACGGAAATAATCGAATGTCCAGCACTTTTCGAGCGCTTTTTGGCGGTGCAGCTCAGGAATACATACATAAGGTAAAAGCACCTATTATGAGACCTTTCCTAATATGAGACCCTACACTTTCTCAGCCGGGAGCTCCTGAACTCTAGCGGACAATACACTAACTCGGTGTAGGGAACGTTTTCTTGCGTGTGTATTGTTTTCATTAGCGAGCGAATGTGCAGATAAGCGTGGTTACCGATTTTGTGTTTTACGAGCTATCGAGTTTTCCACCGAGATAACAGAAACGGCTTACATATAAATCAAGGTAAGGTTACTTGTTATAACATTCATACATGCTGATTTCTATATAGATGAGTGGTTATGTGCATGCTAGTGAGATTGTGTTTCGTGCACTTTTTGTATCTGCAACACAAAGACTTTTGTTGCGTATTGATGGCTCCTATTATGAGACCTACAGAGTACCCTTTTATGGGATACTATCTCATATTAGGAACCGGGTCTCATATTAAGAGCTTCCTGCTAAATAAAGTGTTATACATTTAAACATGAGAGTATCATTTAACTATCGCCTTGTTACAACACAATGATGATTTATTATGTTATAATGTAATTAAATTGCTTCATATCTAATGTATAGCAATATAATTCTCGTTATTAACAAACTGTAATGACATATTTCATAAGTAATGCTGGACTTAGGATATTAATTCATAGGCATAGATTAACAGTTTTCTTTGCTTAAAATGACATTGAATTGAACTTTATTATTACCTTTCATATTAATGTTTTGCTTTTAGAGGGATCCTAGCCGAAATCCGAAAAGGAAGAAATGGACAAGGAGCAGATGATCCTAGCTGTCAAAGCTGTACAAACAGGTACTATGGGTTACAAGTCAGCAGCGAAACATTTTGGGGTACCAAAAAGCACAGTGGAAAGGTATATGAAAAATACTGAATTGCGTACTGATGATTTGGTAAATGTGCCATTAGGAAGAAGGCCTACATTAAGCTGTAATCTAGAAAATGAACTCGTACCGTACTGCATTGAGATGGATAAAAGGTTTTATGGGTTGAGGAAATGTGATATTAAAAGGATGGCATTCCAACTAGCCATTGCTAATGGTATCAAACACCCATTCTCAGAAAAAATAAATCAGCTGGTAAGAAGTGAATGAGGTCTTTCTTAAAGCGTCATCCACAGTTGTCATTAAGAGTTCCCCAAAACATTTATCACGCCAGAGTAAAAGGTTTCAGTCCTGAAAATGTGAAAACATTTTTTGAGCTCTATGTAACTGAATTTGACAAAATTAAAGGCCGTCCTTACAGGTTGTACAATGTTGACGAGACTGGGGTAACTGTGGTACAGCACAGAGTTGAGAAAGTAATATCACTGAAAGGAAAACGAGAAGTAGCTGCACTGACATCAGCTGAGAGAGGGTCACTCATAACAGTCGTTACTTGCATGAATGCAGTTGGTTCTTTTGTCCCTCCAATGATAGTGTGGCCAAGAAATAATATGAAAATAGAACTCATGGATGGGTCACCAGCTGGTTATATTTGGGGATGCCACCCTTCTGGATGGATTCAGGGGGATTTGTTCACAAAGTGGTTTGATAATTTTTTGAATATACAAAGCCACCACTTGAAGACCCTGTTATTCTTGTTCTCGATGGCCACTACTCACACACCAGAAATGTTAATGTGATACGATTGGCTAGAGAGAACCACGTATCAATCATTTGTATCCCTCCTCACAGTTCACACAAAATGCAGCCACTGGATGTAGGCTTCATGAAACCACTGAAAACCTATTAGCCTCAGAAATACAGGCTTCTTTAAGAAACAACCCTAACCGTATTGTAACACCACTCTTGGTTGCAAAGTTGTTCAGTGCAGCATATCAACGAGCTGCAACAATGGAAATAGCAGTCAATGCATTCCGCTAAACAGGATTTTACCCATTCAACAGTGATGCGTTTCGTGATTGTGACTTTGTAATTCACAGTTGTCACGAAATTCCTGATAGAGATGTTCATACCAGTGCAACTATCATCGCCACTTCGAATGACACATCAACTGGTGCAGGACCATCTAATTCTCACCCTGTTCTGCCTATGGATCGCCCACATTTTTCTGGCACAGGCCCTTCTGATGGTAGTCCTGCTCAAACTATGGACATCACACCTATCTCTCCTAAAGACATTAAGCCACTTCCTAGTCTTTCAGCAAATTTATAAAGCCGAAGATGTGGCAAAGCATCTGTAATAACCTCATCGCCTTACAAATTCGATCTCCTGAAGAGTTTGGAAAGAGCTACAACAGCAAAAAATAAAAAAAAGAAGCTGCAGGGAAATGTCATAAAACCCTGACAAAAACCTTCTGCCAACACACAAAAGTCAAGATCACGATGTTGTACAAGAAGATTAATGGAACAATCCAGCATCGACGAGTCGGATGATGATTTCGACATCTTATCAGATAGCTCTGGTGAAGAAGACAACTATGCTGAATGCCTCTTCTGTGGATGCATATTTTCAGATGACAAACATGGCGAACAGTGGATACAGTGTACTGTCTGCTGTCGTTGGGCTCATGAACATTGTGGTGCCACTGACAGTCACTTTGTGTGTCCTCATTGCCAAAAGAGGATAAAGAAATAATGTGTCCCATATTAGGAAACCTTTTTTTTCCTTTGGAAAAGTGCAGTGTCATCCGTTTTTTGCAGAGGACATAAATTTATTATTTTAAAACAATATGTATGTATTGCATTTTATAGTTAAACATATCAAGTGATTTATCATACGTTAAATGTTAATTTATGTTCGCTTAATAAAAATATATGAATTTTATTTAAAAGGGGTCCCATAATAGGTGCCTTTACCTTACATACATACATACATACATACATACATCACTCGTCATTCGAAAAATCTACAAATAAAGAAGAGAAAACTCCCATTAAAACAGTTGGACTATAGGAAAATAAATAGTTTTAAAACATATTTTTGGACACACTCCAGTTCCAGTTTGCACTGTACGAGTATGCCACAGAGAAAACCCGAAGAATGGATATAGAAAAATGAGTACACAAACACTCGGGGGAAAAAAAAAAGCCACAATGAGCCGATCTCAAATGTTAAATTAATAGAGCACAGACAATTCTGTGGAAGGAATTAGCAATAACAATACCACAGCACAGACCAACACAGTCTGTTGACAACGATGAGACTTGTGTTCGTATGTGCTGTGTTTACATTTCAAAATTTGACATCAGCTAATGTTGGCTTGTTTTTTTTTGTGTTTGTGTTCTCATCTTCCTTTGACCATTCTTCGGGTTTTCTTCATGACTTACAGTGCAAACTAGCAATGGCGTGCGTCCAAAATAAAGATTTAAAGAAGGATAAAGATTTAAACAAAGATTTAAATGAAGATTTAAACCTGCAAGAATAATTGGAATAACACACTTTTTTTTATCAATACAGTGATCAGATAAATTACGTTTAGACAAAAAATTCTAATATTTAATTTTTCTGCCGGTGTAATAGTGGCAACGATATTACAAAAAGCTTAGGCAGTATATGCAGGTACTAAAATGTCACTAAAAACGGGTCGTTGGTCACTTGTGGATGTTCATTCAAGCAACTATTATTTATCGACAGAAAATAATTTCTTATGTCAACAAACTACTCATTTTTCATTACTAAAATTTTTCTATCACTAACATACTGTTATGTGGGTACTAAAACTATTTTGTTTTCCAACCATAACATATTTAAAATATATTTAAATATACCAACGTATGATATACACTTTCTGCGCCAAGAAACTCAGAACACACCGATATGGACTACATCATAGATAATAAACTACTACTTGGTTCAAGTCTCAGCAGTTGTGATTTTTATTCGAACACAAAGCTTTACCTAGAATATTACATAATCTATTTTGGTTTTTCTAAATTTCAAATATGTTGATGGCTTCAGGTTATGCAGTGAATTTATGAGCGTTTCGAACTCAACTACCACTCGTGACAAACCGAAGAACTTGAATTTATGATCGAGCATGTCATTTTAGATGTATTATAAATTCGTCTTAAATTTAACAACATAGAGTTTATTCCTGATTAAAACACAACTTTTCTGATTAATCCATTACAAGTTTGCTTGCTTGAGGTCTTCAGGATGAAGAAGAAAAATGATAATACTAAACGCTCATTAGACTTTAATAATATATGCCCGCACCAGCGGTTTCTTCCATATTATTGGCGGCTAACTGCAAGAGACTCTATTGCCTTATTTGGCCGAGCCAATCAGGGCGCGAGTGCTTCCGAACCAAATTCAAATTATTGGTGGGCCAACAGCAGATGTGCACCTGAAAGAAACTCACCCAATCACAAAACACAGACGATACTACAGTGCTTTTAACACGCGACTTAATTGGAGCGAGAGGGTTTTCCCTTTTTGGATCTGCGAAATGACCCCCGAAGTGTTAACTGTCCTATGATATTAACAGCAAATGCAGCTCCTGAGAATTTATGACCAACCGTAATCTATGGCGTAGTTACTCTTCATTTCGTGATAATGAATTTATTGCACCACAAATTGACGGATGTCCATTTACGTTTGCGAAATTCCTGCCGGTGTAATAATGAAGCCAGGCTGATCTATGCAGAAAAATAAAGGTGCACTGAATCAAGTTTATGTTGTAACTAAGAACAATAGATGCTTTCTGTCATAAAACCTCCTTAATACGTAAATTATTGAGAGTTAAAAAAACTATGCAATATAATTTTTGAAACGAAACACGAGTTTTTATTATTGTATTTATTATTTATATTTTGCAATAAAGTTTAATTATAACATATATTTATATATTACTGTACATTAACTATGGTATATATATACTTAATTATTGAATATATAATTTTAATATATTATATATAATATCCATTACAGTACTGAAGCAATATCTGTCAAACACTGCGTGTATTAAAAAAAATATGAAAAATATAAAAAATTATCTTTGAACAAATCTATATTACTGTTTTGTTATTCAGAAAAATCAATTCTATCATTTGATTGTCGATACAACTACTAACAAACATTGCTTGAATTTGAAATAATGTGTTATGTCACTAAAACTATTGTATAAAATTAAAAGTTTTTTTTTAATTAAAGGATTATGAAATTTTCCAGTAGTGGAAACTTTAATGACGTTACCTATCTACTGATGTAATCCTGATAGATTCAGAGTACATTTATGAAGTATAGCAATAAACATAACCAAATTTATAATTTACTAGCTGATGTACCCATGCTTGGCTACGGCAGACTACAGGCAAAACTCTCACACAGCTCATTATACAGTACATTCCCCTCCTTGTGGGTACGCCATTGCCGTGGCTCTATTTAAAAAGAAAATTTTTAAAAATTAATACAATAGCTAGAACCAAGACCGGAAGAAATGCAAACCACAGACATAATCTTATATTCGACAGTTTTAAAGGGCCATCAAAATTCACATTTATTTAACCAATTGTTGTGTCCAGTATTAAGATCCGTATGTGAATGAGGAATCAACAATGCAATATCCGTTGTATGGAGATTATTGGGTAAATGTGGTCAAATGTCTTAAAAAAAATTAATAAATAAAACTAAATTAAAATAATCTCTTCGAGATGCAAACGGTATTCTGCCCCCCCCCCTTTTTTTTAAACCCAAAAAAAAAAAAAAAAAAAACCACGAGGATCAACGAACCAAATTTTATAATTTTACGGCTCTTGTTTTTTTCTTTACCGTCTCCGGGCTCCGCGAACTACAGACAGAAAAAATTGCCTCTTTTAGTAATAAAGAAAAATATAAATAGAAAAGATGTCTTTTCTTCTAGATAGTTATCAAGCCCAAAAAAAAAACATACTTAAGGTACCTAATCTTAAGTCTTGACTTAACACGCCACGGTTAGTGCGTTTCCATGCAGTGGTATTTTGTTTGTGTTAATTTAAACGGATATTCCACTAAATAAGCAATGAATTTGGTGTTCTGTAGAAAATTTTATCCCCAAGATTGATGCAACTTCTCTGATATTAGTAAAAAGGTCCGGCAAATATTCTTAATGGAAATAATTACCTTATCTCGCGATCTTTCAAAATAAATTTATTTTCTCGGTTTCCTCAGAAGAGTAACACATGAAATTTTTGATTTTATGGTCCCATTTTGGAATTTTTTTTTCTTCTCAAAAATCATAAAATAAAGAGGTACCTGAAAATTCAACATGGCGGGGTTGTAACCGAGCCTTAAGACAATTGTTTGTCTGCATATCGTAAAAATTTATGTAAGTCGTTGCATTTCTCATCTCTGTGCTCTTTTCAGACTTCAGAGATATACGTTTCAAAAGTATTCAAGAAAGAAAAATAACTCAACCATTGGGTAAAACTTACTCTTGTTTTGTAGATGCCGCAAAAAAAAAATTGCAGATGTTCACTTGGAATTCGTAGCAGTTTTATTGTACATGATTAAATCTTGTAAGGGAATTATTTTCATTTAAACAGAACACTGAATGAAAAGAGATCTAAAAAAAAAAGGTTCCTTAAAAAGTTTAAATGTCTTTTTTTTAACTCGTTCTCAAGTTGTTCGCTTTTGGTTAAGGAAATTAAGTTGCGTCTTCAACGACTTCTAGAAAAGTTTTAATTGCGCGCTCTTTCATTACACTGTTTACGGTAGAAAACAGTTAACTGGATGCAAAATTCACTAATTGATGCCCGGTCCGTAACGAACCGGCCGTGATTGGCTGTAAATTGGCAAGAAATAAAACTAAATTCTTCTTTTCAAACGAGGATTTGCTTTCATTCCTCCAGTTTCCCTTCGATTCGCTAGCTCCAGTAGCCTTCGAAGCCACTCAGTTCGTGATAAAGCGAGACTTTTCTGGAAAATGCTGCACGAAAACGTTTAGACTTCGACAGCGGAATATACATAGTGAGGCTATAAACAAAACTAACACTGATTCACGCAGCACCAGAATAGCTAGAATTATATGAATATTTATTTTGTTATAAATATTTATTTAATTTTTTAAAAAAATGTGAGAAATATTTTTCAGTAGCATACTCGCCAGAAATGTGTAAACATGTAATCTTGATAACGATTAAATTCACGTGTTCTCATGTTGAAAATAAACTCATAATACCAAACTCAGACAAGAAATGTAACATAGAATTATTAAAAAACAAAAAGTATGCCGAGTATGTTATTTTTTTTCCACGTTGAGAAATTTTATCAAAAGGAAAACATAGTGTTTGTAGTAAAAAAAAAATCATCGCAGGCTTCTATGCACATAATTTGTCTGCGTCTATAAAGTTTTCGTAACACTATATTTCCAACATGACCGTCGAAAATGCAAACCGAAGCGCAAGAAAGTTGTGAGTTGAACAATACTTTGCGTTGTGTTATTGCGCCTTTCGTAGTATTTAAATCGGTACTCTAAAATTTGGTTGCTGAATTTTTTGCCTCTTGAAATTTGGTTGATGATTTTTTTTTTTTTTGCGTCTTGCGATTCTTGTGTTGCTGCGTTTCTTGCGTAGCTAATGAACCCGGCCTTATAAAAAGTCGCAAGGCAATGCGTCGCGCTGTTTAATGCAGGAGCGTAATAAATATTCATAAAATATGTTTTCAAGAACCAAAATTTCTGGACTCGAATCACACACATGCTTTCGTCACCCGCCGCTAGAATTCGCTGCCTGAATAGTGAACGTAGCTCGCCACCTTCACGAACAAATATCAGCGTGAAACATCGAAACATTTTATTAGCAAACAGAAATTTTAAATTATTACAAACGGCTCCAATTTTTTGCAAAAAAAAAAGGGGGAGGGCAATCCTTTTGAAACAGCCTACAGGCGAAGGTAGATTTTGAAGTACCTATTACTTCTGAACACTTCTACAAACTTCTGGAACATTTTAAGAACTTAATGTACATAACTAGAGACCGGAAAAATTCGCGAATTAATTTCGCGATAGGCTAAAATACAAATAGTTATACCTCAGTGCTTCCTCTGCTATTGGCTCACAACTCACCTGGATGACTCTGGGCCAATGAGAAACACCCAACCAAAGCTTTATACGAATCACAGGCTGCAACGTTGGGATGACTCACAAGACAGTAGCCAATAAGTGGGTGACATTTGATCGAGTGTAAGTAGAACTATGGAGTTCATCCTACAGGTCATTGAACCCACGAATTTTTCCGGTCCCTATACATAATATATTACTGCTCTTCAGGATTATAAAATGATCGAATAAACATTTTCTCATTTTTCATACAGCGAAAATATTATGAATGCTCACAACTCAATGCTTCCAGCATTTCTCAGCTTAGATAAAATTTCATTTTATGCCAACTAAGGAAGTTATTCAATTTTTTTGTTGACATTCTAACATTATTTTTTCATCCCTTGCTCTAATAACGTGACCGTATAAAATTTTGCTTTGCAGTAATTTTTAAAATAATATTAAGATGGGAACTGTTTTTTTTTTCTTAAAAAAAATTTACCGCCGGAATAAACTTTTCTGTGCTCTGCAAAGACGAAGTGTTTTGAGCACGCAGGCATGTGCTGGTCTTGGGCAGACATTTTGTTTTCGCCATAATTTAAAACGTTCTTTTTTCCGGAAAGGTTTAAAATATGTTGTTTTTATTTTTCAGGAGTAAACCATAACCTCTTACAATGAGGTACAGAATAATATTCCAACATTATTTAAACGTTTGAAAGCAAATATTATATATAGATACATATGAAATTGTTCTCTGTGTCCATATGCAACATTAGGCAGAGACTGTTTTGTGTTCCATTGCTCCTCCCTTCTCCACGTGTGTCGCGTGACACCGTGACGTCAGAGGGCGTGGTTTACCTTTAGCCGTCCATTGGCAGAAGTCTGCTGTAGAGATCATTGGCATTATTTCCTGATCCATTCAGGACTCATGTTTCCGTATAGAATTACTGCGGTACGTGTACCAACAGCAGACCTATACCAGAAACAAACTCAACAAATCACAAAAAAAAAAACAGACGATACTACAGTGTTTTAACACGCAAGTCATTTAATTTTTTTTAGCGAAAAAACACATGGCCCTAGTAATAAAAACGGAAATGTTTACGGGGTTCTGGACGGTCTTAAAGCAGAGTTAACAGCCTACAACAAGAGAAAGTGTAGAGCATTTGGGCCCCTTTGGTAAAGCGGGCTTAATAGCTTCATAACATTCTGGAGTCGTTTACGAAAGGATTCAGCAAATGTCCCTAGAAGATCAGAAGATTCCCAAGTTGCGCACATTCCGGCCAGTATAAGCCTTTCGGATCTTTATTAGGGTCTTTAGGCCGGGTCCACGGACGACCCGAGATAAACAGTTGAATTCAGAGTCACCCTAACGCCCGGTTTAAAAACTATGCAAGAACGTAAAAAAAAAAAAAAATGCAAGACCCAAAAATTTCAGCAACAACTTTTTCAAATACCCGTTTTTCAACTACGCAAGACGTAAAAACGAAACGCAACCATAGACCAGCTTTCAACAAATTGCGTTTCGGTATATTTGAATTAAAGTGTTCTGAAAACTTTAGACAAGGCTACGATGTTGTTTTTATTATGTACATAAAATTTTCACTTGTTAAACTCTTATGCAGTGAAAGAAATACTTTTAAATCAAAGTTATTGACAATTTCATAACTATTTTGATTTAAAAAGCCCAGTGAAAAAAAAATTCTACAGATTTTGAAATAAAAAATTGTAGACATGGTTATTGACGTCTTGTGACTATGGAGCTTTACAACATCTTGCCTTATGTGCTCCGAGCCACTTGATGTCAAGAAAGGGCGCGCAATTTTTGCAAAAATGTCTCAAAATTTACTGTGCGATAAGACCCTGTAGCATCGTCTGTGTTTCATGACTGGTTGAGTTTCAGCCAAGTGTATGTCTACTGTCTGTCGGCACGGCAATCCCAGCAACTCTGTGCGGCAGGAAAAGCGTCCTGGATAGCCCAGTCAAATGTGGCAATGACGTTTCTTGCAGACGGCCGTCAATCCCTAGGAATAAACCTATAACTAGAGACCTGCAAAATTCGCGGTTTCGATGGCCTTCAGGACAGACTGCACATACCCCTGTACACTTCGGACAAATAACGCAAGTTCATTGGCTGCCGACTTGTAAGTCGTCTCAGCTGGTTTGTCTGTGATTCGACCCTTCTTTGGTTGAGGGTTTATAACTGGTTGAGATTCGTCCAGATGAACAGTAAGCCAACAGCAAAATTATCTAAGATGTATATGTGTTTGAATTCTAGCCTATCACCGAATGAATCCGCGAATTTTGCAGGTCTCTACCTATAACGCGGGCATATACCTGTATTATAGCAGTTCCTGGTTATTTTAGTGACGAAGGTTAATTAATTTTTGATTCGTAACATTTTAGCTCTCGGTATACGGCATTTAGTAACTTAAAGAGTAATTTATCGAATGGAACGGAAGACGCACGGAACGGAAATGTGTAACACAGTGCTGCCATCTGTGGCGGATGGCGCGAATCAAAGATCGCAAAGCCAAAAGGGAAACTCTATAGTTTTAACTGTTCAATGGATTTTAACGAGCTAAGCACTCTTTTAATAAAATAACTTGTTGAAAATCAGGTTCGGCATTATATTATATTATTCGGGTTTTCGTATTCTTTTCAAGTAATTTTTGCTTTTATCGGAGTCGTTTAATTATACTGTTTAAAATTTTGCTTTGCAAATGGAATGATTCGATAGTCAACGTAGTTACTCCGGCCGCTAAAATTATCGGTGGGTGCGGAATCTACGTCTGATTCACGTCCAGAAATTTAGTTGGAAATACAGTTTTCGGAGATTCATCGCACGTTCGGCATTAGTTTAAGGAATTCTACGTTAAATGTCGTGTCCAAGTTGCATTATTATAAGTAAATTTGCAACACGAGAACACGTGAATTTACTCGTTACCGAGATTGCATGTTACACATACACATCATTGGCGAGTGCTGAAAAACTCACATGTTTTTCATTATTCATACATTATTGCATAGAAAGTTGTAGCAATTGATGAAATTCCTCACAGAAGTTGACTCCACTTGGAAGACGGATCGGGAAATTTTCCTTCAGAATTAAATAGTGCAATTGTGATAATGACAGAAAAAGAATAATGAAAATGCTGCATCTCGAAGCATTTTTTATTCGTGGGTTCCACCTCTGGGGCACTATACCAGACGCTGTCGGAATAATTTCTCTAGAGGAATGTTGGGATGGTTCCATTCCGGTAGAGAGCTCAAACGCCTGTTCCAGAAACTGCTGTAGTGAGTAGCGGAAACAGTGTTGGGTAAACGAAAAGTCTCTTTGGAAGTGTGGCATCGTTGCTTTTATTATTGAAGTCAATGACAGAAGGCCAATCAAAATGAGAAAAGGAGCATTTCTAATGAAATTGTGTTAATTTTATCACTGTGTTCATATTTTTTTTCAGTTGTTGATGGGTATGCAAGTTATATCTATAAATGTATAAGTAATAATTTAAAATTAGTTGTAAAGTTACGGCCCATAAACTGAAAGTCCTATTGACTTCATGAAATAAATTATGATTTGTTCAGGGAAAATTTTTATCTTGTAATGCTAATGTCAATTTTAGTTCTTGTGGAAAGTACCTACAATAAAAAAAATGATTTCTGATTCGTGTATTTCAGTATTAAAAAAAACTCTTATCACTTAAAAAGACACATTTATTAGCCTTTAGTTTCTGTTTATTTGTCTCCAACTCATATCAAGTTTTTGTGCCAATTAGAGGTGAAAATAAATTTCGTGCAGCGTTTGTTAGTTAAAAAAAATTATTTATGAACGTATACAATGATTTTTATAATCACTACATAATAAATATTATGAACAGTTTCTTGGCAATTATTGCGGGAGAAAATTGTAATTTTTTAGAGTAGCGGCTTCTGAGAAACAATCTGCTTATTTATCAAAAAATTTCTATCAGCAACTATCCTTTTCTGTCATATTGTTTACTTAATAATACTATTGTGTGTTTTTATTGGTGTGTGATATTCAAAGATATTATATACATATGTCTACCTACATGGCAGGAATATGTAATAGGTTTGCGAGTTAGAGAGAGGTAAAAAGGATAACCTTTATTTTTACAATCAATTGTAATAGAGTGAAATTCATATATAACTGGACTCATTTGCAGTGCATTTCAACCCTTAATAGGTTTACATTTTTACGAATAAATTTGTACAGCCTTTATAAGCGTACCACTAGTTCTGATCCAATCAAAACATGGCACATATTTGTGCGAAATTTGGTGTTAAAAAGAATTAAGTTATACGGAAACAATGTAATGGTACTTATAACAAAACACAATTACAAAATATGTATTAAATTTCTACACAGCAGCAATTTTCATAATTTTTGTGTCGGTAAAATGTTAAGTAACGCAAAATTGTTAATATAACCTTCGATAATATTTAAGAAACTGTTTGACACTGCCAAACACAGAAACAAATGTAATATCCTTAAACTTTTATTGTAAATACATTTGCAAGCTATTTCTCACGAACACACGAATTTTGTTAGTTGAAATGAAACTCGTTTTGAGTAGGTAATTATAGTATGTATGGGGACACCGGTGGGTGGTGGGGGAGCCGGGGAGCCACGGCGGCCATCTTGGTTTACGTCACTTCCGGCGACCATCTTGGATTACGTCATTTCCGGCGGCCATCTTGGATTACGTCATTTCCGGCTGCCATCTTGGATTACATCACTTCCTGCAGCCATCTTGGATTTGACCTTGACCTTTGAACCCGGAGGCCATTTTGTTTTTCTAGAACTTTCCTCCATTTTGTTTTCTAGATCATTCCGCCATTTTGAGTTTCGTCCGCCATCTTGAAAATCTTTATTTATTATCCGATTTTAATGAAAAAAATTTTAAATTTAAAAAAATTAAATAATCAAAATTTTAAAATAAAATTAAAAATATTATTTAATAAAATTTTAATTAAAAACCTATGCATCGAACACCCCACTCCTCTAAATTACAAATACATCATCTAGCACCCCCACCCCTCTGTTACAATGACATCGTCATCGAACACCCCACTCATTCCTGTTACAATTTTTCGTTACATCCACCATCTTGGAAAATCATAATTATTAACTTAGAAAATCAGGAAAAAAAATATACCATCGTTGTCTGCTGGAGGCAACCATCTTATTTAGTGGAGACTACCATCTTGATTTCATCTGGTGGGTGTCGTCATCGGTTGTAGGTTTCTAAAGTATGTTAGTGTATGTAAGGTCGAGTTACAATTCTCTACCAACATTGTTATGAACCTTATAGACCAAAATCCACAGAATCCACAAGATCCACAAAATCCACAGTCACTTTGTTGTTGTAACCGACATTTTTTCTTAAAGTCTTATCACTTATAGGTTTTTAACTAAAATATATGTTATCAATACTGTCGTTGTGGATGCGTTAGTTAAAGTAATGATAATTTAAAAAACATTTATTACTCCATCTTAGCTGACCAGAAATTTTTCATAGTCCTATCATACATGTAAACATACTAAATAAATTAATGTTTGTGTATTCGTGTTTAAAACTGCATGGAAGCAGATATTTAGGTGTTTGTGTATAATATCATTTCTTAGTGTTCGTGTTTGCGTTCCTGTGTTTAAAAGCTGCATGGAAGCAGATATTTTAGGTGTTTGTGTCTAATTACATGATCATTTTACGATATCAAATTAAGTATAAGTACCTTGAGGAATATAGGGCATTAATTAAAAAAAATAATAAGCGATATGTAGGTAAAATTATATTTACTGAATCAAAGAAATATATTGTACAAAACAAAACCCTCAAGGAGAGAAAAATATACTTGTCAAACGAAGCTATAAAAAAAACAGAAACTATATACAAAAACGAAAACTGTTTACAACAAAAAGACTGGAACTATACAACAGATAATTCATCTCCAACATAGCCGTGGGGAACCGTATGGATGCCATCCTCACATATTTGGCGCTTATCATCCTCCCATGTTATGGCCAGCTTATTTGTGCTCTCGCTATAGAGCACCTGCTGCCTCGAGCGTATGGCCCTAACTGCTACTCGTCGTGTGTGGTGATCGTGCAGGGCATCCAGGTAGTCCCTGAATGTTATGCGGTTTTTGACCACACACCGCTGGATACCCTTGGCCTTCTTCTCAACTTTGTCACCACACTTGTATGCATACAGTTTGGCCCGCAGACCGACAAACTCACTCATCACTTTCCCCCCACACTCATCCTTAAACTTTCCGACAACCTTTTTGTTGATGGGGGAGAAGCAAGGGTGGTCGGAAGGGTAGCAGCTGGTGTCGAACTTCTCCATGAGTGTAGGATCGGCTTTGAGGTCATGGTAGAAATCATCGGTTTGTATCTCGTATACGAAACTATCGGTGTCCATGTATGCCAGATGAATGTTTTCTGCATATCTGGGTTTCATTGTGCTGTAATGGAAGTCGTACATGAGTGTTTTTGAGAGATCAAGTACTGCGAGTCCGGCATAGATTGGCTTATCGAAAATTATGGTCTCATGGTTCAGGTGGACTAGAGTCAAGTTCGGTTCATACATTGTGCGGTCCTTGAAGGATGGACGACACACCAGTTTCTTGAACCGCTTCTCGGAACATACCAACTCCATTTTGAGCCTCCGCCTCTTGTTCTCCATCAGTTTCCCGAAAGTACTGTTTACAGCGAGCTTAAAGAACTCCTTCTCGAATTCGTTGGCTGCAGCCTTGCGCTTATTGGTGTTGAGCTTAATGTATGGCTCCAACCACGCCGACTGCTCAAACTGGAGGACTCTGTGTACCTTAGTAACTATCAACCCATGTGATACTGCTTGCTGGAGGTTTCTGTAGTGTACAATGTAATGTTCCTTAATTTCTAGTGTTGTCATGAGCTTTGATTGTTTGGAGCCGGGCGGACATTGATTGATGGGGAGAAACGGTAGGTCTTTGTGACTTTCGTGGAGTTCAGTAGGGTACTCCACGTCACATTCGATAATGTACCCGATAGGAGAATTTTCTGGAATAGTCATGACATCAATAGATGTGTCTGACCATTTGAAATGTCGAATCGGAAGCGACAGCGACATCGCCCACCCGTACAAATTATTTGCATCAATGTACTGTAGATATGTGGATGGCTTGGACACATCATGTGTCTCAGGAACGTATTTGTTGTTACCCACACAATGACGTTTGATGCTTTGCGCTACACCCCCACGAATACCTGCTTCCACAAACATATACATATCGTAATCTGTCAGAAGCTCGAGTTGTACTCCTGTGGTGCGAAGCATCGCATCGAAAGCGAACCCAGGACAGGAAATGTAGTGTGACGGGTGTAGACTGTACGTCTCCAAGCAAAGACTGCGAAAATTCTCGAATACGTCCGCCAAAATCAGGACATCTGTCTTTAGGTACAAGTCAGCGTACTCCCCCAAAGTAGCACACTGAAACTTGTCCCAGAAATTTTGTGCGTGAGCGTAATCCGCCTCGGAAATACCAGAATCAGTCAGAATATTAAAGAACTCATCGATAGATGGAAGACTAGTATCGTCTAGTCGAGCAAAAGAATCAACGAAGTCGTAGGGGAAGACTCCCTTGCGAGTAACCAACTCCAACTCATCAGGAGCGAAAAACTCAGCAGTACTGACAAACTTGTCTGCAGGCAAGAACTCTGCGAGCGAAGCAAGACCCCGACTCATGAAACGGAACGTATCGACAAACTGAATGCTGAACTTATCATGCAACTTCTTGGAAAAAGTTATCAACTTCTCTTCCGAATTAGGAATGATGAAGATGTCTTTAGTGTCGTACCCCAACTTCCTGATAATGAAGTTCTGGTCGTACGCCAGGTTGTGGAAGAACACAATCATCTTTTTTGGTCTGCGCCTGAGAAGGTTGCAGTCATTACATGCAGGTCCAATAAATTCGCCGGTGAAGTGATTATGATCACGAACTTTCTTTACGACCCCTCCAAACTTTCCTCCACAGTAGCAACAACACCTTGCTTGCAGAAAAGCAGTGTTTTGTGCATGTGTGAGCGGAGTCATAGGAACAGACATAGAAAATATTTTCTGCACGTCATGTCCAATCTCCACAATGCGGGATATGAATTTATCTTCTGCGTCACAACCGCGATACACTTCAGGCTGTGAAGGAAGTGAAGAAGTGAGGTGTACTGGAATCACGGAGTTATCTGCTTTCACGTAAATGCAGTAGCTGTACGCTTTATGCTTTTGATACTGC
The DNA here is from genome assembly GCF_032445375.1 of Bacillus rossius redtenbacheri. NCBI lineage: Eukaryota > Metazoa > Arthropoda > Insecta > Phasmatodea > Bacillidae > Bacillus > Bacillus rossius. The sequence goes on along the minus strand of NC_086341.1, from coordinate 7,885,464 downwards.
AGTGTGTATGCTTCATCAGGATTCGGGTGACATGTATGGATTTTCTCCAGAATAGCTTCAAAGTCGCAATATACCACGATGGGCATTTTATCACTGTGATGGAAGTTTTTGAACTTCAAAACAGGAGGCAAACCATTTTCATCAACCTGGGGCATTTCCATCCTAACAGCAGCATGCTGTTTACAGAGCTCACTGTGTTTTTCCAAACACTGAAGACCAGTAAGCCCGCTAACCCTATCCTGATCATCATAATGCTTGAAGCATCTTTTGCAAACATGAATAGCCTCAGTGTGTGTAGTGATTTGGGACCGAACCAGAGCAGAAAAATTATTGATGTAGGCGAAATGGGACGAATTGTCATTGACCAAGAGCAGAAGATCGAAATGATGTTCTTTTTCTTCAGGAGCGACTCGTGCAGGAACAACATTCAGATTCTCGTCGATACTGTAAATGTTGATGGAGACTCCGGGGTTCTGTTTTTCAAACAGCGGTATTTGCTTGATTGGAGTAGGGGAGTCAATGTTGTTGAAGTTGAACTTCCCCTCCAAGTCATGGTAGCGCTGGTTGACACGTTCAGGATGCTCACCTTCCACGTACTTAACAAGAATTGACCACTTGAAGCACATGTGGTCTTCGAGGTTTTGCGGATTGATCACAGCGTATTTGTCTTTGATGGAAGTAGGTAATTCAATGTAGGAGCTGGCACGGAGTGGATCAAGCTTGTTTATTCGGAGTTGAAGTCGCTTAACGGCCGACAAAGTCCATCCGGACCCCTTACCCATGTAATCTTCCTCCTCCTTGCAGATCTTGGAGATGGACTCGGTAACTGCCTCCTCCACCTCATGAACTGCGTAGAGGGGAACATTCATGGTTTTGAAGGCCCTCTTGTCTTCACAGGCATCTACTGGTTTTTCGTAGTCGCACTCAAGAACGACATTAAACTTCAGCGGTCCATTCTCTTCAATCTCCTCCTCAAGTTGGCTTATTATTTTTGCCTTGATGGAGTCCAGGTACGTACAAATGTCCTTGGCAGAACTTGACGTATTTACAGCAACATAAGTCTTCAAGTTGCCCTTGAATCCCACTTCGGCGGTGATGAAGCCATGGGTATTGGCCAAACCCGCGCCGGTCACCACCTTTGTTCGGCTGGTCGATGGTTTAGGCAGTACTGCTGGCTTAACTGCTGCCATTCTCTGCTTCTTTGTTGGAGGCGGAGCAGGCCCCTTGCACACCTTAATGTGGTTGCGAAGAGTGTCAGCCCTGACGAACTCTTTAGCACAGTTCGTGCAGGAATGTGCTATGCGGTTAGGGTTAAGACCGCAAGCCGACTTCTCATGTAGTCTGGCGACATCAGCACGGGCGAAGGCCTTATAGCAGAAGCTACACCGGGTGCCTGATGTCGTGGCGACAGCACCAGTACATGTTGACAGGTGCTGCTGCATCTTGTCGCTGCGTGCGACCATCTTGCCACATAGGTGGCACTGCTGGTAGTCACGATGCTGGTTCTCGGCACACTGTCGCTCGTGCCGGTAGCGGTTCTTAGCTGCCGTGAAGGTAGCAGAGCAGAAACGGCATTTCTGCGCAGTAAATGCCATCTCGACAATCGGTAGACTGGTCTCAACGTACGGAACACGCGAAGGAAGCTCGACGTACGGAGAACTATAACATAAGAATAAAGAAAACAATGTAGCTAGATGTTACATGAAAACAAACATATCCTCAAAACTCTAGCCTCAAGCTTTCTAACCTAAACTACTAGCAATGTTACTAAATAAAAAAGTTGCAAACATAACCTCAAAACTCTAGCCCTCAAGCTTTCTAACCTAACTTGATAGCAATGTAATAAATAAAAAAGTTACAAACATAACCTCAAAACTCTAGCCATCAAGCTTAATAACCTAACTTGATAGCAATGTTACTAAATAAAAAAAGTTGCAAACATAACCTCAAAACTCTAGCCCTCAAGCTTACTAACCTAAACTGTTAGCAATGTTACTAAATAAAAAAAAGTTACAAACATAACCTCAAAGCTACTCCTTCATTCATGTACAATCCTAAAAATGGTAGAATATTTAAAGTACTGATAAAAGTCAAAGCTGAAAAATATTCAATGTTAACTAAAAATGATTGATTACATAACCTCAAAACTACTCTAATGCACAACCCAAAAATGCTAGAATTTTAAAGTACTGTTAAAAGTTTAAGCTAAACAATTCCTGGTTACCCACACATAAGTGTACAGAGAAAAAACTAGTTAGCTGATAACCTACGAAAAAGCTGAGAAACATTCAATGTTAACGAAACATGTAGCATACCTCAGAAAAAGATGAAGTGGAGCTGTAGAACACAAAGTAGCGTTGGCGGTAGAAATCGTGGTAGCAGCTAAACTCACACACGAACTAGCTCACTCAAACTCCAAGAACACAATGAAGCTCCGACAGCTAATCCCGGCCTTTTATAGCCGCGGACCTGCTTGTTCTTGGAAAAACCATTAGGAACATAGTATTTTTACCGAACCTACCAATAGGAATATAGTATGTGGAGGGGAAGTACCATTGTCTTCGGAAAAACCCAGCATGACTCATGCGCAGGTCGTAGCAGGTCTGTGAGGGGTGGGAGGTAGAAATGTAGGTAATAACTTAACATAGGAAACCACTCTCGGGTAAAACCACTAATGACCTAGGTGATGAGAGATTAGGTCGCGAGGCACTTCATGCATCGTGACTCATCACTCAGAAATGTCGTCTCGCAGTGCCGAGGGGACCCGAACAATAGACTTGACCGTGCATGTCACAACAGATCCATTAGTCGCCCGACTTTGTGGCGCCATGAGGCGCTCAGGTAGCAGTCATGGTCTACGGCAACAGACTCGTTAAAGTGTCATTACGAAGCACTCAAGCTGAGTTCGAGGAAAATACAGCTAAATATTCATTATAGATATGTAAGGAAATAAATAAAAAATAAATCGGGTAAGTTTAATACATTTGTTAAAAGTAAGAACACATTACAAAACTACAACATTAAAAATTTAACCTACATTTATTATGACCAACATTCGTTTAAAATTTTTTAGCATTTCATTGCGAACAATCAGTTGAACATCCACAGAATGACACATTTTGCTGATGTTCCAGGAACAAACCCTTTTCACAACCATTTAAGGAGACTTTCCTTAAGCTCTCTTTTCATTGGTCAAATAAAACATCTCCCTCTCTTCCCCTCATACAATGATGCTGCTTCACCATCACGCTAAAATTCTGTAAGACCAAACAAAATATACTTCCCTTAAACCTTATGGTAGAAATTTCATCCTAATATGCTGTTACTGCATCTAGAAATTAAAAATTATATTATCTCATACAGGTTTTATTTACATGTTAGACTTAACCATCCTACCACACACTGGCTCACACTTACACACACATGCGTGCGCATGCGTGCACTGAGATTAAATACATACTTGCCCACATAATGTACTTTTATTTACAAAGGCAACACATTAAAACACATAATATTTAAATTTTGTGTAGATTGGATGGTACCAGGAAACCATACTGCAAAACGAGCGGACAACACTTGAGTCTTTACTATGATTGGGCTGACGGATTGCCTCTGAACGCCCTTACCTTCAACGACTTAGAATTAATACTTTTATCCATCAAAAAACAAAACAGTTTTACTAAGCAAACATACACCCCACACCCCTCAAAAAATTGTTATTACACAGGGCATTATTTACATGGCAGGAGACCGCACATACGAAGTGCGCAGCTTCAGGTTAGAAATATTGATTAAAATAACTGCTAAAGATGATAATTTGTTTATGAAAAAACTGCACATGAAATACAGACACTTTGGTTATTTACACACACACACATACATACATACATACATACATACATACATACATACATACATACACCCTGCATCGCTTCAGATGGAAGTACGATATTTTGAAAACCACTCAAGACTTACATCTGTTTATGAAAAGGAGCTAAAAATTAAAAATTTTCAAAGTTAATTTTAGAGATGAAACATCATGTGCAAGTCCTTGCATGCGAGAACATTTTATTACGCAATTATCTTCATTTTTCCCAAACCATAGGTCTGATGTCTGGATACCACACAAATCTCATACTTAACATATGCACTACGAGATGACTGCGCGCCAGTCCAAGCCCCCTGCGCTTAGAGACGAAACTGCACTAGAAGCATTAGCAAGCATTGCAATTATCTCGCTTCAGTAATGCAGATTCACCTCTGACTAGGTGGACCTCCTGAAACACTAAACATAGGACAGTGAAACACATTAAAATAATGCATTTCAAAATAATTGAATAATATAAAACACTGCATATTTCTCTAGAATCACCACGCAACTGACAGCCCTTTCAATCACAATTCTGCGAATGCTATCACAGAATGCTATATTAAGAAAGAAAGGATCATTCATTCCTTCATTATGGAACACAGTAATACATCACATGAAGAGAAACAAAAAAGGAACACACTTCGTTCTTAGACTCGTGCCGCCTCCTTGACAGAGAGAAAAGTTTTTACACATAAAATAGTATATATTTCTTTTCCAGCGATGAAGCTGTACTAATATCACCTTGACAAGCTTAGATGATCTAGGGAGAGACAAAGTAAATTAATTAACAATAAAAAAGTCGACTAAAATCATTTACAAACAATATACTTAATATTTCTTCGATTACATATTTTTCTCAATTTAATAAATGTGTGAACACAAAAATTTCCTTAAATCACTATTTATCAATTTTAAACTCTCATGTACATCAGGAAAAAATATATAGTTTCAGGCATTATTAGTTCTAATGTAAAAAATTCAAAACAGTTTCTTTGTGGGATGTGGAATGCTCACTCACGATCGAAAAAAGGAGGTGCTTCGCTGTAACACAAGGGGAGGGGGAAACCATCTTTAAAGTTGTCGTTGCTCATATATTTGGATATATAGTAATCAAGCAAGTAATAACATTTGGTGGTATAATCTCCGGCTGATTAAAGTTTATTTGCTAACATGAATTCACAAATTAAACGAATCTCTAAGTACATTTGCTTATCTTTTATAGAAAAAAAATGCACAGATTGATTTTTTATCATGAATAACCAGGAGCACACTAAAAAAACCAACGAAATTCTCGCCAATAATAACCAACAGCACACGAACAATAGAAAAAAAAATTTTCTCAGTAATCACATACAGCATGCGGAGAAAATCACCAAAATATTGTCAAGAATATCCATTAATACATGTAGAATACCAATAAAGTCTTGACATAAAAAAGGCTGAAGTGCACGGACAAAAATCATCAAATTCTTGTCAGGTAAAAAAAGCAGAAGCACATGAAAAAAAAAACCCAACAAAATTCTAACACAGTAAAGTTGAAGCACACGTAGAAATCTATCGAAATTTCATGTGAAAAAATAGGAGCACTCAGAGAAAACCATCAGGGAGAAGATGTTTAAAAACATCATAAATTATGAATTGTTTAAGAAAAAGTTCAATTTGAATCCTGCCAGATCTCTTTGCTTAAGCAACATGAGAGTTCTAGCACAAGTCAGCTTGTGAACTCTTTGCTTAAGCAACATGAGAGTTCTAGCACAAGTCAGCTTGTGAACTCTTTGCTTAAGCAACATGAGAGTTCTAGCACAAGTCAGCTTGTGAACTCTTTGCTTAAGCAAAGAGATCTGGCAGGATTCAATTTGAACTTTTTCTTAAACAATTCATAATTTATGATGTTTTTAAACATCTTCTCCCTGATGGTTTTCTCTGAGTGCTCCTATTTTTTCACATGAAATTTCGATAGATTTCTACGTGTGCTTCAACTTTACTGTGTTAGAATTTTGTTGGGTTTTTTTTTCATGTGCTTCTGCTTTTTTTACCTGACAAGAATTTGATGATTTTTGTCCGTGCACTTCAGCCTTTTTTATGTCAAGACTTTATTGGTATTCTACATGTATTAATGGATATTCTTGACAATATTTTGGTGATTTTCTCCGCATGCTGTATGTGATTACTGAGAAAATTTTTTTTTTCTATTGTTCGTGTGCTGTTGGTTATTATTGGCGAGAATTTCGTTGGTTTTTTTAGTGTGCTCCTGGTTATTCATGATAAAAAATCAATCTGTGCATTTTTTTTCTATAAAAGATAAGCAAATGTACTTAGAGATTCGTTTAATTTGTGAATTCATGTTAGCAAATAAACTTTAATCAGCCGGAGATTATACCACCAAATGTTATTACTTGCTTGATTACTATATATCCAAATATATGAGCAACGACAACTTTAAAGATGGTTTCCCCCTCCCCTTGTGTTACAGCGAAGCACCTCCTTTTTTCGATCGTGAGTGAGCATTCCACATCCCACAAAGAAACTGTTTTGAATTTTTTACATTAGAACTAATAATGCCTGAAACTATATATTTTTTCCTGATGTACATGAGAGTTTAAAATTGATAAATAGTGATTTAAGGAAATTTTTGTGTTCACACATTTATTAAATTGAGAAAAATATGTAATCGAAGAAATATTAAGTATATTGTTTGTAAATGATTTTAGTCGACTTTTTTATTGTTAATTAATTTACTTTGTCTCTCCCTAGATCATCTAAGCTTGTCAAGGTGATATTAGTACAGCTTCATCGCTGGAAAAGAAATATATACTATTTTATGTGTAAAAACTTTTCTCTCTGTCAAGGAGGCGGCACGAGTCTAAGAACGAAGTGTGTTCCTTTTTTGTTTCTCTTCATGTGATGTATTACTGTGTTCCATAATGAAGGAATGAATGATCCTTTCTTTCTTAATATAGCATTCTGTGATAGCATTCGCAGAATTGTGATTGAAAGGGCTGTCAGTTGCGTGGTGATTCTAGAGAAATATGCAGTGTTTTATATTATTCAATTATTTTGAAATGCATTATTTTAATGTGTTTCACTGTCCTATGTTTAGTGTTTCAGGAGGTCCACCTAGTCAGAGGTGAATCTGCATTACTGAAGCGAGATAATTGCAATGCTTGCTAATGCTTCTAGTGCAGTTTCGTCTCTAAGCGCAGGGGGCTTGGACTGGCGCGCAGTCATCTCGTAGTGCATATGTTAAGTATGAGATTTGTGTGGTATCCAGACATCAGACCTATGGTTTGGGAAAAATGAAGATAATTGCGTAATAAAATGTTCTCGCATGCAAGGACTTGCACATGATGTTTCATCTCTAAAATTAACTTTGAAAATTTTTAATTTTTAGCTCCTTTTCATAAACAGATGTAAGTCTTGAGTGGTTTTCAAAATATCGTACTTCCATCTGAAGCGATGCAGGGTGTATGTATGTATGTATGTATGTATGTATGTATGTATGTATGTATGTATGTATGTGTGTGTGTGTAAATAACCAAAGTGTCTGTATTTCATGTGCAGTTTTTTCATAAACAAATTATCATCTTTAGCAGTTATTTTAATCAATATTTCTAACCTGAAGCTGCGCACTTCGTATGTGCGGTCTCCTGCCATGTAAATAATGCCCTGTGTAATAACAATTTTTTGAGGGGTGTGGGGTGTATGTTTGCTTAGTAAAACTGTTTTGTTTTTTGATGGATAAAAGTATTAATTCTAAGTCGTTGAAGGTAAGGGCGTTCAGAGGCAATCCGTCAGCCCAATCATAGTAAAGACTCAAGTGTTGTCCGCTCGTTTTGCAGTATGGTTTCCTGGTACCATCCAATCTACACAAAATTTAAATATTATGTGTTTTAATATGTTGCCTTTGTAAATAAAAGTACATTATGTGGGCAAGTATGTATTTAATCTCAGTGCACGCATGCGCACGCATGTGTGTGTAAGTGTGAGCCAGTGTGTGGTAGGATGGTTAAGTCTAACATGTAAATAAAACCTGTATGAGATAATATAATTTTTAATTTCTAGATGCAGTAACAGCATATTAGGATGAAATTTCTACCATAAGGTTTAAGGGAAGTATATTTTGTTTGGTCTTACAGAATTTTAGCGTGATGGTGAAGCAGCATCATTGTATGAGGGGAAGAGAGGGAGATGTTTTATTTGACCAATGAAAAGAGAGCTTAAGGAAAGTCTCCTTAAATGGTTGTGAAAAGGGTTTGTTCCTGGAACATCAGCAAAATGTGTCATTCTGTGGATGTTCAACTGATTGTTCGCAATGAAATGCTAAAAAATTTTAAACGAATGTTGGTCATAATAAATGTAGGTTAAATTTTTAATGTTGTAGTTTTGTAATGTGTTCTTACTTTTAACAAATGTATTAAACTTACCCGATTTATTTTTTATTTATTTCCTTACATATCTATAATGAATATTTAGCTGTATTTTCCTCGAACTCAGCTTGAGTGCTTCGTAATGACACTTTAACGAGTCTGTTGCCGTAGACCATGACTGCTACCTGAGCGCCTCATGGCGCCACAAAGTCGGGCGACTAATGGATCTGTTGTGACATGCACGGTCAAGTCTATTGTTCGGGTCCCCTCGGCACTGCGAGACGACATTTCTGAGTGATGAGTCACGATGCATGAAGTGCCTCGCGACCTAATCTCTCATCACCTAGGTCATTAGTGGTTTTACCCGAGAGTGGTTTCCTATGTTAAGTTATTACCTACATTTCTACCTCCCACCCCTCACAGACCTGCTACGACCTGCGCATGAGTCATGCTGGGTTTTTCCGAAGACAATGGTACTTCCCCTCCACATACTATATTCCTATTGGTAGGTTCGGTAAAAATACTATGTTCCTAATGGTTTTTCCAAGAACAAGCAGGTCCGCGGCTATAAAAGGCCGGGATTAGCTGTCGGAGCTTCATTGTGTTCTTGGAGTTTGAGTGAGCTAGTTCGTGTGTGAGTTTAGCTGCTACCACGATTTCTACCGCCAACGCTACTTTGTGTTCTACAGCTCCACTTCATCTTTTTCTGAGGTATGCTACATGTTTCGTTAACATTGAATGTTTCTCAGCTTTTTCGTAGGTTATCAGCTAACTAGTTTTTTCTCTGTACACTTATGTGTGGGTAACCAGGAATTGTTTAGCTTAAACTTTTAACAGTACTTTAAAATTCTAGCATTTTTGGGTTGTGCATTAGAGTAGTTTTGAGGTTATGTAATCAATCATTTTTAGTTAACATTGAATATTTTTCAGCTTTGACTTTTATCAGTACTTTAAATATTCTACCATTTTTAGGATTGTACATGAATGAAGGAGTAGCTTTGAGGTTATGTTTGTAACTTTTTTTTATTTAGTAACATTGCTAACAGTTTAGGTTAGTAAGCTTGAGGGCTAGAGTTTTGAGGTTATGTTTGCAACTTTTTTTATTTAGTAACATTGCTATCAAGTTAGGTTATTAAGCTTGATGGCTAGAGTTTTGAGGTTATGTTTGTAACTTTTTTATTTATTACATTGCTATCAAGTTAGGTTAGAAAGCTTGAGGGCTAGAGTTTTGAGGTTATGTTTGCAACTTTTTTATTTAGTAACATTGCTAGTAGTTTAGGTTAGAAAGCTTGAGGCTAGAGTTTTGAGGATATGTTTGTTTTCATGTAACATCTAGCTACATTGTTTTCTTTATTCTTATGTTATAGTTCTCCGTACGTCGAGCTTCCTTCGCGTGTTCCGTACGTTGAGACCAGTCTACCGATTGTCGAGATGGCATTTACTGCGCAGAAATGCCGTTTCTGCTCTGCTACCTTCACGGCAGCTAAGAACCGCTACCGGCACGAGCGACAGTGTGCCGAGAACCAGCATCGTGACTACCAGCAGTGCCACCTATGTGGCAAGATGGTCGCACGCAGCGACAAGATGCAGCAGCACCTGTCAACATGTACTGGTGCTGTCGCCACGACATCAGGCACCCGGTGTAGCTTCTGCTATAAGGCCTTCGCCCGTGCTGATGTCGCCAGACTACATGAGGAGTCGGCTTGCGGTCTTAACCCTAACCGCATAGCACATTCCTGCACGAACTGTGCTAAAGAGTTCGTCAGGGCTGACACTCTTCGCAACCACATTAAGGTGTGCAAGGGGCCTGCTCCGCCTCCAACAAAGAAGCAGAGAATGGCAGCAGTTAAGCCAGCAGTACTGCCTAAACCATCGACCAGCCGAACAAAGGTGGTGACCGGCGCGGGTTTGGCCAATACCCATGGCTTCATCACCGCCGAAGTGGGATTCAAGGGCAACTTGAAGACTTATGTTGCTGTAAATACGTCAAGTTCTGCCAAGGACATTTGTACGTACCTGGACTCCATCAAGGCAAAAATAATAAGCCAACTTGAGGAGGAGATTGAAGAGAATGGACCGCTGAAGTTTAATGTCGTTCTTGAGTGCGACTACGAAAAACCAGTAGATGCCTGTGAAGACAAGAGGGCCTTCAAAACCATGAATGTTCCCCTCTACGCAGTTCATGAGGTGGAGGAGGCAGTTACCGAGTCCATCTCCAAGATCTGCAAGGAGGAGGAAGATTACATGGGTAAGGGGTCCGGATGGACTTTGTCGTCCGTTAAGCGACTTCAACTCCGAATAAACAAGCTTGATCCACTCCGTGCCAGCTCCTACATTGAATTACCTACTTCCATCAAAGACAAATACGCTGTGATCAATCCGCAAAACCTCGAAGACCACATGTGCTTCAAGTGGTCAATTCTTGTTAAGTACGTGGAAGGTGAGCATCCTGAACGTGTCAACCAGCGCTACCATGACTTGGAGGGGAAGTTCAACTTCAACAACATTGACTCCCCTACTCCAATCAAGCAAATACCGCTGTTTGAAAAACAGAACCCCGGAGTCTCCATCAACATTTACAGTATCGACGAGAATCTGAATGTTGTTCCTGCACGAGTCGCTCCTGAAGAAAAAGAACATCATTTCGATCTTCTGCTCTTGGTCAATGACAATTCGTCCCATTTCGCCTACATCAATAATTTTTCTGCTCTGGTTCGGTCCCAAATCACTACACACACTGAGGCTATTCATGTTTGCAAAAGATGCTTCAAGCATTATGATGATCAGGATAGGGTTAGCGGGCTTACTGGTCTTCAGTGTTTGGAAAAACACAGTGAGCTCTGTAAACAGCATGCTGCTGTTAGGATGGAAATGCCCCAGGTTGATGAAAATGGTTTGCCTCCTGTTTTGAAGTTCAAAAACTTCCATCACAGTGATAAAATGCCCATCGTGGTATATTGCGACTTTGAAGCTATTCTGGAGAAAATCCATACATGTCACCCGAATCCTGATGAAGCATACACACTGCAGTATCAAAAGCATAAAGCGTACAGCTACTGCATTTACGTGAAAGCAGATAACTCCGTGATTCCAGTACACCTCACTTCTTCACTTCCTTCACAGCCTGAAGTGTATCGCGGTTGTGACGCAGAAGATAAATTCATATCCCGCATTGTGGAGATTGGACATGACGTGCAGAAAATATTTTCTATGTCTGTTCCTATGACTCCGCTCACACATGCACAAAACACTGCTTTTCTGCAAGCAAGGTGTTGTTGCTACTGTGGAGGAAAGTTTGGAGGGGTCGTAAAGAAAGTTCGTGATCATAATCACTTCACCGGCGAATTTATTGGACCTGCATGTAATGACTGCAACCTTCTCAGGCGCAGACCAAAAAAGATGATTGTGTTCTTCCACAACCTGGCGTACGACCAGAACTTCATTATCAGGAAGTTGGGGTACGACACTAAAGACATCTTCATCATTCCTAATTCGGAAGAGAAGTTGATAACTTTTTCCAAGAAGTTGCATGATAAGTTCAGCATTCAGTTTGTCGATACGTTCCGTTTCATGAGTCGGGGTCTTGCTTCGCTCGCAGAGTTCTTGCCTGCAGACAAGTTTGTCAGTACTGCTGAGTTTTTCGCTCCTGATGAGTTGGAGTTGGTTACTCGCAAGGGAGTCTTCCCCTACGACTTCGTTGATTCTTTTGCTCGACTAGACGATACTAGTCTTCCATCTATCGATGAGTTCTTTAATATTCTGACTGATTCTGGTATTTCCGAGGCGGATTACGCTCACGCACAAAATTTCTGGGACAAGTTTCAGTGTGCTACTTTGGGGGAGTACGCTGACTTGTACCTAAAGACAGATGTCCTGATTTTGGCGGACGTATTCGAGAATTTTCGCAGTCTTTGCTTGGAGACGTACAGTCTAGACCCGTCACACTACATTTCCTGTCCTGGGTTCGCTTTCGATGCGATGCTTCGCACCACAGGAGTACAACTCGAGCTTCTGACAGATTACGATATGTATATGTTTGTGGAAGCAGGTATTCGTGGGGGTGTAGCGCAAAGCATCAAACGTCATTGTGTGGGTAACAACAAATACGTTCCTGAGACACATGATGTGTCCAAGCCATCCACATATCTACAGTACATTGATGCAAATAATTTGTACGGGTGGGCGATGTCGCTGTCGCTTCCGATTCGACATTTCAAATGGTCAGACACATCTATTGATGTCATGACTATTCCAGAAAATTCTCCTATCGGGTACATTATCGAATGTGACGTGGAGTACCCTACTGAACTCCACGAAAGTCACAAAGACCTACCGTTTCTCCCCATCAATCAATGTCCGCCCGGCTCCAAACAATCAAAGCTCATGACAACACTAGAAATTAAGGAACATTACATTGTACACTACAGAAACCTCCAGCAAGCAGTATCACATGGGTTGATAGTTACTAAGGTACACAGAGTCCTCCAGTTTGAGCAGTCGGCGTGGTTGGAGCCATACATTAAGCTCAACACCAATAAGCGCAAGGCTGCAGCCAACGAATTCGAGAAGGAGTTCTTTAAGCTCGCTGTAAACAGTACTTTCGGGAAACTGATGGAGAACAAGAGGCGGAGGCTCAAAATGGAGTTGGTATGTTCCGAGAAGCGGTTCAAGAAACTGGTGTGTCGTCCATCCTTCAAGGACCGCACAATGTATGAACCGAACTTGACTCTAGTCCACCTGAACCATGAGACCATAATTTTCGATAAGCCAATCTATGCCGGACTCGCAGTACTTGATCTCTCAAAAACACTCATGTACGACTTCCATTACAGCACAATGAAACCCAGATATGCAGAAAACATTCATCTGGCATACATGGACACCGATAGTTTCGTATACGAGATACAAACCGATGATTTCTACCATGACCTCAAAGCCGATCCTACACTCATGGAGAAGTTCGACACCAGCTGCTACCCTTCCGACCACCCTTGCTTCTCCCCCATCAACAAAAAGGTTGTCGGAAAGTTTAAGGATGAGTGTGGGGGGAAAGTGATGAGTGAGTTTGTCGGTCTGCGGGCCAAACTGTATGCATACAAGTGTGGTGACAAAGTTGAGAAGAAGGCCAAGGGTATCCAGCGGTGTGTGGTCAAAAACCGCATAACATTCAGGGACTACCTGGATGCCCTGCACGATCACCACACACGACGAGTAGCAGTTAGGGCCATACGCTCGAGGCAGCAGGTGCTCTATAGCGAGAGCACAAATAAGCTGGCCATAACATGGGAGGATGATAAGCGCCAAATATGTGAGGATGGCATCCATACGGTTCCCCATGGCTATGTTGGAGATGAATTATCTGTTGTATAGTTCCAGTCTTTTTGTTGTAAACAGTTTTCGTTTTTGTATATAGTTTCTGTTTTTTTTATAGCTTCGTTTGACAAGTATATTTTTCTCTCCTTGAGGGTTTTGTTTTGTACAATATATTTCTTTGATTCAGTAAATATAATTTTACCTACATATCGCTTATTATTTTTTTTAATTAATGCCCTATATTCCTCAAGGTACTTATACTTAATTTGATATCGTAAAATGATCATGTAATTAGACACAAACACCTAAAATATCTGCTTCCATGCAGCTTTTAAACACAGGAACGCAAACACGAACACTAAGAAATGATATTATACACAAACACCTAAATATCTGCTTCCATGCAGTTTTAAACACGAATACACAAACATTAATTTATTTAGTATGTTTACATGTATGATAGGACTATGAAAAATTTCTGGTCAGCTAAGATGGAGTAATAAATGTTTTTTAAATTATCATTACTTTAACTAACGCATCCACAACGACAGTATTGATAACATATATTTTAGTTAAAAACCTATAAGTGATAAGACTTTAAGAAAAAATGTCGGTTACAACAACAAAGTGACTGTGGATTTTGTGGATCTTGTGGATTCTGTGGATTTTGGTCTATAAGGTTCATAACAATGTTGGTAGAGAATTGTAACTCGACCTTACATACACTAACATACTTTAGAAACCTACAACCGATGACGACACCCACCAGATGAAATCAAGATGGTAGTCTCCACTAAATAAGATGGTTGCCTCCAGCAGACAACGATGGTATATTTTTTTTCCTGATTTTCTAAGTTAATAATTATGATTTTCCAAGATGGTGGATGTAACGAAAAATTGTAACAGGAATGAGTGGGGTGTTCGATGACGATGTCATTGTAACAGAGGGGTGGGGGTGCTAGATGATGTATTTGTAATTTAGAGGAGTGGGGTGTTCGATGCATAGGTTTTTAATTAAAATTTTATTAAATAATATTTTTAATTTTATTTTAAAATTTTGATTATTTAATTTTTTTAAATTTAAAATTTTTTTCATTAAAATCGGATAATAAATAAAGATTTTCAAGATGGCGGACGAAACTCAAAATGGCGGAATGATCTAGAAAACAAAATGGAGGAAAGTTCTAGAAAAACAAAATGGCCTCCGGGTTCAAAGGTCAAGGTCAAATCCAAGATGGCTGCAGGAAGTGATGTAATCCAAGATGGCAGATTATCTTGTAGCTTTATAGAAAATAATCATATTATAGATTATGTATGTTTACTTAAAGACTACTCTGGATATAATCCTTTTTATAAGGTTTGCAAGAGTAGTTTATTTATATTTATTGCACACATGATTATATTTTTAACACACATATATATATATATTATATAATATAATACAGTTTATATTATATAATAATTCATATCCTTTTAGCTTGCTTATACAGGTTTCCAGGGCGTTATTCTGTCATAATTCTTATTCTTATTTTCAAAGAGAGATCTGGTGTATATTTTTAATTCTCTTATTCTTAATTAATTCTTTTCAGTTCATTTATCTAATTTGATATAATATTCCGGCTGTTCGATTACACTATACACAAGAAGAACAGCCAAAGAAACTTGTGTAGGAGATTCAAAGAGTTATTTTATTTTTCTGTAGTAAGTTATTCCGTATCGGAAAGCAGATCTTCCATCAGAGATTGTTCGTGCATCCAACTATCGAAACGCTCCAGTCTCTTGGATACTTCAAAGGTGTAATTTCTCCATATGTCATAAGTCTTCTTATCTCTCACAATTTGATTAATATCCTTAATATCAACATCCTCCATAGCCATCTTCCTTGTGTACTTGTTTCGTATGTCTTCTATTTTAACGCAATCATTTAGAACATGCTCTACTGTGTCTTCTTCCATGCACACAGGGCACATAGGGCTTTCCACTAAGTTAAAAGAGTTTAATTTGTGTTTAAAATTCCCGTGACCTGTTAGGAATTGTGAAGTGTAGTGGTCAGTACTTATCCATGAAAATTTCATCCGTTCTTCTATTGAAGGGAATATATTGTGTGTATGCCTTCCCTTGTCAGAGTTTCGCCACCTTTCTTGCCAGATTTCAATATTTTCTATGTGGATTCTGCGATATTTTGAAGCAGTGTATTCCTTGTTCATCTTTAATATCACAACTTTTGCTCTTTCTTGTATTAGTAGGTCTATAGGTAAGGCTCCAGCGATAACCTGCAGTGCTTCTAAAGACGTAGTTCTGTAGCTTTTTGTTACAGCAATTAGAATCCAAGATGGCAGCCGGAAATGACGTAATCCAAGATGGCCGCCGGAAATGACGTAATCCAAGATGGTCGCCGGAAGTGACGTAAACCAAGATGGCCGCCGTGGCTCTCCGGCTCCCCCACCACCCACCGGTGTCCCCATACATACTATAATTACCTACTGTTTTGCAATTTTTAAATGTAAGTTAAATGGAAATATTCTTAAATCTATCACACATGCGTTTATAAAAATACGGTTTTTTTCCCATTTAGGATTTAATTAAATTTCAATAAAATACAACCTAAGATTCTGCGATAGGCCTACGTCACGTATTTTTTTCCTGATTATAAATCACATAATGTAACGAGTTGAATAACTAATCGCTAGCTTTAAATTTAGGTAATATAATACAACTTGGCAATACACAATATTTTACAAAATTTAAATGAGTAGCTAAACAAACTTAACCAACCAACCATCCACAATATTTTTAAAAGTATTTCAGAACCAACAATGGAGCCTCCATTTTCAACAAAACCGAAGTTCCAAAGAACAAATAACTCTCAAATTTCTTACAGGAATTGATGTTCGGCCAGCCCAAGAGATAGCCGAAGAATTCAGACGGTTTGTGACGTCGCGTCGTGTCGATGACTGATACATAGAGACCGGAAAAATTCCCGGATTCATTCGGCGATATGCTAGAATTCAAAATACACACACCTTTATAGAGATTTTTGCTATTGGCTTACTGTTCATCTGGACGAATCTCAAAACTAATTATAAACCCTCAACCAAAGAAGGATCGAATCACGGACAAAACACAGCTGAGACGATTTGCAAGACGGCGGCCAATGAGCTTGCGTTAATATGCCCGAGTGTGCAGGAGAACGTGCAGTCCATCCTGAAGGCCATCGAAACCGCGAATTTTTCCTGTTCTAAACTGATACACAGAGACCTGAAAAATTCGCGAATTCATTTCGCGATAGGCTAAAATGCAAATAGTTATACCCCAGTGCTGCCTCTGCTATTGGCTCAAAACTCACCTGGATGACTCTCGGCCAACGAGAAACGCCCGACCAAAGCTTTATAAGAATCACAGGCTGCTATACGTTGGGACGTCTCACAAGACAGCAGCCAATGAGTGGGGTGACTTTTTGACCGAGTGTACGTATAACTATGGAGTTCATCCTACAGGTCATTAAACCCGCGAATTTTTCCGGTCTCTACTGATAGGTACAGCATGCGAGAGTCCAGTAAAAGGGCCTGGACTTGAAACTGCAGTGCCGACCCTCACACCTCGCCTAGCGACGGCCAGCCTGGCCGCTGCTCCCACCGCGAACCCCACACCCAGGGATGCCAACTCCTACAGAGTGTTCCCCCTAGGATCAACCTCAAATACCCCTAGATTTCTAATAAAAACCCCTAAAGTTGTAATTGTACTCCCATTTGAGAGCTAAAATTATTTTCGCCACTGTGTTGCTGTTTTTTCTTCACTTTGTTTTCAAGATATACACTTTAAATTCACGCCCTCAAAAATTTTCTTAAATTATGTACCCGCTAAAAGAATCCCTCTAAATAAATTTACCCCCTAAAAAAAACCCATCACGGCTTTGTTCCCCCTAAATTTGGGGGGAAAAACCCCTAGTTGGCATCCCTGCCCACACCTCACACGGCGAGGCTTGGATGACTCCATCTCGCGCCACTGAGGGGTAGGGGTGGGGGGGCCTCGTAACGAACCAACCCCCGGCGAGGGGCGAACACACGCCTCTCTCCTCCCCCTCCCCCACGCCTTGTACAAAAAAAAATACCAGAAACGAATTGCACTTCCCCCATCCAAAAAAAAAAAAAAAAACAGCAGGAGAAACTAACGGTCTAAGGCACCCCCGAGCAAACCACGACCACCTTTTCCTCACGGAATTCCAGGCGCTTCATCAAGCCCAACACCAATTTTCTCCGCCAGAAAATACGGGTTGGGTTTGTTGGGTTTTTGGGGGGAAGGAAAAAAAAAAAAAAGTGAGAAAAAAAAAGGGGGGGGGGGTGTAAAGACCTCAGCACGAGCGTTCCGCAACCCCCTGCTTTTTTTGCCTTTCTCTTTATTTGTTTCCGGCGGACGGCTCGGCGCGTGACCAATCAGCGCTCGGCTTGCGGTTGGGGGGGGGGGTGATGGGGGGGGGGTGCTGACCCCGGGGCGTCGTGGCGCCGGAAGTGCGTGATGCGTGCGCGCGCCAGTCACGTGACCTCCGGCTATCGACCGACTCAGGGGGGGGGGGGGGGGTTGTTAGGCTCCCCTCACCAACCCCCTCCCCTGACCCCATACAACGACACGACGATTTCCTTTTCTGGCAGGTCCCTGAAAGAAGAAGTGAAAAAAAGTTTATCCTTGATTTAAAATTGACAGTGATGACATCGAGAAAAATTTAGGTGTCAAAATTAGTCTGCAAAATGCTGTAACCTCAATTTTTTTCATTCTTAAAATAAAGTTTCACGACGCATAAAACATTGTATATATATACACACACAAATGCACACAAAGACACACACACATATATATATACATATATATATATATAGTTGTAACAATATATATGTTTGAAAACATGGGCGTACACCTCCCTGTAACATAAAGACCCTCTCTAGAGACCGCTTGCGCTAGCAAAATCGTAACTGGGAATGATAAACGTTATTCCCGGGGCCACCCCATGGGAATCCTACATATTTTCGCACTGTTTGTAAACGCAGGCTCCAGCTGATATTTTTTTTGACAAAAAAAAATTGGTTATCTGTTATGTCGGTTTACGGACGACAGTTTAACGTGACAATGTCATAACAAAACATTGATGAAATGATTGCATACTTTTATGAATAAAATTGAATAATTTTTATTGAATTATCACTATTTTGTATGAATACAAAGAAGGAGTGAAATTAAATCTACAATTTAATTGATAAATTTACTTTTATTTGCACTCATTAATTCAAATATGTTTATTACTTTAACGAAGAGATTATTTTAACAATACCTTTTATACATGTTTGTTATTTAACTTATTCCAATCTGTATTATTCTGTTAAGAATAGGACGATGATAGGAAAAGTAGGAAACGAATGGGAGCGTTTCAAGTTTAATGTGCCTCTAAAAAGTCAAATCGATGGTTTTTCCAATCGAGTGGAAGAGAGGTATATGCGGCGCAAGCGTACAATGAGCGTAACGGGACAATGTACGTAACGGGACACTGTTTCGTGCGTGCAGCTGGCGTTCATCGGTTTATTATACGTCACGTCAAAAGATGCGTGTACATGCGTTAGAAGTTATACGTACTTGGCGTGATAAAAACAAAAACTAACTTTAAAATGGCATGCAAATAATTATTAATGGAAATAAAACAATAAAAGGACTGGAGTGATATTATAAATACGGTTGGTGAAGTATACATTCAATCAAAAAAGAATCAAATATTAATATCAATACGTGTAACAAAATTGATTATTTAATTTGGTAAAATAATAGAGATGAATTCATGATAAATCAATATCTCGAGTAATAAATTTCCTTAACTTATCACACTTCCAAGAAAGTTATCAAATTGTTTTTAACAGTCAGATGCAGAATGATCGTCTTTTTTCCTTAGGAGAAAATTGTGTCAAATATTTAAAGACACGGATGAAACAGACAAACATGCCCACGTAAATTTAATCGCTATCTCTACGGAGATTATATTTCTACCAATCAAAAGTTGGTAGGAAAATCAAGAGATTGATCTTGTGCCAGCGAAGATGTCTAGAAGGTCGTGTGATAGCCGTCTCAAATTTTACGTTTTATCTCACTATATACATATTCACAGATATTTAATATTATTTAATGGTGGTAAAAAACTTTCCACAAGTGTTAAACATGATCGTTTGAAAGAAAATTTACGGCTAAAAAATATAGTTTATTAAATAAGTATGTAGTGAAAAAAAAAATGTGACCGAGCAACAAAACATGAGAGAGCTATCGGAATTAAACCAACTGAGTAGAAAGTAATGATGAGAAAATGAGTTTACCAACTGTGCGAGTGAGACAGAACCTTAAGGGCTCCGCCTACCCGGGCAAACACACGGTGCGCAGAAATTCAGGTAAAATAAAGCGATTTCAATACTACTCAAGATATCCGAGTGGGAAGTCTGCTTACGGAAAGCATTTAAGAATCCGCCGAGGGCCAAAAAGTACTTTTTTTATTTTTTTTTTATTTTTTTGAGTTTTTGAACTGTATTTTTTATACGAGTTAAAATGGCTACAGCCATATGTTGTACAAAGTTACAGTATGTATTTCTTGGCTACTGGTTTCCGAAGAAATGTTTTGTAAAAGTACAGAAAAAAAATTAGCCCCCCCCCCCCCCCCCTCAGAGATGGCTCAGGCGCTGATAACCGGGAGTCCCTAAAGCGAATCCGAGCCAGACAATGGACACTGAGGTTTTCTTCCAAAGATTCAGAGTACTTCGAAACCAACCCTCCCCCCTTCCCTTTTCAAAATATTCTACCCCCTCCCCAGCCCAAATTGATAGAAAGAGAGAGAGAGAGAGAGATAGAGAAAAGGAATATAATTATTCGCGATTTCCATTCTTCTTTGTTTCAACTCCCGCTTCTTCTCTTTTGTCCTACGAAATTTTTTTTTTGTCCTCTCTCTCCACTCTTGTGCCGGAGCAGTCATGGGCCAGGGGGACAAACGCGCGGACTACTGAAATATTTATCGCCTGAGCCCCAACTCATCGTCGCCGGCCCTTTTAAGCCCCGCGCGCCGTCGCTAGTAGAACGTTGACGATGGTGTGTGGGGGGGGGGGGGGGGGGGTTTGGGGGGTGGAGAACCACTCCCGCGCGGGACCTAATTAAGGACCCTCAAAGCGAATTTTTATCTCTCTCTCTCTCTTAGCCCTTCTCTTAACCGCCTTACTAACACTCCCTACCACTTCTTCCCCCCCCCCCCTGGCCGTTCCCTCAACCCACAGCTAGATCCTTTTGAAGAGGCTCGTGGTCTGGAGAGACTCCACTACCTCCCCCCCCCCCCTCACCGATTCTAATACAACACTTCGGATCGTGAGAATCGTCCACCACAAATTCTCCGTTACGCGTCTCCGAGAATCGTCTCACCGAAATAAAGGAAAAAAGAAAAAAGAAAAAAAAAAGGAACGTGGGGGGGGGGGGGGGCCGAGAAAATTAAAAGGATTAAATACAAATCAGCGTAAATTTTTTAATGCCGCGTTCCCTCTCTGGAATACGAAATCAACGGGCGCAAAAAACCGAGATTTATTTATTTATTTATTTCCTCCTAGCTCTCTTCCAAAACCCTGAAAAGGAGTTAACTAGAATCGTCCACTACTCTTCTCGTAGACCTTACTTTATTCCGGAAATTTTTTCTGATACCTCGGAAAAAAGGACGAATTTTTTTTTTTTTTTCACCGGGAGAAAAAAAAATTTTACGGAGAGAAAAAAACAGAATTGATCTCTTACGGTGAATGGTGCTACATATTTAGTATTATCTATTTATCTGGAAACAGACAAAACGTAAGACCTACTGGTAATGCATCCACGCCCGGGGAAGGGGGGGGGGGGAAGGCCCCCAGAAGTGAAATACTCGTTCAAACCCTTCAGTGGAGACAAGTGTCATAACGTACTTGATTCTCGATGTCACTGAAAAAATTGCCTTAGTGACCTTGCTACGTGAAGGATAGAATTGTTAGAATTTCCTCACAATGGAGGCAGATAATTTAATGAAAAAGGTAGACTTGTGGTCCATGTTCTGCAACAAAACTCCGCTTATCCCATGGTTTTGAAATTTATTCAGTCATCGAAAATCGAAAATGTACTATTGGTGACGAGCGATTGGACTTTTACCCACAAAACATTTATTCTTTTTCTGTAGAATGCTCTACACTTTGATTGAAAATAATGTTCGCAGGCTTTCACGGCCATTGTCTGAAGTAACTTGGCATCTGGGTTGTAGCCGCGTCCTTGGCGAATAATTCACCGACGTTTTAGTCGACATTGCAGACGCCATCATCAGGGAGCAGTTACCTACTAACAATGTCCTACCTACAATGTCAGTAGGTAACTGCTCCCTGATGATGGCGACTGCAATGTCGACCGAAACGTCGGTGAATTATTCGCCAAGGACGCGGCTACAACCCAGAAGCCAAGTTGCTTTGCTTGAAAATATCAAGGCACACTCACCGCTGGTGCACATACAAAAAAAAAGTGCGATTGGCTGATTATCCAGTGAATGTAGTTTATTGACAATTTTTTTTTCCTTCAAAGAGGGAAGTGGTACGAGTGTGATGACCTTCGCAAATGCTTAAAGGGCCCGCCTCGTCAGGGGTGTATCTGTGTCAGTGAGGCGGGACGATAAGCGCGACGCTCGCTGGTGCTTCTAGCGCGGTGTCTCCTCTGGACTGGCGCGCAGTCTTCTCGTCGTGCATATGAGCGGTGACCGTAACATTATATTGTGGAGAAATGAAGATAAAGGTGTACTAAAAGTCCTTTACGTGCTTTCAAGAATCTGTCCCGGTTGTTTTACGCCTAAAACATACTCTGAAAACAAGTTTTAGTCATTTTAACTCTTCTAAAAATACAGTTTAAAAACTTAATCCAACATCAAAAGTACTTTACGGCCCTCAGCGAACTCTTAGATGCTTTTCGTAAGCAGACTTCACTCGGATATCTTGAGTAGTTTTCAAATCGTGTTGTTTTTCCTGAAGCTATGCGCGCCGTGTGTGTGCCCGGGTGGGCGGGAGGCCTTAACGAATCCACACGCGAGAGGACACCTCGGTGGCTGAGCGGTCAGATAACTCGTGTCTCACCAAGGTTGTCCGGGTTCGATTCCCTGGCCGGGCGAGAGACGTGGCGGACGTTGCCTTGAGCCTCCGGGTTTTCTCGGAGTTCTTCCGCAACCCTCCCACCCATCAATTACTCAAATGCCTTATCATCATCCCATAGGAGTCACGCCAATTGTTGGATGGGATGCGAGATATTAAAGGACGTGTGTACGTTATTTTACCTCTTTGTTCCACGTTAATTAGTGTTCAAATAATTTATCAAAGCATTAATATTGTAATTACTCTGCGCTGGCGTTTGTTCGAGGAGTATGAAGTCATGGGTTCAACACCTGTTTTCGAAAGGGTGTAAAGTGCTAAATATTTGATGTCAATTCTACTCTCAAAATAAAACTGTGAAAAAAAGAAGTTTCCTTCTGGTTACGTTAAACAAATAGGATTTGTTTGCCTGAAACCTAGAATTTAATGTTTATTTAGTTAGTATTATTGGGCAATGAATAACCATTGGTCTTGCATCCGGAAGGTTACATCTAGTTTATAATCACAATACAGCCATTTTTTTCTCAGGAACACTTCAAGAAAAAGCTGAGATGGTACATTAGAAATGGCGATGGCCGATTTCTTACTCAATCTTCCTTCACTGTGTTTGATTTGTATTAAATGACTTCGCTGTCAACAAAACGAAAACCATAATAATATTAAAATATAGAAGTAATAAATTCAGGTGGCTGTATTAATGTTTCGAAGCTCTTAATCACGCTTTCAGTGAGTATAAATCAATGGATGTTCCACTCACAATGACTTCAGAAAAAAAGAAAAAAAAACTTACATAAAATGAAATTTGTATTCTTCTCAAGTACGTAATTAATTAGCAGCTTTTCATACATTAAGATTAAATAATTATTCTTATTTGTAAGAACTAGTTTGCATATTGTTCCAGAAATGTTCGAATACAGATTATTAATGTAAAAAAATCCATTTTTATATCTCTAAATACAAGAAAATCAGCACATTGGATTAATTATCTGAAGTAGATGAAAAATTTTCCGGAAAGTTAATTTATAAGCTTTTTCTCTGAATAGGTCATAGTCATAAGCGGATTTTTCTTTTCATTAAGAATTAAAAATATTTTGCTGAAAAAAAATTGCAATTTTAATTTTCTATTTTTCTCTCAGCGGAAACTATTTTTAATTACAAACCACTTAAAGTTATTAAATGATTGTGGTTAGAATTATCAGCTGTTACTTTAATATACTACTAAAGCACTCTCAGCAAGCGAACTGTTATTATTTAAAATAAAATATGTTTTTGATTCAAAAATTAAATATTGCTGAAATTCTTCAAACAAATAGAGGACTAATTTGTTTAAAAATAAATTTTTATTTTTCGTAAAATATTCAACAACATTCATTTTTGCGAGGAACATTTGATAAACAACTGAATACCCTATATTTTAACTGGATTGAGTTAAACATTTTTATAAAAAAAATCCCCATCAATAATCTTTACAAAAATATTCTTCAGCTTGGCAAATTATTTAAAGTGTTAAATGATAAAAATTAAATTCTATGCAAATAGAAGACAAAATGTCAAAGGGATAGATAGATTTCTTACACTTAAAATTACTAAAAAAGGAAATTAAGAAACTCCTTCTAGTAATTTTGTCTCTTAACTATTTTATAGAATTAACAAAGACCCTGTACTTCTTACTAAACGGGCAGAGGAAAAAGTTTATGATGCGGGAGTGATATTTAATATACATAAAATAAAATGCAGCCTGACAAAAACTAGATTTTGTGACATGGGAAATAATAATTCTCACGAAAACTAGGGCTTCAAGTGGTATGGTAATGCGAAAAACATTGTGGGGTTCGAACCAAGGTTTTTTTTTAAAGGTTCTTACAAAGTGAGTCGATACGAAAAGTAGGACTCGATCTACCTACCAAACCTCGTCACATTGGCTCGACAGTTCGGCGATTGTGACCCATGAATACTATTAGGACTATTTTCAAAATAATCTAAATCTATTAACTATTCGTAAGGTTTTTTTTCAGGTAAATTACTTCGTCATATCTAAGGACCGGAAAAATTCGTGGGTCCAATGAACTGTAGGATGATCTCCATAGTTCTACGTACATTCGGACAAATGCCACCCACTCATTGGCTGCTGTCTTGTGAGACGTTCCAGCGTAGCAGCATGTGATTCGATAAAGCTTTGCTTGGGTGTTTCTCATTGGCCCAGAGTCATCCAGGTGAGTTGTGAGCCAATAGCAGAGGCAGCACTGAGGTATAACGATTTGTATTTTAGCCTCTCACGAAATGAATTCGCGAATTTTTCCGGTCTCTAGACTTATATCATTTGCAAACGAAATTAACACACACACACACAAAACAAAAGAGAGAAAATTGGGGATTGTGTCTGCGTTGCTGGCTAATAAGCAAGCTTCCACACTCCTGGTGGCTTGATGAGAAAAGGAGGGGGGGGGGGGGAGGGATGGTTAGTGAACTTCGCGAGAGGACAAACGTCAAACTGTTGTATGGCCACGTTATTTATTTCAATAATACATACATTTATTCGATAAGCCCCCGGAGGACAATGGTAACAAAATAAAAATAAATAAATAAAAATTTTAAAAGTACGAGTGTAGGCGACTCTGAGTAAACTATCATTGTTTGTACACCGTGTCTGCGAGGGACACCCTTGTTTTCCCTTTTGTCCGGACTAACACAAATCACATTTTTTGAAGTTGTCTCCTTCATCAGCGTGACATCTATTAGGGCAATTTGTTAAAATATGTATGTCCCGATCGAAACCCAAATAAAAAAAATTATATTAATAAAAAAAATGCGACGTGGAAATAAAAACCAGAATATTTCAGTTTTACTCGTGTGCGCGTGCGGTAGTGAACACAAAAGGCGAATTATTTTGCTTCCCTCCAGCTTTTTCGACGTGACAACGTCTAATAAATCGATGTACGCCGGCTGCACGCACGAAAAAGTGTCCCGTTGCGCACATTGTTCCTTTACGCCGTGTCCCGTTACGCTCATTGTACGCTTGCGCCGCATCTATCTCTCTTCCACTCGACTGTTTGTAAAGTGAAGTGAAAAGTTAATGTGGTTTTCATTTCTTATTTCAACAACAATTTCGGCAATAAAGGTTAATTATTCTTGCATTTTAAAAATCTGATTACTAGTATAATTTTAAGTGTTTATTCTTTTATTATTGAAATAAAAATGATTCCATTTTATTCATAAAAGTATGCAATCATTTCATCAAATGTTTTGTTACGAAGTTGTCACGTTAAACTATCGTCCGTAAACCGACTTTACAGACAACCAATTTTTTTTCTTCCTCGTCCTCGGGAGTATCAGGCTGATGTGTCTCGACATCCAGACGCCAGCGGCGACTTGTTCGAGTGGCTCGAGCATAAACCCCGCGCTCCCGGCGGCAAAACGACGGCGTCAATTACCGAGGACCAGACCTGGGTACTGTGACGTCACGTGCCACGTGATCACAAACCCCCTCTCCCTCCCTCTCCACTCCTCCAGCGGCGGTGCAAAAACCACCCCCACGCGCACTCATCCGTACCCAACCAATCAATTCGTTTAAAGCCATTGTGCGTGCTCTGTGTGTCTTTTTTTATTTTTTTTTTTCAAATTCATCCCACGTCGGCAGTCCTTGGAATACTGGTTGCTGGCTACCGGATAAAACCCACCGACGCTATTTATTTATTTACTTTTTTTTTTATTTATTCATTCCAAACAAACCTCCCACATCACCGAACGGACAACTGCCGGTCACCCCCTTGTTAGCCTGCCATTCAAAAAACCCGCGCGCGTGTGGGTTGAGGGGGGTTCGACTTCTCCGAAATCAAATCCCACCCCCCGCCCCATTTCAAGACTCAACTTCCTATAACCCTCCACAACCCTCCTCACGCAACTACCCATTAAAACCAAACCAGTTCGGGGGGGGGGGGGAGGGGAAGAAATTAAATTCCCGGCGATTGCGTTTTTCTTTTATTCCCCCCCCCCCCCCTTAACCTCCGTGCGACCGGAGAAATCAGCCAGAACAAACCTCGCCATTTACTTGCTATCCCCTCCCTTCCCTCTGTCCCGTAACGAACAAGCCCTGCTGTCTGCCTTACAACCCCCTTCCCCCCTGCTCCCAAAACCCCCGTGTACCCAGCATTCCGCGCGGTCGCTGTCACGTGACCGGAATTCCTCGACGAGGCGACCAATCCCGCCCCAACACTCCTCCCACGTGTTTTCATTACTCACCCCGAAAACTATAAGGGGAGGGATAGGGAACGAAAGGCGGTAAAATGGTTTCAACATATGGGCAATAATAACTGTTACCCATAGTTTTACAAAAAAAAATTGGTTGTCTGTAAAGTCGGTTTACGGACGATAGTTTAACGTGACGTCATAACAAAACATTGATGAAATGATTGCATACTTTTATGAATAAAATTGAATCATTTTTTTTTATTTTAATAATAAAAGACTAAATTCTTCTAATTATACTAGTAATCAGATTTTTAAAATGCAAGAATAATTATTAACCTTTATTGCCGAAATTGTTGTTGTAATAAGCAATGAAAACCACATTTAACTTTTCACTTCACTTTATAAACAGTCGAGTGGAAGAGAGATAGATTCGGCGCAAGCGTACAATGAGCGTAACGGGACACAGCGTAAAGGAACAATGTGCGCAACGGGACACTTTTTCGTGCGTGCAGCCGGCGTTCATCGATTTATTAGACGTTGTCACGTCAAAAAAAAATTTCGTTGTCAAAAAACAGCACATAGATTTTGTAATACGAATACCGGCAGTTATAACTGTCTGGTGGCTAATTTTTATCCTGTCAAGTTTACGATTTAGTTCTTTTCTTTATTTTGTAATAACTGCATCGGTACCTAGTAATCTAAACTATGTTTGAAAATATATTAATGAGTGATCCTTAACGAAGGAAAATTATCAATATTAAAATACACAAAACGGTTTAGGCATAAAAAAATGGTTGAAGCCAATGTGGTGTTTTTGGCAGATCTCGAATAAATACTACATATTGCAGCCGTTAACATGGTAAGACATCCGGAACATTTTTACATAGTTTTCGTTAAATGGTCCAAAGATCCCAGAAACGTTGTAAATTACTTAAAGGTTTATATAGGCTACATCATATTTTTGAGAACACGATAACTGCCATAATTTATCACAAATCATTTTCAAATTGATACATACAATATGAACATAGAAAATCTCGTTCGAGTTTGTTAATGGGCAATATCCGACCAAGGGTGTAGAAATGAGGAAGGTTTTTCTTGGAAAACAGAAAATCGATATAAATCCCATAATATGATGAATATCACGTCCGTTAGAACGAATTATTACTCGTACGAGTAATACCAAAACTTTTGTCGACAAACATTTTCTAATACGACCAACTATAAATGAAAGGGTTGGAAATAAGGTTTGAAAGGCATTTCTTATTTTTAGTAGACATTATTTGAAATCTGTTAAAATTTATTGTATGAATCGTAAACTTCATGTAAACCTTTGGCTGAAACAATTTTGGATGAAATGAATTATTACCGAAAAAAACAGGGGTTGAAATTAAAAAAAAAAATCAAAACTTTATTCCGTAGGTAAATCGCATATAATATGAAATTCGATCTAAGCTATTCTATGCTAGATACATTGAGTTAAAAATATTCGTAATATTTTCACTGCAAGGAAAATGAGCAAATATTTAATAGATCATTTTGTAATATGGGAGAACATATTTTGTTCTATACATTGAGTTCTTAAAATGTTCTAGAAATTTATGGAAGTGTCCAAAATATTTCCAGAGTAAATAGTTCCTTCAAAATCTACATACGCCTGTAGGCTGTACCGAAATGGATTTTTTTGTTCACTGTATCTTCCTTAAAAGTTAACTTTAAACAACAAAAAAAATTCCTATCCAAAATTAATATTTCAAAATTTGGTCAATCCGTCAAGTCCGCAAGAAATTCCAAGGCAAGCACCGTTAATGTATTGACGATAATTAAACAATGGTTTTCACCTGTTATTTCATCACGATAGCTTTCTAGGATTTGATTTTGAGCCATAAATTTCCTTACCAGACAGGTATTCACGACACGTTATTTTCTACCGCCGTTAGATAATAGTTGGCAAATATACGGAAATAATTTGAGATAAAGCATAAAAATTCAAGATTTCTATCATTTTAAATTGACGGATAAAGCCCTCTTCGGTATTTATGAAAGAGATTGTATATCTCTGTCTGTATCTCGATCAGAGCACAGATGAGAAGGCCATAGAGGCCTGACACTTGGTACGCTCTTGCTCCAAGAGTAGGGGATCCGTTTACACCTCGAAGAGTTCCAAACAAAATTCTTTTTTTTTTTTGTATACTATGTAATTTAATTTTCTTGACAATTTTCGACTCCATCTTCCCGATAATCACCATGGCAACAGCCACTGCATTGTCGACACTTTCTTCAACTCCTGGCAACGGTTGATGGAAATGGTGCTTTCATTCACGTTTGGATCTTAATCCAGCCTTTCTGCCAATTATCTTTGACATAATATTGACACTGAGTTGGTTAAGTAAATGCGAATTTGAATACTTTTTAAAAAAAAAGAACTGTTGATTTCAAGTTGGAGATTTTGTTTTATATGTATTTTTTTCCCCCGTGCATCCTAGTTCTGACGATTTATTATTATTATTATTTTGTTTCTAGAGTTAATTTTCAAAATACGATTTAGTTTTATTGTAATTTTCGTTCAAGGCGTGGCAGTGGCGTACTCATGAGGAGGGGCACGTATAATTGAACAGTGTTCTGGTTGTAGAACGTCGAAGCGTACCACAGGTAGGCTACATCAACCAGTAGGCTATGTAACAGTAAATACAAGAAAACGACGTAAAATCTAACAAGCACGTCGTACGAGACTATGCCTTTACGACTTTACGTGAGTCTTTCTTTCTGCGTCGACACACAGAAAAAAAAAAAGTGGTGCGTCGAGTCCCTCCGCGCGGAAGAAGTGAAACTTCGTAATGTGGAAATGAAAATAGGAAGGGGTGGAAATTGATTTTTAGTGAAATCATATTGTATCAAATCAAACTAAAATAAACAAGAAAATGAAATAATGAATATAATAAATTAAAATAGAACAACAAGTACGTATTTCAGCTAATTTCACGACGCTCACACTGTTTACTTCGCTACATAGCAAGAATACCACGCGCCATGTGCTTGGAATATTGGACGCTACTCGTTGCTAACGATCGCGCTGGCCTGTAACAGGTATACTACGCGCATGCGTTCGAGTGCCACGCATTCACTCTCGCTCTGTCTCTTTCTATTCCCCCTCCCCAGGAGCGTTAAAAGTTTAACGCAACCTTGTTGGAAGTCGCATTAGAAGTTTCCCTTTAAAAAATTCGTGTACTTTTACAAGAGATTCCTTTGGAAACCAGTTGCCAATAAATAGTTTGTAACACTACATGAAATATATTGTAACTATGTACAACTAATGGCTATGATTACTTCTACATAGGCATATTAAAAAAAAATTCGATATAATACTGAGTTTTTCTTACGAATATTGCCCCATAATTTTATATTTTAATTGGTGTTGCATTCAAGCATGTTTTTTCATGGAAAAGACAATTGATATTTTGTTTTATTATGCGAATTATGTGCGCAGTTAAGAAAGGATTTGGTTTTCAAATAACTTAAACTATTGGAGGTACCTGGACATCACAACGCATGAACACCCGGGTGAGAATCCGAACCCATTATTTTATGCGAACACTAATTTATAATATTTACGTTACATTTTAAAAAAAATACAGTACGGCTGAAACTGTATTCACGCAAAAGAAAAAAAACTCTAAAGTAGCAACTTTTATTTTTCTCTCTCTCTCTCTTTCCTCCTCTGACGAATTTCCCGCCACCGTTCGTTGTCTTGAGAAGTTGCGCGCTTTCTCTCCCCTCTCCCCCCCGCGGAATAAGTTTCCCCCTGGAGCTCGGCGGCGCCATTTCCGCTCCTACATCTGCTGCATCCCAACCAGAGATGGCTCCTCGTCGCTGCCTTTGTCCGCCCCACCCCCCACCACCCACCACCACCCACCAAACCCCACCTCACCCCACCAAACCACCCCACTTGCGAGGCCCAGGGTCTGAGGCCGAGACATGGCAACGGGAAGGAAAAGGGACGAGGAAAAAAAAGGGAGGGGGAAGTATAATAAAAAAAAGAGAGAAGTGCCAAAAAAGGAAAACCCGGGGTGGGAAGAAAGAACGAAGAGTCAGAAACTTCGCACCCTTTCACCCAAGGGAATCAATCAAGGGAAAATGAAACACTTCGGGAGTGGAGTAGTAAAATGTCTGACGAGTTGGGGTCTCGGAAGGAGGTGAGGTGGAATGGTGGAGGGCCTGAAGAAGGGTTGGGTTCCGAAGGGAGGTAAAGTGGCTCGGGAGGTTCTCGACAACGGGAAGTTGGGGAGATCTCGCAGGCAGGTCCGACCAGAGCATCGCAGGGCGAAGCCGAACTCACAGACAGTATGTAGGTCCCCAGCGAGAGCACGCCAAGTTTATGCCCGGACAATAAACCGATGACGCTGAGCACACGTTTTTTCAAGTGCGAACGATAGAGGAATCACAGAGCCAACACCGAAGCAACAATAGGCAAGACTCTCAATCCTGCGAGCCTAGTGAACCTTATGATTAGAGACCGGAAAAATTCGCGATTTCAATTACCTGTAGGATATACTCCATGATCCTCTATGCACGCGGGAAAATTACATCTGCTCATTGGGAAACTGACTCGTGACACCTGTTAACTGGGACGCTAGTGATTAGATACTTCTTTTGTTGAAAGTTTTTCATTGGCCGAGTATTATTCAGATAAACTGTGGCCCAATCACTGATGCAGTAAAAAGGTAAAGGTTTTTGGATTCTAGACTATCACGAAATGAATACGCGAATTTTCCGGTTCCTACTTATGATACAAAGAGAAGAAAACTGGAATGAAATCGCTGCCTAAGTGCGGTGCATTCTCAAGGAAAATATATCTGAGATACAAGTGAAACGGGAACGGACGTGGTTTGACGCGACACGGACTGGGTTGAAGTGATGCTACCGCGGTTCCGACCCAGTACTACAATAATTACGGGGAAAGTGTAGAGGATGGTTTTTTAGTGGGTGGAAATCCCACACTACCGACCAACATGTATCAAGGCGGTGTCTATGAAAGATTTTTACCTCATCTATTAAAAAAAACTAAGTTTTGGCGGACTTGGGGTGTTCCTCGTCTTTCACTCTCTCAGGCACCGGCTTGTAGTGGTCTGATTTTAGAGGGGGAAGCCTACGATGTACATTCTGTATTGTACAGACCCGAACAAGCCCGAATATCTACCTTCGGCCAACGTCGGCATTAAAATGATTTGACTGTATTTTTAATGTAGCTATACTAACCTAACATAACCAACATTCCACAATTTTGTAAAGTAATAAACAAAACAACTGACGAAGTTGGCCGACGTTAGATATTAGGTAGGGCTTGTTCGGATCTGTGCAATACAGAATGTACATCATAGGCTCTTCTTTTGGAGGTCGGCTGTTGCTTGTGTTGGGGTCGGTTCTGCACTGCATCTTCAAATTAAATAATTAGCAAACAGTGCCTTAAATAAGAATAATATCGGATTGTTTTTATTTAATTTAGCAGTGAAACAAATTTTTTTAAATATTTCACTGATGAGAAACAGTTTATTTAACGCACACGTTTATTATTATTCAGCGTTTGCTTGCCTGTAACGTCGCTGATTTATTACCGTGGCTCGTAATCGTCGCGTATTATACCGAAACACACGCCGCATGTTGGTTCCTAATCACTGAATTCGGATACGCTATTGCTTGTTACACCATGGGTCACAGATAAACCTAAATATAAAAAAGGGGGTTAGTCTGTAAAGTCGGTTTACGGACGATAATTTTACGTGATAACGTCATAAGAAAACATTGATGAAAAAAATTGGATACTTTTTAATTTTCAAATATTATTTACAGTTTTTGCAAATTTAATTTAAATAATTTGTTTAAATATAATATAATTACGAACAATTAGTTAAAAAGCCCGCCTTAACCTGTTTGATATTACAGAAGATTTTCTCGCACGGTGGTTGGCCGGTTCTTGCATGCTCGGCTCAGTAGAAACGTGACGCTTTTTCGTGAGTGCAGCCTGCGTTTATCGATTAATAAGACGTTATCACGTCAAAAACTGGAAAAATAAAGCCGAAACCGCAAACGAACATAAATCAATCCAAAATCAGTCCATGTCAAAAGTTAAATGTACAGCCAGCACAGAGAATTCAGTTGAAGGAATGCGTCACCAAAAATAAAAGGCCATTCCCCGACAGAACATAGTGTGCTGACAATGAGACAGGTGCAACAAGACATTAAAATAAAACTGAAACCGGAGAACAAAGCGACAAACAGACGAGGTTAGTGATGGTATTAAAGATATAATCTGGACAACAGAACGACAACACAGAAGGGAAATGGGCTGAAAATGCCAATGTGAACACGCGGTGAGTTAATCACAGGTTTTAATAACTGGCCGATCACAGAGGTGCGCGCGAAAGATCTTTCTCTTGTTTCTGCAGTGAAGCCCTCCCCTTTTACACCCTAGATCAACAATCATTATCAACTTTTCGCATACAACATGGAGTTCTCCCCACAGCTTCGAAATGCTCGGAAACAAAAATGTATGCCATGTAATACAAAAAAAAAAGAAGATAAACAAATAATTGACATTACAGACTTGATTCGAAAATGATTTTTTTTGTCTGGGATATGAGATTCCATGGGTTCTTTTGTCGTGGGTTTTCCGAAAACATTTACCAACTTTAAATGATAGTTGTCAACATCATGCACTCAATTAGGCAAACTTTACAGGTGGAACTTAGGTTTATAAATTTTTTAACTTATCATATTTAATTTGTCTTGCCTCACTTCGACACTTATTACTTGCATTACAGCTAGCCTGTTTTTCTTTTCGGCCAATAATACGTTACGTGACGTTATGACTGCATGGAAAATTTACTAGGAATCCATGGAAACTCTCCTTCATTTATACAGGAAAATGTCAAATGCATAGGAAATGTAACATATTTGTATTGTGAACTTCCCCTTCAATTGTACAAGTAAACTGACTCCGTTTCACGTTTAGGAAAGTTACGGAACATTTCTTACAACGTGCGTGTCCTAAAACGCTGTCATTTGGAACATACGAAAGCCGGGCTTTGTGCAGGATGCCATTTTGGTGAATTTGTGGACAGGCATGAATTTCAGATGCCTAGTACACGTGTTCAGTTCGGCTAGAAATGACGATAACACAAATTCTGGGAAACTGAAGCAGGTACGACGTATGGTAGTTAATCATTCAGGGATTCGCCAAGTGTGTTTTCTAAAATACGCGGAACGCAGGAATCAAGATGGCCGGTTAGAGACTCGCCGCCTCCCGGGCGAATGGCGAATGAGTAAATCAAAATGGCGGAATAAGCCGTGTAAGTCCGCATTTGTTCGCCACGGCCGTTCTGGCACTAAACACGGGAAAGGAATTTTTCCACAAGCGGGAATAAAACACGACTATTCTGAACTACCAGCCAGAAGCTATGACTAGAGACCGGAAAAATTCGCGGGTTCATTTCGCGTTTTGTTTAAATTCAAATAATTATACCTTAGTGCTGCTTCTGCTATTGGTTTACTGTTAATCTGGAGAACTGTGGGCCAATTAGTGACCCTCACTCATAGAAGTGTCGAATCACAGACCACCTAGTCGAGACGACTCACAAGTCAGCAGCCAATGAACAGTTGGCATTTGCCCGAGTGTCTAGAGGATATTGGAGTCTATCCTGAAGGTCATTGAACCCGCGAATTTTTCCGGTCTCTAGCTATGACGAATGAGCCAAAACGTCTGATTACAATGTTACATATAGACTCGCCATCTTGTTTGGCTATATTGTGCTTCACGGACAAAAGTTTCACGTTAAAAAAAAAAACAGAAAATTAAAAAAAAACACAGAAAATTTAAAAAATATATATTTATATAAAGAGTATAATTTCAATTTATAAATCAATGTAAAATTTGCTATTTTTTATAAACAAAAGTTAGATACTTATAACTGCTAACACATTGTATACTCACCGCAAACAATAACTATAGGACTGTCCTGATCATGTACTCGTTGTAAACCATTTTTTTATTTTCACAGCGTTTATACAAAAAAAAACTAATATGGATAGTTACAAAATATTTTGTGGCAGCTACAATTTTTCAGTCTCATTAATACGCATAATTTTCTTAAGTTGAAACTCAGACATGTTTTTATGACAGTTCAGGGAGAAAAAAAATAGTGCGTCGAGTCCCTCCGCGCGGAAGAAGTGAAACTTCGTAATGTGGAAATGAAAATAGGAAGGGGTAGAAATTGATTTTTAGTGAAATCATATTGTTTCTTTTAGACAAACTTTATTAACATTGCTTACAATTCACTATTGATAGCATCTTTTAATTATCATTTTCGAGTGGAGAAATATCCAAATCTATAACATTTACAATGGGATTATGATAACTAAAGTAAGATACGAAATGTTTGAGTTCTATTTTTTCAATATTTCTTGCAAAAACTGCATCAATTGTAGTTCCCCCTTTGGTTTTCACGACGCTCACACTGTTTACTTCGCTGTATAGCAAGAATACCACGCGCATGTGCTTTGGGATCTACCGGCTCACTCTCTTTATGTCTCTCCTACTTTCTACCTTTGTGTAACTTTCTTTCTCTCTCCCTCTTGCGTTGGAATATTGGACGCTACTCGTTGCTAACGCTCGCGCATGCGTTCGAGTGCCACGCTTCACTCTCGCTCTGTCTCTTTCTATTCCCCCTCCCCAGGAGCGTTGAACGTTTAACGCAACAGTGCTTTCATACCCCCTCCATAGTAGCGTTAAACGTTTAACGCAACCTTGTTGGAAGTCGCATTAGAAGTTTCACTTCAAAAATATTCTATACATTTTTTTTAATTATTACTTTTCTCAATAGCAGTCCCAGCGGTGCACATTTCCCAACTGGCTGCTTGCAAAGCATCGCACTGTGTTTGTTTTACGAACGCTGAAAACTGCATTATATTTGTTTTTACAATCACGTAGACAGAACCGCGATGGCAGAACGATACATGGACCATTGGTACTTTCATTGAGGAAGTGTCGAATTTGGAACAAGTTACGTTTGAAGAACTATATACAGCTGTAAAAAAAACTTACTTTTACCCAGGGTTGAAAAAAAACCGTCTTTTTTTTTAAAAAAAAAAATCAAACAACCTGGTCTTTTGGTTTAAACCAAGTTTCTTTGGTTTAAAACACATTTTTCTATTAAATTAGATATTTTGGTTCTCAACACGTTCAAATGAAAGCCATACAACGTTCCACTTTCTGACACTCACATTGAACCAGAAAAAAGTTATATCAAAGAAAACTGAAGTCCGGACAATCTGCACATCTGACTGAGACTCAATCACAGAACGGGGTTTTCCCCACAGCAGCAGCATTCTTCATAGAATGGGTGTTCCCAAAAGAGCAGCTACGTCGACTACCGAATCATTCGATTTGCAGAGCGAAAAGTTTATACTATATAATAAAACTGCTCCGATAAAAACAGAAATAGACTTGAAAAAAACCCTACTAAAACCCCGGCTTTGAACCTTATTTCGACAAGGAATTTTAATAATGTAATTCCCATCTTGTTAAAAAAACAATGAACTACATATAAAGTTAGTACTATAAAGTTTCCCTTTGGCTTTGTGAACTTTGGTTCGCGCCATCCGCCACAGATGGCAGCACCGTGGTTTACATATTTTCGTTCCAAGCGACTTACTTATTCAAAATTACTCCTACCGAGATCTATAGATGTTGCAACATAAAAAAATAATTTCGCGCGTGTGTGACGCACCCGCACTATTTTCATCCGCGTGTTTTATTCGTCCGCGAAGCAAAGAGCTCTCCCGTGACGTACGGTGAATTTCGCGCGCGCACCTGCGTTTACGAACGACGGCGGGGAAGAAGAAGAAGTAAGAAGAAGTAAGAAGAAGAAAGAAAAAAAATTCCCGATACTTGCCCTCCCGGCTCGAACCCAAGAATACGACGTTTACCGATTCATGAGGGATTGGAAAACGATTTGCATGATTCGGCGGTGTTATCCCCCACCCTACATACCTCCTTCCACCAATCCCTGGCGACCTTTCTTCCAGCCAGCAATCCCAACCCCCGCGTCACGACGCCAGACTCTTGTTACGTCCGTCAGAGCCTGAAGAGGGGCTGAAGAGGGGGTGAAGAGGGCTTCGGCTATGGTCTCCTCCTCCGCGGAAGAGAAAATAACTGCTATTTGCCGGGGGCTCGACACACAGATTCTCTCAGAAGAAACAAAAAAACGGAACCCTTTTACGATTTCCTCGAGACAGCGCCGGTACAACCAAAACACCGAGACTTATGCTGTAAGAAAAGTCCAGCGACGAAACACGAATATTTTCGATATTCATTCCAAGAAAACTAAAATAATTTATTCCCTTAGACAACCCTGTTATTTCCCTCCCTCTCTCCCCCCCCCCCCCCACGGGCACTTTTCACCCCGTGACTGACGGATGGACAGAAGTTTCCGAAGTTAACTGATTTCTTTACGGAAAGTTCCAAGAAATCGTCAATTATAAATTTGAATCTTTGTTCACGTAGGAGAAAAACAAATCAAACATATGAACTATTTTAAATATTAATTTTTTAAAAAAGAGCAAACACTTTTTAGGTCAGATAAATTATTTAACTGATTCAAAAATGATTGCACATTTAAATGACAGTTAAAATTAAATTAAAATACATACATATGAGCTACCAAAGAAAATAATATTCTTCTTACTTATTAGATAAATCACATCATACGTTAAATTATCCAGCCAAATATTGATATATATATATATATATATATATATATATATATATACATATATTTACATAAATATCCCCTGAATAGCTTTACAGTATTTGATGGGCCCATCAATAAGCATAATAAAACAAAATAAAACAAAATAAAGTTTATTTATTGATAATTCGATTATCTTTTCCACGATTTAAATATTTAAAAATAGTTGAATGAAATATCAATAAAATATTAAATGATGTGCCAATTTTTGTAAGGAAATCCTTAGAAAAACGTATTTTCTAAATGCAAAAATAGCCATAGCCATTTGTTGTACAATGTTATAATTTATTAAAAAGTACAGAAATTATTGTTTTGTGTGTGATAATAGAACATATATGATAGGAAATTAGTGTATATCATAATTACAATAACTTTTATCTATACAAGTTATATCAGTTAAACTTAAAGTAATTTTCAAATTATATATATATATAGTTTCCAAAGTTTTTGCATGAGATTTATTTTATTTATTTTTTTGTAAAAATTTTTTGACTTGTGCTTACTATTATAAAGAAATGTATCAACTGTGTTATAAGTAACATACATATAGCTTAACATGCGTGAATCACGTTTCGTTACTTGTTAGTAATTGGTTTGATTTATTTAGTGTCTATTAGATTTTGTAAGTTGTTTATATTGTATTTTTATTTAGGTGAGCTTAGTTATGTATGATTTTTTTGTTGTTATTTTACATTTAATTGTATAGCACGTATGTGGTTAAGTGGTAGTTAAGGCGCCTCGTCACATAAAAAAAGGGGGTTGTCTGTAAAGTCGGTTTACGGACGATAATCTTACGTAGTAACGTCATAAGAAAACATTGATGTAAAATTGCAAACTCTTTAATTTTCAAATATTATTTACAGTTTTTGCAAAATTAATTTAAATAATTTGTTTAAATATAATCACGAAAAATTAGTTAAAAAGGCCCTCCTTAACCTGTTTGATATTATATAAGATTTTCTCGCACGGTGGTTGGCCGGTTCTTGCACGCTCGGCTCAGGCGGAACGTGACAAATTTTCGTGCGTGCAGCCGGCCGTTCGTCGATTTATAAGACGTTATCACGTCAAAAAAAAAAACAGCCATGCTTAGCCGGGCCATGTCCGTGGAACGTTTCAAGCGTGAATTAAATTACTTATTTGCAGAGACAGGAAAAATTCGCGGATTCATTTCACGACAGGTTAGAATCAAAATACGTTTGCTTTGCTGCCGCTTCAGTCACTGGGCCGTGGTTTATCAGATGGACTCTGGGCCAATGAAAAAAAAAAACTTCAACAGATGAAGTATCGAATCACGAACATCCCAGTTGACAAGTGTCACGAGTCAGTAGCCAATGAGCAGGTGTCATTTTCCCGCGTGCATAGAGGATCCTGGAGTCTATCCTTTGGGTCATTGAAATCGCGAATTTTTCCCGGTCTCTACTTGTAGACAGTGGCATGCATTTTTCGCGGCGTGCAGCCGGCGTTCATCGTTTATAAGACGTTATCACGTCAAAAAGTCTCGATAAACAAACAATTCGCCTACATTCTACATTTCAAAATGGCCTCCCGAATTTGTAAATACGTACTCGCGTCAATGGCGGGCGTGTGGCTTTGAGGTCCGACCGCGGCGCCGACAAACAAAGAGCGACGGGGAAGGAAGGGGAGGGGGAGAGGAAAGGGGCTCAGCTCCGGACATCCCGCAATATCTGGCGTCGCGACGCCCCTAGCGCGACGTCCTCCCGTGTTTGCACGGGACGCTTCATTAGAACCTTCTCGGCGTCGCGGCCGCATCTCGCTTCGGCAAACACCCACGTCGTATGACGCGTTCCTCTCTCTCCGCATAGCAGGCGGTCCTGGAGCGACCCCGTATAGGCCAGGGGGTAACAGCACACACACCTCGATCACACCTTTGAATATATATACTGTATAGAATTCGCCAGCCCAGGTTAAAATTTCTAATACGTAGAGACCTGAAAAATTCGCTGATTCATTTTGCGATAGACTGGAATCAAAATTACGTGAGCCTTTTTACTGCATCAATGATTGGGCCACAGTTTTTCTAAAATGACACTCGGCCAATGATAAACCTTCAAGAAAAAAAAAATTATCGAATCACTAGCGTCCCAGTTAACAGGTGACACGAGTCAGTAGCCAATGAGCAGATGTAATTTTCCCGCGTGCATAGAGGATCATGGAGTATATCCTACAGGTAATTGAAATCGCGAATTTTTCCGATCTCTACTAATACGGTTAGAGGTAGTTGGTTAATTCACCGCCGCAATCGCCACCATCTCTAGGGCATCGACTCGTGGTGGTCCCTAGCGGACAAGTGTCGAACTCTTTAAAACACCCCTTCCCCACCCTCCCTCAAACACGCGTTGTCCTCCACCCACCCTCTACCCCACCTCTCATCACTACAGTTTTGTGACGCACAAAATCCCGTTGAACGACCTTGAGCTGCAGTGAATGTTGGGTTGGGGCTGCGGGGGAATGACAGCGGGCGACAGTGCTGCGCTCTAACGTGTAAATAACAACCTAAGACGATACAGGGCGTTACGGCAGCGCCCTGCAGCGGTGAAGTTCCCAAGCTGCTCATCATACGCTCCTGAAAAACGTAGAGTAAATCCTATCCACTCGCGACTTCTATACAGTATATACGAGGGTTATTTTTTTTTCAACCTCCGATCGGCTGTAATAAAAAAACGGGAATGAATTGGGAAATTATTTTAATGTCAAAAGAAACGTACATCTTTACTCTATTTTTACACATAATCACCGTGCAGATTGAGGCATTTGTCGTACCGATGCAGCAGCTTTCCAATACCCTCTGCATAAAATGATGCCTCCTGCCTATTCAGCCACGTTTTACCAGTGCCCTGCAGTGTGATTACATTTGCATTTCTCCATGGCATGCCCATTAATCGATACCCTAATCGCTCGTAGACGAATCGACACGTCTCGTAGTGTTTACCCCCTTCCACCAACCATGTGGAGCGGCGAACTCACACCACAGTTGTGTTTGATCACCCTCCTTACAGTCCGGATTTGGCACCGAGTGACTATCACCTTTTCCCCACGTTGAAAAAGTGGCTTGGAGGACGACGCTTCAACACCAATGATGAACTGCAGAGCACTGTTAAAACGTGGCTGAATAGGCAGGAGGCATCATTTTATGCAGAGGGTATTGGAAAGCTGGTGCATCGGTACGACAAATGCCTCAATCTGCACGGTGATTATGTGGAAAAATAGAGTAAAGATGTACGTTTCTTTTGACATTAAAAATAATTTCCCAATTCATTCCCATTTTTTTATTACAGCCGATCGAAGGCTGAAAAAAAAACCTCGTATATTCAAAGATCACACGACGGCGACTGAGGCCAACCGCAGAGCCTCAGGGGAACAGCTATCTATTCCTCGACGCGGCGGCACCTGAAGAGACAGTCCACCCGGGGGTGAATGTTTCCAGGATATCAATATCTAGAGACCGGAGAAAAATTCGCGATTTCAATGACCTGTAGGATAGACTCCATGATCCTCTATGCACGCGGGAAAATTACTTTTGCTCATTGGCTACTGACTCGTGACACATGTTAACTGGGACGCTCGTGATTCGATACTTCTTTTTTGTTGAAACTTTTTCATTGGCCGGGTGTCATCCAGATAAACTGTGGCCCAATCACTGATGCAGTAAAAAGGCAAACGTATTTTGGATTCTAGCCTATCACGAAATGAATCCGCGAATTTTTCAGGTCTCTATCAATATCTATATTCGACCACGTGCGCTCGCTCTACACGGGAAGTGACATTGCCAAAACGCAAATGATGCCAACTAGCGTTGGGCTACATTTTTGACGTGATAACTTCTTTACAAAGCGATGAACATCCGGCTGCACGCACGAAAAAAGCATGTCTCATTGTCACGTTCCGCCTGAGCCGAGCGTGCAAGAACCGGCCAACCACCGTGCGAGAAAATCTTCTATAATATCAAACAGGTTAAGGCGGGCTTTTCAAAAGCAGCAATTTTAAAAATTTGATATGACGTTATCACGTAAAAAAATCGTTCGTTAAACGACTTTACAGACAACCTTTTTTTTTTTTTTAATTACGGTAACCCGTGGCGACGCAGACTAACAGTAATGTACGGAGAATGTCCGTAAATATTTTAACTGACTACCTTTTCAATATTATCTTTGAATGATTTGTGTAATGGGAGTGCATGACTTGATGTAGGCTTTTGGACATTCGCCATTCCTAAGCACAGGTATGTCTGTAGAAGAAAACTACAAAAAACACAAATGACAAAAACACAAATAAAGCAAAAAATTGCTGTTGTCAGAATATAAACACCGCACAATACTCCAAAACAGGAATATGGTCAACAAACAAAGAAAAAACAAAGAAAAATGGACTAACAGAACGAAAAAAAAACCACAAATTATTACAGCACAAAAATATCGAACCCAAAAATTTCAGCACAACAGTTGAAACGAGACAAAAACACAGCTAAACGAAAAGACGAAAACAAACACAATAGCTTTCCAAAAAACAGAAGAGAACGAAAAAAAACCCACAAATGATGACAGCACAAAAATATTGAACCCAAAAAAATTCAGCACAACAGTCAAAAGTAGACAAAGCACGACAAAACGAAAAGACGAAACAAACACAACCAGCCCTTACTCAGTCGCACCTGTATTTTCGTACCATGTGCGTCTCTGCCTGAGGACGGGAGCAGATTCAGTTCCCGAAACGTCGCTTGTTTCTGCTTAAGAAAACTGTTGTGTATTCTGACAACAGCAATTTTTTGCTTTTTTTGTGTTTTTGTCATTTGTGTTTTTTGTAGTTTTCTTCTACAGACATACCTGTGCTTAGCAATGGTGTATGTCCAAAAGCCTACATCCAGTACCTTTTCAATATGTCATAACTCATATCATCATTAAATTAACGTGCTGTCATGAAACTTTTTTTTTTGCGAGAGGAAAACAGAAGAAATTCCCGGGGTCAAAAAACTTTACACGGGCAGCATCACTCGCAGTGCTGCCAACATTTTTAGGTACATCGTGGGTTTATCTGTTTGACATAGCTGATTTAGGCTTGTTTTCTGTGGGTTTATGTTTTAATTTTATTTCATTATTTGCATTCTTTTAATTCTTTTCTACGACAAACAGTGCAAAACTGCAATGGCGTATGTCCACGAATCATTTAAAGAACGCGAAGATGCCATCCAGGGCTGCTGCTGCTGCCATTTTTGTTTTAGACGAATAACTTCATAGCTAAAAAGATGATACATCAACTGGTGTTCCACTTCTTGTGCTACCCTATGAGCTTCACGTTTTTAGTTAAAATATGACGTCATCGACGCGTCTTTGCGACTACCGCCTGTACGAAAGTTTTTCTCTTCAACGAAGTGAATAAGACTTCAACATTCCCCTTGCTAACCCGGCGAGAAGATTATTTCTTTCTTTTTATTTCTGGAGAGATCTCCGCGCTGGGAAGTGCTGGACCATCGAAGTCACGACAATCTCCTCCCTCTAGCGACGGCTGCCAAGAATCACGAGCGCCCATGTATCTCCCTCGAGACTACCGTCCGCCAGAAACACCGCATGTGGGGAGGAAGGGATGATGAAAAAAAAAATTGGGGGGAGAGAGAGAGAGGTGAAGAGAATAGCGTTCTGCCAACACCCTAACACCACCACCATTTCCCCCCTCCCCCCACACACACCACAACCATAATTCCGACAAGCCATACCCTTCAATTGAAAGATGAAATCGCGACGAAAAAGACCTCCCGTACATGCTGCCGGACACAATCCCAGACAAAAGCTTTGGCGTCCCACCAGGAAACTCAGCACTCGGGGTCTTTTTTATCAACCCCCCCCCCCCATATTTCGGCCTCACCCTTCTCACCCCCACACGGAAATTCCTAGTCGGGGGAGAAGAGGAGAGGGGTGGTTCGGTGACAAACGACCCGAGCCAAGTATCGGAACGCTCTCCAT
This sequence comes from Bacillus rossius redtenbacheri, assembly GCF_032445375.1. NCBI lineage: Eukaryota > Metazoa > Arthropoda > Insecta > Phasmatodea > Bacillidae > Bacillus > Bacillus rossius. The sequence goes on along the minus strand of NC_086341.1, from coordinate 7,841,799 downwards.
AAACGTCTCCCAGTCGGCATGTCGCGGTGGTCCGTCCATCACGCTCCCCTGGCAGGGCCGGACCGACCACTTGCTCCCGGTTTAAGTGGAATATTAAAGGTCCCGGATGGCCGCTGGAACTGCGCCCTGACTCGCGAAGGGTGTTGACCCCCCCCCCCCCTAAACTGTTCCCTTCTCCCTTTTCCCATTATCCCCCACACCAGCACTTGGAAACGGATCTTCCGCGCGCGGCAAAGGCTCTCGAATGCTGGCGGACTCATAAGTTAGGTCCCCGGGAAGTATGGCTCCAAAGAGGGTTGGTTCGTTATCTTCAGATTTGCAGCTCCTTCGCAACTCTTGCGGGCGAACCTACTCACTATTAGAGACCTGCAAAATTCGCGAAATTCATTCCGTGATACGCTACAATTCAAATAATTATACCTTAGCGCTGCTTCTGCAATTGGTTCACTGTTAATCTGGAGTAATGAGGGCCAATCAGAGACCCTCGCTCAAAGAAGTGTCGAATCACAGACACTCGGTCGAGACGACTCACAAGTCAGCAGCCAATGAACAGGTGGCATTTGCCCGAGTGTGTAGAGTGTAGTAGAGTCTATCCTGGAGGTCATTGAATCCGCGAATTTTTGCAGATCTCTACTCACTATATATATATATATATATATATAACGTTAAAGAAAAATCCACGTAAAATTACAGATGTTAGTAAATTTGTACATTTACATGAAAACAACTCTTATCACTACAAAAATGGTGTTCGCAGTATAATACTGGGTGCGGATTCTTACCCAGGAATTTATGTTTTTTTTTTGTCGTCCCAGTACCTACAATAGTTTAAGTTATTTGCAAACCGTTTCCTGAACAGCTTTCCAGTATTAAATGTGCACATAATGAGCGCGATATAAAAAACGAAGTCCTTTTATTGAATATTCAATTATCTTCTCCGAGGTTAAAAAAATTATTCTTCAATTAAAATATTAAATTATGAGCCTATTCTAATAAGAAACACACAGAATAACGTATTTCAAAAATGCGGGAAAAAACCATACCCATATGTGTTGTACAAAGTTACAATATATTTACTGTAGTATTACAAACTATTTGTTTGCAAGTGGTTTAGAAAGGATTTTCGTTGTAAAAGTACAGCAAAATTTTTCTGTCTTTTATGACATCAAATCAGCAGCAAATATTAACAACAAAAAAACACACACTATAAAACTTGCGCATATTGACTTGTAAGTTTTGGTCTCACCTCAAGCACATATAGCACAAGTTAACTTGAAAGACATTTACTCCATAAGTCTCCCAGTAGTCTTCTAAAAAATAATGGATTGCCTTAACGTATCTGGACTTAAATTCATAAAAGCAACAAGATTTTCAATTTATGATACGCTTGCAAAACTCAGTAAGCAAATATTGTCACAAGTATTCCTTTGCCCTATTATATAACAGTCTTTCTTGTTGATTAGAATTAGTGTAATTTAATGATAATTATAATATTTTTTTATGTTGAAGGCAAGTATAAAATATTTTATGCTCGTCTGAATTTTTTTCAGGACCTCAAGTAGGTATACCTAAACTATAAATAAGTTGTGGCAGCACCAATTAAAACCTATTTTAAATGTCAAGTCTCATTTTTAATGAAAACCTGTCTAGAAAAAAAAAAACCACCACGGACAGTAAAGAAAACGCCAAAAAAATTTGTTTTAACTTTCCCTCATGAAAATAAAAACCAATTGGTGAAGGGAAAAAAATATATCTAAATTTACATCGTGAACAACATAAAAGGAAGTTACCGGGCCACAAAATTACCAAGTTTTTCACGATGGAACGACTACAATTATTACTGTATTCAGCGAGAAGGCACAGTTATTATTATTTTTTAAATGCTTCGTCGGGTTTTGTTTAGCAAATAAAAGGTAGATACCACCAGCGGCGTGCGAAAATAACTTGCCTTTCCTTTTGTGCTGGTCGTTGAACAAGGATGGGTAAACCTTTGGCTGGACGATGCTGAAGAAGGGAGAGGGAGAGAGGGAGAGAGGGAGAGAGGAGAGAGAGGGGGGGAGAGAGAGGGAGAGAGAAGGCCTACTGGAGTGCAATGGGCGTGGCTGGCCGCGAGTATATCACCGCAGCGAGCGCGGACATGACTTAACAGCCGGCTGCAGAGTTGGGGGGATACCTCCGAGCGAGTGTTAAGAAGGTTCCTGGGAGGTTCTTCTTCGGCGAAGGTTTCCGACCCTGCAGGGAGGGAGTAGGGGAAGGGGAAGGGGGCCACACCGCGCCGGCCAACAAAAGACCATCGCGTGCGCGCGGTCCGGAGAAGAACAAGTCCCGGTGGAATCTCGCGCCAAAAACCTCGACCGCTTGCGGAGATTAAAAACACCGAGTCCTTCGCAGTCCTCAGCCGGGTGGGGGAGGCGCGCTCTTTCGCGCAAGTCGCGAAACAATTCCACAGCGGGTCGGAAGAGGAGGGAAAAAAAAGGGGGGGGGGGGGGAAGTGCTGGGGTGGAAGTCCGCGGAGATTAAAGTCAGGGTTGTTCCGGAAAACTTCCGGGGGAGGTCGGTGGGTTTTTCGGTCAGCCCAGGGGTAGAACTTGGTGAGGAGGGGAAGGTGGCGACTTCTGGCCACGCGCACAATAGCTCTGGCCAGCGTTTGTAATTGGCCCAACTTTCGCGAGCACAGGCCAACTGCCCTCCCCCCCCCCCCCCTCTCCCAACCATACTTTCCCACCGCCTTCACAGACCCGCTCCCCCACAAAACAAGCACGAATAAAACAAAAAAAGTAGGCTACCTCCTCGCGTAATTTACTGCGAGTTAAATCGAGTTCGTAATAATACGTTCCTCACGCCCCTCCACACACCCCCCCCCCCCCCCATCATACGAGGTTATCTTAAAGTACCGGAACTGAATTTAACACCGGGATAATTCACGTTGGTTTTGAAAAAAAAATGAATTATTTGTTTGTTTGGTCGGTCCACTTTTGCTTGGCTTAAAAAGAATTTTTTTTTATATTTAACGCTACTTTGCATTCTTTGAAAAAAATAATTCTCTTGTGGAGGAAAAATAAATCTTTCTGTGTAAATTACTGCTTGGCTAGAGAGCAGAAAATTTTAATTAAAGGTGTACAAATATTTGAACGTTCAAACCACAACGCATCACGGAGAGAAAGTATATTACGGAATAAAACGACAGTGAACTTTCAAGACGTGATCGGACTACAATATAAGCATTAAAGGGAGGATTGGAACCGAAATAAACCATTTTTTGGTTTCAACAGATGTTATAACATTAAAAATTATTTATTTTAACATTTGTTTACGTTTTAGTAAATTATATATTTCAGTGGATAGAAACCTTTGATTGCACAAAACTTGCCTTCACACTCATCGGTAAAATCTCTCCCACCACATTCTTGATGGTGGTCAAGTAACAAGTCATCGTCCAATATCAACAAATAAGGGTTCTTTTGGCTCCCAACAGATCAAAGTCCCGTCAACTTAGAGTGGAACTACCTATTGTGCTGTGGCGTGATTGAAATAAAATGTCTTACAGGAAACTATATTTCAAGAAATAAACAAATTTGTTGCTACATCAACATTTTTTTCAAACTTAGTTAATCAAACCCAGAAATCATCAGAAAATTTGTCCTGACCGGAGGAAACAAGTATTTTGTCGTACATAATCCACAGCCCCTATATTTATATATATATATATATATATATACACACACACATACATACATACATACATGCATATATATATGTATATAAAGTGGGGACGCACCACAACGCCGAACGTACAATAACGCCGAAAACCATAACGCCGAATGCCAAATTGACTACAACGCCGACAGCTAGAAAACTGTTGTGTACCACAACGCCGAATTACATTATCCTCGAAAAATGTCATTGCAGGACTGCCACAAAGGTTAGGTTAGGTAAGGTTATCACACAAATTCATTCAGTTGTTTTCATTTTGCTCCTGTGCCCCCCCCCCTCCCCACAGCAACCTTTTTCGGCGTTATGGTATTCGGCGTTATTGTACGTTCGGCGTTGTGGTATTTCGGCGTTGTGGTAACGACCCATATATGGTCCACGAAACTCTGTGCAGTGCGCACGTGTCTCAGTTTCAGAGTTTCAGGACGAAACAACGCAGCACAAACACAAAGCCACGCGGATTTCGCTGATAGTCTCGCGAGGTCCGCTTCTGTCCGACGAAGGGATCGCTCCTAAACGGCCAATCACGACGCGGGAATCACGCAAGGCGCGCCAATATAAACGGCGGCGCGGTCGCATAGGCGGGAGAGCACAATGGTTAAGCCACACACATACACACACGCACACAGCATTTAAAAGGGGGGGGGGGTGGATATGGGAAGCCTTCTTTTCACAGACGAGAGAGCCAAAACATGAAGTTCCCCGAAGTTCATGCTTTTTTACCGTATCTTTAATGTAGCTATCCTAACCAAATCAACTGTCCACAATGTTTTAAAGTATTTATAATGTAGCTAACCTAACCTAATTGACCATTAGTATCCTTTTATCATTACCGCCATATTTATTTACAATGAACAAAAAAAAAAACCGAAGATGCACGATCGGGAGTTTGGCTCTCTCGTCTATGAAAAGAAGGTTTCCCGGGTGGATATATCCACCCTCCTCCCATAAAATCTTAACATTTAAACCATCACAGGAACTAAATTCGAAAAAACAAACAGCGGACCAAGTTCTGCTATCAGTCATAGGTTGATTTATATGGAGTATTCGACATTTATCTATGTACAAGTAATTTTTTTTTTCAAAATACAAACTTTTAATAAATGAAAATAATTAATCAAATTACAGTGTGTGACAGTCACGTTTCCTTTATACTAAAATAAATATTTATTTTTGTGAGCAATTCTCAACCTACGTTAATTGTATCTGTTGTTTGCAATACAAATTTTGTAAAAAAAAAAAAAAAATTCAATTCCAGCCATTACGTGTATTTAATTTTCAGGTATGAAAATTTCTCGAATATCATTATTTTGCATCTTGTAATCCAAATTGTTCTCCGGGTAACACCTCCGGCCTTATTTGTAAGATTTGTGTTCCTAATTAGTGAAATTAACTGCACATGGTAGATAACTTGATATAAAGTTCTAGCTCCCTCCCACCAACTTAAATCCCGTGTACGCCATGACCATCATAGATGAGATTCAGCTTCACGTGCAAAAAAAAAAAAAAGACAACACTTTCCAAAAAACAACTGGCACTTTACCAACGCAACAAAGACTAGACACAAAACACAATATGCACGACACAGGTAATTGGTAAGGGCATTCATAATTCGCGAAAAGGTTCCGCGACTAGCTGAAAGTTAAAACAATGTAGCATCATCTGTGTTTCGCGGTTGGGTGAGTTTATTTCAGTTCCACGTCGATTGTTATAACACCAATCACAGCAATTCAGTGCGAAAGCAAACACGTCCTGAATGGCCCAGTCAAATAAGGCAACGACTTCTCTCGCAGACGGCCGCCAATCAAAAGGAAGAAACCGCTGATGCGGATATACCGTGTTACAGTCTAATAGGCGTTCAGATTTATTCGCGAAAAATGCCTGCCCCTAGTAATTGGTTAGCAATACAGGATTTTCGCATTTGAACAAAAATTTCAATTCCCCGATCTAGTAAAGAAATTTCCACTTTTCTCTGAAATTAAAAGCTCTTCAGTCTGACAATTTTGGAACCGCAGCCGTAAAACAAGTTGTGATACGATGCCAAGAAAAATCCAGATGAACGAGCAGTGGCTTGATCGGTGCCGGATTAACAGACCGTGCCAAACTGCAGACGCACGGATTAAAGACCACACCGAGACTGAATTATAAATTCCCCGACAATTTCAAATTTTTTTTTCTCCCCCAAAAACTTTTTCTGTTTATTCCCTGATGCCGTGGACACAAAAACCTGTACAAACGGCGCGAAGAGGTATAGTTTCAAAATCTCCCGTTTCGCGTCTCACGAGACGGGAAGCCTGCAGTACCATTCCAGAGACTCCTTTTTTTTTTTACTACGTAAGGAAAGTGCCGTAAGAACGAAAGTCTTAAAACTTTTTTTTTCTCTCCCTACCGTCTTTCTCGTCCCGCCGTCCAAAGGCTGGGTGGGTGTATGTGTGTATATAGGCTTCCCTCCTTCGTCATAACGTTTTACGTCTGGTCTCTTCTAGCAGGAGGCTGATGGTCCGTGGGTCGCGGAGAGAGGGGAAGGGGAGGGGGTTGGGGGGGATGAAGCAGGTCGTTAATGAAGGCGATGGAGCCGGCGTTAGAGGGGCGAGTTACGGCGGGACTTTGTCTTTACAGGGCACTTCCGAGAAATTGACGCCGGCCTTCTCCGAGAACTGGAGTAAGGAGAATGTTGGGGGGTTTAAGCCCTTCCCCCCCTACACCCCCCACAAATACCACCCCTAATAACAGCGCCGCATCGTTCCAGACCTCGTGGGTAACCAACCCGCCACACCTCAAAAGAGTCCCAGCGGACGACAATTTCATTTAGGAGGGTATCGTCATGATTACTTAAATACCTAATTTCTAGAGACCTTTAAAAATTCGCGGGTTCATTTCGTGTTTTGCTAAAATTCAAATAATTATACCTTAGTGCTGCTTCTGCAATTGGTTCACTGTTAATCTGGAGGACTGAGGGGCCAATTAGAGACCCATCACTCATAGAAGTGTCGAATCACAGACCACCCAGTCGAGACGTCTCACAAGTCAGCAGCCAATGAACAGTTGGCATTTGTCCGAGTGTCTAGAGGACATTAGAGTCTATCCTGAAGGTCATTGAACCCGCGAATTTTTCCGGTATCAACTAATTTCATGTGTTGATAATTTTTCATCCCACAAAAATTTGCACGAAAACTATTAAGGCTCTGTATTTGAGACCACAAATTTGTAAATAATACTTCAAAGGCCAATCTCCGACTCACTTAATTTAATAATATTTTTTTTTGCAACCGTGACCTTTCTTTGTCCGATTACCCCTCCCTACCCCACGACGGAAAAGTCTTCCCGAAGCCTACAACTGGAGGACGAGGGTGCAAGCATGGTCCATCAACACAACGTCGCGAGTTCCCCACGCAGACGAAACGATTTTGTCTTTTTTTCATTTTTTCGGCTTCAAGACTCGGTCTCACACTCTGTATGGCTAGGGGCATGCATATTTCGCGAAAATATTCAGGAGACTAGCTGAAAGTTAAAAAAACACTGTAGCATCGTCTGTGTCTCGTGAATGGGTGAGTTTCTTTCAGGTCAATGTCGATGGTTACAACACCAATCACAGTGAGTCAGTGCAGAAGCAAACGCGTCCTGAGTGGCTCGGGTCAAACAAGGCAACGACTTCCCTCGCAGACGTCCGCCAATCACAAGGAAGAAACCGCTGGTGTGAATATAACATGTTGCAGTCTAATAGGCGTTCAGATTTATTCGCGAAAAATGCCTAGCCCTGCGTATTGAAATTTTTTTCATCTTCTCGTCATTGATATTTTTCTTTAATAATTAAAATATAAAGCTAAAATACAAGAAGTAGAAAGTTAGGTGACGCTTGTATTGCGTTTTTGCGTCTTGCGTAATATATATATATATTCATACATATATATGTATATATAAAGCAAAAGATAATAACTAAAGATATCTAAAAGTGGCAAAAATTCATGCAAGTGCCTATAATTAGGGTCAGTTGCAACGCCTTTTAGAGCTCGAAAATAACGTTTAGCAGGGCCCTCTTCTCTTTGAATCCCACAATTAAAAAGAAAATGAAGACAGTAAACTTACGGAAGATGTAACTGTAAACGTGAATCGCACATATCACATAACTTCCAAGGTTTCCAATGAATCATATTTGCACTAGATTGCAATCTCCCGTCCCCATTTTTTTTATCAGGTGCTCGGGTTTCCGGGGTTCCCCCTACCCCCTACACCCCTCCTCCTTCTAGACTGCCTGTCATTTACCATACATCTGGGGGGGGGGAATTTAGTGGCTATTATAGCATTTTTATCACACGCATCGCGTCACTTATTAAAGAAACGCAAAGTGAAAGTAAACGATGCTTTTTAAGTAAAATAATTTATAATTTCACTCGTTTTCGTGTAAGAAGAAATCTTGTTTTCGGAAAGAAGTTGTAAGGTTGGTGATGCCTTGATAATTGCGTGTTACGTCCTTGTGCTCTTGCGTTTCTCGCTCAGTAATAAACCCAGCCCCGAGCCGGGTTTATGAAAAACGCAAGAAACTCGAGACGCAAGGAGTTCACTAACGACATTTTAATACACTCGTTCATAAACTACGAAACACGCAAAAACGCAACAAAAGCATCGCCCAACTTTCAATTTCTTGCGTTACGGCTCACGTTTCTGTCTTACATATTTGATGTGGAGTGTTTCGAAAACGTTTAGACATGCAATCATCATTTGCTCATAATGATGCAATGTATTATATATATTACTTTTTTTTTGTTAAAAGTTTGCATAGCCAAAGAAAAAGAAATTTTAAATTGAATTTATTTGCAATCATATGTTTTCATGATAAACATGAATTAATAATAAAAAAACTTGGAATAGTAACTCGTTTTCCACTATTTCACAATTTAAAATTGAAGGGTCGGTGAAGTTTTGCGACTTGCGGTATTTATAAACGACTGTGGTTTTCTTGTATTGTTTCGTCATCGCATCGTTGCGTTATTGCGTTGTTTATAAACCCTGCCTTAAGTCCTTGTTGCTCAGATCCGAGCACAAGGATCCCAGGTAGTTACGCAGTTAGTGGGGAATTGGGGAGGGGGGGGATGAAAGCCGCAACGCTCCTGAGGTGTTTTTTTTTTCAAGGGAAAAGGATAGTGTGGTTCCTCACTGCAATTTTCTTTTTTTCGCATCCACGCTGCCCAAGATAAAACCTCTGTAGTCCCTGCCACATTCGCGTTGTCGCGCCTGTCGATGGTGTTGTCCGATAGTTTTGTCCGACCGTGCTGTCTGGTATGTGTTCACTTTGTCCGATGCATCTTTTTCATAGAAAGCAAAATGTTATAATATAGGGGCAGGTATTTTTCGCGAAAATATCTGAACGCCTATTAGACTGCAACAAGGTATACCCGCACCTGTGGTTTCTTCCTTGTGATTGGCGGCCGTCTGCGAGAGAAGTCATTGCCTAGAGACCTGCAAAATTCGCGGTTTCGATGGCATTCAGGATAGACTGCACATCCCCTGTACACTCGGGCAAATAACGCAAGTTCATTGGCTGCCGACTTGTAAGTCGTCTCAGCTGGTTCGTCTGTGATTCGATCCTTCTTTGGTTGAGGGTTTATAACTGGTTGAGATTCGTCCAGATGAACAGTAAGCCAATAGCAAAATTATCTAAGAGGTATAGGTATGTGTTTGAATTCTAGCCTATCACCGAATGAATCCGCGAATTTTGCAGGTCTCTATCGTTGCCTTGTTTGACCGAGCCACTCTGTATGCGTTTTCTTCCGCACTGAATTACTGCGATTGATGTTGTAACAATCGACGTGTACCTGAAAGAAAATCACCCAATAACGGAACATAGACCATGCTACAGTGTTTTAACTTTCAGCTAGTCTTGAAATCTTTTCGCGAAATCTGCATGCATAAACAACAGACGGAAGAATCGTCCTAATACAAACTAAGAGTTTTTTTTTTTTTCGTAATCTCAAATAACTGGACCTTCGTGGAAACTACGCTGTTATATTATCTCCCAAAATTGTTTTGCTATGCGGATGGAAAAAGTGTGGCGAGGAAGTTTCTCTCATTCTGACTTCAAGTATTAACACGGCAAAGATTTTACGCACCAACTCCCTTACTTCTTTACCTCCATGCAGGGTGTCCACAAGGAAAAAAAAAATATTTAGTACCAACTAAGGCGAGAAAAAAGTACTAGATTTGAAAAAAAAAGTACTAAATTATAATTTGTTATGGTTTTAACAGTTTAGGAAGTTATAATGAAATTGCAACTATCTAACTTAAATATCACACCACACGCACATACATTCCATAGTTTTTATAAGTAATTACGCTTAATAATAAAACATATTGGAGTTACTGTAATATAATTAAATTAAAGAAAAAAAAGTACTAGATCTGAGCGTAAATGTACTAGACCACTGAAGAACTTATAAAAGTTCTAGATCTAGTACGAAATTACTAACTGTGGACACACTGCCTCCATACACGAGACTATGCTGAGCTAATATGTACTTCTCTGTTCTTCCACCAGGTAGCAGCCTTCGCCACAGGCGGCGAGAGAAGTAGGCTACTTCAGTCCGGGATCAGCGAGGAACGAACATGAGGTAACAATCTCCGTTTAAATGACACTTAACACATTTTAACTGCACCGTTACACCATCATAATTGATCATAATTGATATTGCGGAAAATTATGTAAGGGTTTCAAGTTGAATGAAGCTTATTAAAAAAACCTAGAATAATACAATTTTAAATCCCGTTATCAACAAATTATTTAATTGTAATTCCTGCCCCTCCTCCACAGTCAAATTCATAAAATCTCATAAACTGTATATATTAAATTAATTAAAAATGTACAGATAAACAGAACATCCTGCATAGGTTTCTTGATGGTTCTTCCTGCGCATGGTAATCGAACCACCGGAGCAAGTATAAATGTGTTGTTTAAAATGGATTATATTATTTATGCGGACCGGCTTTAAAACGGTTTTGATTAACGGAAATGTACATAAGAAAATATATGTTGCTGGAATATATATAATCGCATTTATTCATATATAAACATATAATCAACATAAATAATTATAAAAATATATGTATAAAGGAATTATGCCCTTAAACAAAATAATAAAGAGAATGTAGTGGCTAATAATGTTATACAGAATCAAATTTGGAAAAGAATATTCCTTCTCGCATACAACTCGGGGTATACCAAGAGGATAAAAGTTAAAATAACGCCTATTAAGAATAGGATTAGTGTGTGCACCGTTACACGCATAGTTAATGTGATGTCGTCAAAAAGGGCATCGCAGTCTTTTGCGGCCATTGTCTGAGGTTTCTTGGCATGCACGGAAAGAATTTGGCCATCAAAAAAAAATAATAACGAAATTCTTGTGCTGTCTGAAATGTGTTCGTCTGTGCTTTCGTCGTTTTGTGGTCCATAATACCTGTTTAGGTACTTCGTTGGGTTTATCTGTGGCTTTATGTTTCCAATTTTTTCTTCTTATTTTGCATTTATGAATGTTTCCCATGACAAACAGCGCAAAACTGCAATGGCGTATGTCAAATAAATTGTATTAAATCAAATTCCCCATTGCATGACTAATTAAAATAAAGTTTCATATAAGAGTGATCAAATATGCAAGGTGTATGTATGTGCGTGTATGTGTGTGTGTGAGATAACAGTATCATAATAAGAATTTTTTTTTAAAAAAATATTTTTCTATTTAAAACAATATTTTTATATGGTTTAAGTAAGTACTAAACTTGGATATTAAATTGGTAGATGATGCATCAGTAAATATGTAATTGGTTAGTATGTTAGTTAATGTTTTATTCCTAGATGTAACTTATTATACTTTGTTTAAAGTTATCGTGTTTCAGTGTAAGAGAAGGCGTACATACACGCCTTTTTCTGCACCAAACAAAAAGTAGAGATAAATAAAAAGAAACAGTCTTGACCGTTGCACTTTCCGTTGCCATCTGGACAACATAACTTTCGTTGCGCTGTGACGTCGTTATCGCAACTCACACTACTGGCTGTGAAGATGTTTCGCTTAAAAAAAAAAAAAAAAAAAAAAAAAAAAATGACGCCGCAAAGTTTGCAATTCCGTTGGGAGATTTTGTGTTGTTTCTCCCGAGAGAACAGAAACTGTGGGGGAGAATTTTTTGGTTGGAGAGTTGATTGTTGAGGGGAAGGGAGAGGGGGAGGGGGAGGGGGAAGATGGTAGGTGTAGGGGGTAGGGGGTAGTGGGTAGGGGGTAGTGGGTAGGTGGTAGGGGGTAGTGGGTAGGGGGTATGTGGTAGGGGGTACGGGGTAGGGGGAGAACCAGGCCTCACATGAAGCCACAAACCACGGGCCGGCTACGGAAACTGTGGCTGGCAATGGCGGGAGTAAGCAACTTTTGATTCAGCTGGAAATTGAAGAAGAAGCCGGAGGGGGGGGGGGGATGTTGCGTGGTTCGAGTTCCTCGTGAAGAAGAGAGTTCGCACGAACTTTCAGCCTTGATTAACGCCGAGAGAAACTGTTCCGTACGTACTGGACCACTATACGTTCTTCTACACACTTGCTGCACCCATGTACATAGTTAGCAAAAGATAATAACTAAATAATATCTAATAGCTAGAGACCTGAAAAATTCGCGGATTCATTTCGTGAAATGCTACAGTTCAAATAATTATACCTTAGTGCTGCTCCTGCCATTGGTTCATTGTTAATCTGGAGTAATGAGGGCCAATTAGAGGTCCTCACTCATAGAAGTGTCGAATCACAGGCCACCCAGTCGAGACGACTCACAAGTCAGCAGCCAATGAACAGTTGGCATTTGCCCGAGTGTGTAGAGTATAGTGGAGTCTATCCTGGAGGTCATTGAACCCGCGAATTTTTCCGGTCTCTACTAATAGCGGCAAAAATTCATGCAAGTGCCGATAATTAGGGTCACTCGTAACACCTTCTAGAGCTCTAAAATAACGTTTATCAGGGCCCTCTTCATTTTTAACCCCACAAAAAAAAATCTAAAGACAGCAAACTTACGGAAGATGTAACTGTAAACGTGAATCGCACATATCACATAACTTCTAAGGTTTACAATAATTATATTTGCACTAGATTGTAATTTTCGTCCCCCTATCAGGTGCTCGGGTTTCCGGGATTACCCCTTCCCCTTACTCCCCAACCCATTCTTGACAGCCTGACATTTAGCATACATCTGGGGAGGAATTGAGTGAGTCGACAACAAGTGAGAGATTAAGTACCGGCATAAATGTACAGATGAAAACAGGATTGTAATCAGCTCGTCCGTTGGGGAGCTACGATGCAGACAGACAGGCAGACAGACAAAGGCTTGAAACTTGTAAAAACTCTCTTTTTGCGAAGGGGGAGGGAGGGTTAGTAAATATTTTTAATTAATGTAATCTGTATTTGGCTGGATGATTTAACTGATGATGAGATCTCTCTACTTTAAAAAAAAAAGTTTTCTTTTTTTGGAGGCATATGTACATGCATTTTTAAAATTTTAATTGTGATTTTAAAAATTTATATACAGAGTAAACTCTTTATAACGTCACTCGATTTAACGACAAAATCCTTAAAACGTCGAAAATTGCTTGGCTTTGGTTTGGTTTACCTTGTTTTCTATACAATAATACACTCCATATAGCGTCACGCTCACTCTATTTAACGACAATAGGACATTTTAATCATTACCTACGCAGTACTTTCTAAGTGGCCGAAGTTGATAGGAACTGCAGCTGTGTACGTTCTTTTGTTTGCTGTTTTGTTGTTGTATTATCTAGCACGTGTTTACTTCGACTGACGCACCGGAAATTCTAAGAAATTTTGTCTTTTGTTTTTTTATGATGAACTTGCACATTTTTACCTTGGTCACTAGACTTTTGTCAAGTTGTTACACGGTATAATTATCGCAGTTGCTTACAGAATTTCGAACTGTAAACATGGCGAGTAAACGAAAATCTTTGCGTTTTGACGAAAAAGTTTTATTAATCTGCTTAATAGAGGCGGGAGAAAAGATCAGTGATACTGGAAGACGCTTTGGATTTAGCCGCTCTACCGTGTCTACAATATGGTAAAACAAAGAAAAAATAACAGACTATACGCAATTAGTGTTGTAATTTGTATGAATATTAATGTTCGTGAGTAAAATGTGTACTATATTAGTGAATACATATTATTATAGAATAGTAAAATTACATCTTTTATTTCTCTCTATAACGCCGAAAAATGCTCAGTCCGTTAAGTGTCGTTATATAGAATTTACACTGTATATATATTTCTTAATTATTTTGAAGTGATTCCTCTATAAAAAAAATTTGCTCTTTAAATAACATAACATTTATAAAGGTTTCAGAGTTGTTTATTTAACGTAAGTTTTATTTTTTTGTAATCTTCGTAATATTAATTTTTATATTGTGGCTAATATACCAAGTAAACAGCACGCAGCATAGAGATAATAGTAGCACTCATGTGAAAGCTTGATTATGTGAGTGTTATTTTCCTTAAAAAAAAAAAAAAATAGTGTGATTGTGTAAATATGTATTAGAGGAGGAAGTAAGCCCAGGCCTCAAACTTACATATTTTTAAAAAATCTAGTCACGGAGATGGCCTCAGTTCGGAATGTCATCGTGCATCGCTAGGTCGAGTGTCTGGGGACTGAAGATCCCGGACAGCTATACATCTTGTTCGGCCACGACACGACACAACGCGACATTCCGTCTGACAGTTATTCCACTTCCTTGTGTTCGCATACGAGCGATGCGCACAGGATCAGTACGCGGCAAGACGCCGACAAAAAATGTCGCGATCAGACAAGAGGCAACGACATCGAAACGGACTGCTCCAACTTCGTCGCTAGCAGACTGTCCGATGGCTGCAATGTTCTGCGCATGCGCGAGTATAAAAAAAAAAATTAGTCAACAGAGGCATGCCATGGTGTGTTTATAGCTGACTGGTTAAATAATGCTTTTCATCTTTGTTTTATTTGAATAAATATTCACTTGTAAAGTGTTAACATATATATTTTTTTCTCATTATGGAGCTGGATGAATATCGATGAGTATGTTTCGTACGGAAGTACATTAATTTTTGTGAAATAATTTTAACCCATACCCCGCAGTAGCCACCAGCAATGCCTTTCATCAAAAAATAAAATTTCAATTATTTATTCTATTTGGATTCACTTATCCATACTGCACAAACATGTTAAAAATTCCAGTTTTCCATCTGATTATGCGAAATGTATGCATTATATATATCTAATTATTTCAATTTGGTGTGAAGTTCGGCCAATCAGAAGCCTACAGGGTCTAAACTTGTTAAACGTTAACCTGGGGGAAGCATTCTCTTCACAGACGAGAGAACCAAACTCTCGATCGTGCATCTTGGTTTTTTTTTTTGTTCATTGGAAATAAATATGGCGGTGTAGATAAAAGGATACTAATGGTCAATTGGGTTAGGTTAGCTACATTATAAATACTTTAAAACATTGTGGGCGGTTGATTTTGGTTAGGATAGCTACATTAAAGATACGTACGGAAAAAAAAAGCACGAACTTCGGGGAACTTCGGGTTTCGGCTCTCTCTCGTCTGTGAAAAGAAGGCTTCCCGTTAACCTGGGGGAGGCCTACGATTCACTCATCTTTCTGGATATATCCGAATACTCACGTTGGCAAGCCTTCTTTTCACAGACCTGAGAGCCAAACCCGATGTTCCCCAAGTTCCTGCTCTTTTTTTTTCCGTACCACAACAGGTGTATTTATTTGGGGGGGGGGGGGGGGTGGAAATTCGCGGGCATTTATTCTCCAAATGCGCGGGTTTAACTTATAAGATGTCATTCTTAAAATTAGCAAGACGTAATTATAAATACTTTAAAACAATGTGTATGGTTGGTTATATTAGGTAAGTATAGCTACATTAAAAATACTCTAAAATTAATTTTATGGTTGCTTAGCAAATAACTTTTTAATATGTAGCTATCCAAGCGCAAGGAAACCGTTTACATGATTTCACAGTATCTTTAATGTAACTATCCTAACCAAATCAACCGTCCACAATGTTATAAAGTATTTATAATGTAGCTAACCTAACCTAATTGACCATTAGTTATCATGATTTGTATATTTATTTACAATGAACAAAAAAAAAAAAATCCGAAGATGCACGATCGGGCGTTTGGCTCTCTCGTCTGTTGAAAGAAGGCTTGCCAACGTGAGTATTCGGGTATGTCCGGAAGGACGAGTGAATCGTAGGGCTTGCCGTTAACCTGGGGACGGGACACACGCCCTGAAGCTGGTCGCGAGACGTCTCGGTCTGACGTCGCGCGCGCGCCGGCATCGGGATGACGAGCCGCCGACGGCCGGGGGGTCGATACCGGCGCAGGACACCTGGAGGAGACCATCATTGTGGCCGTCGAGGGTCCCTATGCTCTTTGAATATATATATACTGTATAGAAGTCGCGAGTGGATAGGATTTACTCTACGTTTTTCAGGATCGTATGATGAGCAGCTTGGGAACTTCACCGCTGCCACGACGCTGCCGTAACGCCCTGTATCGTCTTAGGTTGTTATTTTCACGTTAGAGCGCAGCACTGTCACCCGCTGTCATTCCCCCGCGCACCCCCCATACCCATAATTCACTGCAGCTCAAGGTCGTTCAACGGGTGGGGCGAAGGGGTGTTTGAAGAGTTCGACACTTGTCCGCTAGGGACCACCACAAGTCGATGCCCTAGAGATGGTGGCGATTGCGGCGGTGAATTAACCAACTACCTCAAAACCGTATTAGAAATTTTAACCTGGGCTGGCGACTTCTATACAGTATATATATATATATATTCAAAGCTATGCTTCTCGGCGGAACGAAAGGAACGTATCTGCGGCATGTTCCCCCACACAAGGGTGGACTGACTGGCTTGGACACCTGGGTGAACACCTGGGTTCAGGGTCCGGGCCAAGCCTAATTTTATTTTCAAATGTTCAACTATCATAATTTTTTTTTTTACAAAATTGAAAAAAAAAAAAAACATATTGAATATTTAGAGATCTGAAAAATTCGCGGTTTCATTTCGTGATAGTCTTAGAATCCAAAAAAAAAAAAAAAGTTTGCCTTTTTTTTTTTTTACTGCATCGGTGATTGGGCAGGAAGTTTTTTCTGAATGACACTCGGCCAATGAAAAACTTCCAACAAAAAAAAGTATCGAATCACTAGCGTCCCAGTCAACAGGCGACACGAGTCAGTAGCCAATGAGATGGTGTCAGTTTTCCCTGCGTGCGTATAGGATCATGGAGTATATCCTACAGGTAATTGAAATCGCGAATTTTTCCGGTCTCTTTGAATATTTAATATAAATAAAGCCTAGTTTGGTCTTATACAATAGTAACTATAATCATACCCTGCATTTTCAGGTTAAATAACATTCTAAAAAAAGAGTGTAGGTAAGAAAAAAAACCCTTTACAATATTATAATGTATCACGTGACTGTTAAAATTAAGGAGGATTTGGGGGGGGGGGGGACGTTTCTGATCCTGGGTTTTGGGGGAGGGGGGGGTTTTGTCTCCGATCCTGGGTCCAGGGCCCGTAATCGATTGTGGGGGGGGGGGAGGGGGAGGGGTTATGATCTGCGGGGCCTCTTTTCGACTTCAATTACGCATCTGTCGGGGCCCTACGCCGCGCCCCCGATACGTCTCTCTCTCGAACTGCACCTCCCCCCCCCCCCCCCACACACACACACAATTCTTCTTATCTTCCGGGTGGTTTCCCGGGCGCTCAGGTACCCTCGGGACGGACAGAGGGCGCCATTGTGGGATCATAACACCGAGGGCGCAGCGGGACACAAAGAACCCTCGGAGAGGGGGAAACTTCGCTCGCTCGTTCATAGCCAGGTTCACACGAGCAGCCTCCAAGACCGCGGACTCATTCCGCGACAGTCTAGAAGCCTGTATTCTGGCAGAAAATTGACTGGCGCAAGCCAAAACCATGGATAAATGATACACCAATCCGTCCATCCGACAAAAAGGTACGGATTTTTTCCTAAACGTCTGACGGACGAACGGATGGACCCTCTGATTGGCTGCAGGTCACGTGACGCTCCAGACTGAACGGAACAAAGCCAGGCAGAATACTTTGACATCATACCGTCAGGTCATTCAGCAAGAAGTTGGCACACAAAACTGAATGCTCGAACGGTTTGTAAGATGAAATTGCTGCAAGAAAAAAAAGAGAATTATTAGTTAACTAAGTCACGCTTTCAAACTAGATGACATAACTAATTGATAGAGCCACGGAATTTTCGCGCATTCATTTAGTCGCAAGCTAGAATGCAAACCTCCACACTGTCGCACTGTGTTCATGATTGGACCGCAGTTATCTGGACACGCCCCTCTCCGACCGTGAGCCAACGATGTCCAGCTAGGAAAGAAGTAAGCGAATCAGGTAGTGCCAAATAAAAAGGATAAAAATGTTCTCTCTAAGAAATCAACCAATGGGAAAGTAAACATGGGTCAAGCACACCTATCACTTTGAATTCTATCCTGAGGCCATAGGAATCCGCGAAATTTCCGGGGCTCTACTAATTCATTATAAATCTACAAACGCAAATTAAAAATCTGCGTAATTTTTACCATAAATTCCTGGAAAATAATTAAAACTAATGCTTGCTTACTATAAATACTGTCGTTGCCCCCAAGATTAAGATAACAATGAGTTACATCACAGCTTGTTTATATATCACAGCAAGTGTGTTGTATAGAGTTCTACATTTTACGAATAACAATCAAAAAATTTGGCGGTTTAGTTTCCAAACGATCTACCTTGTAATGGCCAGTTTCACTATTGGAGTTCATGCATGATCCCGAGTCATAAGCTTGTTTGATCATAGTACGACCACATTTCCTGTTTCACAATTGAGTTGTGAGCACAGAGTAAAGATCATTGGGAAGATCTGAACCTGACTCTCGGCTGGGTTCACAGCAATGATCTACGATCGACACAGCGCCAGTAGATATTGCCGGCATTTTCATATACTTTTTTTCACGTTAACTAAATCAGACGTAAATATTAAATTAATTACTTACAAAATTTTAGATGAAATATAATACACGTATCAAAAATTATACTTATACCAGTATTAAGCCTGTTTTCAAGCGAAATACCCATATATTTTGTATTTGACATGCTTGTTATTCTAATTTAATATTTTAATATTCTATTTCGTCATGATTGCATTACATGTTAATTAATATTTTTTTTTCTTTAGTCAAAATCTATTCATGTTTCTGACTTCTTCGTTTTGTATTAGTTATATATACCAGTTAAGTGTTTTCAAGTGCAATTTGAAATTCAAAAGAAAAGGCAGCTACTGTATGTGCTGCTATCTTGTGGCAGTCGCATCAACCATTTGATCGCCGTGCCTCCCTCGATAGTAGCGACGTCACATCGTTCCAGCCCACCAATAGAAATGCACCTTACAATTATTCGGCACTGCGGGTGCCTGTTGTCGCAGATTGGAAATATACGAACTATATATCAAGCGAACGAATATCGTGTGGTCCCAGTCTATCTTGGCGCAACGTTTAGAGGAATGATAGTTAAATCATTATTGGGCTAAGATCACTGAATCGCGGATCGAAGATCATAATGGCGGAGCTGGCCAAAAGACTGTGTTGACAGAATTTGATCACAAAACATTCGGTTAGGCTGGAACCTACTGTAGGCGAGCACGGTCGTGTAATACGGGCTCAGCTCAGTTGGAGCCTACTGTAGGTGAGCACGACCGTGTGATACGGGCTCAGCTCATCTGGAACCTACTGTTGGTAAACACGACCGTGTGATGTAGGCTCAGATGATCTGGAATCTACTGTAGGCGAGCACGATCGTGTGAAACGAGCTCAGGTCAGTTGAAACCTACTATAGGCGAGCAGACCGTGTGATACGGGCTCAGGTCAGTTGAAACCTACTATAGGCGAGCAGACCGTGTGTAACCAGCTCAGCTCAGTTGGAACCTACTGTAGGCAAGCAGACCGTGTGCAACGGGCTCAGCTCAGTTGGAATCTACTGTAGGCGAGCAGACAGTGTGATGCGGGCTCAGCTCAGCTGTAACCTACTGTAGGCGAGCACGACCGTGTGCTGCGGGCTCAGCTCAGTTGGAACCTACTGTAGGTAAACACGACCGTGTGATGCGGACTCCGCTTTGAGAGGCGGGGGAGGGGGGAGGAATTGGGGAAGGGATGTTAGAGGGGGGAAAGGTGTTCTAAGACCAAGGGCACAGCTCCAGGTGACCGAATAAGGGAATAAGAATCCGACGCGGCAGTGACGAATGTTTCACGCGGCGAGGAAAGGGACCTGGCGAACCAATTTACTGGAGCATTGAGCGGTCAGCGGGTGGCCCGCGGAGAAAGGAAAAACCACCCCTCGGGGTCCGCAGCAAACGATTTCTTTCTCATCCCTCGAGCAGCTGGGGCGGAAGATCACCAAACACACGACTGCCGTCGCACGAAGGGAACTCTTTTCAAATGCTGAGAGTCTGCAGGAAGTCCAGTAAACACAGAGAAGAAAAAAAAGGTCTGTTCCTTTACACAATATTCCTTTGGGAACCAGATGCCAAGAAATACTTTGTGACATTAAAATATATAAATACTGTAATTTCGTACAAAACATGGTTATGTTTATTTCTGCAAATATGAAATACTTTTTTCAAGATAATACTAAGTATTTCTTACGATAATAGCGCATTATTTCATATTTTAATAGATGTTTCATTAAAGGACAATTTTTCAAACCACGGAAAAATAATACAATATTTAAACAATTTGTCTTTATTTGGTTTTATAAGCTTATTATGTTCTTATGGAAAGCTATTCAGGGAACGGTTTGTAAATAATTATAACCATTGGAGGTATTGTAAAACCCGAAGCATAAATGTCCGGGTAATAATCCGAACCCAGGTTTATTGCTTACACTATTTTGTAGGAGACAGCTGTTTTCATCGAATGTACAAATTTGTAAATATCTGTAAATTTACAAAATTAAAAATTACATTGTGAAGTCTTCTGTCGTATTTTGTGGAATTCTGGTTAGTCATTTTTATCCTTCGTAAAACACTCAAAGAGACAATATATTTTTTTTTTCTAAATTAAATGTGACAGGGATAACAATTGGTATTTCTGATTTTTTTTAAAAAACAAATTATACACAAATATGTAAGTAAATCTCCTGCATTTGAATATAACGTTATTTTTAATTCTAAATTTCGAAATCAAGATGAACGGACCTAAATTCAAACTCGGATTGTGTTTTGGAATGTGATTACAAGCGTAAAACAGCACGCTACATCAACCAACAAAAAAAAATGTCTAGCTTAAAAAAAATGTTTTGACAACATGCATCTATAATAATATGTTGTGGTAACAAAAAAAATTAATCTTATGGCCTGAAAAAAATATTATAAGTGACAGAGTAAGTGAATATTGATATTAAATATATATTTTTATTGTCACAAATACTTTTTTTGTGCGTAAATCGACGTATGTTTTTTTATCTCTCTTATAACTGCATAAATATAAATGAGCCATAATTATCTCACATATGTATTTGGTAGCAAAACATGACTTGATGAACTCATAGCTAGAGACCGGAAGAATTCGCGATTTCAATGACCTGTAGGATATACTCCATGATCCTCTATGCACGCGGGAAAATTGCATCTGCTCATTGGCTACTGACTCGTGTTACCTGTTAAATGGGACGCTAGTGATTCGATACTTCTTTTGTTAAAGGTTTTTCATTGGCCGAGTATCATTCAGATAAACTGTGGCCCAATCAATGATGCAGTAAAAAGGTAAACGTTTTTGGATTCTAGCCTATCACGAAATGAATCCGCGAATTTTTCCGGTCTCTACTAATAGGTACACTTGCTTCACGTTTATTATTGGACTACATATAGACCTCTTGACAAGCCCAGTAAGAAGCAAGGAGAAGTTTCCACTCAATCACGTGTAACCCACAAAGGATGTAACCTTGTTGCCGACCAATGATCACTCTTATAAAGGTTGAACTTGTCAACTTTATATAACAAGATGGAGGAACTAAATTAATGTATCATATTTTATAATTTCACTTCTGAGCACATTTCTTTATTTCTCTATGAACCATAAGTCAGTAATTTTGTATTTATATCTTTTAATGTAAAACTTCTTTGCTCAAGGAATGAGATATTTTGATTAACCAATAAGGAGGGTATTTTCAAAGTTCATGTTCAATATTATATGACTAAGAGTTTGTAAAACAATCTGGTATTGGTCGAAAGGTATAACATAAACTATTGCTGGAAAATAAAAGTTTGTTTGGAATTTTGTGAGAAAACGAAAAGGGGATTGATATAGGAACCATCGGATAAGCTAGACGTGACATTTTATTACTGCAGAAATTGGAAATTAAGACTGTTAGAATATTTTGAAGAATGGCAAGAAATAATAGTAGACATTAATAATATTGATAATTTGGAGATATTTATTGAATTGAAGAATAATTATTATTTGTAAGAAGATTATAAGAAACATCGAGGCGTTCCCAGGATGAAGATTATGAAACCCGACTACGAAGATTGGAAGAAATATTGAGGCGTTCCCAGGACGAAGAATGAAATATTCTGAATAATTGACTGTACGAGATCATCCGGAAAAAGCGAGAGGCGTTCCCAGGATGAAGACAACTAACTAGAGGCGTTCCCAGAACGAAGACGAACAACGAGAGGCGTTTCCAGGACGAAGGCTTGGAATCGACGATAGGCATTCCAAGGACGAAGACGAAGAATCACTACGAGGCGTTCCCAGGACGAAGACATGAAACAGCTGAAGGGCGTTTCAAGGATGAAGACGTGGAATCTTTGTTGCTGAGTTCCCGTACATCGAAGACAGACATCGTAATGCATAGTTCGTTACTACTGAACTATACTAACAGGTCGGTCAGATAATTGTAAAGGAATTTTACAAAACTTACCAGCTTTGCATAAACGTACACACCGGAATAGTAACATCACGAGAAATCCGTTTTCTATACTCTTTAAACCAATACCATACTGTTTAAGTCTAGTGACAACTTGAGTTAAAGTTAAAAAGTTTGGATGTTCACTAATCTAATGAACTTACGAATTTTTCCACGAAATACCCAGCTCTACCTACTGAATAGTACGGACAATACATAAATTTGAATAAATTTTGTATAGTAAACATTTGCTGGATGAAGACTTGCAACAAAACAGGTTCAAAGAGTTTGATACTATTTTACTGGTACTAAACAAATTATGAATATCTGTTGATAATTATGGAATGTCACTGAAAACTGATAACGGTTATTTCCCGATCACGTTTGGAATATTGTGCCATTCATAATCAAGTCGACTCATCTAAGTATTTTTAATGTTTACTCAGTTTTACAACTTCTTAAAAGTTGTTGGCGCCCACAAATTAATATAAAATGATTAGTTCTTTTGCTTTTATCCTATAAATACATTAGAACGAGTCTAAGTACTTTCGAGTCGTTCAAAGTCAAATCGATTTATAATAAGAAATAAACGTTTTGATAGAGAAGGCCCGTTTACTCTAAAATGGTTCTATTAGGTACAAGCAAGTTGAGTCTAGCCTGAAGTGATATGAATCACCGGAATAAGCTCGTGTCTACAGTTAGAACAGCTAGCGAATAAGCTTGTTTGTGTAGTTTTAAGCGGGTAACTAAAGGTAGAGGGATAGTAAGAGGACGGTATTTGACCCAGCATTACTCAGTCCGGCATCATTCCGTAATCCGGCACGCTCGAGTTCGTTATGTTTTCGGGCGTATTCGAGCGCTTGTATGCACCCTCGCATTTTTTAGTGCACACAGAGGTTTATCTTAACATAGAACAACTTGCTACAAACTTGTTTTTCGTTGAAACAATATTGAAGTTCGATTATCCGAAGAAGGAAAAAAAAAATTTGGTTGTCTATAAAGTCGGTTTACGGACGATAGTTTAACGTGACAACGTCATAACAAAACATTGATGAAATAATTGCATACTTTTATGAATAAAATGGAATCATTTAAATTGCATTATCACTATTGTGTATGGATACAAAGAAGGAGTGAAATGAAATCAACGATTTAATTGATAAATTTACTTTTATTTGCACTCATTAATTCAAATATGTTAATTACTTTAACGAATAGATTATTTTAACAATAACTTTTATACATGTTTGCTATCTAACTTCTTCCAATCTGTGTTATTCTGTTAAGGATAGGACGATGATAGGAAAAGTAGGAAACGAATGGGAGTGTTTCTAGTTTAATGTGCCTCGAAAAAGTGAAAACGATGGTTGTTCCAATCGAGTGGAAGAGAGATAGATGCGGCGCAAGCGTACAATGAGCGTAACGGGACACAGCGTAACGGGACAATGGGCGTAACGGCACACTTTTTATTGCGTGCAGCCGGCGTTCATCGATTTATTAGACGTTGTCACGTCAAAAATATGTGAGTGAGTCTTTCAGTCCTGGCCAGTGATGTGTAAGCATCTATCCTCCGGTAACGATGTTGCAAATACACTTATCACACGAAATACGAAATGAAACTTACAATTCTGTACAATAATCCTGAGCGTGAAATACGAAAAAAAAAAAATTGTTGTTCTTCAACCAACATTTCTCAACGCGATTCACAACACGTAGGTTTCGCAACCGCAGAGCTATAACTCGCAGAGCGAAATGTTTATTTACATAATAAAACGGCGCCAATTAGAAGCGAAAAAATTATTAAAAAAAAATAAAAAATATTACACCCCGGTTTTGGACCGGATTTTCTGTCAAGGAATGTTATTGAGATGCTGTCAATTCGTTATCCCATAAAGTTTGCCTTTGGCTTTGCGAACGGTTTTTTTGACGTGATAACGTCTTATGAATCGATGAACGCTGGCTGCACGCACGAAAAAAAAGCACGACTCATTGTCACGTTCCGCCTGAGCCGAGCGTGCTAGAACCGGCCCAACCACCGTGCAAGAAAATCTTCTGTAATATCAAACAGGTTAAGGCTGGGCTTCGTAACTAACTTTTCGTGACTATATTTAAAAAAAAAATTAATTAAATTAAATTAAAAAAACTGTAAATAATATTTGAAAATTAAAAAAAAAATGCAATTTTTCATCAATGTTTTCTTGGTATCGCGTAAAACTATCGTCCGTAAACAGACTTTAGAGACACCCCCCCCCCCCCCCTTTTTTTTTCGAACTGTGTCGCGGACAACGTCCTGGACGGGTCGTTACCACAACGCCGAAACACCATAACGCCGAATGTCGAAATTGACCACAACGCCGACAGCTAGAAAACTGCTGTGCACCACAACGCCGAAACAACAACTGAGTGAATTTGTGCGTGTTTCTTAAATGTACCTTGACGCCGAAATACCACAATCAAACCTAACCTTACCTAACCTAACCTAACCTAGCGTAATATAACCTGACCTAACTTAACCTAACCTATCCTAGCCTAACCTAAACTAACCTAGTCTAACCTAACCTAACCTTTGTGACAGTCCTGCAATGACATTTTTCGGCGTTGTGGTAATTCAGTGTTGTGGTAATTCGGCGTTGTGATAATTCGGCGTTGTGGTAATTCGACGTTGTGGTAATTCGCGTTGTGGTAATTCGGCGTTTTAGTAATTCGGCATTGTGGTAATTCGGCGTTGTGGTAATTCGGCGTTGTGGTAATTCGGCGTTTCGGTGCGTCCCCGTCCCGGACCAGGGGTATAGCCCAGGAAACAAAGGTTTCAACCTGTGAAAAATTTGTCCAAAGCTGAATTTTTGCACAGTGGTAGAGTCGACTATGCTTAATAACATACCGAAAGTTTACCGCTGTAGACCTTGTGCGTATCACTGAAAATTTGCAGTTAAGTCCTAGATGACAGCGACTTGCAGCAGTTCATTAAAATGCTTCCCATTTTCGCACTTTTAACCGTAGACTCTCGATAGCTATATGAAAATAATCTTAAAGAACTACTACTCACATTTATAATGAATAAAGTTCTAAAAGTTAATATTAAAGGTAAGAAAAAAAATGTTAAATTAATGAAATAAGTTTTTTTACATCAGTCAAGGCAATAAAAAGACAATTCACTTACAAATAAAGGGTCTTACGCACATATTTCTCTAACAAAAGTTGTTGTACAGTTCTTAAGCTTTACAGGGACATATCTCTCAAAAGTCTAGCTTAATTTATAGGATCACTAGAGACTCCCGAGCTTATCAATGTCGTCTACGCACTGCGACAGAGTCACAGCCGCAAGCGCTGTGGCCACTCTCACTCCCACGAAATCGAAGATTTTTAATCTTTGTAAAATTTGCTCCTAACTGAAATTTAAAACAGTGGTAACATTCAAGTGTTCTAGCAACATTTTAAATGTTTACCTCCGCAAACCTTGCGCGGAACACCGAAAACGAGAAGTTAAGTCCTAAATAATACTTTATTGACCACTCAACAATATGGCACTATAACGTAATTACTATAGTATACTTTCAGAAAAGCAAACCAAAACTTACTCAAAACATTATTCTCAATGATTAAATTTAAAAATCTTTCACTACGTTTGACTAAATATGATATTTATTCAATAATATTAGAAGAGAGGTGTTCTGAAAAAAAGGGCACAAATGAAAATACGTATAACAAAAACACGTAGAGCCCGATGTGAAAACATTAAATAAAAGTAGTTGCAAAGTTCTTAAACTTTAAATTAGTTTATTTGTTGAGAGCTTGGTACAATGTGTCTGACCGCTAAAGCGATCCGAGCCACGTAGTGTATACTACTGCGAGGTTGTCGAAGTAGGCTCGGGTCGGGACGAATTTCGCTGTAAAGAAACAAAGGTTTTTAATACATGGAAAATTATCCCAAAGAAGAAACTTTGTACAGTTGTAGAATGAACGTTTCTTAGTAACATATCAAAAGTTTACCGATGCAAACCTTGTGCGTCACGCCAAAAACGAGCAGTTAAGCCCAAAATGTCAATTTTTTGCAACGATCCACAATAATGGATATTGCAAATGCAGTTTATGGATTAGACTGACAGTATGGAACCCAAAATAATCTAAAAACATTGCCCTATCTGAGGATAGTGATAAAAAGTACAAAGTTTAAACATCTTTCTATAAAATAGACAATTTAAATCATTAAAGTTAACGAATTCTCTTTCATTCAATTTTTAGGAAATATAAATACATTTTACATAAACTTAAAGAGCCCAAAATGGAAATCGCTTAAAGTAAACATTGTTGCATATTTATTCATCTTTAAATTGGTATATATTTTAAGTGTCTCATACAATTAGTCTGACCGCTGAAGCGATCCGAGCCGCGTAGTGTATACTACTGCGATGTTGTCGAAGTAGGCTCGTGTCGGGACGAATTTCGCTGTAAAGAAACAAAGGTTTTTAATACATGGAAAATTATCCCAAAGAAGAAACTTTGCACAGTTGTAGAGTGAACGTTTCTTAGTAACATATCAAAAGTTTACCGATGCAAACCTTGTGCGTCACGCCAAAAACGAGCAGTTAAGCTCAAAATGTCAATTTTTTGCAACGATCCACAATAATGGATATTGCAAATGCAGTTTATGGAGTAGACTGACAGTATGGAACCCAAAATAATCTAGAAACATTGCCCTATCTGAGGATAGTAATAAAAAATACACAGTTTTAACATCTTTATATAAAATAGACAATTTAAATCATTAAAGTTGATAAATTCATTTTCATTCAATTTTACGGAAAAGTTAATACATCTTACATAAATATAAAGAGCTCTACGTGAAAATCGCTTTCAATAAACGTTGTTGCATATTTATTCTTCTTTAAATGGGGTATATTTGTTAAGGGATTCATACAATTTGTTTGACCCCTGAAGCTATCCGAGCCCTGTAGTGTGTACTACTGTGAGGTTGCCGAAGTCGGCTTGGGGTCGGGACGAATTTCGCTGTTAAGAAACATGGAAAATTATCCCAAAGCAGAAACTTTGTACAGTTGTAGAATAAACGTTTCTTAGTAACATGTCAAAAGTTTACCGATGTAACCTTTGTGATCACACCAATAACGAGCAGTTAAGTCCTAAATGATAATTTCCCAAACGATCCACAAAATTGTGTTTCGTAAATAATTTAATAACTCTATAAATACTTTTTTTAAGTAGGCTCCCAGTATACAGCAAACTTGGTTTGTCCTCAAACGCCATACTACTACGGTAATAGGAATATGAAATCACTACAGACAAGATTTTGTTCCGTTTACTATGGTGAAACCAGAGCTAACCGAGAAATGACCGAACGTCCCGGAAAGTTGTGATATTTGACGATATTGCGCGAGTAGCACACCCGTACGTGACTACAGAGAATGGATAGTTTCCTTAACTGTTAGGATTTCTGGTACGAATACCCTCTCACAGGAAGGGTCATAAAATATGGTCAAACTCTTGCAAAAACATCCACCACCGCTCTTTGCCACTAGCAATCCAACGACGTCAGCTAGGCGCAGCACTCAAATACATTAACTTATTAAAAAAAACTGAATATGTAATGCTACCTATACGTTTTACAACACAACTCGTGTTTTATATTTTTTCTGGGGAAAAAACCTATTATTATAGGAATTATGTTGTAAAAGTGAAAAAAAAAAACTTAGAGTACATTTACGATGTATCGTTTTATTCAATTTTTATGTAGTAAACAGATTTTAAAGAAGTAAATATATAATTTTTCATTTTGTCGAATACAGGCTACATTAAAATTTTGCAATGTTCTGATCGAAAATAAAACGATGTATCAGAAATAAAAAAAATTTGTTGCTAAAAAAATAATTTTTAATAATAAAATTTTTGAAACAGAATAAATCCATGCAGATATAAAACCAGAGGTCCTCTAGAGTTTTTCATTTACAAGTTCCAAACAGAAATCGTTTATTGTTAATTTTATTGTATCTAAAAACATTCATATAAGAAAAAAAATGCATATCTCATTACATGTAACATACACCCTCTCATATGAATTAGCTATGTTTTAAGTAATCCCTAAATAAGACCCAGTTGAATGAGTGTCGCAGTACGCAGTGTGTCGCAATGCCGCGCTGGAACGGCGGTGGCCGTGAGAGATCAGTACGGCCGCAGTACACTGCAACGCTCGGGCCGCTTTAATGAGCCAACTAATTACGTTAGACTCTTTATAAATATACTGTCTTAAAGCTAAAGGTATAACCAAAAACATTTATTTAGACATTTTTCGCATTGGACTCTTCAAATTGGTGTAAAAAGTATTTTTAACTGAGTGGCAAAGATAAAAAATAATATGTCATGAATTAATCGCTTAATATCACATCTTTAATATTAACAATTTATGCTTTTGACAACATTAATAGCTGTATTAGAGTCTCAAGATTATTTTGGTAGTTTTATGGACAGTCTAAATTAAAAACTGTACAAATGGGTAGCATTTTAATGGACTGATGTAAGTCGCTGTCATCTAGGACTTAAATGCAAATTTTCGGTGATACGCACAAGGTCTACAGCAGTAAACTTTCGGTATGTTATTAAGCATAGTCAAATCTACAACTGTGCAAAAATTCAGCTTTGAACAAATTTTTCACAGGTTTGTGGCTTTTTAAGTCTTGGTTTCCTGGACTAGTAGGGCAGCTGAGACCCCAGACTCGCGGTCGTCGGTGATAGAGCCGTCGTCGCCCCTGGCAACCGCGAAAGGCGGGCCGCCGCATTGTTGCCCCCGCGCCCCCAGGTAGGCTAGGTCTCGGAGGGAAAAAAAAAAGACGGACAGCCACAATGCCACCTCTGAGGAACCAGACCCGCAAGCATCTGCGGGGAAGACATCATCATCATTATTTGTGTTTTTTCCTGGGCCCAGAAGGGCCCCCTACAATGGCGGGCCCCCAAAAGGGGGGGCCATGTTAATTCTGTTTTGCACCCGCCACGGGGGGCGGAACTGAACTGCCCTCTATACGCAAGAGCGCGAAGACTGCGGACGTCGAGGTGAAAGACGGGAGGAGAAAAAAATCTCATGGCCCCAAAAAGTCAGGGATGGCCAAACATCTAAATGACAAGGTCCGATCGAAACACTTCACGCGACACCCGCAATTCCTGGTCACTTACAGATGCCGCTTAAATGTGTTCCTGACACATTTTTTGACGTGACAACGTCTAATAAATCGACGAACGCCGGCTGCACTCACGAAAAAGGATGACTCATTGTCCCGTTACGCTCATTGTACGCTTGCGCCGCATCTATCTCTCTTCCACTAGATTGGAACAACCATCGATTTGACTTTTTCGAGGCACATTAAACTTGAAACACTCTCATTCGTTTCCTACTTTTCCTATCATCGTCCTATCCTTAACAGAATAACACAGATTGGAAGAAGTTAAATAGCAAACATGTATACAAGTTATAGTTACAATAATCTGTTCGTTAAAGTAATAAACATATTTAAATTTATGAGTGCAAATAAAAGTAAAACTATCAATTAAATTTTAGATTTCATTTCACTCCTTCTTTGTATCCATACAAAATATTGATAATTCAATAAAAATGATTCAATTTTATTCATAAATGTATGCAATCATTTCATCAATGTTTTGTTATGACGGTGTCGCGTTAAACTATCGTCCGTAAACCGACTTTTCAGAAAACCAATTTTTTTTTTTTAAATGTAACCAGTCACATGTTGACGTGGCATTTGTAATAACCAGGTAGGTACGGTGCAAGCTCATTAAATTATTTAAAACCAACATTTCCCACTGCAAGAATCAAAGATCATACCACTTACTGTAAAAAAAATGTAAAGGGAACTTAATTTAAAATTACAGATAATATTAAATTGATTCTATTACATGGAAGTATGTAAATATAGCATCGTTACAAAAATATATATATTTCAGTACTTTGTTTATTGATTTGTTTTTCAAATTAAGCATGCAAAGTTCACTAAATTAATTCACGATGAAATTTGGCAACGCCATTTTGTAATTTAATTTGTTCCGTTATATTTTATAATATTTTATACTTTTTTTTTACATTTATTTTGCAAAATTCAACTCTACTAGATTTTTCTAACACTTGATAATGCTTCAGCTGCAACCGATCTGAGGAGATCAAACAATTCATAATTCACGTGGGCGACTATGTACTCCACAAAATGGCACGTACATAGACCTTTGCTTTTAGTAACGCATTTCGTGTTATGTAAAAGGTTTTCTTTCATTCCAGCTAGAACAGCTTATACAAAAATTTTGTTCTCTAAAAATGTACTATCACGCCATAACTAGCCAGTTTATATATTTTTTGTAACCTGGAAAGTTTTAATTTTGTGTTCCATTTATCTCTCCTACGTTCTCAAGACGTGACTGAAAGCTAGTTATGTAAAAAAAAAAATCACAGTTGAAAATCCAAATTGAAATATTTTTTAAACTCACAAGTTACACTGTTAGAAATCACACTAAAATTTACTGACTTTTCAACGAAGAATTCAACTCAAATAAACGGGCCGTGATTTCAAAACAACTCGCAGAAACTACGCAGTATCTCGACTTTCGAGTTGTACGTTTCGTTCTAAACTGAGGCAGAAATACACATGGACAAAAAAAAAAACAGTGTTCTTAATCAGTAGGGGCAGGCATTTTTCACGAATAAATCTGATCGCCTATTAGATTGCAACAAGTTGTACTCACAACAGCGTTTTCTTCCTTATGATTGGCGGACGTCTGCATAGGGAAGTCGTTGCCTTATTTGACCTGAGCTACTCAGGACGTGTTTGCTTCCGCACTGACTCACTGTGATTGTTGTCGTAACAATCGATACTGGCCTGAAAGAAACTCACCCAATCACAAGACACAGACGATGCTACAGTGTTTCAACTTTCGGCTAGCCTCTCGGAATCTTTTCGCGAAATATGCATGTCCCTATTAATCAGTTTATGAATATTGTATTCCTTTGAAATCACGTCCTTGAATTTACGAAATACCCGTGGATGATTTGAAAATCCAACGTTCTTCGTAAATTTTAAGATGAATAATTAATAGAGACCTGAAAAAATTCGCGGGTTCATAACGTGTTTTGCTAAAATTCAAATAATTATACCTTAGTGCTGCTTCTGCTATAGGTTCACTGT
This sequence comes from Bacillus rossius redtenbacheri, assembly GCF_032445375.1. Classification (NCBI taxonomy): domain Eukaryota; kingdom Metazoa; phylum Arthropoda; class Insecta; order Phasmatodea; family Bacillidae; genus Bacillus; species Bacillus rossius. Next base: position 7,809,903 of record NC_086341.1, on the reverse strand, counting down.
TAATGTGGAGGACTGCGGGCCAATTAGAGACCCTCACTCATAGAAGTGTCGAATCACGGACCCACACATTCGAGACGTCTCACAAGTCAGCAGCCAATGAACAGTTGGGTATTTGCCCGAGTGTCTAGAGGATATTGGAGTCCTATCCTGAAGGTCGTTGAACCCGCGAATTTTTCCGGTCTCTAATAATTAAAAATAGCGAGAGAGAGAGAGAGAGAGCTTTGCTGCGAGGTTTGCAGTCAGAAGTGGCGGCGGCAGGGAGATTGTACACCCCTGTCCTTGTGATGAAGGGGGAGGGGGTATCCTTCGCAAGGGCTGGGCTGCTCCCCCCCTGGCCCTTACGAAGGGAGTGAAGTAGCGAAAGGAGGGAGGGGGTAGACCCTTCTCCGCGCTGATTGAAAGGAACAGTGAACGAGTGGCGCGCCGCGCCGGGTGCCCGCGCTGCGAAGCCAACAAAGAGAGCCGCGGCAACCCACAAGGTCAGATCCTTCTCCCCCTCCTCCCCTTTTCACCCCCGAGCCCTTCATCAACCTTGGAGACGTGTGATGTTTCCATCCGGAGCTGTCACATGCGAGAAGGAAGCGCCCCGCCGGGCACATGGGGCGCGCGCGCTGAAGGGACCGCGCGATCAAAATAAAATTAGGACCCTACCGTGGTAAGCCTTCTGAGTACAGTCTGTGTCGTGTCACTTGTCCCCGCGCTTATGAACTTCTCAAAAAAAAAAAAAAAAACCAGTAACTCTCGCACAAAAATGCTCTCGTAAATTCAAACATTAAAAAAAATATATATTTCTCATTTAAAAAATTATGAAATTTGCTTAAAACAAAAAAAAATCGAACATGGACTGTGCAGAAGAGTCGCCAAAGCACGTGTCCTAGAAATCGTGGAATAGAATCTTTCGTTCTGTATCGAAGTCGCTTCTCAGAAGCCAAAATTTCTTGAGCTATTCTTAAGATACCGGAAAAATTCGTGGATTCATTTCGCGATAGGCTAGAATCAAAATACGTTTGCCTTTTTTACCGCACCAGTGATTGGGCCACAGTTTATCTGAGTGAAACTCGGCCAATGATAAACTTTCAAGAAAAGGAGTATCGAATCACTAGTGTTAGAATTAACAGGTGACACGAGTCAGTAGCCAATGAGCAGACGTAATTTTCCCGAGTGCATAGAGTATCATGGAGTATATCCTACAGGTCATTAAAATCGCGAATTTTTCCGGTCTCTATCTATTCTATTAGGCATACACGTTAGGCATCTCACAACATATCACTTACAGCTGAACATCTAACGAAGACCTGCTTGAATCCCCCCCCCCCCCAAGTATCCCTACGCCAGGTGGCAAATTAAAAAAATATATATCGCCGTGCGCTGATAAAGCGAAACGTTCAAACCGTCCCACACATAAAATACCTTAGCAACTTTTACTCTGAATATTACCATCATGTTAAAAAAAATATCTAAAAATTTAAACGTATTTCAGCAGGCATTCATTCTAATCATGGAACTCATAACTCATAACTCATAATTAGGGGCATGCATATTTCGCGAAAAGATTCCGAGACTAGCTGAAAGTTAAAAACACTGTAGCATTGTCTGTGTCTCGTGATTGGGCGAGTTTCTTTCAGTTCAATATCGATTGTTACAACACCAATCACAGCGAGTCAGTGCGGAAGAAAACGCGTCCTGAGTGGCTCAGGTCAAATAAGGCAACGACTTCCCTCGCAGACGTCCGCCAATCACGAGGAAGAAACCGCTGGTGTGAGTACAACTTGTTGCAGTCTAATGGGCGTTCAGATTTATTCGCGAAAAATGGCTGCCCTACTCATAATTAATTGTAAAAACAAAAGAAGAGCAAATGAGACAATAACATGGTGTCGCGAGGAACTTTATGCCACAACTATATCGGCGCGAGAAGCAAAGCAACTGCAATGATAAGCCCGACGCAGAGGACAGGCGAAGCGGTAGCGGGCTTGCGACAATCTTCTGTGTGGGAACTGCAAGACACTGCCAACGGCGCACTGTTCTCAAGGTTCGAGACATGAGTAGAGACCGGTAAAATTCGCGGATTCATTTCGCGATAGGCTAGAATAAAAAAAAACGTTTGCCTTTTTACTGCTTCAGTGATTGTGCCACAGTTTATCTGAAGGGCTCTGGGACAATGAAAAACCTTCATCAAACGGAATATCGAATGATGATCATCTTTGTTAAGGGGCCCGCCTCGTCAGGGGTGTATGTGTGTTAGTGAGGCGGGATGATAAGCGCGACGCTTGCTGGTGCTTCTAGCGCGGTATAGCCTCTAAGCGCAAGGCTCTGAACTGGCGCGCAGTCTTCGCGTCGTCAAATGATAACTGTGAAATTTGTGCGGTGACCGCATTTTTATATTACGGGTAAATGAAGATAAAGGTGTGAAGCAAGTCCCTTAAGTGCTTTCAAGAATCTGTACCACATGTTTTACACCGAAAAATTACTCTGAAAACATGCGTTTCAGCCATTATAACTCTTCTAGAAATACAGTTTAAAAACATGATCCAAAATCAAAAGTAATTTTCGGGCCTCAGCGAACCCTTAAATGCTTTTCGTAAGCAGATCCCACTCGGATATCTTGAGTAGTTTTGAAATCGCGTTGTTTTTCCTGAAGCTCTGCGCACCGTGTGTGTGTGACCAGGTAGGCGGGCCCCCTTAACAGGTGTCACTAGTCAGCACAATCAATGGGCAGGTTTAATTTGCCAGAGTGCATAGAGGATGATGGAGTCTATCCTAGAGGTCATTGAAATTGCGAGTTTTTTCGCGGTCTCTGGACATGAGGGAACCAGGTGACCATTCTGGGACGTCCACCACGAGAAGAGTCGGCGTCGAGCCTCGTTGATCTCGGCGTCGGGACGCTGGGCGCCGAGAGACAATGTCTCCGCCGAGCATCAGACCCTGGCCGGCACGTATCGTTCCGCCGCTCGCCCCGACACGAGACGTCTCAGCTCCACGGCAGGTGTTCACGACGACGACGACTCAACGAGGTCAATAGCTGTATCCGAATGGTGTCCTAATGGATCCCTTTGCCAAGGGATTCATAGATAGCGCATCGTAATGGACGCGGCCATCTTTTGAGTTGTATCCGGATTCTCACAAGGGATGTCGATGCATCCTCTCATGCGTCCACTAGTTCACATCCACTGATACGTCCATACATCCCTTAGCTTTTTTATATTGTGAACATAACCCTTTAAAATAGAGAGTGCAATACGAGATAGTTAATCAAAACGGATTCTTAACTTGAAGATAAACACGTAAAATGTAACTATGGTATTTATAAATACTTATACTATACGTATATGTTTACATAATTCACATAAACAGTAACTTAATTTGATTTGTAGGAACAACAAGAGACCGAATAAAATTTTCTTCCATATTCCAATTCCCAACAATAATTTAAATCATCCGAAATTGTTTAGAAATTTGAATGTTCATTTACGTTTTACTTGCCCACCTTTTGATGTCATGAATATAAAAGACCAATCCACATTAGTACAATGACAAACCAACAGGTAGTGCTAGCTGTATAACTATTCGGATATCGTACATACTTTAGAATGTATCCTTTAAATTGTGGATGTATTTGTTTAGGGATGTAGGGACATGAACTTAATGGTCGCAACCCTAGGTATTCGGACACAGCCTATATAACACTTAGCAACTCCTTGCTGCTCTCTCTCTGTTATATATATATATATATATAAATATATATATGTACCTATATCAGAATGCAACCCTTCATGCTCTTGCACTGTGTCATTATTGGATTGCAGTTATTTAAAGATTTATCTCCCCCCCCCTCCCGGTTTCTTTTTCCATGACGCTCAGCCAGCAGATAAGCAAGCTAATCAGGTAGTGCCAACAAAACGGTTCTCACTAAGAAATCAGCCAACGGGGAAAACAAACATTGGTAAAGCCAACATGAGACTATTTCTTTTAGCCTAGCGTCGAAAGAATTTATAATATTCTGGGTGTTCTTATCCAGATAATTACGTTGATAAGTTTTTAAAGAATGGAATATCTTAATCAATGCATATATACATATACATATATATACAGCCGCAAATTATATTGTGTAGTGTCAATGTGTTACACAACGATGCAACCGTTATGATTCTAATGCCGTCAAATAAAATAACTAAAACCACTACGTCTTACTCAATCAACCTCTTAGCAACCGTTGTTAAGAATTATGTACTGTGAAATGTAATTTTATGCATCTGTTTATGGTAAGTAATGCATTGATTGGCCACAGTTTCCAACTCCTTAGCAAACAAACACCCCCCCCCCCCCAACCCCCCTCCCCCCCGCCCTGATATGAATGTGTGAAAGCAAAGTACGTGAATTTGGTTATAAGTGAAATAATTTTTTTTGATCGTAAGTCATACTGGTCCAATTCAATTTTTTAGATTAGGATAAGAACACCCATGATATTATAAATTCTTTTGACGTTAGGCTAAAAGAAATAGCCTTATGTTGGCATTATCCATTTTTTGTTTTCCCGTTGGCTTATTTCTTAGTGAGACCCGTTTTGTTGGCACTACCTGATTCGCTTGCTTCTCTGCTAAATTAGAAAGGGGAGAGAATCTTTGAATAACTTCAGTCCAATCATGTCATAGTGCAAGAGCATGAAGGTTTGCATTCTGATTTGCGACCGAAAGAATACGGGAAAAATTCCCGTTCCTTCTATATGATGAGTGAGACGCGATAAATGTATGAGTAACATAGAATCACACAAGGGAGTTGTTTGTATGTCTGGTGTTCGGCTCACGAACGAGTGGTGTTTCATTCGTAAACGATTTCGTTCAGAAGGGAAGGAAAAAAAAAAGATTCTTTCGATATCTAAAAGAATACGTTCTTCGAGAGTCGATTACTCGAAAGCTGAATACGATTCCGGGAGAATATGAAACGCCGAGAGAGAGCGAAAGACGTTGTGAAGGAGAGACGTGTTTCGTACGTGAAATGCCTCATGACTTTAGGAGTCAGAGTTATCGACAATCGCAGTGACCCGCTGGTTCACAAGAGGGAACGATAATATCTTTGAAAGATTTGTGCAATGGGAGTGCATGACTTGATGCAATCTTTTGGACATACGCCATTGCTAAGCACTTTTTCTGTAGAAGAAAACTAAAAAATACCCAAAAGACAAAAAAATCAATTAAGCAAAAAATTTACTGTTGTCAACAGGATATAAACACCACATAAAATTCCATAACGGAATATGGTCAACAAACAAAGAAAAACAAAGAAAAATGGACTAAGATAGGTTGGTTTGGTGTTTTTTTTTTCGTTCTCTTAGTCCATTTTTTTCCCTTTGTTTGTTGCCTATATTCCTGTTATGGAATATTATGTGGTGTTTATATCCTGTTGACAACAGCAATTTTTTGCTTAATTTGTGTTTTTCGTCTTTTGGGTATTTTTTAGTTTTCTTCTACAGAGAAAGTGCTTAGCAATGGCGTATGTCCAAAAGATTACATCAAGTCAGGAAACGATAACTAATCAGAGAAAATAGGTCTGACGTGAGAGGGGATGGGGGCGGGGGGTTAGGTACTAAAAAACAATCGCGTTACACTTATTTCCCCCTCCTCGCCGCCTTCCCATTGTTACGCTAGCGCCTGCGTTGGAGCATTCAATACAGTCCCATCAGCAAGGAAGTTTCACTTCAAAAACCATTCTGTACTTTTACTAAAGAATCCCTTGGAAACCAAAGGCCAAGAATTAGTTTGTAATAACACAAGAAAATGTATTTTAACCTCGCACATCAACATGGCTATGGTTATTTTTGCAAAAAATATGAAATACATTTTTTGAGATAAAAAAAATAATTGGCGCATAATTTTATATTTTAACCGATGTTTCATTCAAGCATAATTTTATTTTAAACAATGGAAAAGATAATCGAGTATTCAACTATTTGTCTTTATTTTGCTGTATCATGCTGATTTATGTGCACAGTTAAAAATGGTAAGCTTTTCAAGGAACGGTTTACAAATAACTTGAACTATTGGAGGTACTGGGACAACAAAAAGCTTACATGTCCGGGTAAGAATCCGAACCCAGTATATCTGCGAACACTATTTTGTTGTTACACAGTTGTTTGCATCTTAATGTACAAATTTTGAAAAAATATCTGTAATTTTACATGGATATATCTGTTCCATTTAAAAAAATTGGTTGTCTGTAAAGTCGGTTTACGGACGATAGTTTAACGTGACAACGTCATAACAAAACATTGATGAAATGATTGCATACTATTATGAAAAAAATTGAATCATTTTTGTTTTAATAATTAAAGAATAAAACTTGAAATACTAGTAGTCAGATTTTTAAAATGCAAGAATAATTAACATTTAATGCCGAATTGTTGTTGTAATAAGCAATGAAAACCACATTAACTTTTCACTTCACTTTATCAACAGTCGACGAAACAGTTCATTGTAGATGACTTGTAATTAATTTAAAAAAAAAACTGGCGTTTAGCTATAAAGTTTAAATATAGTTATGAACAAGTTTTCATATAAATAAACTGTAATCAAATATCTATCATAAATTATATGAATCACCATAATTTTTTTAGTCAATTGTAACATAACCTATTATTACTGCACTCGCAGACAGCTTTACGGAACACAGCGCAACGGAACAATGAGCGTAACGGGACACAGCGTAACGGAACAATGTGCGTAACGGGACACAGCGTAACGGAACAATGTGCGTAACGGGACACTTTTTCGTGCGTGCAGCCGGCGTTCATCGATTTATTAGACGTTGTCACGTCAAAAACCATTTTAAGTGTGGGAAATATCCGCGGGTTGGCTCACCTACAGGATGGACTTTACAGCCGTCTGAATGCTCAGGCAAACGTCGTCTGCCGACTTGCGAGACTTCTGATCCACGCAGTCAGTGGTTCGAATCATCAAGCCATTGGGAAACATGCATACAGACGGACACGCATTTACATATTTCCAAAATATATTTATATCGGGTTTAAGACCCGGTTTCACACGCCATGATAATTTTCTTTTTAATTTTATAGACAATACTTTTCTTTAAAAGAGAAATTTTTTCTCGATTCATCCCATGCATTCATTTTTCTTATCAGTAATATTTTAAACAGATATTTACTAAGTGTAATATTAGGCGTAAAAAGGCGCGCCCATATAATGATTAACAACTGTACCATTTTACAACAATCAGTAATGTATGTTGAATTATTAGCGACAGAACCACAAATGCAAGAAAGGTGTCTAGTTATATTTTCAGAAAGAGCCATTAGTAACAGTAATGGCAATTAAATGTAATATATATATATATATATATATATATATGGCTTGTGAGATAGAGTCTTACGTTGCACATACGACCAACAAAGTTTTTTTTTTGGGAGATTTTTAAAATTACGTACAAACTCACGGTGCGACTATATTATATATAGGTATATATGTATAGATTTCCATTTCTTTCAGTACACTGACATTAATTCAAAAACGCACGACACTTATGAGCGATGCCTTCATCAACTTCCCAAAAGACTGTTCCTTCTATTTCGGTACCAGTTCCCATTTTAGTTTCAAAGCCTCTTTTCCACGTCTCGCTGGTGTTATTCCAACGAGGTTTGGTGGTTATTTTTCATTAACACAGAACTGCCGGCAGCAAAAAAAAAGCGGCACATCTTTCACTATTTACGTAACGGGAACAGGGGTGACACAAATGCGTGGTCGATGTATTCACGCAAATGGTTTATGGAGATAACAACCGGAAACAAAACCATCTTCGTTTCAACATATATTTAACCCATTACAATTGTCTATACTTGGAATTTTTAAAAAATTTTAAAAAATTTCCTTTGATAATAAATATTTTATATTTTTATTGAATTCCTGAAGTTTACACAAACTGTCTGCTGAGTTTATTTTTGGTAATTACTATAAATATTAAAATTGTATACGTCATAATATTTTGCACACTCGTACACAAAAACCCACAAAAAATTACATTTCTGGAACATAAACAAAGTCGGATAATATGCTACTTTAACAAAGAAGTTTTTAGGAAAGTTTCAAGTATAATATATTTCCAAACAAAATTATGTTTGTTTGTCCGAATTAATTGTATAAAATCATAGTAAGAGTTTAATATATCAACAAAAGATAATAAACATAGATCAGAATATTTACGTAAACGAAAAATTGTTTATGTTAGTAACTTCCAGTGCATTTTTAGTAAACAACATCTAACAAAATAAGACATAATACATGAAAACAAAATTTCCATGACTATGTCACACCAAGAACAAAACAACAAGCTGATTAGAAGGAAACGTTCAACACACGATAACTTAAACCAACATAAACAACACTGTTGGTTCCGTTATCTATTTCCAAGTCAATATTTACTGTTTCTTGAGGAGATTAACAGTCAAGTTCAGGCAACTTTCAACCGTTACCCAGTCACAAGAAAACGGTTTCAAACTTTTTTTTTTCCTTAACGCCATCTACGATTGTAATGCCACGAGCAAATTAACTCATGCCAGAGCCTTAGCCAGGATTTTGTGAAAGAGGGCGTTGTTTAAACCATTTTATAATTTTTTATGATTAAATTTTCTTTTTTAATTTAACTAAAATATATATATTGACTTACAAAAATTCCGAGGAATAGTGGACTTTAAGATCTCCAACGTTTACTCACAGAAATTTAAGCAATTACATGGTTCAAGGAAAGAAAACTGAACCTTTTATAGTTTGGTTTAAATCTAACTGTTTTAAAACTTTTTTTCTTAGGTCAACCATTTGGAGAATTCGTTAAAAAAAGTCATAAATGAATACATATATTAATTTTATTAAATACATGAAATACATGAGACACTAATAATAAGTCTGTATGAAATTAAATGCTTACAAAACACTATATAAACAGGAATTAAATATATACTATCTGAAAACACGATTCCTGGTGTTTTTTTGTGTGTGGGATTCATGTCGGTCAATAATGAGAAGGATACAGATTATTGCAGCTCACTAAAGATACAAAAAAAAAACCTGGCAAGATAATATCTGTGTAACCTTATGTAGCTAGGTTCGGTAAAGAGCAAATTCACGTGTTATTTTGCAAATACACTTATAACACGAAACTCGGGACACGAAATTTAACGTAGAATTCTACTAAATAATGCTAGCGTGATGAATATACGCAAACTGTGTTTTTAAACTACAATTCTTGACGTGAATAACACGTAGTTTCCGCATCCACCGCTAAAATTCGTTGCAGCGACGTCGACTGTTAAATTTTAAACTATACAATGAAACGGCTCCTACAAAAAGAGAGAAAGAGTGGAAAAAAATTCCACAAACTCCGGCTTTGGACCTTATTTTCGACAATGAATTTGATTTTATTTACTGTTAATCTCGTTAAAATATCTTTAAAAATCTAAACCTCTATAAACTTTGGTTCACGCCATGCGCCACACAGTTGGCAGCACCGCGGTTACACATTTACGTTCCATGCAACTTCCGTTCCCATTCACGGAATTTACCCCCACCAAATGCCGTGTCCCGACAGCTAAGATGTTGCACTGTACAACTGCGTTTGAAAGAGTCTGTAAAGGTACTGTACAGTGTACGTAAACAGTAGTTGTGATATCGTGCGAGCTAGATGTGTGACCTGCTGGGAAACAGGAAACCACCCGGAAAACAAAATTCAGAACGCGAACAGCTCTATAGGTGCCGGATTACAGTATGTCACGGAGAAAATAATGCTGTTGAGATCGGGGCGCGGGGACGTACCACAACGCCGAAATACACTAACGCCCAAAAATGTCATTGCAGGACTGCCACAAAGGTTAGGTTAGACTAGGTTAGGTTAGACTAGGTTAGGTTAGACTAGGTTAGGTTAGACTAGGTTAGGTTAGACTAGGTTAGGTTAGACTAGGTTAGGTTAGACTAGGTTAGGTTAGGTTAGGCTAGGCTAGCAAGGCTAGGTTAAGTTAGGTTAAGTTATATTACGCTAGGTTAGGTTAGGTTAGGTTAGGTAAGGTTAGATTTGATTGTGGTATTTCGGCGTTAAGGTACATTTACGAAACACACACAAATTCATTCAGTTGTTATTTCGGCGTTGTGGTACACAGCAGTTTCCTAGCTGTCGGCGTTGTGGTCGATTTTGACATTCGGCGTTATGGTATTTCGGCGTTGTGGTAACGACCCATCTTCTACATGGATTTTTTTTGGACGGTCCTGGGTTTGGCGTGCGTGGGTGGTGGTGGTGGTGAGCCACAGCGAGGGTCCTGCTATGCCGTTTGGCACACGGCCCGCGAGCAAAGCGCGCGTGCAGTGAGCCCCACAGTCAAAACACCTTCAGCTGTCCTGAAAGGAAGACTTTTTTTTTGGGGGGGGGGGGGCAATAGGGTAGGAGGGGGGGGGGGAGGTGAGTTGTCCTCACATCACTCGGCGGCGCTCTTCAAAGAGAACGCTTTCGAGAGACGACAGAGGGGAGAGACACAGAGAATGTGGAAGGGGAAAAAAAAACACAACTCCCGCGCGGCCAAAGTCCCGCTAATTCTGACCCCAGCTCGAACGAAACATCGGTTAATCCGGACAGGATAATATTATTAAATAAATAGGAAGGATTATTTTGTTCTTTTGTTTTGTAGATCCCACATCAGTTCGTATAGGTTAAAAAAAAATTATGTCTACGTACGCAGTAGTATTAAAAAAAAAAATTAAACTGTATAGAAATTGTAATTGAAAAATAAAAAACAACGACCAAAACGTCGGTGAGGTATTTTACTTGGACACGGCTACAATCCAGAAACCAAGCAACTTCAGACAAAGGTCGCGAAAACATGCGATACTTACTAAAAATGAAAACGAAATTTAGTTTAGCAGTAAATATGTAAGAAAATTTATTAAAGAAACATGATACAAGAGAGATTTATTTTTTTGCAATTCCAGATTTTGATGTCTGCGTGTGGTGTCTAATCACAAGAATTTACTGCCTAAAGATGATATCCGATAATTATTTGCTTAAGTTCTGAAAGTTATTGAAGCATTTTAATAAGGTTTAAGATGCAACTAAAGAATCATGCCTAACTTTTGAAGTGAAAACTTCTTTAGCCGCGTTGAGCGATTTTTGGTAGCGGCAAAACTTATGGGTTCGCGTCACCGACATGCTGTAGTACAGTAAGTGAAGTTAATTTGACCACGTGAATACATGACCTAGGTCTAACATCACTGTAAGTCATGACTAGGTAATGAATTTTTACAAAATTTTTACATACCACTGACATGTGTTGTGACTAAAAAATGATTTAAGGATAAATGATATCATGCTGACATCGTACTGATAAAAATACCAAAATAATTTTCTTACGTAAATTTGACGTAGAAATGATGTCATATGACACATTTAAAAACAAAGTTTTAAGTTGTCACTTCTGTTGACAGTCCCCATGACTGGCTATTTTTTTTTGACGTGACGACGTAATAAATCGATGAACGCCGGCTGCACGCACGAACAAGTGTCCCGTAACGCACATATTCCCGTTACGTTGTGACCCGTTACGCTCATTGTACGCTTGCACCGAATTTATCTCGCTTCCACTCGATTGTAACAACCATCGATTTGAATTTTTCGACGCACATTAAACTTGAAACACTCCCATTCGTTTCCTACTGTTCCTATCATCGTCCTATCCTTAACAGGATAACCCAGATTGGAAGAAGTTAAATAGCAAACATTTATAAAAGTTATAGTTAAAATAATCTATTCGTTAAAGTAATAAACATATTTGAATTAATGAGTGCAAATAAAAGTAAATTTAACTATTTAATTGCAGATTTCATTTCACTCCTTTGTATCAATACAAAATAGTGATAATTCAATAAAAATGATTCAATTTTATTCATAAAAGTATGCAATCATTTCATCAATGTTTTGTTATGACGTCGTCACGTTAAACTATCGTCCGTAAACCGACTTTACAGACAAACCTTTTTTTTTTATTTAACATCCAGGTATAACAAAACACTTAAAAAAGAAAGCGTAGCGCGCAGTTGCGTCTCCGTGTTCTCACGCTCAGTGAACCCTAAACGGCCAGGGTAGTGTTGAGGGGGGGGGGGACCCCAAGGCCACGTCTCGCGGAGACAATGGGCTCTGATTGGCCGCGCGCAAGGCCGCAAGGAGGTTGCGGATGGTTAAGGAGCGGGATTAAAAAAAAAAAGAGTAGTGAGGATGGGGGTGATGGTTAAATCGCGAATGTGTCGCCTGGGTTCATCTGCCCCTCCCCTCCTTCTTCTTCTTCGCCGTCGTTCATCAAACACTCACTCCTTAACTCTCTCTTCCCCCCCGTCCCCGTGTTCTTTTTCGCTGGCCTCGTGACGTGATGATCACCCCCACTCTACGCCGTGTTTGAACGAGTGCTAAGTGACCCTCGGACCGCCTGAGGGGGGGTGTGGGGGAGGGGGGACAGTCAGCTGTCACGTGACCACCAGCAGAGAGAGGCCATACTGCGCGGGAAAACCTTCCTCCAGTTCGTCGTCGCGCTCTCCCGTCGACGTCGACTAGTCTTCCTCCTCCCCCTACCCTCCTCCTCCTCAACGACAACAACCCCTGCGATATGCTACGCCGGAGAGCATCGGCCTGCTCTGACGTCGGCCCGCTGTCCTGACGTTACGACCGCGAGGGAACTACCGGTAAGTAGGGGCTTTGAATATATATACTGTATAGAAGTCGCGAGTGGATAGGATTTACTCTACGTTTTTCAGAAGCGTATGATGAGCAGCTTGGGAACTTCACCGCTGCAGTGCGCTGCCGTAACGCCCTGTATCGTCTTAGTTGTTATTTACACGTTAGAGCGCAGCACTGTCGCCTGCTGTCATTCCCCGCACCCCTCATCCATCATTCACTGCAGCTCAACGTCGTTCAACAGGAGGGGGAAGAGGTGTTTGAAGAGTTCGACACTTGTCCGCTAGGGACCACCACAAGTCGATGCCCTAGAGATGGTGGCGATTGCGGCGGTGAATTAACCAATTACCTCAAAACCGTATTAGAAATTTTAACCTGGGCTGGCGACTTCTATACAATATATATATTCAAAGGTAGGGGGGCATGCATATTTCGCGAAAAGATCCCGAGACTAGCTGAAAGTCAAAAACAATGTAGCACCGTCTGTGTGTTCCGTGATTGGGGCGAGTTTCTTTCAGGTAGGCTACATGTCGATTGTTACAACACCAATCACATTGTCAGTGCGAAATCAAACGCGTCTTGATTGGCTCTGGTCGAGCAAGGCGACCACTTCTCGCGCAGACGGCCGCCTAATCACAAGGAAGAAACCGCTGGTGCGGGTGTACCTTGTTGCAGTCTACTAGACGTTCAGGTTTTCTTCGCGAAAAATACATGCCCCTACCGGTAAGTAAGAGACCGGAAAAATTTCGCGATTTCAATGACCTGTAGGATAGACTCCACGATCCTCTATGCTTTTGCTCATTGTTAAGAGACCGGAAAAATTCGCGGGTTCAATGACCTCCAGGATAGACTCCAATATCCTCTACACTCTCGGGCAAAAGCCAACTGTTCGTTGGCTGCTGACTTGTGAGTCGCCTCGACTGGGTGGCCTGCGATTCGACACTTCAATGAGTGAAGGTCTCTAATTGGTCCTACAGTACTACAGATTTAACAGTGGACCAATGGCAGAAGCAGCACTAAGGTATAATGATTTGAATTTTAGCATAACACGAAATGAACCCGCGAATTTTTCAGGTCTCTACTCATTGTCTACTGACTCGCGACACATGTCAAGTGGGACGCTCGTGATTCGGTACTTCTTTTGTTGAAATTTTTTTCATTGGCCGAGTGTCATTCAGATTAACTGTGGCCCGATAACTGATGCGGTAAAAAGGGAAACGTATTTTGATTCTAGCCTATCGCGAAATGAATCCGCGAAATATTTCAGGTCTCTACCCGGTAAGGTAATTTTCTTGTGGTGTTTAGCAAGGGGGGGGGAGGGAGGGGTCAAGCCGAATCTCACCCAATCTCAACGTGGTTGAGAAAGGGGGGGGGGGAGTGTCTCGGCAATTATCACGTTACTTCCCCCCCCCCCCCCCCATTTTCCCAGCATGAAACAAGTGTAAAATTGCGAGAAACCTGGAGTTTAAATAAAGTAAAAACACGTTTCGGGTACAAAGCCAGGTTTTTAATTTTTCTTAGAGTCTTTTTTCGCTTTTATCAGAGCCGTTTATATTAGTTTAATAAAATTTTCATGCTGTGTTGTGCTGTGTTGTGCTGTGTCGTGCTGCTAACTGAGCGCAATGGTGGAAATTTTTTTTCCCCCCGCAAGGAACAGTGTAAAATTGCGAGAAAAATTGGTTAAGTCAAGTAAAACACGTTTCTCCTTAAAAAGAGGGTTAATTCCTGCACGATAATATTTATCGCGGTTATGCAAACGATACAAAGTCACACTCGAGACCACACACGAGTCCCCGTGGACTAAATTAGAATGAATGTTCTCTTTACGAATTCTAGTAGTTCCTGTTTAAGTAATTTGTCGTTCGATTTTCTCACTGTGATTCCAGTCTTAAACACTAGTCTTAACTAGTCTTAATAAAAAATAATTAAACAAATTATGTATTTTTTCAATAAATCCAACTAAGTTATGCACAAATAAACGTATTTACACTACAGATACACATTTTTAAAAATATCACATTTGATTAGGGCCAAAACTCACGACATCTCACCAACGTTGGAAAAGGAGGGGGGGGGGGGGGGAAGGTCAAAAAATCACCAAAATCGCCTCAATTAATGAACGCCCCCTAATGAGAGTTTTGTTTGTCCATTGTTCATTTCCAACAGATTTTTTAAGTCTTGTCTACAAGCTAGATCGTTGGGACGCACGGAACTCTGCATGACCCACCAAAAACTTTAAGACCATCAAGAGATATAAGATGATACCATCTCCGTTATAAAATTCTTCTAATAATTATTTATTTTAATAACCCTTAAATTTCTCAATTTACCATTTCAGTCCATTCGTCCACTGAAGTGGACAATTTGTGTCTCGATGATACACGGAGTTTATGGAACTTTGAATTTGTGGGGTAAGTTGTACCCACATTCTAGTGCACATCGAACTTTAAGGCTATGAAGTAAACACATTTATAAAACTTTTATTAATTATTATAAAATAATTATACATTAATATAATAATTATAGTATAAGATTATGACCACACAAATAAAAAGTTTAATTATATTAAGAAAAATAAATAAAATTAGGCATATCATAGGATTTGACTATGTGTGACTGAAAGGGTTAATCATCGCGGATTTAAGTAATAATTAGTAAACAAAACAAAACTTTGGAGTTCTATGAAAGCTTTAACACAAGTGGACCTTTTTGTGTAAATATTATAGACCTCGGTACACGGCAATTGATAGGACGATAGGAGTAACTTCGTGAAAATGAAACGGAAGTCGATTAACGGAAGTATGACACAAAAAGATGGCGGACACACGTGTAGCAACATAAGCAGGTATAGTCACTTGCGCAAACATTAGGGTACATACCATAAGTATTGATGTGCCAAATGAAACTTTATTATAGTGAATCTACACTGCAATATATTTGGAAAACTTAAATAGTCATAGAAAAAAGTCATTCAAAAATTTATAATAAGTAAGAAAATTGGCTTTCTAGTGTTGATGGTAAATAGTCTCCTTCATAAACCCCTAATAGTCTCGATAGTGAAATTGTAGAACGCGCAATTAATACAACCAAGGGTTAATATTTGACGAGGTTCAAACCTGAACACTGTAAAAACATTTTTAAAACATTTTTTTAAACTTTTTAATCATATACACATAAAATATAGTCATGGAAAATCTCGTTCGAGTTTGTTATTGGTCTGTGTTCAGTTCAGTTTGTTCTTCAGATCAGGATTCAGGCAGAGTGACAGATGGAACCGAGCGTGCATGGGACCATTTGGTCTGAGTGACAGGCAGGTGCAAGACAGACGGTTGACACGCGGACAGATTGACAGTCGCACGGACAGAGGACAGCTGGACGGACAGATGCGCAGGAAACGCTCCAAAACTTCCTCGCGTGCGCCTTTTTTCCCTTTGAAAGCCACAGAAACCAAAATAAGGAAGCATCACATCAAAACACAACTGGAAGAATATTCTACTGCGTTTAGTTCAGTATACATCAATCACTTATATGAGGGTTAGCTTGTCGGTGGAAAATACCTAGAACATTTTATGACAATCGAAAACTCTTTAAGAATACGAGGGAAAAACTTAAAGATGATTAAAGATGATTACTGCCTAAAAAGGCTTCTTTTTCAAAACGTATGATAAATTGAATTAAAAAACTCTAACGTTCAATTTTAGATGAATTTCAAATGATTTTCATTCCTTAAAAAAAAAAACAACTACTGAAAGACGTCATTCTGGCCCAAACACCAGGTTACCTTGTCTTTTGCCAAGGAAACTTTAAAATTCAAGATGGCAGAGATCAAACAAACACATTACACTGTAAAAAGTAGTTTTACTTTTTACAAGGAACGATTCTTGGAAACTCAGTTGCCAACGACATCACTTGTAAAACTGCAAGGCAGAGTTTTGTAAAATTGCAAATGGTATAAAGCTATGCCTTGCAGTTTTACAAGTAATATTTTTGGCAACTGGGTTCCCGAGGACTTTCCTTCTAAATATTTTTTTAAATGTAAAACGTAATTTTGGTTATGTAACTACATTCATACATGTTCTGACAACTTAAATGGACCCAAAACCGAAAGGAAAAAAAAAGCAAATAAGTAGTTGTGTGCTGTATAGCGCCTCTCATAAAATTACGGTTTAATTTTTTTTTGCCTTTTTTTTCTCTGCACGTGCGGCCAGATTATTTTATGTATGCTATAAATGCTATGCATTCTATGTAATATATGTAAGCTATGTATGGTATGTATGGTATGTATGCTATGTATGGTATGTAAGCTATGTATGGTATGTATGGTATGTATGGTATGTAAGCTATGTATGGTATGTAAGCTATGTATGGTATGTATGCTATGTATGATAGTGAACCGCGTCCCATTCTGCAGTCGATACAATCTGAACAATTGATAGAACAACCATTGTTTAGCTGAACCAAAAGTCTCTATCGCACATTATCTCAAAAATCAACAAACGTACGAACTGGAGATTTCAACAGCCACAGCAGAGTGTTATATTGTAACTCAGCGAAGGATTGTGTTTTTAACTTACTTCATGAGCTTTTCACGCAAATCCTGTAGAGAAAACGAAATATTTTGTGTGCCGCGAAAAAATATCTGACAGAAGTTCGTTCCGCCAGATGTTTCGCGGTGTCAGAATGAATCTTCAATCATTCACTAAAAACTCTTTGCGACACTGATAACATCACGTGTGAATCTGATAAATTTCCGTTGCAGTTATTATAAAAAAAACTTTAAGAATAAACCGTGTCCTATCGTGCACTAGTAATACGGTTAGGGTACACCCAAACCCTTAAGGGGGTGCCTCCCATTTCAGGTGATGATTTATATACATATTTATATTAATAACTGATCAACTTTTAGACTTTTTCAATTGTTTAAATTTCGAGTAATTAAAAATATATATAGCGCATACTTTTTGCATAATTAGCTGCCAAAGTTACATTTTTAACATTTTTGGGTTGTGCAAATAAGGAGAATTTAATTTATTGCAGAACTGAAACTTTTTAGGTTTAACTGCAATGCCACTAGCTACTTAATGATACGGTTTGCATTTCCATCACAAAAAAAAAAAACATTTCATGTTTCTTAGCTGTCAAAATCGTAACAAATTTGAGAATTTTTAAATGCCAGGTAAAATTAATTAAAAATTTTCTGAAAGCAATTCAAACCATTTCTTGAAGTGGCCAAAGGCATTGCAGTTAAACCTAAAAATAAAAAAAGTTTCATTTATGGCAAATAAATTATGTTCTCATTATTTTGTACAACCCAAAAAAAAACGTTAAGCAAAAAAAAAAAACTTTGAAACATTTGGCAGCTTATTATGCAAAAAAAAAAGTATGCGCTGAATATCTATATATCATTTCGTGAAAATAAAAAAAAATTGAAAACGTCTACAAGTTTATTTGTTAATTACTGTGAATATAAAAACCTTGACCTGAAACGGGAGGCTTGTTGTGACTTGGAATGTGTGAACGCAGTGGCAAGGCCAAGGCTGGGCGGGGGAAAGCGGAGGGGGCAGTCTGTCACAGTCGGTGATGGGCCTTGCAGGGTCCCCAAGATGGCGCTGGCGCGCAGGGACCGCCCGGCCCCGCACTCGTGTGGGCTGGGCCCGTTCCGCCCGCGCTGGCTCCAGCGGCTGGCCAACACTAAGTGCTTCCTGATTATCTACGGCCTGACGGGCAGCATCCAGGCCATGTCGCACATCTACACCTCGGCCACGCTCACCACGCTCGAGAAGAGGTTCAAGATCCCCAGCCGCATCATCGGTGCGCGGACACCAAGTCCTAACTTAGACACACACAAAACTTAGAAACACACAACTTCGAATTTTCTAAGTCATGACAGTTCTAAATTGTGATGTTTCTAAGTTATGCAATTTCTAAGATGTGATGTTTCTAAGCTATGCAAATTTATAAGTTGTGATGTTTCTAAGTTGTGATGTTTCTAATTTATGCAATTTATAAGTTATGCAATATCTAAGTTGTGATGTTTCTAAGTTATGCAACTTCTAAGTTGTGATGTTTATAAGTTATGCAACTTCTAAAATGTGATGTTTATAAGTTATGCAATTTCTAAGTTGTGAAGTTTCTAAGCTATGCAAATTTCTAAGTTGTGATGTTTCTAAGTTATAAAAATTCTAACTTATGACAGTTCTAAAATTATGTGTTTTTTAAAAGATTTCTAAGTTATTACTGTTCCAAGTTGTGACTTTCTATGTTATGTGGGGATCCCACATAAAACCACTAAAATATTTTTCCCCTGTCGCGAAATTGTTTAATTGAAAAAATAATTGGTGGTATTAACACGTCACATTATCATATTATATACCTAACTTCAAACGTGTGCAAAATAATTTATAGTATTAACTGTTTAACGAATTTTTTAACAAGATGGGCAGTATTTAAATAATATCCCTGGCCAAAAATCAAGTCCGAAGCCGGAATCCACTCGACTGCAAATTTATTTTGAAAAAAAAAAAAAAAACCTTATGATAGTACCTCGTTCGTAGTGGTTTAGAGAACCAACAAAATGTTAAATATCTTTTAACGACATGTTACTTCCAACACAATTTTACTGACCAGTAAATATCAGGAATTTTTTAAGTTATTATATTCGCGATATTCGCGAAAAAATTTACGGGTTCATTTTGTCACACGTGGGTCCGCTATATCTCAAAATTTACGCCGAGTAATGAGCGTTTATTTCATTTGCACACTAAAAATTTCACCCTGGGTTAAAAAAAAAAGGGGGGGGGGGGGAGGTTGTCTGTAAAGTCAGTTTACGGACGATAATTTTACTTGATAACGTCATAAGAAAAAAATATTGATGAAAAATTGCATCCTTTTTAATTTTCGAATATTATTCACACTCTTTTTTTGCAAATTTAATTAAAATAATTTGTTTAAAATTTAATCACGAACAATTAGTTAAAAAGCCCCGCCTTAACTTCTTTTTTTAGTAATTACAGGAGATTTTCTCGCACACGGTGGTCGGCCGGTTCTTTGCACGCTCGGGCTCAGGCGGAACGCGCCACAATCTTTTTTTCCCGTGCGTGCAGCCGGGGCGTTCATCGATTTATAAGACGTTATCACCAGAGTCCCGGAAATTTCGCGGATTCCTCTGGCCTTCAGGATAGATATTCAAAGTTATAGGTGTGCTAGACCCATGTTTACTTTCCCATTGGTCGATTTCTTAGCGAGAACATTTTTATCCTTGTTATTTTTTGGCACTACCTGATTCGCTTACTTCTCTCCTAGCTGGGCATGGTTGGGCTCACGTTCTTAAGAGGGGCGTGTCCGGATAACTGCGGGTCCAATCGTGAACACAGTGCGACAGTGTGGAGGTCTGCATTCTAGCTTGCGACTAAATGAACGCGCGAAAATTCCGTGGCTCTAGTTGTCACGTCCAAAAAAAAAAATGTTTCTACAGATGCTACCTGAAATGAATACTATCTTTTCGTTGTGTGTTTTATCGCGCTCGGCACGAGGTTCGGACGTCCACAAGTCGTCGACCTTGTGCGTCTTGTGCGTGGATCGGGCCAGGGCTGAGTTATGATTAGGGACACCTGTATTTCGCGATTTCATTTCGTGTCAAGGTATTTCACACAAAACACTGTAGCTTTTATCTAAGAGTCATGGCAAATGGTGAGTGTGCAGCATTTTTTTTTTGGGGGGGGGGGGGGAGGCGGGGTCATGATTCTTTAGGCGCGTTGAGGGTGAAATTTTTTTGTGTAATGAAATAAACTCTCATTACTCGACGTAAATTTTGACGGATAGACATAGCGGACCCGCGTGTGGAAAAATGAACCCGTGAATTTTTTTCGCGAATATAATAACTTTAAAAGATACCTGATATTTACTGGTCAGTAAAATTGTGTTGGGAGTATCATGTCGTTAAAAGGTATTGAACATTTTGTTGGTTCTCTAAAAGCACTACGAACGAGGTACTATCTATAAGGTTTTATTTTTTATTTTTTTCAAAATAAATTCGCAGTTCCAGTGGATTCCTGGTGACCACATTCCCATTGGCCCCGTCAAGAGCGGGACGACACCTCTCACCGACCTCAGCCAATAACTAGGGGCACCTGTATTTCGCGAATACATTTCGTGTCAAGGTATGTCACAAAACACTGTAGCTTTTTCTTAAGAGTAATGGCAAATCGTGTGCGTGCAGCAGTACGGTATATCCACATTCCCATCGGCCCCGTCAAGTGCGGGAAAACACCTCTCGCCGACCACAGCCAATAGCTACAAGAAAAAAATAACTACGGTGTTTTGCGATGTACCTAGACACGAAATGTATTCGCGAAATACAGGTGTCCCTACCAATACACTCTAAAAAAAAATTGTACTTTTACAAGGGAAATTCTTGGAAACCCTGTTGCCAAGGATATTTCTTGCAAAACTACAAGGCAGAGCCTTGCAAAATCGCACAAGGTTCAAAGCTCTGCCTTGTAGTTTTGCAAAATCGCACAAGGTACAAAGCTCTGCCTTGTAGTTTTACAAGTAATATCCTTGGCAACAGGGTTTCCAAGGATTTTCCTTGTAAAATATACAAAAATTTCTTTCAGTGTAACCACAGGAGAAAAGCTGCAGTATTTTTTTGTGAAATACCTCGACACGAAATGCCCTCGCGACATACAGGTGTGTATATAGTTGTGATCGGTCGGGGCGCGCGCAGGCGTGCTGATGAGCGGCAACGAGGTGAGCCAGATCCTGCTGTCCGTGGTGATGGCCTACCACGGCGGGCGGGGCAACAGGCCGCTGTGGATGGCCTGGGGGGTGGTCTTCTCGGGGCTGTCCTCCTACATCCTGGCGCTGCCCCACCTGCTGTACGGGCCGGGGGAGGAGGCCTTGTCGCTCACCGAGGAGTTCCTGGACCTGGCGGCGCTCAACTCCTCCGACCACTCGCGCAGTGAGTGCCGCCGAGAGAGATACTGAGATGCAGTGTGAGATACGGAGTGATATAGATGAGATATGTAGAGATTAAGATACAGTGTGAGATACGGGGAGATATGTATGAGATACATAAAGAGATTAAGATATATTTATAAGATATATAAAGACATTAAGTAAGATATAGTGAGATACGGAGAAATATAGAGATTAAGATTTTGAGTGAGATACGGATAGATGTAGATGAGATTAATAGAGATTAATATAGAGAGTGAGATACGGGGAGATATAGACGAGATACATAAAGATATTAAGATATAGTGAGATATGGAGAGATATAAATAAGATAAATATAATATAGATGGCTATAGAGATAGTGAGATATATTTATAAGATACATAAAGACATTAAGTAAGTTATAGTGAGATACGGAGAGATATAGATAATATATATAAATACATTAAGATATAGAGTGAGATAAGGAGAAATATTTCAAGATATAAAGATATATAATGAGATACGGAGAAATATAGATGAGAAATATAGAGATTAAGATATAGAGTGAGATACTGAGAGCTATAGATAAGAGATTAGGATAAAGTGAGATGCAGAGAGATGTAGACATATAGAGATAATGAATAATAGAGAAAATTAGAGGTAGATATAGAGATACTGTTAGATATAAAGTTAACATGTCAAAAATTTTATACTACACCAGAAATGGCCCGCCTCAACAATCCTTCAACAAAGACGTGTTATTAGGTGCACTGTCGAGTGTTAGCCGTGTATAGTTTGCTTACAGAGAAATGTGGGGTAGCCGCGGACACTTAGGAATACATCTCAAAATTAATGTACTAAATATTTTTAGAAAACCATTTTTGGTAAACATACATTTTAATTTGAAAAGCACGCAGTGCCCTAGTGTTTGTTATTTTAAATTTAAAGAGGTAGCCATTAAAAATAAATCAAATACTAAATGTCAATGACATCACAGGATAAATTATATGTTACAGTAGGTCAATATTCATCTCAGACATTACAATCAATTAATTACACACAATTCTTAAACGAAGCCAAAATTTGAAAACTAACGGATGTAAAATTGCTATGGTCCAAAAACCTATTCAAATCAAGATGACATCTTTGGATTTTTATATATATCCCTTAACTACAAGAGGTGATGTGATGTTGACCAGTATATTTTTGCGGATAAGTACACCCACGAAACTGTTTAAATATGTTACATCCTCACAGTCACCGCTCTAATTTCACAAGTTATCCTGTGAAATTAGAGCGGTGACCGAAACATAAAATGACGGATAAATGAAGATGAAGGTGTAACGCAAGTCCCTTGAGTGCTTTCAAAAAATTTGAACCGGTTGGTTTTTACGCCTAAAAGTTACTCCGAAAACACACCATTTTTAGTCATTTTAACTCTTCTAAAAGCTTTGGGACGACAGTAATCCTGTGAAATTAGAGCGGTGACCGAAACATGATATGACGGATAAATAAAGGTGTAATGCAAGTCCCTTAAGTGCTTTCAAAAAATCTTCACCAATTGGTTTTTACGCCTAAAAGTTACTCCGAAAACACACCCTTTTTAGTCATTTTAACTCTTCTAAAAGCTTTGGGACGACAGTAATCCTGTGAAATTAGAGCGGTGACCGAAACATGATATGACGGATAAATAAAGGTGTAATGCAAGTCCCTTAAGTGCTTTCAAAAAATCTGCACCGGTTGGTTTTTACCCCTAAAAGTTACTCCGAAAACACACCTTTTTTTAGTCATTTTAACTCTTCCAAAAGCTTTGGGACGACAGTTATCCTGTGAAATTAGAACAGTGACCGAAACATGATATGACGGATAAATAAAGGTGTAATGCAAGTCCCTTAAGTGCTTTCAAAAAATCTGCACCGGTTGTTTTTTACGCCTAAAATTTACTCCGAAAAAACGCCTTTTTAGTCATTTTAACTCTTCCAAAAGCTTTTGGGACGACAGTTATCCTGTGAAATTAGAGCGGTGACCGAAACATGATATGGCGGATAAATGAAGATAAAGGTGTAATACAAGTCCCTCAAGTGCTTTCAAAAAATCTGCACCGGTTGGTTTTGACGCCTAAAAGTTACTCCGAAAACACGCCTTTTTTTAGTCATTTTAACTCTTCCAAAAGCTTTGGGACGACAGTTATCCTGTGAAATTAGAGCGGTGACCGAAACATGATATGACGGATAATTAAAGGTGTAATGCAAGACCCTTAAGTGCTTTCAAAAAATCTGCACCGTTTGGTTTTTACGCCTAAAAGTTACTCCGAAAAAATGCCTTTTTAGTCATTTTAACTCTTCCAAAAGCTTTTGGGACGACAGTTATCCTGTGAAATTAGAGCGGTGACCGAAACATGATATGGCGGATAAATGAAGATACAGGTGTAATGCAAGTCCCGTAAGTGTTTTCCAAAAAAATTGTACCGGTTAGTTTTCACGCCTAAAAGTTACTCCGGAAACACGCCTTTTTCAGTCACTTTAACTCTTCCAGAAGCTTCGGGACGAGGCAGACCTACAAATGGCGGGTTGTTTCCAGAGGAGAAGCCGCTGCTCTGCACGACCAACAGGACCCTGGAGGGGATGTGCAGCCAGGCAGACTCCAGCGGGGAGTACTCCTGGACCCCTCTGGTGCTCATCTTCCTGTCGCAGTTCGTGCTGGGCATCGGCATCACGCTGGTGCACGCGCTGGGCCAGACCTACATCGACGACCACACCGAGAAGAGCAACACGCCCATCCTGCTCGGTGAGTTCGCCGACCTAGGGGACGCACCACAACGTACAACGTTCAATAATGCCGAAAACCATAACGCCGAAGGCCAAATTGACTACAACGCCGACAGCTATAAAACTGATGTGTACCATAACGCCGAATTACCTCAACGCCAAACAATGGCATTGTAGGACTGCCACAAAGGTTAGGTTAGGTTAGGTTAGGTAAGGTTAGCACACTAATTCATTAAGTTGTTTTTCATTTTGCTCCTGTGCCCCCCCCCCCTCCACGCAGCAACATTTTTCGGCGTTACTGTATTTCGGCGTTGTGGTACACAGCAATTTTCTAGCTGTCGCCATTGCGGTCAATTTGGCATTCGGCGTTATGGTATTCGGCGTTATTGTACGTTCGGCGTTGTGGTAACGACCCGCCGACCTCCACCGCTACTTTTCCGCTCCTCGTCTTGGATACAAGTCCTTCCGATAGAGTTGAAGACCTTGTTGCCCATGCTGCTGGCATAATGCTAGCTAGACATGCCTGGTGTTTCCCCGCCATTGTACCTCAATGGTGTGAAGAATGTATCACTGTTAGCCATTGCCATTTTGGGCTGCTGTGATGTGGCATTTGCATAGTTGGAAATTGTCGCATAAAGAAAAAAATGCTCTGTAAAGTGTAGTTCGAGTAGCTAGGCAAAACAAGTAGACGTTCCTTGGTTTACATCGTAGATTTCATAACCGTACAGAGATCACTGCCTCAATTGTGTGAAGCCTGCATCACTGTTAGACATTGGCATTTTGAGCTGCTGTGATGTGGCATTTGCATAGTTGGAAGTTGTCGCATAAAGAAAAAAAAAAGCTCTGTAAAGTGTAGTTCGAGTAGCTAGGCAATACAAGTAGACGTTCCTTGGTTCACGTTGTAGATTTCAACAGCCAGCATCTTGGGGGTGCATTTCACAAGTTTTAACGGTCATGCTTGTGATCTAGATCGTGGGCTCCCTCGTCCACAGTCGACTGACTGCTTCTTGGCTTCTGGGCTTAGGCCACCAAGCATGCACCCCATGTTTCAGCACACCTTGCTGCAGCCATTTTCAACAGAGATGTTTGCATCAATGATGCAAACACAGGCTCAACCCAGAAGCAAAGAAGTGCACGCATGCATTGATGATAAACCGAACAGTCTCTTTCAAATTAAAAGAAAGACATACCAAAATGTTAACTCAAAATTATATAAAGCACTAGCTGAAGTACCTGGCTAAGTTTGTGATGACTACGGACGCGTGATAGGCCCCTGGCCAAGCCGTTTTGACGACTGTATCACGTGCCGAACACCACCACTTCTCTCGCCTATCCACTACCCTCCCTCATACAGCTACAGCGCTAGAGCCGATCGAAATGTGGGAGGTTTTAATGGGTTTATTGACAATAATCGTATTGTGAATTGTGTAATTGCCACAAATTACCACAGACTAATGCAACTAATGACACAGTACTTGGTTTACAAACTATTATAAATTCCATTTTAAAATTTTAAAATAATTTTTTAACTGCAATACTTTCTGTTTTTTTCGTGGGAGGCATTATTGGGTCAAACCTTTTAACTGACTGAATTTTTCAATTTTTTTTTTTAACAGATGGATATTTAAAGTTTCGCGAGTAGATAAGATAAGCAATCGAAAATGCATCAGAACATGTCCATGAGCACCGATTTTTGGTTAAAATGTTTTTAGACAAAATAAATTTGCAGACTAGCTGCCCTTATTTTATACCTCCAATGTTCTTAGTTGTTGACGATGGAAAAATCAACGGGTGAATAATGCTGGATTAGGAAAATGCTAGAATAATCATAGCCAGTCAAATAAGCTGTTCTATGAACTGGTTACATCTCTACCATGTACACGAGAATTTTTGCGAGATTGGAGATACATCCATCTAGCAGCGATGTTGACGACTGTAATGTTTTTTTTCCAGGCGTGTACATGTCGCTGAGGATGCTGGGACCTGCCGTGGGTTTCGCCTTCTCCTCGTTCTGCCTGAGCCTCTACATCGATCCAACACTGACGCCGGTCATTCAGCGCAAAGACCCGAGGTGGCTGGGCGCATGGTGGCTAGGTAAGCTGAAATGCTCGCTCTTTTTTTTTTTAATAATATTCTTTGAATTGTTTCTTGCAAATGGAAAAAAAAAGACCGGATGGGCCACCTATTGATGCAGAAGTTGCTACTACGTTTCAGGAACTGAGATCTTTTCCCATTCTCGGGAAACGGACAGACCTTTTAACAGGCCTCCGTCGTCTAACATTCTGTCACTGGTTGTCATGTTTGGTAACTGCCATGTTATAAAAGTATTAGATGACTGTTTTGTTGTAATTTTATTGTTCAGTTTTGTGTAAGTGGACACACCCTTAGCAGTCCTGTATGTCTCTAACATTTTGTCAAAGGTTATCAGATTTGGTAACTGCCATGTCATAAAAGTATTAGACAACTGTTGTAATTTTATCCAGTTTTGTGTAAGTGGACACACCCTTAGCAGTCCTACATCATCTAACATGCTGTCACTGGTTCTCAGGTTCGATAACTGCCATGTCATGAAAGTATTAGATGACTGTTTTGTTGTAATTTTATTGTTCAGTTTTGTGTAAGTGGACACACCCTTAGCAGTCCTACATCGTCTAACATTCTGTCACTGGTTGTCATGTTTGGTAACTGCCATGTTTTTAAAAGTATTAGATAACTGTTTTGTTGTAATTTTATTGTTCAGTTTTGTGTAAGTGGACACACCCTTAACAACAGTCCTCCATCGTCTAACATTCTGTCACTGGTTGTCAGGTTTGGTAACTGCCATGTCATGAAAGTATTAGATGACTGTTTTGTTTGTAAATTTATTGTTCAGTTTTCGTGTAAGTGGACACACCCTTTAACAGTCCTACATCGTCTTAACATTCTGTCACTGGTTGTCAGTTTTTGGTAATTGCCACATTGTAAAAAGTACTAGATGACTTGTTTTGTCGTCATTTCATCGTGTAACGCGTGTATGGTGATGCCCTTCCTTTGCTTCGCACTGACCGCCAGGCTGGCTGGTGCTGGGCACCGTGAAGATCGTGTTCGGCGTGCTGCTGGCCTTCTTCCCGAAGGAGCTTCCTCCCAAGGAGAACAAGAAGGCGGTTGAAGGAGGCGTCGATCCGTCGGCGACAGACGCCGAAGTCTCCGGGAATAAGCCGAAGCCCCAGAGCAACGGGACCATCGTCGAGAAGGACACCGCCGTCTCGCCCGGGTCGGAGAAGCAGGCGGACCAGGAAGGAGACGGTGAGAACGTGCAACAACGCCTTTCAACTGAGGACCACCACCTCGGGAGATTTTGACGCGACAACGCCTCTAATAATTCGATGAACGCCGGCTGCACGCACGAAAAAAGTATCCCGTAACGCACATTGTCCCGTTACGCCGTGTCCCGTTACGCTCATTGTACGCTTGCGCCGCATCTATCTGTCTTCCACTCGATTGGAAAAACCATCGATTTGACTTTTTCGAGGCACATTAAACTTGAAACACTCCCATTCGTTTCCTACTTTTCCTATCATCGTCCTATCCTGAACAGAATAACACAGATTGGAAGAAGTTAAATAGCAAACGTGTATAAAAGTTATCGTTAAGATAATCTCTTCGTTAAAGTAATAAACATATTTGAATTAATGAGTGCAAATAAAAGTAAATTTATCAATTAAATTGTAGATTTCATTTCACTCCTTCTTTGTATCCATACAAAATAGTGATAATTCAATAAAAATTATTCAATTTTATTCATAAAAGTATGCAATCATTTCATCAATGTTTTGTTATGACGTTCTCACGTTGAACTATCGTAAACCGACTTTAAAGACAACCAATTTTTTTTTAAGTGAAAACGTCTTTAGCCGCGTTGAGCGATTTTTGGTAGGGGCAAAACTTTTGGGTTCGCATCACCGACGTGCTGAAGTAGCAGTAAGTGAAGTTAATTTGACCACGTGAATACGTGACCTAGGTCTGACATCACTGGTAAGTCATAGCTAGGTAATGAATTTTTACGTAATTTTTTACATACCACTGACATCTGTTGTGACTAAAAAATGATGTAAGGATAAATGATATCATGCTGACATTGTATTGATATAATGCCAAAATCATTTTCTTACGTACATTTGACGTAGTTTTAAGTTTTGACTTCTTTTGATTGTCCCCATGACTGGATACTTTTTTTTTTCTTTTTTGGAGACCCCCGCCTATACGGACACACATGCGGTGAGTAGAGTTTCAGAATAAAACCACGCTCGAATTAAAAAACTGCTCAAGATATGCGTGTGGTGTCTACTTACGAAAAAAATATTTAAGAATGCTTCAAGGGCGAATGAGTAATTGTGTTTCCTTTCTTAGTTCACAACTGTATTTTTTGAAGAGTGATAAGGCTTAAATGCTTGTTTTCAGAATGACAACTTTTAGGCATGAAAACTCCGGTTAGGATTCGTGAAACAAATCCGTGTCCGCCATATAATATTATGGTCGACGCTGAATTCTCATAGCTGTCCTATGCACGACAAGAAGACTGCACATAAGTCCAGAGGAGACACCACGCTAGAAGCACCGCACTTTTCATTCCACCTAACACAGATACACCCCTGATTATCCATAGAAACTATGGCGCGCCTGTTGTTTCGCCATGCCTTCTTGCAGCCATCTTCAAAGCACGGTACACACAGAACACAAGAACTTAATCTCTCTCGAAGGTGATTTCAACATGGCACGCTAGAATGTCGGGTACACAATTATTTCCATAAACATGGTCATAACCTAGATATCATAATGCAGTTAGTGACTTTGCCACGACATCCTACGATCTAGATTTTTTAAAAATATAGCAAAAACCACTAGAGTTTATATACAAGAAAACAATATTACATCAAAATTATTAGAGTAGGAAACACTCAAGCCTATAAAGTAATAAAACATCTATAGTGACTTAGATTCTAATAAATATTTAAGGTTAAAGTTTAGTGTTTGAATGATATATTATGGGTATTTTGGAAATAATACAGCATAACAATGATAGTGGGAAACGTCGAATCGAAGATACCCAGGTTTTTCCAGTTAAACAATTTTTTTTTTGTTCGTGGATGAAAGAATTAGGTTAAAGGTAGGTCTATTTGGTTCTCAAAAGTAAGTTGAACACATTTATATAGAAGTTTATTTAGTAGTTAAGGAAATACTAAGGTTTTGTGTTTTGTGAGATCATCATCATCATCATCAGTTGCTTCCAGCCTATCGCCGGGTCAGCAAAGTAAAATGTCTTCATCTTCCTCTGTCCCTCTACCGTTCCTCATCCTTCACTTTATTCTAGTTATTTCGTCTCTCCTGCACTTCTTTAACTATCTGCTCTTCCCAGCTCCTCGTTGGTCTTAATAGGGGTCTTCTTCCTGAGTACTTCGACTCCATCATTTTCCTAGACAGCCTCTCTTTTTCCATTCTCTGAACATGGCCATACCATACCATTCTTACTTTTTCCATGATATAATTCAAGTCCTGCACTCCTGCTATTGCTTGCAACATCTCATTCCTGATCCTGTCTCGTCTCGTAACTGCCAACATACTCCTCATAAACATTCCAGTGTCTCTCTTTTCTACAGTCCAAGTCTTTGCTCCATAACGTAATTTTGTGAGATATTTATTACAGTTGTATGTTATTTACTTTGATGAAAAAAATATATTTACTCCAGGCTTCTACGAAACGATGGTGCGACTTCTGAAGAACAAGATCCTGATGAGCAACATATTCGCCGCCATATTCTTCATCATAGGAGGATCCGGAAGCATGACGTTCTCCATGAAGTACCTGGAGACGCAGTACCACGTATCGGCGGCCGGCGCAAGCATGTTAGCAGGTGACATAGCAAGGGTTTGCATGGTACCTGGCGAACGATTGCTGTTTGCACGATGCGAATCAATCTCTGCCTCTATGGTTCCTCATCAATGGTTACACAAAACAGCGATAAACATTAAAATGGTGCATGCCAAGGGTTTACACACAAGGCGTTAAGCTCTACTTTAGACCGATGGAAGCTGTTTGACTGAGGGAACTCCTGTCTTTGCTAGTTATAGCTATGGATAAATATTAGATAGCGAGAACTTCTGAATTTAAATAAAGATTTTTATGTGTTTATATTCGACATTAATTTGCACTTGAGTAAAAAAGATAAAATAATTTACAAATTTGCTTATAAACAATAGTAAAATAATAATGTAATATAAAAACAGAAAAAGTCATAGCAAAATTTAAATAATGATTTAAACTTCATTTTTTTTAAAAAAAGGCAATTAGTGATATACATTTGTATTTCCCGAAGGAAACAGGAAGGGAGATTTAAAAAAAAAATTGGTTTCACTCGTGAAATTTTCTCACAATTTTTTAAAGTTAAGATTTTTCAGGGTTTTGGAAAAACAGATTTTTTTTTATCTATTTATAAATGATGTACACAAAATTAAGTAATATATGTCCATGACTATACACATAAGAAAAATTTCAAACGGTATACAAAACAACTACATTATCTTAGTTCATGCTAAAAATAATTTAAAAATGGCTTCTAAGACTAATGCTTTCGTTACTCCAGACTTGTTAACAAATTTAGGGAAGTATTGGACTTACGGTTCTGTGTGTGCTGTATAACTAAAGGTACACATATCGAACATTTAAAAAAAAACTATGTTAGTTTACTGTCAATTGGATGTATGTTTTTTTGTAAATTAAACTGTTTTAATACACCTTTGAAACTGGGAAATTCTTTTATGGAAAGCCTTAAATTTAGGACACTGCCCATTCAACTGGGTGTCCCCAGGCACGACCACCTTGCTGGCCATGGTGGTGGGTGGGCTTCTTGGTGTTCTGAAATCTTATCGGCAGGTTCAAATGGGTGTCCTCAGGCACGACCACCTTGCTGGTCATGGTGGTGGGTGGGCTTCCTGGTGTTCTGAAATCTTATCGGCAGGTTCAAATGGGTGTCCCCAGGCACAACCACCTTGCAGGTCATGGTGGTGGGTGGGCTTCCTGGTGTTCTGAAATCTTATCAGCAGGTTCAAATGGGTGTCCCCAGGCACGACCACCTTGCTTATCATGGTGGTGGGTGGGCTTCCTGGTGTTCTGAAATCTTATCGGCAGGTTCAAATGGGTGTCCCCAGGTATGACCACCTTGCAGGTCATGGTGGTGGGTGGGCTTCTTGGTGTTCTGAAATCTTATCGGCAGGTTCAAATGGGTGTCCTCAGGCACGACCACCTTGCTGGTCATGGTGGTGGGTGGGCTTCCTGGTGTTCTGAAATCTTATCGGCAGGTTCAAATGGGTGTCCCCAGGCACAACCACCTTGCAGGTCATGGTGGTGGGTGGGCTTCCTGGTGTTCTGAAATCTTATCAGCAGGTTCAAATGGGTGTCCCCAGGCACGACCACCTTGCTTATCATGGTGGTGGGTGGGCTTCCTGGTGTTCTGAAATCTTATCGGCAGGTTCAAATGGGTGTCCCCAGGTATGACCACCTTGCAGGTCATGGTGGTGGGTGGGCTTCCTGGTGTTCTGAAATCTTATCGGCAGGTTCAAATGGGTGTCCTCAGGCACGACCACCTTGCAGGTCATGGTGGTGGGTGGGCTTCCTGGTGTTCTGAAATCTTATCGGCAGGTTCAAATGGGTGTCCCCAGGCACGACTACCTTGCAGGTCATGGTGGTGGGTGGGCTTCCTGGTGTTCTGAAATCTTATCGGCAGGTTCAACTCGGTGTCCCCAGGCACGACCAGCTTGCAGGTCATGTTGGTGGGTGGGCTTCCTGGTGTTCTGAAATGTTATCGGCAGGTTCAAATGGGTGTCCCCAGGCACGACCACCTTGCAGGTCATGGTGGTGGGTGGGCTTCCTGGTGTTCTGACATCTTATCGGCAGGTTCAAATGGGTGTCCTCAGGCACGACCACCTTGCAGGTCATGGTGGTGGGTGGGCTTCCTGGTGTTCTGAAATCTTATCGGCAGGTTCAAATGGGTGTCCTCAGGCACGACCACCTTGCAGGTCATGGTGGTGGGTGGGCTTCCTGGTGTTCTGAAATCTTATCGGCAGGTTCAAATGGGTGTCCCCAGGCACGACTATCTTGCAGGTCATGGTGGTGGGTGGGCTTCCTGGTGTTCTGAAATCTTATCGGCAGGTTCAACTTGGTATCCCCAGGCACGACCACCTGGCTGGCCATGGTGGTGGGCTTCCTGGTGTTCTGACATCTTATCGGCAGGTTCAACTGGGTGTGTCCCCAGGCACGACCACCTGGCTGGCCATGGTGGTAGGCTTCCTGGTGTTCTGACATCTTATCGGCAGGTTCAACTTGGTATCCCCAGGCACGACCACCTGGCTGGCCATGGTGGTGGGCTTCCTGGTGTTCTGACATCTTATCGGCAGGTTCAACTGGGTGTGTCCCCAGCCACGACCACCTTGCTGGCCATGGTGGTAGGCTTCCTGGTGTTCTGACATCTTATCGGCAGGTTCAACTGGGTGTCCTCAGGCACGACCACCTTGCTGGCCATGGTGGTGGGCTTCCTGGTGTTCTGACATCTTATCGGCAGGTTCAACTGTGTGTCCCCAGGCACGACCACCTTGCTGGCCATGGTGGGTGGGCTTCCTGGTGTTCTGACATCTTATCGGCAGGTTCAACTGGGTGTCCCCAGGCACGACCACCTTGCTGGCCATGGTGGTGGGCTTCCTGGTGTCCGGACTGGTGATCGGCAAGTTCAAGCCGCGACCGCGCCTCATCCTGGGGTGGAACGTGGTGCTGGGGTTCGTCAGCGTGGCGGGCTACGTCAGCTACGTCTTCCTGCGGTGCGAGGACCGCGGACTGCACGGCCTGGACGTGGCCAGCGGCGCGTGAGTCTTCTCCGAGGCCCAGTCTCGCGCCTACCCTTGCTGTTGCACACAGTGTTCTATATGCCACAGACTACACACACTATAACCAAGCACTATCCCTAGTCCAGACCGGCACCCAAAAATTATTCCTGGTTCAATATTCACCTTTGGGGGGCTTCCGCAGATCTTTAATACACCCTACCCGATTGGCACTTCCAAAAGAAGGGCTGGGGGCCTGTCATCACGAGACAATCCGGCTTGTTTTTCATTGGGATCGCACATGGATAATTTTTTTTGGCATACACTGAAATGTGGTGGTTTGTCACCTTGGACTCCAGGCACCCCCTCCCACTGTGCAGTGTTTCATTCCTAACCAGCTCTGATGACCTGGTCGTTAAGGCTCATTCGCACGCTCCACGTAGGTTCGTTTCATTTTATTCATCATTACTATTAGTTGACATCTCCATTGCATTAAGTGGTTAGTTTAAAACATATACTCACTAAGTGTAATATCTGCTGAAAATATTGGCGAGAAAACTTCTGAAGCAAAGGAGGCATTGTGTTAAAAATACAGAAAAAAAAAATTAAATAAACGTAAAGCCTAGATATATTATAAAAAATTAACATGGAGTGTACAACCTAGCTATAGCCGCCTGAAAGTGTCTGATTACGAATAGCTTTTAATGGTTTCTTATTTAACGTGTATTTTTTTGTACAGGTAGAAAGGTTATAATGGGTGTTTTGAAAGCCCTTTTATAGGTACTGTAAGTGGTATAAAGCTTTCGTGTAAAGTCCCATATAGGTGTGCCTTTACCAACGCGAAGACTGCGCGTCAGTACGGTGCCAGGCGCGTAGAGGCGAGTAGACGCGTGATGCGCGAGCCGGTGTCGACCTTAGCCTCCTTAGCCTCTTATCCAACCCTCCCCCCTCGGCCCAGACATAGTCGGGGATGTGTCTGTGTCGGTGAGGCGGGATGATAAGCGCGACGCTCGCTGGTACTTCTAGCGCGGTGTCTTCTCTGGACTGGCGCGCAGTCTTCTGGTCGTGCAATAGGGCAACTATGGAACTTTTTTATGGCGGATGTATGAAGGTGAAGGTGTGAAGCGTGTCCCTTGCGTGCTTTCGAGAATCTGCACCGGGCGTTCCATGCCTGAATATTATCACGAAAACACTGGTTCTTAGCCATATTCGTACGTAATCCTTAGGGGCACGCATATTTCGCGAAAATATTCCGAGACTATCCTTAAAGTTAAAACACTGTAGCATCGTCTGTGTCTCGTGATTGGGCGAGTTTCTTTCTGTTCAATATGTCGATTGTTACGACACCAATCACAGTGAGTCGTCAGTGCGGAAGCAAACGCTTCCTGAAGTGGCTCGGGTCAAACAAGACAACGACTTCTCTCGCAGACGTCCGCCAATCACGAGGAGAAGAAACCGCTGGTGCGGGTATAACTTGTTGCAGTCTAGTAGGCGTTCAGATTTATTCGCGAAAAATGCATGCCACCTAGCTAACTTTAGAGACCGGAAAAATTCGCGAATTCATTTCGTGATAGGCAAAAATACAAATAGTTATACATCAGTGCTGCCTCTGCTATTGGCTCACAACTCACCTGGATGTCTCTGAGCCAATGAGAAACACCCAACCTAAGGCTTTATCGAATCACAGGCTGCTACGTTGGAACGTCTCACAAGACAGCAGCCAATAAATGGGTCACATTTGACCGAGTGTACGTAGAACTGTGGATTTCATCCTACAGGTCATTGAACCCGTGAATTTTTTCTGGTCCCTACTAATCCTCCTTGAGGGTATCCTTGATCGCTGTTCGCGAACAGACACCGCTCTGGCAGATCAGGTATGGGCGGGGGTTTTTTCCCCCCGGGTCGTGCGGCAGAGCGCTCTGACTGCCCGCAGGACCGACTTCGTGAACGAGTGCAACGTGGACTGCGGCTGCGCCAACGTCAGGTACCAGCCAGTGTGCGACGTGGAGAAGGACGTAACCTTCTACTCGCCGTGCCACATCGGCTGCCGCGCCTCTCGCCTCGACCCCAACGGCACGAAGACGGTGAGTTGAGTGACCCCCCCCTCCGTCGTCGACAAGACACCTGGGCGCTCACCAAGCACAGCCTCACTTATTCATCCAACCGGACCAACTGCCGTATCTCGGCTTCTCTGGGTCGTAGCCGTGTGTCCTTGGCGAATGATTCACCAAACGTTTCGGGTCGACATTGCAGTCGCCATCATCGGGGAGCAGTTACCTCCTGAGGTTCTTTACCAGTTGTCCTGCCTTTATATACTCTTGCCTGAGGAAAAGGTGCTTCCTGATTGGCTGCTGATGTGGGCCAATCAGAGCCTTTCCTTTCTTCTGTTTTGCTGGGTTTGTTTTGCGAATCAGGGGCGATCAGACAATTCAAAACAGCCCAGCCGACCAGAAGAAAAGGAAGGCTCTGATTGGCCCACAGAAGCAGCCAATCAGGAAGCATCTTCCCCTTTAGGCAAGCGTATATAAAGGCAGGACTACTGGTTATGAACCTCAGTAGGTAACTGCTCCCTGATGATGGCGAATGCAATGTCGGCCGAAACGTTGGTGAATTATTTGACAAGTACACGGCTACATCCCAGAAGCCAAGCTACTTCATATAATGGCCGTGAAAGCCTGCGAACATTATTACAGGCCAACTGTGTTTTAAAATTTTTTGAAGTCAACACGCCTTTAAAATTTCTTCCACGGTGGGAGGCAATTTTAAAGAAGTATTCACGTCAAATAAAATTACTCAACTTTTGACACGTGCAGGCATTCACTGTCAGTAAAGTATAACACATGTTAACAAAGATCACAGTCGTTGGTGGCAATTTATCCGGAGTTGCTCGGTTGTGTGTGTATGCGACGCTGTGGTTGTGTGTATGTGACGCTGTGGTTGTGTGTATGTGACGCTGTGGTTGTGTGTATGTGACGCTGTGGTTGTGGTTGTGTGTGATGCTGTGGTTGTGTGTATGTGACGCTGTGGTTGTGGTTGTGTGTGATTCAGTTGGTTGTGTGTATGTGACGCTGTGGTTGTGTGCATGTGACGCTGTGGTTGTGGTTGTGTGTGACGCTGTGTTTGTGTGTATGTGTCGCTGTGGTTGTGTGTATGTGACGCTGTGGTTGTGGTTGTGTGTGATGCTGTGGTTGTGGTTGTGTGTGATGCTGTGGTTGTGGTTGTGTGTGATGCTGTGGTTGTGTGTGTGTATGTGACGCTGTGGTTGTGTTTATGTGACGCTGTGGTTGTATGTATGTGACGCTGTGGTTGTGGTTGTGTGTGATGCTGTGTTGTGTGTGTGTGACGCTGTGGTAGTGTCTATGTGACGTTGTGGTTATGTGTGTGTGTGAGACCCTGTGGCTGTGTGTGTCTGACGCTGTGGTTGTGTGTATGTGACGCTGTGGTTGTGGTTGTGTGTGATGCTGTGTTGTATGTGTGTGACGTTGTGGTAGTGTCTATGTGACGTTGTGGTTATGTGTGTGTGACCCTGTGGCTGTGTGTGTCTGACGCTGTGGTTGTAGTTGTGTGTGACGCTGTGGTTGTGGTTGTGTGTGATGCTGTGGTTGTGGTTGTGTGTGATGCTGTGGTTGTAGTTGTGTGTGATGCTGTGGTTGTGGTTATGTGTGACGCTGCGGTTGTTCCCGCCGCCCGCACCAGGTCTTCACGCACTGCGACTGCGCGCCCGGCGCCAGGGGAGCAGACCTCCCCGCAGGAGACGACGGGCTGGTGGTGGCGAACGGGCCCTGCGCCGTCGACTGCTCGCGGGTCATCTTCGTGTACATCGCCATCGGCTTCGTCGTGCACGTGCTGGGCAGCTCCGGCCGCATCGGCAACGTGCTCGTCAACTTCAGGCACGCTTTCTTACATCACACGTGCAATCGCCCCAAACATTTTCCAATTAGTAGTTGCTCTGCAGTGGCTTGGCTTCCAGTAGGTAACTGCTCCCTGATGATGGCGACTCCGATGTCAGACCGAAACGTCGGGGAATTATTCGCCAAGGACGCGGCTAGTAGGTAACAGCTCCCTGATGATGGCGAGTGCAATGTCAGATCGAAACGTCGGGGAATTATTCGCCAAGGACGCGGCTAGTAGGTAACAGCTCCCTGATGATGGCGAGTGCAATGTCAGATCGAAACGTCGGGGAATTATTCGCCAAGGACGCGGCTAGTAGGTAACAGCTCCCTGATGATGGCGAGTGCAATGTCAGATCGAAACGTCGGTGATTTATTCGCCAATGGACGCGGCTACAACCCAGAAGCCAAGCTACTTCGGACAACGGCCATGAAAGCCTGCTAACATTAGTAGTTGCTCTGCCTTAAAAAAAAAAAAAATGTGTGTGCGAGGAGTCCACTAGTGACAGAAGTGAAATTTCCTACTTATTTGGTATATATCAATCACATTATTCATATAGAATTGAATGATACTTATAAATTTAATAATTGAAAAAATTTATAACTCTTTTCCACACGAATAAATAAATTGTAGATACTTTAATAAACTTAAAATAAATATGGTAGCGTCAATTATGGGCCATTACGAAAACTGAGGAGTAGACCAACAAAAGCATCGTTACGAGAATTCCGTAGCATCACTTCACTGCTGCGTAATTTATACCTAGAGACCAGGAAATATCGTGGATTCGTCTAGCCTCAGGGTAGAATTCAAAGTCATAATGTGTGATCAACCCATGTTTACTTTCCTATTGGGTGATCTATTACATGAAATAATTATCTCTTTTTTAATTGGCACTACCTTATTCGCTCACTTCTCTCCTAGCTGGGCATCGTTGGCCCACGGTCGTAGAGGGGCGTGTACAAATAACTGCTGTCAAATGATGAACACAGTGCTAGTGTGTAATGGTTTGCATTCTAACTTGAGACTGAATGAATGCGCGAAATTTCCGTATCCCTATTTCTACCTCTCCCCTGCCGTCTCCCCTTCAGGCCGTTACAACTAGCATATAGCATGCTACTTCTAGCGCATGCGTTTGAGTGGCGTCGCAGCTGACGCACTATCCTCCTCTACCGGTTCCCCCACCACTTACCTTACTATTCCCCTCATGCGATCCAGAATTTTCGTAACGCTCAAATATTGTAGCCCCCTCAGCAACGAAGCTTCACTTCAAAAATAATTTTAATTCATTTATACATTTCATACGGTAAATATAAGCGGGTAAAATCTTCTGTTTTATCAGCAATGCAAGAATATTCTCTCGTTTAGACAAGGCCAACAATTAACTTTTTTTATCAGAACCTCTCCGAATATATTGTTTCTGCATTCAGTAGCGAAGATAATCGAGCCTTGATTCAAAATTTGGCAAATAAAAATTTAAAAAATATATATTTGTTTTTAGCTATTTGTTGATAGGGCTTTAATTGGTGATTTCACACAGAATTACTATGTTTCACACGCATAAAACCTGAATAACCGTCGTGAATTTAATTACTAGTTTATTTAGCCACGAATAATTTAGAATACTTACTTCAGTTACTATGAAACACATTAAGCATTAAAATAAGTTATAAATTTTTATTACTAGGTATTCAAAAAAATATTTAATATTTAATTAATTTATTTAAATACATGTAATAAGTATCAAATTTAATATCATACTTTTTTGAATATTTTTTAAAATCATAATGTGTAAATTATTTTACAATTTTTAATGAAAAAAATGTTTATATTACATATTATATGTAACAATTATTCTGGCAGACAGTAAAAACTCAATTTTTCTATTCGGACAGTTTTATTTACTCCACAAAATGTTTTGGCTCCAACCACAAATTTAAAAAAAAGCAACAACTCAAAGAGTTTTTTCTTGGTTTAACCAATATTATTTTAAAATTTCTTAACTCGATACTCTTGCATTTAGAGAGCAAGACTAAGAGAACGTTTGCAATTTCATATTTATAAATTGTATATTTATTTTCGTAAATATTGTTGTGCTTTACGTTTCTATCACTTGTTCGCTAGAATTTCACAACGTGTTTTACTTTCTGCCATTACCCATCTGGCTGGGTTTTATTCAAATTTATAAATTTAATTATTAACTGAATTAATTTAATTACTCATTTGTTTATTTTGTTGGTAGCCACTCTAAGGCTGCATTAGACGAATCTGTTGAGTCACGCAATTGTATAAGCTGGTTTGCACAACACGTACGTTTTATTTGCAGGTGTGTGTCGCAGAAGGACAAGGTAGTGGCACAAGGATTTGGACTGATGTTACTTAGCCTGTTCGCCTTCATTCCTGGGCCGATCATTTTCGGAGCAATCATCGGTGAGTTAGGCATTTATCTACACAGTTTTATCTTAGTCGTATTCACTCAGGTAGATGGAACAGAAAACTTCTGTGAGATTTGCTGTACTCGATTTTAGAAACTTTAATGACGTGACGTCTAACAAATCGACGAACGCCGGCTGCACGCACGAAAAAGCATGACTCATTGTCACGTTCCGCCTGAGCCGAGCGTGCAAGAACCGGCCAACCACCGTGCGAGAAAATCTTCTATAATATCAAACAGGTTAAAGGCGGTGTTTTTTAAAAGCAGAAATTTACAAAATTTGATAAGTATATTTGTCCAATTTCGTCATTTCAAATTAACAATTTATTGACATTGATTTGATTTCAGTTTATTTCTATAAACTAATTGTAGGTGATTATATTTAAACAAATTATTTAAATTAAATTTGCAAAAACTGTAAATAATATTTGAAAATTTAAAAAAGTATGCAATTTTTTCATCAATGTTTCCTTATGACGTTATCACGTAAAATTATCGTCCGTAACCGACTTTAAAGACGGACCCCCCCCCCTTTTTTTTACCGTGAATAGCTACGTGTACATCATGCAAATTGTAATAATGTGTGCGATTGTTCACAGACTCCACTTGTCTGGAGTGGGACTCGTCCTGCGGCTCCAAAGGAAACTGCTGGCTGTACCACAAGGACAAGTTCCGACTGTACTTCAACGTCACGGCAGTGGGTGAGTGACCAATAGAAGCCTATACCTGACTACATTGTAAATTTACTAAAGAAAAAAAAACAATTTTAATTTTTTTTTCCAATTAATACAATATGTAGAGTAGGATACATTTGGAATACAATATTTAATTTTATTGTTATACAGTTAAAAATACTAAGTGATTAAATAAAAAGCATTTTCGACTCATTTTTGCGGTCCATCTATGCCATGGGTAGAGACCTGCAAAATTCGCGGATTCATTCGGTGATAGGTTAGAATTCAAACACATATACCTCTTAGATAATTTTGCTATTGGCTTACTGTTCATCTGGACGAATCTCAACCAGTTATAAACCCTCAACCAAAGAAGGATCGAATCACAGACAAACCAGCTGAGACGACTTACAAGTTGGCAGCCAATGAACTTGCGTTATTTTTCCCGAGTGTACAGGGGTATGTGCAGTCTATCCTGAAGGCCATCTAAACCGCGAATTTTGCAGGTCTCTAGCCATGGGTGTTGAACTAGCACACCTGCTGAGTTGGTGGGACAGGTACCAGGTCAGGAAGGTGGCTGATGTTGCAAAGGGGGGATGTGGGGATGGGGACTTGCAGCGCTGACGACCCTGGGCACGCTGCTGGACCTGGTGGTGTGGTACCTGGGCGCCAGGCTGGACCTGTACGGCGAGCAGCAGGAGCCTGGCCATGGGGCCCAGGTCGCCGAGAAGTACTCCCAGCTAGACCTGGGGGACGACCTCAAGGCGCGGCCAGAGGCTTGCCCCAGCGTCGCGTAGCGCTGCCAGGCCGCCCGCTCGCCGACCACCTCTTCACTCCCCTTACCCCTCCCCCCCACATTCCCCTTCCCCTACCTCCCCCCTCCCCTCTTCACTCCCCTTCCCCCTCCCCCTCCCACATTCCCCTTCCACTACCTACCCCCTACCCTCTTCACCGCCTTCCCCTTCCCCCTACACCTTCCGCCTTCACACCTTCCCCTTCCCTCTTCACCTCCTTTCTCATCACCCTACACCCTCTTCCTTCACAAACTCCCTTCCCTCTTCACTTCCTTCCCCTTCTCCCTCCCCCTCCTCCTCCCCACCTTTCCCTTCCCTCTTCACCATCATCCCCTCCCCCTCCTCCTACCCCTTCCCCTACTAACTTACCCTTCCCTCTTCACTTCTTTCCTCACCCCCTCTCCCATCAACCCCTTCCCACCTTCCCCCTTCACCTACCCCCTTCCCTCTTCACCTCATTCCCCGTCCCCCTCCCCCTTACCCTTCTCATCCTTCCCCATTTCCCCCTTACCACATTCTCCATTTGCCACTTCCCCCATTCCCCCTTTCCCCCTCCTTTACCATTCACCACAAACACGCGTCCACGTCTTCATTCACCTCGCTTCCTCGCATGTCTGTTCTGCTTGCCCTGACACCATTTCTTGAATTTGTGTCATTGTGGTTTTAACCACTGTGTTTTTTTTTTTCGTGGGGGAAAAATAAAATTTCATAAATGCAAAATAAGAGAACAAGCCTGAATCATCCCAGCGGTGAACCGAAACAGGTGTCGAAGACAACACAACGATGTCAGCACAAGCGAAAACACATTCAATGCTAGACAGCACAAGAATTATCCGGATGGAATTTATCAGTAGGGGGAAAAATATAATAATGACAGCACAGACGAACACAGTGGCACGTTGAGACATTTTTTTTTTACAATAACAGAAAATGCAGACGGACAACAAAACGTCGAGAACGCAGCAAATACACGATACCAACGATGAAGATGAACGTGTATTATGGACAAAACCACAACACCGACGAACACAGTAGGTTTCACTTGATGTAAGTTTTTGGACATACGCCATTGCTAAGAACGTTTTCTGTTGAAGAAAAACTAATAAATAAAATAAATAAAAATACACAAGAAAGACAAAAAACACACAAAATTAAG
Source organism: Bacillus rossius redtenbacheri (assembly GCF_032445375.1). Classification (NCBI taxonomy): domain Eukaryota; kingdom Metazoa; phylum Arthropoda; class Insecta; order Phasmatodea; family Bacillidae; genus Bacillus; species Bacillus rossius. The sequence goes on along the minus strand of NC_086341.1, from coordinate 7,767,691 downwards.
CAAACAATTGCTGTTGTCAACAAGAATATAAACACCACAAACAAGATAACACAGTAGGTTTCCTACGACAATAGTTGAGAGGTTTCGGCGAACTGGCATCTGTTCCTGCTGTCAGGCACAAACAGACTGACAGATTAATTTATACATTTTTCCAATAACAAACAGTGCAAAACTGCAATGGTGAATGTCCAAGAGATTGTATTAAATCAAAATTCCCAATTGCATGAATTCTTTTAAATGAACGTTCTCTGTTCGGTAAAAAATTTTGCAATCGATTTTAAACTTACTTCCCGTTCAGCTAGAGACATTGCGACTTTAAATATAACTCAGAATTGGATGGTGGGATCGCTCCTAAAATTTCGCGCGATGAAAACGTGGCGGACGTTGCCGATGTCCGACGAGACTTTATCGGAGGAATTCCGCTGGCTCCGCCAATGCATTCGGTCAGTATTCAGGTAAGCGTAAAGTCAAAGCATAATTTTTTTTTTCAAATCCAGAAAAAAAAAACCCATGGTAACTTTGGTAATTAATTCAAAAAATATATATTTATTCAGACAAGGCCGCAATGAAAAAGGCGTACACTACCTACTAGAATAGGAAAGACTTCAGTTCTTCGAAACTTGGAACGTTCCCAGGATCAATACAATTATTACATGATGTACAACACTCTCAAACCAAGGCGTTTACGATTTGATTTTTATAACTTATACAGTCGTTGATTTGGAAAAAAAAAATTGTAAGAAATATCTTACATTAAGTATATAAAATATATGTGTAAATTTTGTACAAAGGGCTGATATGATAACTGTAATACCTTTCTTCAGGGTAAAAAAAAAGTTTGTTGGATGACTATATTGTACATAGTATGTGTTATCAATAAAATGAACATTTTATCTGAGTAGTTGTTTCTGTTCATATTATAAGAGTAAAGTGCTTTTGTACTAAACGATTGTCAACAAATCCACGATTGTAAGTGAAAAATTGTTATAATATTGGCATTGACGTAGCTGTGTTCATAAAGTTGGAGGAGGGGGGGGGGGGGCAAATAATGATTTTGATGTCATGTAAACCCATTTCCCTCTTACTAAGACGGGGGGTCCGGGGGTCCTCCATCGGAAAATTTTGATTTTAAAAGTGCAAAATAGCACTTTTTAAGCAGTTTTTGTATCTAACCATTGGATACAGCGATGTTAAAATTATTATTGTTTCCTTAAGATAAAATTTGATGAGTGAAGAAATTACAAATAAAGTTGGGCAGAATAATATTATAAAATAAAAATATCACGGTCTAGAAAGTTGGGGGGCACAGACCCCTCCACCCAAAAAGTTCAGGGGGACACGTCCCCTCTGTCCCCCCCCCCCCGGTTCCTACGCCCCTGAATATTGGAGTCCACTGGTGTGTGTAGGAGTCCAAACACACTATTCCGGGTTTGTTGGCACAGTCCTCTGCTGTCTTGGGACTCCTGTGTGCTGAACCCCAGCGGTCCAAAATGCGAAGGGGGTGTGTCAAGGAGGGGGTCGGGAAAGCCAATAACCGTCCATCAAGCCGCTGCAACTGCCAAGCAAGCGTGCCACCCTTACGTCGCCACATCATCGCGTCGTTTTTGATCCAGGGGCGGTCTGGACCATCGCGCGCATTTGCCACCCCCCCCCCCCCTCCCAATCCCTCCACCCATGCCGACGTCGTTAAACCGCTTTATCGCCTCGCCTCGGATAACCGACAGTTAAGTCTTTTCCAGCGGCGGTCCGGTCCGGTCCAATAACCACCACCACCCCCAGGGGTAAAACTAAGTGCTGCGAGGTCCATACAAATAGAAATGTATATGTTCGTTCGTTCAAATTCTCACATCTCCGAAGGCTCTTCACCAATCGCTTTAAAATTTTGGCACAATGTTGCATAAGAATACGCACGTGTTTTTACATACATATGTCAGGTAAAAAGATAGATAAAAAATACATATATGTAAAACATAGATTTTTAATATTTTCATTGTTATAGTGACATGCTGTATATAGATATAGAGTGAGATATGGATATGTAGATACAGAGATATAAAGAGAGATATAAATATATGTAGGTAGATATATTAAGAGAGATATAAAGTTATACATGGAGATATATAGATGCTTTATAAATGTGTACCTTCTTCAAATAAATTTAAAAAAAAATGGAGGCATTGCAACGCATGCTGGGGCATTAGCTAGTCACAAATAAATAGCTATATACTTCATATGTAGTTGTTTTGAAAATGGTTTTTCAAGACGTCAGACATGTGTTAAAACGACCTTTAAATGGTCCTTTTTATTTTGGACTCTTTGTACAATAACTCAACACCCTCCTTCTTTTCAACACCTTACTTTCCCACCCTTGAGACTAGTGTCTCGCCACCGCCCAAGCAGCTTGGTGGGGCAACGTGTTTATCTCACAGGCGCAAGATGGAATCCATATACATTCACATACTTGAATTCAAAACTAAGGGAAACATTTACGGGAGCATTTTATAAACATTGTTTTGACTTCAAAATGGTTTTGTGGCCTCGAGAAAATAATTTATTGAGAGAGAAAATTCTTGCTGTCACTTATATACAGGAACATGTATTTTTTTTTTTTCGCGAAAAAAAAAAAAGATTTCGTGACTAGCAGTTTGTTAAAATTACTTCAGCATCGTGTATGTTTCGTGATTTGTTTGACTTTATCTCAGGTGCACGCCTACTTTCGGCACACCAATCACATCAAGCCACGAGTCGCAAGAAAATAAACGATGTGTGCCATTTATAAACTACATATGTAATATTAATATCGTTCCATGTAGGTATACAATAAATATTAGTGATTGGTCGAATCCCAAATTTCTTGAATCCAAATATAGGTGTCAAGGGTCAAAAATAAAATAATGCATAATAAATAAAAATATATTATCTATGATTTTGAAGAATTATACCCTTTAAATAGTTGTTTCAGAAGCAAAATTTCCAGAATTAATACATAATGTAATTTTATTTATATAATTACACTATAAAAGTAAACAAAAAAACTTGAGAAATGCTAGCAGGAAATGTACGAAGAAAAAAATGTCCTAGTAAACTACAAAGGTAATCAGTAATGTACTTTTTAACTTACTATATTTCCTCTAATATTTTTTAACTCTTTTTCCTCGAATATCGAATCCGTCGAAACTAAGGATTTGAGAATATTTGAGTACCTATTTGAGGTTATGATTGGTGAAACCCAAATAAATAGTCAAAAGGTGTATAAAATCCCTATTAGGAAACCAGTTCCAAAAAAAAAAATTGTACGGTTTGTAAAAATTTATTTAGCTGATATAATGATGGGAGGGTGAAAAATGCATACAAATGTTTGACCTTCCGTCTTTGTGATATAACATATAAGAGTACGCTACACATAAATTCATGCATATTTTACAAAAATTCCGATTATTGAATAATTATCTTTTGCAGCTAGCACGCCTGTCACTTTCACATACGCCACGTTGTCTTCTTTGTGCAACACGTGACAAAAAAATTAATAAAAAAATTTCTCCTCATATTTAACAGTAGGAACAATTTGAGAGTTTAAAAATAACAGAATAAACAAACCAAAATCCCTAATTTCTTGAATATAAGTAAAGTAAAATACATCGAAATAGTATTAGTTTTATTTAGTGTTGAGCTCACTAATTTTCTGTCAAGTTGCAGACGCAGTGGCAAAATACCAGTGAAGACAGTATATTACTGGGTGAAAGTCTACTAATGTATACCTGTATGTCAGTGTGTTAGTGTCGACAGTAATTTTTTCCCCCTAAATATACTTGTTAAAATTATTATTTTTTCTCTTATTTTTCCAAAATCCCTCTTCCCTCCCCCAAGGTCAACAATATATATATATATATAAATATATATATATATATTCCTGTACCCACCATGAGTGTGTCCAACCCCAGGAAGCCTTCTTTTCACAGACGAGAGCGCCAAACGCCCGATCGTGCATCTTCAGTTTTTTTTTGTTCATTGTAACTCATGTTAACTAATGGTCAATTAGGTTAGGTTAGCTTCATTATAAATACTTTAAACCATTGTGGACGGTTGATTTGGTCAGAACAGCTACATTAAAGATAGCTACTGTGGAATCATGTAAACTGTTTCCTAGCTCTCGATAGCTACATATTAAAAAGTTATTTGTCAAGCAACCATAAAATGATTTTTACAGTCTTTTTTAATGAAGCTATACTTATCTGATATAACCATCCATCCTCAATTGTTTTAAAGCATTCATAATGTAGCTAACCTATCCTAATCGACCGCAAAATTTAATGCCACACCGGTATTTTACAATGAGATAGAACGGAAGGAAAAAAAAAGCGAGCATGAACTTCGGGGAACTTCGGGTGTGGCTCTCTCGTCTGTAAAATGAAGGCTTCCCGTCCACCCCCTGGCTGTGACATATGAATATATATATATATATACTGTATAGAAGTCGCGAGTGGATAGGATTTACTCTACGTTTTTCAGAAGCGTATGATGAGCAGCTTGGGAACTTCACCGCTGCAGTGCGCTGCCGAAACGCCCTGTATCGTCTTAGGTTGTTATTTACACGTTAGAGCGCAGCACTGTCGCCCGCTGTCATTCCCCCGCACACCCCCACCCATCATTCACTGCAGCTCAAGGTCGTTCAACGGGAGGGGGGGAAAAGGTGTTTGAAGAGTTCGACACTTGTCCGCTAGGGACCACCACAAGTCGATGCCCTAGAGATGGTGGCGATTGCGGCGGTGAATTAACCAACTACCTCAAACCGTATTAGAAATTTTAACCTGGGCTGGCGACTTCTATACAGTATATATATATATATATATATATATATATATATATTCAAAGCTGTGACTGACTACAAGATATGGCTGCGCGGAAGATACGGAAGGGGGCGAGGGTGTAGGAGGGGGAGGGGAGACACAGCTGTGCGTCATCTGGCGAGAGGCGAGGCAGACTTCAGCCCTGGCACCCAGGGGGCACACGTGTCTGGCCCAGCGGCGCGGCGCGCTGTAATTAATTTATTCGCGGGTCGCTTGGGAGGAGAGATAGAGAGAGAGAGAGAGAGAGAGAGAGAGAGAGAGAGAGAGAGAGAGAGAAGAGCGAGGGGGGTTGGTACGGGCAGGGAGGACAGGGCAGATTTCAATTCCCCGTTCCTCCCTCCCCTCCCCTCACCCATACCCGGCGGTCTAAGTGGTCGCAGACTGATTGATGGTCCAGGACTGCCTCTCTCCTCCTTCCCAACAACCCTTCACCAGGGTTCCACCTGCGCACCCTCTCAGCGCATGCGCGAAAACAGGCGAATGAAGTTGCCCTCCCGTGCACTTTATATATAGCTACAGTAAATAAAAAAAAATGTACTTGCCAAATGTGTGTAACATCTAACCCCCGGTAACGAAAAATTCACGCGTTCTCATGTTGCAAGCACATTTATAGAGACCGGAAAAATTCGCGGATTCATTTCGTGATAGTCTAGAATCCAAAAACGTTTGCCTTTTTACTGCATCAGTGATTGGACCACAGTTTATCTGAATGAAACTTGGCCAATGAAAAACCTTTACCAAATGAAGTATCGAATCACTAGCGTCCCAGTTAACAGGTGTCACGAGTCAGTAGCCAATGAGCAGATGTTATTTTCCCGCGTGCATAGAGGATCATGGAGTCTGTCCTACAGGTCATTGAAATCGCGAATTTTTCCTGTCGCTAGTGATAAGTATGATAAGTATATACTAAAAATTGTGTTTTCAACTACATTTCTGGACGCGAATCACACGCAGTTTCAGCACCCGCCGCTAGAATTCGCTGCCGGAGCAGCTACGTCAACTGTTGAATCATTCGATTTGCAGAGCGAAAATTTTAAACTATTATATAATGAAACGGATCTAATAAAAAAAAAAAAGAAAAAAAGGTCTCGAAAAAAAATTTAGTAAATCCCGGCTTTAGTCCTGATTTTCGACAGTTAATTTTACTTCAAATACTGCCCATCTTGTTAAAAGTCACTAAACAGTTAATGCTATAAATATATCTCTTTGGCTTTGTGAACTTTGTTTCGCGCCATCCGACGTGTGTATCAGCTCCGTCTGTTTCACATTTCTGTTCCTTTACTTCCGTCGCATTCACGAAATTACTCCAATTAAATGCTATGCATCGTGAGCTTAGCTATTACTAGAGACCGGAAAAATTCGCGATTTCAATGAACTGTAGGATAGACTGCATGATCCTCTATGCACGCGGGAAAATTACATCTGCTCATTGGCTACTGACTCGTGACACCTGTCAACTGAGATGCTCGTGATTCGATACTTCATCTGTTGAAGTTTTTTCATTGGCCCAGAGTACTTCTGATAAACCACGGCCCAATCACTGAAGATATTTTGATTCTAGACTATCGTGAAATTAATCCGCGAATTTTTCCTGTCTGTAAGTAAGTAAGTAAGTTAATCCACGCTTGAAACGTTCCACGGAAATGGCCCGGCTAAGCATGGTGTTGTATTTAATTTTTTGACGTGATAACGTCTTATAAATCGATGAACGCCGGCTGCACGCAACGAAAAATTGTCACGTTCCGCCTGAGCCGAGCGTCCAAGAACCGGCCAACCACCGTGTGCGAGAAAATCTTCTATAATATCAAACAGGTTAACGCGGGCATTTTAACTAATTGTTCGTGATTATATTTTAACAAATTATTTAAATTAAATTTGCATAAAAAACTGTAAATAATATTTGAAAATTAAAAAAGTAAGCAAATTTTTCATCAATGTTTTCTTATGACGTTATCACGTAAAATTATCGTCCGTAAACCTACTTTACAGACAACCCACCACCCCTTTTTTTTTTTCCTAAAGCAGGAGGAATGTCTGGTGGACACCGTGTTGCGTGGTGCTCGCTGACGCATGGACGCCGCCGCGTGCAAATGACAGCACCGTTTTCGTCAGGCGGCAACCTTGCCCCCCCCCCCCCCTTCCCCCCTAAACAAAGTACAGCAACGCGCTCGGGCGAGGGAGGAAGTCTGGCAACAGCGCTCGGAAAGATGGATGGCGCGAGTAAAGGCATCACGTTACGTAATTCATCCCCCACACCGTAAGGGGGGTGGGGGGGGGGCCGGGTTTCCATTTTCCAGAAACCGTCCCTTAGACAATACGCACGCCACACGAAACGGAACGCAACCGGTAGAGATGACAACCTTCCCCCTCCACACCAACACAACACTCTCTCTCTCTCTCTCTCTCTCTCCTCTCTTTCTCTCTCGGAAACACGCTCTCGGGTTTCAAGCGAAGCTGCAGTACTCCTGGGATCACACCCCCCACCCCTGCAACACCCCACCTTTTCAACCTTACACGCGCCCGCGTTCGTGTTACATTTGGAGATGCTGCCAACTGCACGGTACACACATTCCCTTCTTGATGCGGACATGCTGCGCATAAACCCCCCACCCCCCACCCATGGTAGCCCCGGCAGGAATTTCTGTTCGAACAACAGATCCTACGTCAAATGCCTGGCTCCGGGAAATGCATTCGGAATGAAGGAACTAATTAACGTGCGGTGTTTTAACTGAATCATCGGAGCGATGAATTTGGTGCAATTCGGGAAGGATATTTTTTTTTTTTTTTTTTTTCATGACGTGTGTCCAGTTGTGTTTACCACACATCGGAATGTTGGCACGTGGTTATGTAATGTGCCGCAAATTTGGAGATCTAAAAGGGTTACAAAAACTTTAACGGTAAACCCTTACAAGTTTGACCACTTAAACTCCACCCCCCCCCCCCCCCCAATCCATTTTTTTACATAAATAAATCACCGATGCCATACAAAGAATATCTGGAACAGTCGCGAAGAAAAAACCGCGTTCTTCATCATGATCTTCATGGATGTCTCCGTCTTGGTCATTATAAAGACAGTATTTGGCCGTAAGTACACCGCGTACAGTGGCGGATTAAAGACTTTTTTTTGGGAGGTATTTAATGAGAAAAAAAAAATAATATAAATGTCAGCGAGTCTTTCAGTTCTCGCCAGATATTTGTAACATGTAACCTCGGTAACGAGCAAATTTCAAGTGTTCTCATGAACTTATGATAAGAAACTCGAACACAAAAAATACAACGTAGAATAATTATTTGAAATAATATCGACCTTGATAAATATACGCATGTGTCTTCAACAAATTTTTTTTGGACGCAATCACACGTAGTTTACGCCGCTAGGATTCGATGCTGGATAAAATACATCGACCATCGAATCATTGAATTTACCAAAATTGTTAACTGTATATTGTAACGGCTCCGATAAAAGCTAAAAAGATTAAAAAAAAAAAACTAAACTCCGGCTTTTGACCTGATTTTCGACAAGGAATATTTTACTAAAATGTTGCCTTTCTTGTTAAAATTTATTTAATAGTTAATACTATAAAGTTTACCTTGGGCTGTGAGAACTTTCGTTCCCGCCATTCGCCACGTCAGATGGTGGCACCGTCTGTTACACATTTCCGTTCCCTGAGACTTCCGTCGCATTCACGAAATTACTCCTAACAAATGCCGTATACCAAAAGTTAAGATGTTACACATAAAATAAAATAAGAATAGTTGTATTAAAAAAAATTGGTTGTCTGTAAAGTCGGTTTAGGCTACCGACGATAGTTTAACGTGACAACGTCATAACAAAACATTGATGAAATGATTGCATACTTTTATGAATAAAATTGAATCATTTTTATTGCATTATCACTATTTTGTATGGCTACAAAGAATGAGTGAAATGAATTCTACAATTTAATTGATAGATTTACTTTTATTTGTACTCATTAATTCAAATATGTTTATTACTTTAACGAACAGATTGTTTTAACTATAACTTTTATACATGTTTTCTATTTAACTTCTTCAAATCTGTGTTATTCTGTTAAGGATAGGACGATGATAGGAAAAGTAGGAAACGAATGGGAGTGTTTCAAGTTTAATGTGCTTCGAAAAAGTCAAATCGATGGTTGTTCCAATTGAGTGGAAGAGAGATAGATGCGGCGCAAGCGTACAATGAGCGAAACGGGACACAGCGTAACGGTACAATGTGCGTTACGGGACACTTTTACGAGCGTGCAGCCGGCGTTCATCGATTTATTAGTCGTTGTCACGTCAAAAAAACACGAGTACATCAACAAAGGGTTTGGACAGTTACACTATCATTTTCAACATGCAAAACTTAATGTGTTTGCAGTTCCGGGTGTTGCAACGGCTGACCTTGCATCATCCGAAATAGCATTTTGACTTAATCGAGATATCGACATCTCCCTACCCCCCCTCCTGCGTCCGCCACTGGCCACTCCAGGTTTATTTAATCCGCAGGAATAAAGTGTTGTAAGATTTAACACTACTTCAAGTTTACTGGGTTAGGGAAAAAAAAATCTGGCAAACTAAAAACAATTAAAAAAACAGCGCTTCACGTTTTTTTAATTTTGAATTTATATTCTGACTTACAATTTTAGTTTTTTTTTCAAGGGTTTAAATTTTTAAGTCCTATTTCGTTTATAACATGGTAAAAAAAATTCCCGTGCATATTTAATTTCATTAAAATTCATTGCATTAAATTTACTATTTCTGACTTCATTAAAAAGAAGAGTCTAACAACTAAAAAGCCGTGCAATATTTAAAAAATCTAACACGTTCCTGTATTTTTTGTCAAAAATAAGTTTTTGACGTAATAACGTCTTATAAATCGATGAACGCCGGCTGCACGCACGAAAAATTTTCACGCTCTGCCTGAGCCGAGCGTGAAAGAACCGGCCAACCACCGTGTGCGAGAAAATCTTCTACAATATCGAACAGGTTAAGGCGCGGCTTTTTTAAAAATAATTGTTCGTGGTTATATTTAAAATTAAATTATTTAAATTAAATTTGCAAAAATAAACTGTAAATAATATTTGAAAATTAAAAAGTATGCAATTTTTTCATCAATGTTTTCTTATGACGTTATCAAGTAAAATTATCGTCCGTAAATCGACTTTACAGACAACCGCAAAACTGCGAGGTTTTTTTTTTTCTTCTTACAGTTGGTGCAGAATTGTTCCAGTGAAATCTCCACCGCGCGGAATCGCGGGGAGTTGACGCAGTTGGCGCGGACGCAGAAAACCGACGCAGAACGACGCCCGCGGGTCGCGTTAAGGACGGAGTGCGTCCCGCGAGATGGAATGTTTTTGGTGGGAAGGAGGGGGGGGGGAAGAGAGGGGAAATAAGAAAAAAGAGGAGAAGGGGGTGAACGGGAAGGAAGAGAGGTCTACAACGACGCCGTGAGAAAGGAAAGTTTCTCCCGAGTTCGAGTCGGAGTCTGAGGAGGGTATCCCTGGTGGTGTTTGGGCGTGTGCCTCACCGGACCACGCCTTATGTCCACAAGTCCCACCCAGCCCCTCCTTCCACTGGGAATATGGCCTCTAAGAGGTAACGAGGCCTTGCTTTGCCGTCGCACGCACTCGCGCATTACACAGTCGCATCCAAGGGGGTGGGGAATACCTTCAGAAACAACTCATTCTTTTCCGACGTGAATACGTCTTTAAAATATAGCTTCCATAGTGGGAATTGCACTAAGTTCAGGGATGAAGGTGTTATGATGCATTCATTCTATGTAATGGTTAAGACACCTTCCCTCTAACTTCAAAAATAACATACTTACGAGTTGATAAAGGTGCTTTGTACACATAAGCAAGTAGCAAACAAATTACTTTCGGAGCCTTTTTCTCAGAACAATAGTTTTGTAACATAACACCTTCATCCACTTGCCCCTTCAATAAAAAAAAACTACTGATAACAAAAATGGTGTTGCAGCCACATATGTCATCCCCAACCCAAAATTTAATCACCCAACTGGATAGCTAAAGGATCAAAGAATTTCTTCACGCTGAATGAGGACTGTGACGCATCGCGCGCGGTGGAGGGGGGAAGTGGCGCCATTTTGAGGTACCTAATTTTTCTGCGTTAGGTGATTTACATTTAGTATAACTTTTGACTCGGAGAAGCTACGACGTTCGTTTGAGTTTCAATCGTCAGCTCTCGTCAAAATCTATCGATTGCTCATATAAAACATTAGTGCAAAAAAGTTGCATTGATTATATATGGTGTTAAAATAAAAAAATAGCATATTTTGTATATAAAATGTTACCTGTTACGTACACGTATTCACGTACATCACACGGCCATGTACATGAAACAGCCACACCCCATTTTTTTCCCGTCAAAATTATCTGCAAATACGCATAAAATATTTTCAACCAATGCTCAATATAGTGTATGAAATCTTTTAACGTGTTTCATAGCCCCCGATTACGATAAAAAGTAATTCTGCTTATAATTTTGGTTTAGTGTGTGAAAAACGTATAAGCAGCTAAATAATCTTAATTTCAACAGAACGCCAAAAAATCACAAGAAATGCGGAACATTCCGAATTTGAAAAGTGCGAAGATCGAACCGATTTTTGAAAATAAGGGGGATTAGGACTTACCATGCAATTTCAAATATTTTTATACTGCTTGCGAAAAGCTTTTGTACTATATTTTTTGTGGCTTGACACAGACCGGAAAAATTCGCGATTTCAATTACCTGTAGGATATACTCCATGATCCTCTATGCACACGGGAAAATTACATCTGCTCATTGGCTACTGACTCGTGACACCATTTAACTGGGACGCTAGTGATTCTATACTTCTTTTGTTAAATGTTTTTCATTGGCCGAGTATCATTCAGATAAACTGTGGACCAATCACTGATGCAGTAAAAAGGCAAACGTGTTTGGATTCTAGACTATCACGAAATGAATCCGCGAATTTTTCCTGTCTCTAGGTATAGGACATAGCTTTGGCTACTTCTTGAAGTCAAAACTTGAGAACAGATGTGATTATCAAAATAGTTGTAGTCACCGGCATGAAATAATAAGTTGATTACTCACGGCGCTTACAGTCTAGAGCTTGTTAGTAACTATGTGCCTTGATCTGCAAAGCAAAAAAAAAAAAACGTGTGTACAGAACAGACTGTTAACACAAGTGAAAACTTAAAACTTTGTTTTTAAATGTGTAATATGACATAATTTCTACGTCAAATGTACGTAAGAAAATGATTTTGGTGTTTTATCATTATATCAGTACGATATTTATCCTTACATCATTTTTTAGTCGCAACAGATGTCAGTGGTATGTAAAAATTACGTAAAAATGCATTACCTAGCTATGACTTACAAGTGATGTCAGACCTAGGTCATGTATTCGCGTGGTCAAATTAACTTCACTTACTGCTACTACAGCATGTCGGTGATGCGAACCCATAAGTTTTGCCCCTACCAAAAACCGCTAAAGAAGTTTTCACTTCAAAAAATAGAATACATTTTTTAAATTTGAATTATAACAATAAGATAAATAAAATCCAAGAAAGCGAGATCTATTCCCCCTTAAGGACCAAGTGTACGTGAATACAAGATACTTTTTCAGTTAAGATTTTCTGAAATTCACATAAAATTTGTAATAGTATCTATACAACTATATACTTTCATAGTCTGAAATTAATACTTTATAATTAATTCTATATTTGCAAAGAATTGGTATTGTGACAACACTGTAGAGTTTCTTGTAAAGTTTAAAGGTAAACTTATTTTGTATAACTGGATTCTAAAATTAATTTTTGTAGAATTACAAAATGTATTTTCACCGTGTACACATCGAGGCAGGCCACCAAAGCAAGGCGCGAAACTCTCTCCGCGCAGCCGTTCATTAATTTTCTACCAGTTAATTAATCGTGAATCGCTGCAATTATTCCGCGCGGGTGCGAAATGCGCTCGCGAACGTTCGGAATGAACGCAGGGTCTAAAGTTGCAGCACAATTAGCCGACACGCACACAGACAAACCTTCCCCCCCCCCCCACCCCCCCGATTTAGCCACGGCTCGCTGAACTGCGAACTTGAGCGTTTAATTGCTCCTTCAAAGCAACGAGCCGGTGTTTACGATTAGTCCGTCTCGCGCAGGCGTCAAAACGTTTCAAATGAAGTCTACGCTGTTGGCAATACGAGGTAACAGAAATTACTAGAGACCTGCAAAACATTCGCGGTTTCATTCTGTGATAGGCTAGAATTCAAACACATATACCTCTTAGATAATTTTGCTATTGGCCTACCGTTCATCTGGACGAATATCAACCAGTTATAAACCCTCAACCAAAGAAGAATCGAAATCACAGACAAACCAGCTGAGACGACTAACAAGTCGGCAGCCAATGAACTTGCGTTATTTGCCCGAGTGTACAGGGGTATGTGCAGTCTATCCTGAAGGCCATCGAAACAGCGAATTTTGCAGGTCTCTAGAAATTACAAACCTATTTTAGCGGGTGCTGTACAGTTGAATAGGACATGTACCACACATAGCATGGATCATTTCCAATTCATTTGACAATTTTTCACAAAAAATAACGAAGGAATTATATATCTGGCGATTAGAATGTGCATTCATTCGAATCTGCAGCAACAGCCTAATCAACACATAATCGATATTAAGCATAATGCAGGACATCGATAACCTACACATTATTTGAATAACGATGATAATTATTAAACAAAATATTTTAGGTGTAGGCTGAATGTTCAGTAAAACGACATTTTAATGTTTTTCTCAATGGTTGATAACAGTAAGAGCTGAAATAACAGTAGTTTTGTAATTTTAATGTTTATTTTTCCGCAAAACATTACTTTCATGTTTTACAACGTTTTAATTGCTGTTTCTTAATGAGAAGGAGGGGGGGGGGGGTCGAGGGGTTTGTGGCCTCCGTAAAGCGGGCGGCAACGCACCGGGTTTCGGTGCGAGGGCTCCGGGTTCGAATCCCGGATAGGAAATGGATGCAATTTGTGTTGTCCTAATCGTCTAGTTGTAGCTTACCCATACACCAACAACTACAACCACAACTACAATTACACAACTACTCGGGGTTACATAAAAAAAATTGGTTGTCTGTAAAGTCGGTTTACGGACGATAGTTTAACGTGACAACGTCCTTACAAAAAAATGATAAAATGATTGCATACTTTTATGAATAAAATAGAATAATTTTTATTGAATTATCACTATTTTGTATGAATACAAAGAAGAAGTGAAATGAAATCTACAATTTAATTGATAAATTTACTTTTATTTGCACTCATTAATTCAAATATGTTTATTACTTTAACGAAGAGATTATTTTAACTATAACTTTTATACATGTTTGCTATTTAAGTTCTTCCAATCTGTGTTATTCTGTTAAGGATAGGACGATGGTAGGAAAAGTAGGAAACGAATGGGAGTGTTTCAAGTTTAATGTGCCTCGAAAAAGTCAAATCGATGTTTGTTCCAACCGAGTGGAAGAGAGATAGATGCGGCGCAAGCGTACAATGAGCGTAACGGGACAAAGCGTAACGGGACAATGTGCGTTACGGGACACTTTTTCGTGCGTGCAGCCGGCGTTCATCGATTTATTAGACGTTGTCACGTCAAAATTACAAGATTAAAAGGGGGAGATGATGGTTGGCTCACTGGTGATTGTCAAACATGACAGTGTGACACACTCACACACCTACACACACACCTATATGTATGTGTATGAATGTATATAACTATATAAAGAGTGGTTAGAATATTCGTCTCCCACCAAGACGACCAGAGTTAGGTTGCCGGCGAGGTCTCGAAACCGTATTTTTCGCAAGTGGGGAAACGCGGCGGACGTCGCCGTGGCTTGTGGGTTACCTCGGGGTGCTTCCCGGCTTCCCCCACGCCTCCTGCATAGGCTTCGACCGGACCACGGGTATTCTGGGTGTTTCGATCGGTCCCCAGAATGAGGTGGGAGATCGGCATGCGGCGCCAGTAGTGCTGAGTTCAAGGGCTCGGGACACAGCCAACTGTCTGGTCAGCCAATCTCTGATTGCTAGAGACCGGAAAAATTCGCGAATTCATTTCACGATAGGCTGAAATACAAATAGTTTATACCTCAGCGCTGCCTCTGCTATTGGCTCACAACTACTCACCTGGATGACTATGGGCCAATGAGAAACACCCGATCAAAGCTTTATCGAATCACACAGGCTGCTACGTTGGGACGTCTCACAAGACAGCAGCCAATGAGTGGATGGCATCTGACCGAGTGTACGTAGAACTGTGGAGTTCATCCTGGAGGTCATTAACCCGCGAATTTTTACGGTCCCTAGTGATTGCGTGTACGGCGTGATTCGGTATCTGCGCCCATGGGGGCCCGCGGGGCTTGAAAGATCGCCGGGTTACCAAAGAAAAGTACCCTCTTTGATTGGTAGACAATGCCACAAACAAAGTACCTCGAAATATACAGTGACATGGACAACCTCGGAGGGTTAAAGCTAAGAGGGGTCCATGAGATTCTTTCTTTCTTTCTTCCCCCACGCATTCATTCACTCAACGCCCCTACCTCATCACTAGAGACCTGCAAAATTCGCGTATTCATTTCGTGATGTGCTACAATTCAAATAATTACACCTTAGCGCTGCTTCTGCAATTGGTTCACTGTTAATCTGGAGGACTGAGGGCCAATTAGAGACCCTCACTCATAGAAGTGTCGAATCACAGACACTCGGTCGAGACGACTCACAAGTCAGCAGCCAATGTACACGTGGCATTTGCCCGAGTGTGTATAGTTAAGTAGAGTCTATCCTGGAGGTCATTGAATCCGCGAATTTTGCAGGTATCTACTCATCACACCTCACGCATTCTTCAGACGGGCTCCTGTGAGTGTCAGCCCCCATCACATCCATGTGGACCCTGTCTCAGGAGGGAAACTACGTGTCGACTTTCTTTCTTTTTTTCACCTGCAGTTTACAAAAAAATCGGTGGCTGCGTTCAATAAACGATGGGTAGGGATCGGGAAAATTCGCGGATTCATTTCGCGATAGCCTAGAATCCAAAAAAAAAAAAAAAAAAAAACGTTTGCCCTTTTACTGCATCAGTGATTGGTCCACAGTTTGTCTGAATGACACTCGGCCAATGAAAATATTTCAACAAAAGAAGTATCGAATCACTAGCGTCCCAGTTAAACAGGTGTCGCGAGTCAGTAGCCAATGAGCAGATGTAATTTTCCCGCGTGCGTAGAGGATCATGGAGTATATCCTACAGGTAGGGGCAGGCATTTTTCGCGAATAAATCTGAATGCATATGCAAGACTGCAACAAGTTACACCCATGCCGGCGGTTTCTCACTTTGGATTGGCGGCCGTCTGCGAGGGAAGTCGTTGCCTTATTTGACCAGGGCCACTCAGCACGCATTCGCTTCCGCACTGACCCACTGTGATTGGTGTTGTAACAATCGACGTGGAACTGAAAGAAAACTCCCCCAATCACGAGACGCAGACGATGCTACAGTGTTTTTTAGACTTTCAGGCTAGTCTCGGAATCTTTTCCGCGAAATGTGCATGCCCCCCCCCCTAACGATATGGGTGTTTCGTCATCGGCACAAAACCTCTACCTTATGAAGTAGCGTCGTACAAAAAGGTTCCGGTGATTCTCGCGATCCAACTGAATCATTAATTCGCCGTCGTTTCTCGAGGATTCGCCTCCCGCTGAGAGGGTCCGATAAGTCCTCCCTCCCTCCCTCCCTCCCTCCCTCCCTCTCAGCAAACTCTCTACGTGCCAGGCGTGCCCGACGAGTACCCGCCGAGGATTCAGGTCCAACCCCCCTCCATCCCTTAAATTAAAAAAAAGGAGGCCCTTTTCACCCCTTTTCTCCGACGGCCCTCCAAACTTCTCTCATTAGACGCCACTTGTTCCTTCGGCGCTGGCCGCGTCGGGCAAACAAGGCCCTGCCCTTGGAAGGGCCGGCCGTTCCTTCGCCCACAAGTAGAAGAGAGGGGGGGGGGGGGTTGGTAGGGGTGGATGAGGGAGGAATGTTTCTTATTTCCTATTCCGGGGATGAGATGTTTGGTTTCTCTCCGCATCTTGAGAAGCGAAGGAAAAGAAATGTTCTTGGTTTTTTTTTTTTACCTCTCTCTCTCTAGCCTCTTTCATCCCCGGTGAGGTTGCGCAAACAAGAAGCCCCTTGGTCTTGAATGCGGCAGGCATGCATTCCTTTCCCCTCCCTCCTACTCTCGCTCCCCGAACCACTAGCATACTTCTCATGCTCCATCATCCATGTTTAGCAATGCCGGGGGTAGGAGATCTACTTGAGATGTGCGGAGGGGTTCCTTCCACGGACAGAACTTTACTTTCCTTTTTTCTCTCTCTCTCTCTCTCTCCACTGTTTGCCGCGTTCTCCCTGAAGCGCGCCGCTGAGTAGCCGTCTGTATCCGACTGCAAGAGGACCCCCGGCTTCTTCTTAGCGATTCACGACGTGGCCTCATCAACACTCCCCCCTCCCCCTCCCCAACAGGCAATCCTTCCCAGTACCGCTAGCATGCCTTTCCGGCCAAGATCATTCTTAACATTTGGAATGCTCACAACGTTTCTCGCACGGTGTAGTTGTTTTTTTTTGTAAATGTAATGGGGGCGCATCATTTTTCATAAAATCGTTTTGCCAAATCGTGTTTCCCCACCTTCGTTTTGCCTAAAATTATTTGGCCTAAAGTAATTTTGCCTAAAGTCTATTTGCCTAAAGTTGTTTGGCCTAAAGTCATTTTGCCTAAGTCGTTTTGCCTAAAGTCGTTTTGCCTAAAGTTAGTTTGCCTAAGGTCGTATTGCCTAAAACCATTTTGCCTAGAATCGTTTTGCCTAGAATCGTTTTGCCTAAAGTCGTTTTGCCTAAAATCGTTGTGCCTAAAGTCGTTTTGCCTAAAATTATAATCGCATGCTTAAGTTCCCCTAAAGTCATTTGGCCTAAAGAACATTTTAGGCTAAATGACTTTAGGCAAAACGACGTATACTCAATGGAATAGATATATTCACGTAAAAATACAAATATTCGTAATTTAGTACACCTAGAAGGAAAACAACGGTGTCAATAAAAAAATTAGGTTCATATGCTTTGTGTTGTCTCAGTACCTCCAATAGTTTTTTTTAAACCATTACCTAAATACCTTTTTTAATATCAACTGCGCACATTAATAAGCACAACAAAGCAAAATAAAGACAATTTTTATCAATATTCAATAATCTTTTTCATGGTTTCAAAAATTATGCTTCAATGAAACATCAGTTAAAATATAAAATTATACACCAATTTTAGTAAGAAATACTCATTATTATCTCGAAAATTATGTTACAAAGGCTATATGCAAAAATAACCATAGCCATATGTTGTACAAAGTTACAATATCTTTCTTGTAGTATTACAAACTATTTCTTGCCAACTGATTTCGTAATTTTGAGTTGATACGCGGTGCTGGGTGTGAACCCGACGCCTTAAGGCAGGTGTCAACACGTTGCGTGCTGTACGTTGCGTGGTCATCGTTACGTAAAGCTCGGCGCAGAGATGTTGGGATTCCCACCGCGTCATTCGTCCGTTACAGGATGTCCGTATCAAAAAACAAATTGGTTGTCTGTAAAGTCGGTTTACGGGCGATAGTTTAACGTGACGACGTCATAACAAAACATTGATGAAATGATTGCATACTTTTATGAATACAATTGAATCATTTTTATTTTAATAATAAAAGAATAAATACTTGAAATTATACTAGTAATCAGATTTTTAAAAAGGCAAGAATAATTAACCTTTATTGCCGAAATTGTTGTTGTAATAAGCAATGAAAACCACATTAACTTTTCACTTCACTTTATAAACAGTCGACGAAACAGTTCACGTGTAGATGACATGTAATTAATTTTAAAAACTGGCGTTTAGCTATAAAGTTTAAATATAATTATGAACAAGTTTTCATATAAATAAACTATAATCAAATATCTATCATCAATTATATGAATCACCATAATTTTTTAGTCAATTGTAACATAACCTATTATTACTGCACTCGCCGACAGCGTAACGGAACAATGTACGTAACGGGACACTTTTTCGTGCGTGCAGCCGGTGTTCAACGCTTTATTAGACGTTGTCACGTCAACAAATGTTACCATCACGTAGACACACCAGAAGGGCAGTTCATCAGCAGCTATGAGCGCAGGGCAACTTTCAGCCACCTTCGTTTTCATACACCTCATTCTTAAAAGAAGAAAGAAGTGACCATCACCTCGTTGGTAGATGTCGAAAGAATTTGCAAGTAGGGAACCGTTACGGTGGTTCAAGGTTTTTTTTTGTTGGCTGGTTTGTAGTTCTAGGCAGTGAGTTGACTGTATAAGAACTTTCACGAGGATGCAGCCGACGAAATTCGAATTTTTTTTTTGGGCCGAAAAAAATGAAGAATAATGACACGCCACCCAGTCAACACTGGTTCTTTCGTTGAACCGTGACTTCTTTTTGACGTGACGGCGAATTACCAACAAATGACGGATGGAGCCCGTTGCGCACTTACGCGTCAACTGCATCGAGTCCTGTCCACACACGCACACTTTGGTCACGTTTGTTGACAATGTACAGTGGACAGTACCTTTAGTGGGCGTGATAGCCGAGGTTCCTTTATCGGAGTTCAAAATTGATTACTAGAGACCTGAAATATTCGCAGATTCATTGACCTCTAGTATAGCTTCCATTATCCTCTGCATTTCTCAAGCAAACACGCGTGTTCATTGGGTGCTAACTTGTGAGGCGTTTCCACTGGGTGGCTTGTGATTCGACGCCTCTTTGGTCAATAGTCTGCCATTGGCACAGAGAGCTCCAGTTAAACTGCGAGCCAATAGCAGGAACCAGCATAATTGCTCACATGTTTGAAGTTTAGCCTATCACGAAATGAATCCGCGAATTTTTCCGGTCTCTATTGATTACTCCGTTTCCATCGAATCTTTTCGTCTTGGGGCCTCGTCGACTGAAATTGCTTCTCGTGTAACATCGGAGCTTGTGAAACTGTATATTTAATGAAATTTTTTCCACACCTACGCAGTAAAAAAAATCAGCACTTTTACAAAAGAATCATTTGGAAACCAGACGCCAAAAAAGTTTGTTATATTGCAATAATTATATTGCAAAAACTGTGCAACGCATGGATATTGTTATTTTTGCATATATGAAATAAGTTTTTCTAGTAAATACTGACTATTTCTAATGATAATCGACACATAATTTTATATTTTAATTGATTATTCAGTCAAGCATATATTTTTTAAACCTTAGAAAATATAATTAAATATCTAACAACTCGACTAATTTTTTTATCATGCTTATGTGCGCAGTCGACACTGGAAAGCTATTCAGGAAACGGTTTTCAAATATTTTTTTTAACTATTGGAGGTAACTGGGAAAAACCCGATGAATAAGTGCGCGGGTGGGAATCCGAACCAAGTATTACTGCGAACACTAGTTTGTAGTGATACAGTTTGTTTACGTGTGAATATACAAAATTTACAAACATCTGTGGTTTACGCGGATATTTCTGTTCCATTTACAAAAAAAATTACTGTGTACGATGGAAGTGGGTCGTTACCACAACGCCGAATGTCAAAATTGACCACAACGCCGACAGCCAGAAAACTGCTGTGTACCACAACGCCGAAATAACAACTGAATGAATTTGTGTGTTTTTCTTAAATGTACCTCAACGCCGAAATACCACTATAAAACCTAACCTTACCTAACCTAACCTAACCTAGCCTAACCTAACCTAACCTAACCTTTGTGGCAGTCCTGCAATGACATTTTTCGGCGTTAGTGTATTTCGGCGTTGTGGTACACAGCAGTTTTCTAGCTGTCGGCGTTGTGGTCAATTTGGCATTTCGGCGTTGTGGTATTTCGGCGTTGTGGTGCGTCCCCGTTGAAAGAAAGCTTTTGAACGGAGTCCGCACGAGACTTTCCCCAGCGCCAGAATGCGGAAGTAGAGAGGGTTGCAGGAACCGCGCGGAAAAGGGGCAGGTAGGAGGACATTTGTCAGCTGACAAGCCCGTAATATCCATGGACCTCGGGCCCTCACCCTTCGATTGTGTGTGTGTGGGTGGTGGGGGGGGGGGGGTGATGGGGGAGGGAGGCTTCTTCCCTCAGCACGCGACGCTGCGAAGGCATGCTGCTTTTTGAAACTGACCATAATTTGTTACAACCCTCCTGGCCCGCCCCATCCCACCCTTTGACACGCCCTTCCGGCCGTGAATTATCGCATAAGCTGTTCGCCTGCCTTCCTGAACTCAGCCCACCGCGCGTTTGTATTCTGGAAAACCACTCCAATCATTTTTTTTTCCTTTTGTGAATGGAAAATAAATATTCATGTAAATTTTTTTTTTTTTTAACAAACTGTACGCTCACACGAAAAACAACTTTATCACTACACAATAGTGTTCAAAACATTCTTACAATTCGGGCATTTGTGCTTGGTGTTTTTTACTTAGTAACTCCAATGGGCAAATTTTTTTTTTGTTAACCGTTCCCTGAATAGCTTTCCAGTATTAGCTTCACATCTTATTGAATACAGTTAAACACAATAAATAAATATAATATTTTTTTCCAATGATTTAAATATATGCTTGCATGAAACATCAATTAAAATATCAAATTATGCGCCATTTTCCGTAATAAATACTCAGTATTATCTCCAAATACCTATTTCATATACGTACGCAAAAATAACCATAGACATGTGTTGAACAAAGTTACAGTATCTTTCTTGTAGTACCTATTACAAACTATTTCTTGGCATCAGGTCTTATCTTCTGTAAAAGTTCGGAAATTTTTTTCTGCGCAAGAGCTCAAGTTAGTTCATTTATTTTTGTCGAGTACGATTTGTTATTTTGGTCTGAAGTCATTATCCCACAGTCTCACGAAATCAGTAATCAAATGCTTTCACGGAACATACAAAATGAAAAGCTGAGCATGTATTAAACGATTATTAAAAGCTTAAATGTAATTTAATTTCAGTTCATTTTTTGGTCATAATTGCAGTTACCATCTTTAGGATGGCAGCGAATATGACGATTGGAATGTGGACTAAATAGTTTCAGATTATTTTGTTATCTTTGACGCGGTTAAAAACGCGAAAGTCACTGATATTCACCAAACCTGCGTTTGACATTACGTATATCAATTTGTCACATAATAACGAGAGTTTAATAGCTAACTATAAGGGTTTCAGGAAGAAGTTAATTGTGTGGAATCGTTGGATGGGCATAGGATGTAGAAAAAAAAAACAAGTAATAAACATGCAGGAAAACGCCCTCGAATAATAGTAAAGATAATAAAATGAAATAACAAATATAGCGTCATTGACGGAGCCTTTTAAGTCACTAAAATGATTCAAGTGGAGCAGTCTAACAAACCTGCATTAAAATTCTCCCGATTCGACGTACTTTAACCGTCTCAAAATTAAAATGTAAATTGTCGAAGCATACGTGCAACTGTTTTGTCAGCCGTGTATTTTGCTTCCTTGTGAGCCTTTTTGAAATGTGTTCAGAAACGTGCCGGCAGCCCTACCTTAATAATGAGGGCCAAAACAAATAGTTCTTAAGATAAACTAATGGGAATATTTTTTGACTAGTATTGAGTTGACAGTATCAGCAAAAAAAAATCCCCTCACCATTGCCACATTTCCTTAGCAGATGTCATTTTGTTTTGTGGTGGAATTCAGGTGCAGACAATCTGTATATTCACAAAGAGAATTCTGTGCAAGGAATTGCTTCCACGGAATTTTCTCTCTGTGTCGTCTGTGTGTTTTAGCATTTGACATAGGCTGATCTGGGCTTGTTTTCTGTGTATTTATTTATCTTTCTTGTTCATTGTTGTGGCTTCTCTATGCTTGAAAATATCTTGTTTCATAATGACAGTGACCTTAAAATCAGACATTTTCGTGCAGCGACAGGTATCAACTGACGTAACGTTTCGATTATCAAATCAATATATATATATTTTTTTCATTTTTGAAAGCTTAAATAACTTTGCTACGCCATTTAATAATTTGTATAATGCTTTTGAAATGGCGTTTTTTTAATTTAAAAAGAAAAAAATCCCGAAGTTACACGAAGGAAAGTAGAAAGGCGTGTGTGTACAAGAGGATTTGCGAATCCTAGGCTGTTTTAACAACGCGTTCTTGAAAAAAAAAATGTGAGCGAATATTTTAGAACTCGCAAGTGATGTGTTTCATCTAACCTCGGTAAAGAGCTAATTCATGTGTTTTCATGTTTCAAATACATTTATAATACGAAACTCGGACCAAAAAAAAATTAACGTAGAATTATTAAAAAATAATACTGAGAGCGTTAAATAGATACGCAAATTGTTTTATTCTCTACTTTATGAACGCGAAGCACACGTAGTTTCCGCGCCCGCCGCTAGATTTCGCTGCCGATGCAGCTACATCGACAATTGAATCATTCGATTGGTAGAGCGAAATGTTAAACTTATAATAAACGGCTTCAATAAAAAATAACAATACCTGAAAAAAATACTCATCCCCAGCCTTGGACCTGATTTTCGACAAAGACTTTTTTTACTTAAATACTGCCCATCTTGTTAAAATTAATTTAAAGTTGCCCCATTCGATTTGTAGAGCGAAAGGTATGAAACGGCTTCAATAAAAGAAAAAAACAAGACCTGAAAAAAATACTTATCCCCAGCCTTGGACCTTATTTTCGACAAAGGATTTTTTTTATTGAAATACTGCCCATCTTGTTAAAATTAATTTAACAGTTTACGCTATAAAGTTGCCCTTTGGCTTTGTGAACGATTACACGTTTCCGTTCCGATCGACTTCCGTTCCACTCACGAAATTACTCCTGCCAAACGCCGTATAACGAGAGACCGGAAAAATTCACGATTTCAATGACCTGTAGGATAGACTATATGTTCCTCTACGCACGTGGGAAAACTCACACCATCTCATTGGCTACTGACTCGTGTCGCCTGTTAACTAGGACGCTAGTGATTTAATACTTCTTTTGTTAAAGGTTTTTCATTGGCCGAGTGTCATTCAGATATAAACTGTTGTCCCATCAATGATGCAGTAAAAAGGCAAACGTATTTTTATTCTAGATTATCACGAAATGAAACCGCGAATTTTTCAGGTCTCTGCGTATAACGAGAGCTAAGATGTTTACACACACAAAATGCAGTTTCTAATAGCCAAGCGCGACGCAACTGCAAAACAAACACAGGAATCTTCGCCCGAGACGCTAACGAAGCTGCAACTTAATCACGAACCCCCCCCCCCTCCCCCCGAATGCAAATTCATTTATTAGTTTAACGAGTGGTCGATGCAAGCCCGGCTGTTTCTAACTCAATTAACAAGGAACCGAAGGCAAGATAAAGCGGGGCAAGACTTGCGCGCGCAGCTGAAAATTTTGGGGCGAACTTCGTGCGTACAGTCTGGTCTCGTTAAAAGTTTCCCCGCCCTTCCTCCTCCTCCCAAGCTCTCGGAAAGTAAATGAAGTCTCGGCGGGAATCCGGGGTTCCGTTCCGAAGACGCCGCGTACATTGGCAGACTGTGTTAGAAAGACGCCAGCCAGCGCGCTTTTAAGTCGTTAATTGGTTTATAGTGGCACCAAAAAAGGAAAAAGAGAAACAAGTCTTTTTGAAGAAATGGTGCTCTCCAAATGGACTACTAGCGCACTGTAACAAATTCAAAACAAACTCGGGTGAACATGCTTAGAATAAGGGCCCGAAATTAATGCAACCCGAATTGCTGCTATATTCATCTTTAGATGGGTTCTGCAAGCGAAATTAAGTAGAAATACGTCTTACCTAAAATATATCGAGATATTTTTGTAGTACGTTAGTGTACCTGGGTGTTCAAAAAAAAATTTTAAGTACTTAATCCTCACTATCAACAAGTGAATAAAAACACAAAATTGTACCTCAAATTAACATTTAATTTTATCAGCCATTTGTTGTTTCCTAGAGAGCTCATTTCTCGTAGTACACGCCTTGGGCTGATATGGGATAGAACTATTTTCCTTTTTTAAAAGTTATTCTTCGTCTGTCTGACACACTAATAAAGAATCAGAAACAGGACTAAAGGAATGTCGAGAAATAAATTATCACGCTAGCACTAGTCTATAACATAGCCACATGTTGCAGATAGCAGTTTCATCGTAACCTTGCTTATTGCTGTCCCCATGTTGATTGCCCTGGGGGGTGAGGGTAATTACATGTGTCGTGAAACTTGTCTCAAATTTGACATTTTCAAAAGTGGCACTAGTGCTACCCATTTTCCTAAATGAAACTTGCAAAGAAACACACGATACTTTTTTACTGAATATAGAAAAAATTGGTTCTCTGTAAAGTCGGTTTACGGACGATAATTTAACGTGACAACGTCATAACAAAATATTGGTGAAATTATTGCATACTTTTATGAATAAAATTGGATTATTTTTATTATAATAATAAAAGAATAAATACTTGAAATTATACTAGTAATCAGATTTTTAAAATGCAAGAATAATTAACCTTTATTGCCGAAATTGTTGTTGTAATAAGCAAGGCAAAACCACATTAACTTTTCACTTCCCTTTATAACCAGTCGACGAAACAGTTCACGTGTAGATGTAAGTTGTGTGCTGCCGCTGTCTTTCTTCTCCTCGGACGCATAGGCCAATCGAGTGGAAGAGAGATAGATGCGGCGCAAGCGTGCAATGAGCGTAACGGGACACAGCGTAACGGAACAATGTGCGTAACGGGACACTATTTCGTGCGTGCAGTCGGCGTTCATCGATTTATTAGACGTTGTCACGTCAAAAAAGAGAGTGAGACTTCCAGTATTCGCCAGTGATTTGTAACATCTTACCTCGGTAACGAGAAAAATCCCGGTTACGTTAAGCAGAGTAACGATACAATTTTTTTGGTCATACTCCTCCAGTTTACAATTTTTCCTAACGCTTACGCTGTGTGTATGCTCACATGTACTATGATTTTGTTTTACCCATCACGTAAATTTAAAAAAGAACAAAGTCTACAGATTCAGGAAGTGTTTATTATTTATTATTAAGGAAAAAATTGGTTTTATAGTTAATTCGTTAATTTTTTATGTAAAAAAATTTAAAAGGATTAATTAACACGGCATTAAAGTTAATGAAACAAAAATTTTAAAACATTATAAAATCAATTTTAGAACTTATTTATTGATACTCACTTTATACAAATAACTTCCAATAATGAATTCGTATCAAGAACTTATGTATTAACACAACACGTATTTTCAATACAAAACTTATAAAAGTATTGAATCTATATAATATTTTTAATTATTATTTCAAAACGTATTTATAAACTTATTAGAAAAACCACATAGCAAACGCTTCGCACTCTTCAAGATTCCTGTTAGCTGTGTCTTCTTTCTCTTTCTCCCTTTCTCTTTTCAAACTCTATGGATAATTTTTCAGCTCGCTGACTCGCTGCATCACGAGAACCTCGCCGTTTCTCCCTACTTCCTGTTACACATTTCCGTCGCATTCACGAAATTACTCCCACCGAAAAATCCCTTATACATAGAGACCGGAAAAATTCGCGGAATCATTTCGCGATAGGCTAGAATAAAAATACGTTTGCCTTTTTACCGCATCATTGATTGGTCCACAGTTTATCTGAATGACACTCGGCCAATGATAAACTTTCAACAAAAGAAGTATCGAATCACTAGTGTCCCAATTAACAGGTGACACGAGTCAGTAGCCAATGAGCAGACGTAATTTTCCCGCGTGCATAGAGGATCATGGAGTATATCCTACAGGTCATTGAAATCGCGAATTTTTCCGGTCTGTACTTACACAGCGAGCCAAAATGTTGCACATCAAAAATCTATGTAAACATTATGACAGTGGCAGTAGGATAAGTACACCATTGATACTGTTTGCGAGGACAGAAAATTTTGAGACAAGTTACATGACACAGATTATACATAATTTTGGTTCTTTCAAGAATTTTTTTCTCTCTCTCCATGTGAAGGGTCCGTGAAAAGTGGTGGTAACCTGAAAAAAAAAAAACTTTTCTTCGAATTTTGTGGTATAGTTAATTTTTTTTTTCTTTTCAGATTGCTTTGCTACTGAAACCCCTTAATACCACAGTGAAGCACGTCTTTATTAGTAGCAGGATGGCCTAAAACTGGAACGGAACAGGGGGGGGGGGGTAATAAAACTCGTGGAACACCGCTAGACAAGACTCATTCCCACTCACTCGCGTATCAAAACTAACCCATGCTACCCCTTTCTCTAGGTTCTCCTCTTGTAAACCCCAGGCTCGGGGCTAACAAAGTCAGTATGCAAAGCTCTCGCTACACTATTCCCCTGATTACGTTTTAATTACGGCCGCAGCCTATCCATCTGCTTCGCACCTAGCAGCCCTCAACCCCTCCCCTGAACTCGCGCAACAGCCTTAATGAGTTCTTTCCGGGCCGTCTGGTCTCCGCGACGGGCTAACGAACACGTTAATTGAAAGGCTGACTAATTAGTGGAATCAGCGCGGGGGCACATTGTCTTCCTTCCAGAGTGCTCATAGCGCGTCTACCCCTGGTCGGCCGCAAAGCTGCAACCCCCCCCCCCCCCTGAACATTTAGAGGTCTGGCGCGCTAAATGCGGTCACAGCGGGGGAGACACGAACTTCCAAACGGCATGAGCTATGTCCTTTTAATTGGATTTAGCTCCCGGAGATCCAGCTAATTTCGATTCGTAAGCGCACGTAGGTCTAGTTTCCCGCCGAGTTATTGAACATCTAGGCTCGCCTCATTGTAATAATTTCGTGAAATTGGAAGGGAAATGTAAAGCAAATACTGCGTACCCACGTGCAGCAATGTAAACCCGTATACTGTCACTTTCGTAAACATTAAGGGTCATACCAAGCGGATTGGTGTGCAAAAATAAAACCTCATGATAGGGAAACTACCCTGGGATGTATTCGGTAAACTAAAATAGTCATAGTTAGAAACCGGAAAAATTCGCGGATTCATTTCGTGATAGTCTAGGATACAAAAACGTTTGCCTTTTTACTGCATCAGTGATTGGTCCTCAGTTTATCTGAATGATACTCGGCCAATGAAAAACCTTTAACAAAAGAAGTATCGAATCACTAGTAGTGTCCCAGTTAACAGGTGTCACCAGTCAGTAGCCAATGAGCAGTTGTAATTTTCCCGTGTGCATAGAGGATCATGGAGTATATCCTACAGGTAATTGAAATCGCGAATTTTTCCGGTCTCTGGTCATAGTAAAGAGCAATCATAAGTTTTAAAATACTTGAGAAAACTCGCATTACAATGATCATGATACATATTATACTTCAACGTTCCCAAGAGGCCTAGCAGCACAGTGTTAAAGAGCGCGCTTGGTATTATCAATGGGCGTGGTTCATATCTCTTCTCTGTATATTTTACTTTTTAAAATAACATTATAATTAGAGACCGAAAGAATTCGCAATTTCAATGACCTGTAGGATAGACGCCATGATCATCTATGCACGTGGGAAAATTACATCTGCTCATTGGCTACTGACTCGCGACACCTGTTAACTGGGACGCTCGTGATTCGATACTTCTTTTGTTAAAGGTTTTTCATTGGCCGAGTATCATTCAGATAAACTGTGGCCCAATCAATGATGCAGTAAAAAGGCAAACGTTTTTGGATTCTAGCCTATCACGAAATGAATCCGCGAATTATTCAAGTGGTCTCTACTCATTAATAATTTTTTTTGACGTGATTACGTCTTATAAATCGATGAACGCCAGCTGCACGCACGAAAAAGAATGACTCATTGTCACGTTCCGTCTGAGCCAAACGTGCAAACACCGGCCAACCACCGTGCGAGATAATCTTCTATAATATCAAACAGGTTAAGGCGGGCTTTTTAAAAGCAGCAAATTTTAAAAATTTTGATTTATTTGTCCAATTTCGTCATTTCAATTTAACAATTTATTGACATTGATATGATTTCAGTTTGTTTCTATAACTAATAATTGTTCGTGATTATATTTTTAAAAAATTATTTAAATTAAATTTTCAAAAAAAAAACTGTAAATAATATTTGAAATTAAAAAAAGTATGCAATTTTTTCATCAACGTTTTCTTATGTCGCTATCACGTAAAATTATCGTCCGTAAACCGACATTACAGACAACCCCCCCCCCCCTTTTTTTTCCGGTACCGTCAGATGGGGTAACATTGGCCCTTTGAGGGTAACTTTGGCCCAAGACAAAAAAAAATGTTAAACCATGTTACAACTATTCCAAATATTTATTAGATGTTATGATACATATGTTACGTATCATCACATCTAATAAATATTTGGAAGAGTTGTAACATGGTTTAACATTTTTTTTTGTCTTGGGCCAAAGCTACCCTCAAAGGGCCAATGTTACCCCAACTGACGGTACAAATTTTACTCCAAAAATCATTTCTCGGGACGGAAAGCCAGCGTCTCCCGGACACGCGCGCATGCTAATGGCGTCGCGAGGCGTCCAGCGACGCCAGGACACTGCGCCTTGCCATGCGGCGCCACGCCCCTAGGGGGTGATGGAGGGGCTGATGGAGGGGGGCACACGTCACGTGGTCGTAACGCCGCGCGCGTGACGCGGGTATCCAACACGGGACCGTCAGCGCGAGACGTCCGCAGGCTCCCGACGACATAGTCCGGGCCGCACAGCTTGTCACAAACTTAGACGGTTCTGAAAGTATTGTCCATTTATAGAGACCTGCAAAACATTCGCGGATTCATTCGGTGATAGGCTAGAATTCAAACACATGTACCTCTTAGATGATTTTGCTATTGGCTTACTGTTCATATGGACGAATCTCAAACCAGTTATAAACCTTCAACCAAAGAAGGATCGAATCACAGACGAACCAGCTGAGACGACTTACAAGTCGGCAGCCAATGAACTTGCGTTATTTGCCCGAGTGTACAGGGGTATGTGCAGTCTATCCTGAAGGCCATCGAAACCGCGAATTTTGCAGGTCTCTATCCATTTATAAGTAGAGACCGGAAAAATTCGCGAATTCATTTCGCGATAGGCTAAAATACATATCGTTATACCTCAGTGCTGCCACTGCTATTGGTTCACAACTCACCTGGATGACTCTGGGCCAATAAGAAACACCCAACCAAAACTTTATCGAATAACAGGCTGCTACGCTGGAACGTCTCACAAGACAGCAGCCAATGAGTGGGTGGCATTTGACCGAGTGTACTTAGAACTATGGAGTTCATCCTGCAGGTCATAAACCCGCGAATTTTTCCGGTCTCTATATATAAGAATACCACGAGGGGGACGCGGCAGTAGGCCGAAAATCACTAGACTGGAAAGCACCAGACCGAAAGTCGTTTAGCCGAAAGGCATTAGACCGAAAAGAACTAGACCTAACAGACAACAGACGGAAGGTTGTTTCTCCGAAATTTCGATCAAATGTCTTTCGGCCTGGTTTTCCAAAGCTTACATATGACATGGCTCTCAGTAGTAAACCTAAACCTGCTCTAAGAAATTATACTTCTCCAGAATATTATCTCAAATAGGACTTTAATCGAACCTCACACCTTAACAAGTCAGTGATATATATAATTCGTTTAGAAAACAGATACTTTTTATAAGTATCCTGGTGCTAAAATTGCAGTTAAACAGAAAGTACATAATTTCCAGAATAAAATTCCTGCATTTCTATCACATGAAATACAGCATAAATTTTCGTTCCTATAATAGAATAAATGCAATACTGTGCTTTGTCAAATGAATAAAAAAAAGTTAAATTTAGTTTCTGAGTTTGTGTAAATTATTAATGAATCTAGCATAAAAATTAATTTAAATAACTGATAGTGAATCTTAAACTGCCTACTTGTTCATATTGTTTAAATAGATGCTTCTAATGTTATTATATTATAATGGTCAAACAAAACAACTTAAACAAAAATTTTAAATGGAACTATCATTTCGTAAGAAAAACAGACTGGAAAAATATATGCTACAATCAGTCGGCATGATCAAGATGTTTTTTTTCTCTATGAATAAGCGAGTCTATACCTTATTCTGGACGCTTTTACGTACGTTTTATTTCACGCATCAATAACAGGAGAAAACACCAACATGTACAGTAATTTACATTTTACGGTTCTGTTTTGTTATTTTTTGACTTCCAGCAGAACTTTGATATGACAGACGAAACAGCACGCCATGATGAAATGCAAATCTCCGTTATCACGTGACATATCAGATATCGCTCCCACTTCCTCCCAATTTTATTTACGATGCAATCGGATATCCCGTGGTCGAATCACACTCTCCTCCCCTCTTTTTCCACCCTTTTTCCAATAACTCCCCTCGACTTTACATTTACCAAAACACAAAAGCGAAAGCCACCGCTGGGCAAAGTATTTTTTTATCTCGTAAAATTAATGGCAGAATAATTTTTTGGTGCCAGATACGTCACTAGAAAACAAAACAAAACCAAAAAATCTGGATCTGAAATATGCCTTACATGTGGTCAAAATTAAAGATGAATTCCAAAATGGAAACGCGGCGAAACGGTATGGGCAGAATTAATTACAAGTTGTTTTTAAATTGGAATCACAGAGAGGCACTGTCGATATTTTTGGACTACAATACCATTTTTTGAACCTCAGGTAGCAAAAAAACAATCAAAATGCTTATAATTGCCACATTGATATTGACAAAACTGGTTCCTGTCTGATTAAAAATAACGCATTGCCAACTTTTTTTTAAACTGTGTCAGTATGAATAAGGCATTAAATGTTTCTACGTAAAGCCAGAAAAATAAAATTGCATTCATAGGTATTTATTTAACCGAACATATTTGTTTGCTAGCTCCATTATATTTTTCTTGTCAGATTTTTAACAAGTGATCAAGGTAATCATTTATTGGTAAGGTAATTGTTAAAAATAACAAGTGATGTGTTTGTTTTATCTCTTACTCTAAAATAACAAAACATCGACCCTCAGACGAAAGTTGTAAGTAGTAATTTTTGTATACAATAAATTAGAAAGAATTTGATAGTGTACATGGTAAGGAAATTTTTAAATTTTTAAATTCTATCGCTGTTTTTTTTCTCAATCGCCTGCATAAATGGCTCATATTATCAAAAATAGTTTCAGACAAAAGTTTCAGATAAATATTATGTATAAACAAAATAATTGACGGATTTGCTGTTGTGATTACTGAGGTAGTTGCGAATATATTTTTGTATTTTAATCCCGCTTCGTCCACCCTTTGCAGCAATGGTTAATTGTATGAAAAATGGTTTCATACATTATTTTTATTATAGAATTAATATGGTTTACAAACAATCTGAACGTATTTAATATTGTTGGCCTACTTATTAAAGGAGACATAATTTTATTTTTTTGTCCTTCGACCCATGTTATTTTAAACTCCTTGCAGTAATATTTGGTCGTATAAGAAATTGTTTCAGAAGAAAATAGTATATAATAATTAACGATTTTCCAATAAATTAGATTTGATTTAATAGTTTATATGGTACAGAAATTAAGATTTTTTTCAACTCTACCCCCTTTTTTTATCCCGTTTCTGCATGGTACTTTTTTTTAAAAAGATTTTTATCCAAATGTTTTAGATAAAAATTGTGTCGTTTACAAACAATTTGAACACATTCGCAATCGAATGCAAAGTTGTATCAAAATTCCAAAGCAATATGTGAAGAACTATCGGAGATTTAAGAATCCAAACAAACGAAAATTTACATTTTTATTTAAAGAAATTTTTCCTAAATTTTTATTTTTCGTTAAAACCGCTATGTACAATATGCATGTGCCATGTTTGAAGAAATAATAATAATTATTTTAAATAATTCTTTTAAAAAAATGTTCCTTAAGAAGAATTACAATTACATTTTTATTATCTGTGAATATAATAGTTTCCAAACAGTGTCTGCTAACAAATTAGTCATCAGATATGCAAGTAAAGACGAATACCATACGACAACATTCCTGATTATATTTCTTTGTTGAAAGAATGTTTAACGGGCTGAACAATTCGCCATCTCCGCTGTAGGCTACGGCTCATTTTCTAGCTCCCAATTCGCATCTTTAAAATAGTATAAAACAATGTCCCTATCCGCGTTTGTCGGTTTGTTCACTTTCTTCTTCTAAACTACACAGTGGACTGTGATGCTGTTTTCGCCATTATTTAGATAGTTTCTTCCTGAGGATTGTTGTGTATAATACATTCACTTTAAGTCTAAAGGTAGCAGAAAAAATCTCTATGTTTTGTAAGCATGTCGTGAAAAAAATACGTTTTAAGGGGGTTTTCATGGCCTTCGCTGACATTGTCTACAAATAAATTCTCTAGTTATGAGTAGAGACCCGGAAAATTCGCGGGTTCATTTAGTGTTATTCTAAAATTCAAATAATTATACCTTAGTGCTGCTTCTGTCATTGGTTCACTGTTAATCTAAAGGACTGACGGCCAATTAGAGACCCTCACTCATAGAAGTGTCGAATCACAGACCACCCAGTCGAGACGTCTCACAAGTCAGCAGCCAATGAACAGTTGGCATTTTCCCGAGTATTTAAATGACTGTGGAGTCTATCCTAGAGGTCATTGAATCCGCGAATTTTTCCGGTTCCTACACATAGGTCTTCTTCTTTTTTTTTTGCGGGTTACATGTCACTGAAATACCAATTCTGCGAGGGTCGTAAGGACGTGTAAAGAGCTCTGTAGTCCAATAATCAAACCTGACGAAGATGTATATGTGCTTCAAGTATACTCTGCTACCAAAGTTTCTATTGATCCCCCCCAACCCGAGCCCCTTGCTAGTGAAATATTAACTACAGTTAAGGCCATATATTTTCTAGCGAAAATATATCGAGACTGTTTATAAATAGAGACCGGAAAAATTCGCGATTTCAATGACCTGTAGGATGGACTCCATGATCCTCTATGCACGCGGGAATATTACACCAGCTCATTGGCTACTGACTCGCGACACATGCTAACTGGGACGCTCATGATTCGATATACTTCTTTTTTTTTTTCATTGGCCGAGTGTCATTCAGGTAAACTGTGGCCCAATCACTGATGCAGTAAAAAGGGAAACGTATTTTGATTCTAGCCTATCGCGAAATGAATCCGCGAATTTATATATATATCATCACAGTTTTAATTTAGAAATCAGGTCTTAATCTAATACTTCCTTCCATACTATATTACGGGTATGTCAAGGATTTTCATTTGGAAGATGGAATTTTAACGTTAGTTGTTCGCTTAACTCTAGGCCATGCATGAAGACCGAACATGACTTTAAGTCAAGCCCAACAGATTCGAAAGTTTGCCCTTGGGATTTGTGGACAGTCATGGCAAATGCAGATCTAACGGGAAATTGGTGACGCTGCATGGTGCATCCCAACTGTCCTTTTGATGAGTCAAGGGTTATCCTTGGTATATGTACTTCTTTGCCGGATTGTTCACCAGTAACAATTTTTGCCTTTATTATGTGATTGCACAGACTATGTTCTTAAAGGTGTTGAGACGAGTTGCGGCTTCGTAATGTTCGATTGTTCATAAGCTTTTTTTTAAGGGAACACACGAGTTAAAAAGACACAAATAATATAAGTAAACAATTGAATTTCTTGGTCTAACCTCAAACCAAACACTCATTAGCTTAAGTGTTGCTTAACAACGCCATCTACTGGAGTAACTTTAGTGTTGTGTCGTTAAAGCAGTTAGTTGCTCCCAATTAAAAAAAAATTGTATTATTACTTTCCAATAGATGTCAGGAAGTGTCACTTATGTTTAAGTTGATTATCGATAAAGTTGATTATTGAAAACACGGATTAATTGACATTTGCTAAAAATGAATCCTAGCTAGATCGATTTATCGTCCCCGAAACCCCCTGCATATTAAATTTCATGAAAATCGTTAGAGCTGTTTCCGATATTCAGATTATATATATAAAAGAATTGCTCGTTAAAAGATATAAGATTTGCTTGAAAACAGCTGTATAAGTACCTAATAGTTTTCGCAGTGAAACTGGATTTTTTTTTCTTACCTGGGAATGTATGCTTTTTTGTTGTCCCATTACCTTCAATAGTTAAAGGCATTTGTAAACTGTTCCCTGAGTAGATTCACAGTATTAACTGCGCACATTAACAAGCATAATGAAATAAAACTCAATTATTGAATATTCGATAATATTTATCATGGTTTTAAAAAGGTTGTGCATTGGATGAAACATCAATTTTTAAAAAATTAAATTACGCGTCAATGTAAGTAAGAAATAAATCAGTATTGTCTAGAGACCGGAAAAATTCGCGATTTCAATGACCTGTAGGATAGACTCCATGATCCTCTATGCACGCGGGAAAATTACTTTTGCTCATTGGCTACTGACTCGCGACACATGTTAACTGGGACGCTCGTGATTCGATACTTCTTTTGTTGAAAGTTTTTCATTGGCAGAGTGTCATTCAAATAAACTGTGGCCCAATCACTAGAGACCGGAAAAATTCGCGGATTCATTTCGTGATAGGCTGAAATTCAAACATGTGTACAATTCTGCTGGTTCTGCCATTGGCTGGCAGTTTAACTGGAGCTCTCTGGGCCAATGAGTGACTATCGACCAAAGAAGCGTCGAATCACAAGCTACCCAGTGAAGACGCCTCACAATTTAGTGCCCAATGAACACGCGCGTTTACTTGAGATGTGCAGAGGATAATGGAGGCTATCCTAGAGGTCATTGAATCCGCGAATTTTTCCGGTCCCTACCAATCACTGATGCAGTAAAAAGGCAAACGTATTTTGATTCTAGCCTATCGCGAAATGAATCCGCGAATTTTTCAGATCTCTAGTATTGTCTCATGTAGGGAAAAAAAAAACTCCAGCCGTTTCTTGCACAAAGATACAATATCTCTTGTAGTGTTACGAACTATTTTTCCGCGCGGTGACAGCAAACGACAAGTTTAGCGCGTGTACAGAAGCCCGAGGAAGACTGTGTGAAGGGAGGAGGAGGGGGGGAGGGGTTGTGACGGGCGTCGACCCAGTCCAATCGGACGCGATGTTGACCTTGAAGCGCCTCCATCCCCCCCCCCCCACCCTCCTCACCAGGGGCCGGGGGCTCCCGTGTTAATTGCCCGAACCACCACACAGGTGCAGCGGAGTGGGAGGGGTGTGTAGCGGTGGATAGGAAGCTCCGACCTGATTTGGGCGACGGTAGGGGGATGGTAGGGAAGGGGGGGGTGTGAGGGGGACTATAATCAGCTATGCTCTAATCACGGAAACCCGCAGCCGCGCGGTCTAATTGGCTGAATGCGGCTTGTCTGTCCATCCATCCGCGTACACATCCTGTCCTCTGGTGCATTGTGGGGGAAGGGGGGGAGGGAGAGGGGTCGCAGACACAGGAAGCGCAAGGCAAACATTACACACCGGACGGTCAATTACCGCTGAGGCACCTTTAAGGCACCCCGCCTGGTTCGGCGACGTACCTGCGTCGGTGAGGCGGGACGATAAGTGCGAAAAATAAAAAAAGTACATTATATAGGAGGTCCTGCCAGAAGGGCACGTGTTTTGCGGGGCTGGCCGCCATCTTGGATGGCCCTTTGACCTCGGCGGCCATCTTGGAAAACAGCGCAACGCTCAGATAGCTACAGAAATTATAACGATCATACATGGGGAAAGGTGAAACTGCGTTGCCATTTGGTGCCATGTTTGTTTCTACCTGCACTTCTATGGTGTGGCGAGACCTAGTGATTGCGGATACGTAGGGGCATGCAGATTTCGCGAAAAGATTTCGAGATTAGCTGAAAGTTAAAACACTGTAGCATTGTCTGTGTTCCGTTATTGGGTGATTTTCTTTCAGTTACATGTCGATTGTTACAACACCAATCACAATAATTCAGCACGGAAGCAAAAGCGTCCTGAATGGCTCGGTCAAATAAGGCAACGACTTCTCTCGCAGACGGCCGCCAATCACAAGGAAGAAACCACAGTTGCTGGTATACCTTGTTGCAGTGTAATAGGAGTTCAGATATTTTCGCGAAAAATACCTGCCCCTACGGATACGTCAATTGCACGTTTCACACATTATTCAGAAGTCTCTTAACAATACTACAAATTGAATTTAAATTTTGATATCAATTTTCAAAATACAACTCACACATAACATGTATACATAATGTACGTGCATTAACATTAAAGCCTCTTGAATCGAGAAATTATGTATAATATTTGAGCTATGAAGTTACGTGCCGAAAACGCAGATGGCAGCAACACTGCCTGCAGCGCCGTTGGTGAGCAGACGGAGCACTACAACCAGTCTGTGATGTTTCACTTAAAACGCACGTGGTAGCCACGCACCGATGAGTTTTTTTTTTGACGTGACAACGTCTAATAAATCGATGAACGCCGGCTGCACGCACGAAAAAGTGTCCCGTTACACAGTGTCCCGTTACGCACATTGTCCCGTTACGTACATTGTCCCGTTACATACATTGTCCCGTTACGCACATTGTCCCGTTACGCACATAGTTCCGTTACGCTCATTGTACGCTTGCGCCGCATCTATCTCTCTTCCACTCGATTGGAACAACCATCGATTTGACTTTTTCGAGGCATATTGAACTTGAAACACTTCCATTCGTTTCCTACTTTTCCTATCATCGTCCTATCCTTAACAGAATAACACAGATTGGAAGTAGTTAAACAGCAAACATGTATAAAAGTTATAGTTAAAATAATCTCTTCGTTAAAGTAATAAACATATTTGAATTAATGAATGCAAATAAAAGTAAGTTATTCAATTAAATTGTAGATTTCATTTCACTCCTTATTTGTATCCATAAAAAAATAGTGATAATTCAATAAAATTGATTCAATTTTATTCATAAAAGTATGCAATCATTTCATCAATGTTTTTTTATGACGTTGTTACGTTATACTATCGTCCGTAAACCGACTTTACAGACAACCGATTTTTTTTTTTTAGTGAAACTTCTTAGAATGTGACGGGAGTAATAATTTCAAGGCCGAATTTAAATGCAAAGTTTTCGTGAGAAATTGTTGCGAAACGTTTTCTTGACGCCGAAAGGTTGCGGACGGTGCAGAGAACTGGGCGGGGCGCGGGCTCCACGTGGCGGCGTGCGGCTCAGGTTGAACCCCGCCGTGCTGCAGGGATAGGCGGGTCGCGGCGGTAGGAACCCGCCTGCGTCTGACGTCACGCCGACTTGCTGGCGTCTAGTGAGGGAGTGTTTGGGCAGAGGGCGACACAGCGGGGTTTGAGCTTATTTCTGTGCACCGCGCCACAGGCCACATCCGCAAGAAAATAGTGTTCTTTCAAGTGCGTATTATTTTAATAAATGTGTTAATCAGTATTGGTAAACAGTGTTTTTTTTATTATTGTGTTTGCTGTGTAACGAAATAATTTTTTTTTTTTTGCTGGTATGATGCTTTTCACGCTCGAGTTCGACGGGGTATTATTTGTTACGAACTATTATTTGATTAACTAAATCACACACCGTATTATAATTATGAGCCCACGAGCGTGTAAATATGTTGAGTCCAAACTAAGAATATGCTAGTTTTAAAAAAAAGTTTAAACAAATCCCGTGCGTGGAATATTAAATGTTTTTAGTTTCACTTTGTGTAAATGTGGTTTTAATGTAAAGAATTACCGTGAGGAAGTTCCATGTCGTTCAGTTTTCGTGACGGAAGATGCTTGCATTGCAGTATGTCTACGCAGCCTATTGGCAGAATCCGTCGCACTATAGCTGAATGATGAGGTGATACTTGCAGGACTACGAAATAAGTCTAGAAGAATGCCCGATCACATCTTACCTACACCTAATATTAAATCGAATTAAAAACTAATATATTACTAAACAAAATTCAACAGTAGGTAATATTAATTAATTTTGTTTGATTAATAATTATTGCTATACTGAGCAGTTATTTTGAAGTGGGTAATAATTTGGTTAAGTCATGTTTATTTAGATAATTGTATTTTTACTCTCTTTCTTTCTCTCTCTCTTTCTCTCTCTTTCTCTCTCTCTATTTCTCTCTCTTTCTCTCTCTCTTTCTCTCTGTCTTTCTCTCTTTCTCTCTCTCTCTCTCTAGCTGGCATTTTACCCCTAACGATATACTTGCGAGAAGAGGCTTGAAATGCCAAAGAAGTTTTACTTCTATCAAGTGTACTGAGTTACATGTGCTCTATTTTTTATCATCGAGGTACTTCCTGCCGCGCCTTGTGAAGAATGGAGCAGTTGGGAACCGCCGAGATAAGCGAAGGAGCACCACGGAGTAGGAGTACTCCAAGGAAGACGGCGCTCCTCGAAGTTCCGCTCGGTCGCGGAAGATTCACGAAGAATGATACTCATTCCCTTGCCGAAGGATTTTTTTTTACATAAGACAAAGGCGTAGGCGAGAGAATTTCCGAGCGCGAATTAAAATTCAAATTTTTACCCATTTCCCCCCCCCCCCTCTTTCCTTATCAAGGGAAGAGCAAACCGGAGACAGTTTTTATTTTTTTTTACTTCCCACCCTTACTTCTTACACTTTTTTTTCTCCTTTACTCTCTGCGTTATTTTCCGCTTCTTCCCTCCGCTGATTACAATCCGGAGAAATCCGATGTCGAAATTAGAATTGGCAATGGAATAACGCCGAACAGAAACTCATTTATCTTCGGCTTGGGCCCAACTCCCCCCCCCTCCTCCTTTTCACTCTCACTCTCTTCCCCACACCCCCAACACTAACCTCCCCCCCCCCCCCTCTTTCCAAAAAAAAACTTCTTTTCCTTTTTGCCACCCGGCGCCTTTTATTAAATCACGAGTCCTCCCTGGAAATATGGAAATGAACATTGTTGATAACGTAGGCTGCAGAAAGGCTCGACTGTCCAAACATAGTAACAGGTTTTTTTTTTTGTACTTTCGTTGGAAATTCTTTCGAGACCAACTGCCCCAGTTTTCATTTTTGACAAGACTAGAAGCGCAAATTGTTCAGTACATATAAAATTTAAATGTATAAATAAATATAGGCTATGTCTATAAATAGCTGTTACACACGTCTGCGCACGGGTAAATAAAGATTATTAACCAGAAAGTTATTTTTGTCTTCTTTTAAGAATCAGGAAAAAAAAGTGTTACATTAAATTAATATCAAATTCCAGTTGATTTTTTTTTTCATATCTGGCCACCAGATTCATATTTGTTTAGCCATTAAACTACTTTTTAGATATGATTCCAAAGGTAAATACAGAGAGAGACTTGATTGAAATACAATATAATTTCACTTAGACACACACACACACACACACACACACACACACACATATAATACCATATGTAACCCACGTGTGAACTTTGTGCTGACGTGTCATTGTTATTTCATTATATCTGTAACCGTTCAATGAGCATATGCAAAAATTAGTTAATTTGGTAATTTTTATCAGGTTTTAGCTAGCTACATATAATTCTATAACATACAGAACATACTGATGATTTAAAACAGTGAAATAATTGTTCATTCTGTCCAGTAGTTTTCGAGCTCACTTCATACAGACAAACTGACAAACTGTCTTAACAGCATCGGAATGGTACAAGGTGGAAATATGATAGAATACGTCGCAAGGTTATGCAGATGAGGCATTGGAGGCAATAGTTTGTAAAGGATTACTAATCAACCATCTCTATACCCATCCATTAATGCATACACTGGTGAGGATTGACTTTAGGACTGTAAGATATATCAATCTAGTTACGATATCAATCTGGTTATGATACGTTTTTCTATAGCAAGTACGCTATGGTGAAAAACATTATAGACTATATATATCGCATACATTTATTTTTACTTTGCTTGCGATATCGATATTAACATACTTTAGATTATAATTGTAGTGTTTTACAATCATAGCGGGTATTATCTATATTTGATTAATTTGTTACTAGAGGGGCGCTTAGGAAAAAATAAAAAAATCATAAATATGGATTTTTTTTATTTACTGGTGGTATTAACTAATCATTCTGTAAAAGGGAATTGCAATACTTCAAGTAGTTTATCCTTTTCTTAGGTTAGCTTTAATTTAAATACGGTAAAATGCTTAGAACAGATGGTGAGGGGTTGGTTAGCGTAAATTAAATGTCTGTATAATAGTGTGAACGGATGGCTAAGTTAGGTTAGCTACATTTTAAATACGGTGAAATCGGTTCACATAAGATTAGTTCAAAAATTCAAATTTTGGAAATATTTTCTATTTATTTTTTCGTTGTTCCGATCTCTTAACAAATTACATACCGATATTTAGGTAAACTGACGTTGGCAATGTATTTACGATAGCAGCATTCCAGAAATTTGCTGCAACAGGCAAGTTTTCCATTGTCCTTAATGAAGAGGTCTTCATTTGCAGAGCTGATCTTGCGATGGAGACATTTACATCAATGTGTACCAAATCGATACTAAACGATATTCCGCATTAACATCGATATGGCTGTATTCGCCGCAACGATGTTAATAAAGGGAATATCGCACGGCCTTACTTTATATTGAAACTTCGATCCTTGACATTTCACAGAGGAAGGGAGATAGAAAGAGAAGCGTTAGTTATCAAAGTAACCGTGAACTTTGAAAAGCCCTTATTATCTAATACTCACAGGCGCTTGGCCATCACGCGCTTTAGAAGTGAAACTTCACAACTGTGTTGTAGTTCTACGTCAGCTCACGGGCGGCGCTGTAAGCAGTGCTACTGCTTCTGCCATCTGTGTTTTCGGCAAGTATAACTCGATAGCTCAGAATATGATACAGACATTCACTATAAGAGGCTTCTCATTTCAGGTCATGATTTTATATTTATATTAATCACACATCAACTTTTAGACTTTTTCAATTGTTTAACTTTCGCGAAATGAAAGATATATACAGCGCATACTTTTTGAATAGTCAGCTGCCAAAATGACATTTTTAAAATTTTTTGGTTGTACAAATAAGGAGAATTTAATTTATTGTAGAACTGAAACTGTTTAGGTTTAACTGCAATGTCACTGGCTACTTCAAGAAATGGTTTGAATTTATTTCAGAAAATATTAATTAATTTTACCTGGCATTTCAAAATTCTCAAAATTTTTACGCTTTTGACAGCCAAGAAACATGAAATGAGTTTTTTTTTACACACGTTTCGGATTCAGTATGTAAACTGCTCCCCGATGATGGCGACTTCAATGTCGACCGAAACGTTGGTGAATTATTCGCCAAGGTCACGGCTACAACCCAGAAGCCAAGCTACTTCAGACAATGGCCGTGAAAGTCCGCGAACATAATTATATTCTATTTGATTAATAACTAGATACCGGAAAAATTCGCTAAATCATTTCGCGATAGGCTAAAATACAAATCGTTATACCTCAGTGCTGCCTCTGCTATTGGCTCACAACTCACCTGGATGACTCCGGGCCAATTAGAAACACCCGGCCAAAGCTGTATCGAATCACAGTTTGTTACGTTGGGACGCCTCAAAACACAGCAGCCAATGAGTGGGTGGCATTTGACCGAGTGTACGTAGAACTATGGAGTTCATCCTGCAGGTCATTGAAACAGCGAATTTTTCCGGTCCCTATTTAATAACATTGATTATAAAAAAAATAAACGAACGTTTCATCTTTTGTTGACAAAACACTTTTTCCTTTTACGTTACGCGAACCAGCAGCGGTGCCGAAATGGTAGTTGGACGGTGTTAGGGGCTACAGGAGTGGTTACTGGTAGTTGGTGTGGTGGGGTGGTGCTTCGGTGGCGCTGGAGGTGGTTTAGTGACGCACTGGTGGTCTCGTGCTTTGATGTGTCGATTCTCACGGACCCTCCCCCCCCTCCTCCTCATACTTACACACCCCAACTCCACTACCGCGTGTCGACGAATCTCTCTCTATCTCTCTATCTCTCTCTCTCTTCAACCCCTTGGGTCAAACTCTGTAATTCTCCGTCGGGAAGTTACGAATGTCCGTCAAGTGGGCCCGGTCACATTTCGTCGGGAATAATTTTTTTTCAAAATTCGTTAGTGCTACGTTAGTGCTGGTTAGTGCCGAAATTTGGTCGTTAGTGCTCCAAAATTGCAACTTTTATGGCCGATTTAGTGATCCGGGCTGGCTTGACGTCAAGCTGGCCCGGAAACATAGGAAAAGCACAATACGGAAAATTCAATGAATGCATTCGTTAGTGCTACGTTAGTGCTGGTTAGTGCCAAAATGTGGTCGTTAGTGCTCCAAAATTGCAACTTTTATGGCCGAATTAGTGATCCGGGCTGGCTTGACGTCAAGCTGGCCCGGAAACATAGGAAAAAGCACAATATGAAAAATTCAATGAATGCATTCGTTAGTGCTACGTTAGTGCTGGTTAGTGCCAAAATGTGGTCGTTAGTGCTCCAAAATTGCAACTTTTATGGCCGATTTAGTGATCCGGGCTGGCTTGACGTCAAGCTGGCCCGGAAACATAGGACAAAGCACAATATGAAAAATTTAATAAATGCATTCGTTAGTGCTACGTTAGTGCTGGTTAGTGCCGAAATTTGGTCGTTAGTGCTCCAAAATTGCAACTTTAATGGCCGATTTAGTGATCCGGGCTGACTTGACGTCAAGCTGGCCCGGAAACATAGGAAAAAGCACAATATGAAAAATTCAATGAATGCATTCGTTAGTGCTACGTTAGTGCTGGTTAGTGCCAAAATGTGGTCGTTAGTGCTCCAAAATTGCAACTTTTATGGCCGATTTAGTGATCCGGGCTGGCTTGACGTCAAGCTGGCCCGGAAACATAGGAAAAAGCACAATATGAAAAATTCAATGAATGCATTCGTTAGTGCTACGTTAGTGCTGGTAAGTGCCGAAATTTGGTTGTTAGTGCTCCAAAATTGCAACTTTTATGGCCGATTTAGTGATCCGGGCTGGCTTGACGTCAAGCTGGCCCGGAAACATAGGAAAAAGCACAATACGGAAAATTCAATGAATGCATTCGTTAGTGCTACGTTAGTGCTGGTTAGTGCAAAAATGTGGTCGTTAGTGCTCCAAAATTGCAACTTTTATGGCCGATTTAGTGATCCGGGTTGGCTTGACGTCAAGCTGGCCCGGAAACATAGGAAAAAGCTCAATATGATAATTTCAATAAATGCATTTGTTAGTGCTATGTTAGTGCTGGTTACTGCCGAAATATGGTAGTTAGTGTTCCAAAATTGCAAGTTTTATGGCCGATTTTGTTGTAATAAAAATGCGACCCAAAACTATCTAATGTAATTACTGTATATGAAAGAAAATATTGATTAGGGGCAACTGTTGTAACTTTGAATATTGATTTAAAGGTAATATATCAGTGTTGCCAGCTATAAGTACTTACCTTGTGTCAAAACTCCCTTGGATTTTTTTAAATAACAATTTATGTGTATTAATTCAAACGTTTAACCGACTGTCGGACTCATACAGTCATTATATACATCCCAAACCATTAGTCGCAGAAGTTAGGAAATTTAGATTCGACTTTACCTTGATTCTCAGCCGTGAATTTTACTTGTTTGGTAGATTATTTGCCCTCGGTTTACGGAGTCTAGGAGAAAGTTTTCTCCATTAAAGTGCAACCACGTTAGACTGTAGTATATTTAGTTCATGTGTTCAGGGGGTCAAAATGACAAAAAAATATTTAATATT
The DNA here is from genome assembly GCF_032445375.1 of Bacillus rossius redtenbacheri. Taxonomy (NCBI): domain Eukaryota; kingdom Metazoa; phylum Arthropoda; class Insecta; order Phasmatodea; family Bacillidae; genus Bacillus; species Bacillus rossius. Next base: position 7,723,081 of record NC_086341.1, on the reverse strand, counting down.
GTTCTAATGCCTAAGTTACGAATTTAAGTGATGATCGCTATTTTTTTTTAATTTTAGAAATAATTTTCCTATACACCTGTTCAGAATTACAACAGCATTGTAACTACGGTTTCATTTTAGTAAAGTTCAGATTAATTTCCCAGAAAACAGTTACGAAATTGGTAAATTCTCTTTTCATGAACAAAAATAGAGTTCTTGCACAAGTCAGAATTTGTTTTGAATTTTTTGAATAAATTATTTTATTTTCAATATTTTTTGTTATTTTTTTTAAATTCTTTTTTATGTGATTTATTCATATCTGGTAAAAGTGTGTTGGTTTTCTCCGGTTGCTCCTGGTTATTCCTGTCTCTACTTTGAAGGTTTTCTCCATGTAGGGTAATCCTGGTTTTTCATTTAGAGACTTCTGCTGATGTTCTCCGAGTGCTTCTGGAATATCTAATAAATTAATCTGTACCCGGAAATTAATTTTTACTTAATGAATCATGCAATTTATTTAGAGTTGTTTTTAAATAATGAATTTCTGCTACTAAATTATCGATAAAATGAGTTTTTTTTAATCTGGTGGATTTTAAAACAAATAACACCTATTACTCAGTCGAATGATGAGCCTTGAGACTGCTGAAAAGTACTAACATGAAGGATGAACTTCCTTCGTCTTGGTGTCAAGCGATCGATAGTGCGCATCCCGCATCCCACATAAACGAAATAAATAATTTTTTTACCTACCAAAACACGTAACGTCATCCGTTGACATAAATCAGAACTACTTACAACAAGTTCCTTTGCATGAGAGAACCTACATCTCGCTGATGAAGTATTAAAAATATTCTATTTAAGTAACTGTAGCAATTGAAAACTCTCAATCTGCATCTGTCATTAAACGTAGAAAGCTAACATGTATCGTGATTCGTTGTCTGATTTTGTAGCGAAAGGATACAGGTGTATGTTTTGCAGCAATGAATTTATCGTGAGAAAGAATGGTAGACAACACGAGAAGAATAACTGTGCTAAAAATCCTCTACGGAATATGAAAATTTGTGTTTGATGTAGCAAGTCGTTTACGCGAAGAGAGAGCTTAACAAGACATGAAAGAACTTGTAGCGTCATGCCTGCTTACAAGCTAAAGGACAACGATGGATCTACTAATCTAAAGGAGAGTAATCTGTATTATGTCAACACTTTTACTTGTCTTGAACGAGATTATGATCACGACTCTTCCGATCTCGGCAAAGAGCTTAAATTGAAGGATGAAGATGACTTGTGGAAGTATGAAAACAATGGAAGAATCGTTAATATGAAAAATGAAAATACATTCAAGCCCATATAAAGTACGTCCACCATACTTTGGAACAATGATGACTACTTAAAAAGGAAGCTTGAATTCGACGAAGAAGCTTCGACGTCAACAATTTCGAAATCTAACAATAATCTTTGTAAAGATGCTGACTTCTACTATGATGGCGTCAGTGACTCTGTGGCTGGTGACCAAATTAAAGACTGTGATAAAGCACCTAAAGCTAGCAAGTTCGAAAGCTTTGGTGAAGTTGTGATTCCGAAACGCTGGAAACATCGTGATAAAATAAATAATTCAGATTAGGTTTATGATGACAATAGTGATCTCAATAATAACATATATGACAAAGTAGCCTCCATACTTAAATAACTGAGGGTGACTGGCTACATAGAATAATCACGTCTTGTTTAACTTGTATGTCAATAAAATTGAGAAATAAATAATTTAAATTTAAAAATCTTAGGTCTTATTTCTTGTAATCTGATTTCAAACTAATACTTAGTTCTCGTTATTAAGCTTCCTTTTTTTCCATTGAGTTTTTAATATTGTGCTTCCTTTTCGCTGATTGTTCTTACGATTAATATGCTTCCTATTGTGCTGCTTGTGCTTCTTATTGTGCTGCCTGTGCTTCCAAATTGTGCTGCCTGTGCTTCCAAATTGTGTTGCCTGTGCTTCCTATTGTGTAATTCTAAGGATGTATCAGGACTCGTTTAGCTTTGTGGTTTAGAGATGTCTGGTATATACGACCAACTTTATACCTGGTCTGGATGTTATTTCAACAACATTTTAATTTTTATCAGCAAGTATTTTGTATCGAGTCGTTTTTCGTGTAGATGCTAATTAATAAACCTTAAAAAAATTAAAATGAAACATATGTGTAATACGAAACTGAATGTGAAATTTATTTTATGTTTAGTAACTCTTTTCCGTGACCGAGTATCGAACCAAGGATGTAAATCTACCACTAGTATAAGTTAATTAATTTGTTAATGTATCCATGATTTTTAAAATTTTTCCCGAGTTTCCAGGGCAATAAATATAAATTTCCAAAATGGCGGTCATAATGGCTTATAGGTGGTTGGTAGGCTAGGAAACTAAGTTTATTTCAGGATTAAATGTAATTAATAATTTTTTTACATAAAACTAAAACATTTGCATCATCCAGGGTTCGAACCAAGGACAGGAATCGATAGCATCGATCGGTATATTAATTGCAGATTTTTTTTTATTTTTGGAATTTTCCAAAAATTTTTAGCTAAATAATTACGGATATACAAGATGGTGCCCAAATTTCAAAATGGTGGGTATCGCAGTAATAATAAATAATTACTGTACTCTAATAGTCATAAATAAACTTACATTGTGGTGGCACACTTATACAGACGAAACAAGATGGCTTCCTCCAGCAGACGAAAATAGATGGCGGTCATGACGTCATATTAGATGACGATATATGTAGGGATAGGAAAAATTCGCGGGTTCATTTCGCGACAGGCTAAAATACAAATAGTTACACCTCAGTGCTGCATCTGCTACTGGCTCACAACTCACCTGGATGACTCTGGGCCAATTAGAAACGCCCGACCAAAGCTTTATCGAATCACAGGCTGCTACGTTGGGACGTCTCACAAGACGGCAGCCAATGGGTGTGTGGCATTTGACCGAGTGTACGTAGAACTATGGAGTTCATCCTGCAGGTCATTGAACCCGCGAATTTTTCCTATCCCTAGATATATGTATTGGCATTAGTGGAGGGAGGTCAGTCTGCCAGTAGCCTCTGTGGAGGAACGACCTTTCGCCATCTTTTTTTGACCTCGTCATGTTCGAACCAAGGACTCCGAGCTCCATGACGTAAGTGCGTTTTTAAACAAAATTTTTATTCAATATGATTATTTATTTTTTTATGTAAATTTTAAATTTTTTCCCCGTTTTCTAATATAAAAAACGGATTTCTAAGATGGCGGCCGTAACGGAAATTGCAACAGTGATGTCATAATCCACGATGACGTCTGTGGCTAATCGGATGCTTGTGTGGATTGTAAGCCTCAAAGTGAATTATTTTAGTTGCTGGCATTTTTGAGAACTAAATCGGGACATTTTCCCACATAACTGGTAATTTTCCCTCGAAATAGTGAATTTTTTTATTCAGATTTTTTGGGTTATTTGACGGGATTTTTTTCTGAAAATAAAATCTTTGGCTGATTTTGGCCAATTTTGAAGGTCAAAAGGTCAAAGTCTAGGTCAAAGGTTAAGGTCATCCATGATGGCCGACGTGACATCAGAATCCAAGATGGCGGTCGGCACCTCAGCACCTCACCCTGGCCCTGGCGCTTTAGGAACTATTATATGCTACTATAGAACAGCATAGTTCCGGGAACGAAATTAAAAATAAATTCTATTTAAAATAAAATAAATTGTCCCACATTAGGTCACAGAATTAACTTTAATATTTATAGTTTATATCTATACAACTTCACAGAGGACACCACAGTTTCGATATCATAATTAAAAATGTTTTTATTAAAATACAATTGTGTAATATAACTTCACATAAATACATTTTGTTTTTTAAGAGTATTGAGGTCCTAGAGATTTTTAATGAACATCAGATCTTTCGCGAACGTTATTTGACCGCAAAATGGCACACAATTGTATAATTTCCGTAAAAATTTTCCTTTTTGTCCCTTTTTATAAATAAGAGTCAAAAAGAAGCCACGATACTCATTATTTCCTCAAAAAAAATTCAAAAAGAAGCCACATTTCCCGAAAAAAGCGTTCAGACGCCAAAAAACCCTTTTTCATTTGTTACCAGTATGCTTACACAGTTACCCTTCTGTTATTATATCGCTTTATAATCATGCCTATGACTGATTTCGAAAGCAAAGATCTTACGTCCTTATAAATTCATATTTATTGGCTGAACAACATACATATGTGCACAAATCATCCGTTTTAAAACAACATGCTTCATTTCGTAACTAAACGACTTACGCTATTCAAATTTCAAATGCAGATGTTCATTATAAATGCAACTTAAATAATCGTGCATTTTAACGCAAGTTTCTCTAAAAGCATACCTTAGCCTAATTTCGTAACCAAAACATTTTTTTCCCTTTAAAATTAATCGCAAGGCCCAGTCAAAATACACTCATTATAAATAAACCATTTTAACATAACATTCTCTATAATCATACACATGTATAATTAATTAACCAAAACACTTAAACCCTTCAAATTTAATACGCAGATGTTAATTACAAAAACTTTATTTGTTTAGAAATTCTGTAAAGTGAAATAATAACAAAATTACTGATGGACAGGTGGCTTTGAGGTTTCAAAAACATACTGTTAATATTGTTTGAATGAATTTGTGGCTTATTTTTGGATTTGTTGTATCTTTTGTGGCTTTTCAGGGTGATTAAGTGATAATTTGATGTTTCTTTTTGTTTGTTTTCTTTAAAAATGGGCAATTAGGTTTTTTTAAAATATATCTGATAATCGTACAATAGTTCGTGAAATTATGCAAAATTTACGCTATATATGTATATACAGCATTAATATATGCGTGAAATTAATTAATATTTGCCCACGATTAGGTTAATATATGATGCTGATATATGCAATTTAGTGGCCATTTTTGCAATTCCAACACGACCACCAGCTGATTTCAATAATCTTCACTATTCATGTTGCTCCGGGACATACTTTTCCTATTTGCTTAAATAAAATTTAAATAAAATCTTTGCAACACTGCACACATTTGGAAAGTCAACAATGTCTCACCACAGCTCATTCTACAAAATATAATTTTTCCCGTCTTCTCTATCACCTGCTGTTATACATGTCACATATATTGGAAACAAGCAGTTACTCATTTCGTGATAAAAATTCATGCGACATATAAAATAAAAATAACATACACAAATACATTTAACATAACCATTATAAATTCAAAATAATTCATATATACATGTATATACTTTAAATACAAAATATGACATAAAGTAAAGTTTATTAGGGCTACTGTTCTGAGAAAAACATTAATTTTATTACAGAAACATAGTACATGAACATGGAACATAACATGCCTGTGATTAAATACCTCGATATAACCTGATTATAATTTACAAATTAGGGGTTAGTATGTAGGAAATAACAATTCATGAAATGTTTCGACATATTTAAATGGCGTACACAGAATGTTTCCAAAGTGGCATGTCTCATCCTGCTTGATATTCTCATGACATGAAGAAAAATTCTTAAAAATATATATACATAATTAGTAAAGCTTCTATTCCTAAAAAACTAACTTAAAATCCAATATAAACAAAAATTTGTGGAAAAACATTGTTGGCTGACATGAACTTCGCATTTTTCAAATCGTCATAGCATTCCCATACATCATTTAACCCTTTGCAATGGACTCTGTAGTGGCCTATGAATAGTTCTGTTGGAGGGGGAATGAATTCCACAACTGCTTTCAATTTGAAGGTTTTATTTTGTAATTTTAAAGTTGAAGGAATGTCCTGAAGATTGCACATTGAAGGTGATCTGTCATTTTCATGGTAGTATTCCAAAAATATTATCTTGTCATTCACATTGCACTGTATTGTTGTGTCTCCATTACAAAGGAAATGTTTCGACATTAAGGGGTTGTACTGCTTGTGTGTTTCTGGCACATCAACGTGGTTGGGTAATATGGAGTAGCATTTGCCGTGTGTGGTTGTTACAGCAGCTTCTGCTGAAATTTGTAAAAAGGATATCCCTTTACTCAAAAGAATGTCGTTTTGCATGGGTACGAATGGTGAATGTTTGATCCTGCGTGCATTGGGACAGTACACAGAAGAACAAACCCTTTCTTCTGTGCAGCTTGGAAAATCATGCATGAAAACCTTTCGCACAATATGACTACATGTTGTGTCACATTTCAAAATACTGATATTGTGCTTGCCTGCCAAAGGTTCAAACACATCCTTCAGTATTATGGTTCTCAGTCGATATGTCTCTGTTGTCACGCCTTTATTTGCAATTGATCTCAGCAACTCACAAATTTTGGATATTTTTTTCCTATTTACTATGCATCTTATTGCATCACTCGCATAATAACAACAATAGAGTGCTTGAACAATACTGTCGAAAGCACAGGTGTTTGTTACACTGTAAGTTCTCTCTTTAATTCTAACTGCAGAAAGGAGATTTCCGTTTCGTAATAAAACATTGGCTGGACTTGTACCCACTGCAGCTCTGTCTTTGATCCAATCTGGGCTTGGATACAAATATGAATATTGCCGGATCTTCTTCTTCTGAGGATTCTTTCCTTTCCAGTTTTCCTCTGGAGAAGAAGGTACCTGTAAGTCTTCTGGCTCATCTGCTTCAACAGTCATTACTTCGGGTTTCCTATAGCATAGAACACAGATTCTTCGTTGGCCATAACCCTCTTCTCCAACTGGCAGGGAACATTCCACCAATGCATGAACAGCTTTTTGGCATTTCGAGCATTTGTGTGCTCCACTTGGATTATCTCCATTCTCACATGCTGGGCACTTGGCAGTAAATGATATGTTTTCTGTACCATTACTTAAGGTTTCCCCATCATTTCTCTTTTCATGACTGATAGTTTCATTGAAAGAACACTGCTTGTTACATGGTTTTGGAAACTCCTCATTTCTGCGATGGTTATTTTGGGGCATATCCTCATTCCATGGTTGCCATAGGCCTCCTGAAATTTGGCTAGATTCATGCCTGTTTTCTGATGATACTGTCTCTGGAGGCATGTTTTTTGTACTTTCGAAATTTCCAGCAGCTATTTTAATGGTTCCATCAAGTGAGCTTACATGTTTCATAACAAACGAATCTACTCGCATCGGGGTACTTTCCTTTCCCAAAATACCTCTCTTTAATGTCTTGAAATAACTTTCCACACAAGCACTCGAAGCTGTCAGATTTCCGAACCCAAAATATGACCGCATTATTCCAGACCACAAAGGTATAGAAGGACATATTTCAGCCATAAACTTCACTAAATCAGGGAGATAAAATATGTTAGGTCTATTGCCTTCCACACAATTTTCCCTTTGGGAAATTTCTAGAGCTTCAGAGATCCAGTTGCAAGAGACTTCAGATGCCATATTTAGAATGTTTTGGAAATAAGTGTCATTCTCAGTGTTACTAGATTCAGGTTCATCAACTTCTTGATGGCCATCAAACATGCTGTTTTGAATGACTTTCTCGGCAAGTTTCTCCCTGGCTTTTTCCGCAGCACACATTTCCCCATTTTCTGTCCAGCCATCATTCATGCTGCTTGCTAAAGTAACCATTAAACAAACAATGTTGGTCGCTTCACTGATATTCTCACATTTTGCCAGCTGTCCAAAACAACACATATATAAACATTTTGCTCTTTTGTCACATTTTCCCCAAAACTTTTTCTTAGAAATCATTTTCATAAAATGAGCTATATCAAGTCTTTGGAAAACTCTTGGAAGAGAGTCTACGAATCCATCAATAACCTTGTAGCATTTAAACAAGTAAATTTTGACATTTTCGCAATCATTCCATGCTCTTGAAATTCCATTTAGTAGAGCAAGTGACGAATCTGTGACAGTTTCTTTAGGAACAGGTGCACCTAGTCGTACCCACTCTCGCAACCAAACTTCCACTGCCATTCCTGTGTGCTGCTGCGAAAGCATTTGGCACACAGGAAACGATTGGCTTTCATGCTCTGACTGACTAGAACTGCTGGAAATTCTTCCTGCCACTATCTGATATAAGAATACTGGTTTCTTTTTGCGCGCACTTTTCTTTACCATAGTGCATGTTGGAGGATTACATAACCCTCCAGTTGAATCAATAACAGCACTAGAATGCTCGGCTGAGCAGTACTGTTTATAGAGGCATAACTGCAGAGGAGTGACATAGTACACAAAAAAAGGGTCTAGTCCAATGTTGTGTATACTGCCTTGATATGGCAGCATATATTTGGCTTTGCTGAGGGAGATTATTGGATTGCTGTGTATCTGTCCCTTGACACTGCACTCGTGTTTAATCTGCCTGAGAACATTTAACTTAGGTAAATGAGCCGGTTCTTTGTCACCATATTTCATCAACTCCCCGGCCTTCTCATTTCTGTAAAGAAATGCTGATTTGTACTTAAGTTCTTCCGCAACATGTTCTCTAAGTTTACCGCACACTTTCCTCTTCATTCCTCTAGTGTGTTTAAATGACGAGTCAAACCCTGAAATTGTCACATGTAATTTACATGTCCCTTCCGAAATATCTTGATAAGTGGCATTTACATGCAGCTCAGCATTACACTGCTTGCAGTAACCAATACAGCTTATAACATCTTCTTTTGTAAGGCTAACAGCCGCCCTCTTGAACACCCACAAGCAAGGTTTCCTAGTTTTGTCCCAAACTATTTTAGAAATTTCGTATGACCAAACACCTTTTGGTAGGACATTGTACTGCTTAACACCTCTTGAATTCCTGTTCTTGTAAAAAACGTTTCTTGGCTTCAAAATATTCCATGTCTCCTCTGGAAGAGATACTATGAAATATTCCTTTTGGCAGTTTTCGTTTCGATCTGTAGTTGGTGGCTCTGGTTGCACTATATCACAAACATCATCACAGCTGTGATAATTGTAGTTCTCATTTCCTCGCAGTTTTGATAATATACCACACCTGTTTGCTAGCACAGCTGTGTACACTGCTTTCGGTGTCATCCGTTGGTCAAGACTCTCACTAACTTCCTGCCATACTCTCGCGGATGGCGCTGAGACTTCATCATTCACGACAATGGAACTACTTCGAGCTTCTAGAGCTTGCAGAAGCTCAGAGTCACGTACAGCTGCTATGCGTGGCATCTTTCCTGAAACATGAAATTATATATATCAACATTATTTACTCTTACATAAACATATGTGGAGATACATCTACTTTGGAATGGATTGTCAGAGTTTTGTGCCATAAAATATGTGCATTAATTAGTTTGTAAAATTATAAATTAAAAAGTAAAGATTAAAAATTTTATTACAAAAAAAATTTTACAAATTAATATTATTAAAAATTAATTTGACTATTTAGATTTTTTTTAACTACTGTATTTTATTAACATGATTATTTATTAATTTTTGCTGAAAAGGTTTTTGTTGGATCACTTAAGCCATTTTGGGGAATTTTTCAGCCATAAGAATTTTTGGGGATTGAAATGGGAAAATTTTCTCATGAAAAGGGATTTTTTTTTTTTGATATCTGTAATTTTTCCGATTTTTTCTGAATGTTTCGGAAATTTCCAGGAATTTCAGTTAAATTCGACACCAAAATGGCGGTCAAGGTCAAAGGTCAAAGTTCGAGGTCATCTCACAATCCATAGCCTGAAGTCTGAGCCAGACTTCATTTCCCACTACTCGTTTCCATAACATAATTTTAAAAAACTGGTATATGGTTTTTTTTGTATAACTCCAGAATTTGAGTACTTATTGTAAAAAAAATTAGGGGGAAAAAAACAAAACTTTTAATTATAATAACACTAAAGTTATTAATAAATAATTTTAATTTTTTTTAAACTTCAACACAATAAAGATACGATAAAAATTACATTTAAAAAGAGTGTTTATTTATATAAACAACTATATCTTCCAATCAAAATTGTTTTGATATAAAATTAAACATGATGAAATATCATGTTTAAAGAGACGGCAGGTGGATTTATGCCAATATTATTTGCAGTGATAGCAGTTGTCGGTTAATGAGAAGTTGGATCTGCTGCAATTACAAAAAAAAAAAATCTAATGGATAAACAAGAAAAAAGGATGCTATATTAGAAGAGCAAAAAAAAGTGATTTAGACATGCAAAATAAATTAAATTTTGATTTTAATAAGACAAAAAAAAACAATATTTGACCATTTTCAAAGAAATAATATTAAAATAAATAATATACCATTAAGTAATTTGGTTTTTTGAAGAAAAGTTGCGAAAGGGATTTTAAAAAGTCCGATGTATATTATAGGTTTTGTGAATTAACAAATAATATTTACAAAAAAATTGCAGAATTGTTTATGTTAGGATTACGAAAAAATGAAAGACTAATATTTTTGTTACAAAAATTCAAACGAATATATCCCCAATTAATTAGTTGAGCAACTATGTTCAGAAAATGTATTTTTCAAAAAAAGAATAATTTAGATTAAATTATTTGTGGACAATAAATATTGTATTCGATATCATTGGTAAACACACAGAAAATGTAGAAAAGTATTATAATATCGTTATTTTAAGAAATATGACCATTTTAACTAAAACGAAACAAATAAATAGCTGTTACACTTATTTATAATAGGACAGGCATAATGGCATTAAAGTTGAGACATTTGTTTGTTTATTTTGCGCAAAGTGCTAACTACATTTGTTACATCGGTGTATGTATTTGGGAGGCGCATATGTGTATTTCGGATATATTTGTTACAATGTTTGGTATCACTGAGATTTATGAAAATCTTTGCTTTCAAATTGATATGATATTAACATTTAATCATAAAAGAATTGAGTCACTTTATACAGAAACAACATTAAGCTGTCATAAATTCCAGTTGATAGTTACTTAGTATTAGAACTTTTTACTCTTCATCATACATTATTGTCTGAACCAGTTATTCCTTCTCCGATATCAGCATAAACGAGATCAAAATAGGTCGATCTTGTGACAATTCAGATTAACGCCTATTTAATTATTTATTATGTTTACATATTTTTGCTTTTCATATTTAATTACGTACAAATCACTCTTCACACTTAATTACGTTATTTTATTTATTTTTAGTTTCAAATATTGACACTATATTATTTAAATTTTTATTTTTGGTTTTGTGTCCGTCACCGGTACACACATTGTTTTACTTCCTTTAATAGGGATGTTGCGTGAGCCAACAAAACTTCAAACCAGAGAAGGTTATAAAATGTGAGGCATTTGGTAATAGTTCTTGGGCGATGCCGAAATTTGTGTAATATCTGCGCGAACTTTGGCAATCTGAATACTATGAAATTGTAGGTGAGACTATGTACTGGGAATTTAAATAAGTAAAATTGGTAATTATTCGTCGTATTTTGAAAGGAATTATAGCCGATGGTACAAACTCCCGGGTAAGACTATGTTAATCTTGCTTGATCAGTGTATTTTTGTGTTTTCCTGACGATCGACATTCGTCGATTGCTACTGAGAGAAAGTTTTTATGTGTATTTTTGCAGTCATTTTTTCGTTAACTACCTAATTTTGGACTATTTTTTTTGTGAGAAACAGAAATGGATTTTATTTTTAGCATCATGTCTGTATGAACCAGGACTACGACAACCCAGATGAGTGTTGTGTAATTGTGTAAAGACTTGTGTTCTACTAGCAAAATTAAGATCATTTTATTTTACTATAAAGAACTACTAATTTCAGAACCCCGAGATACTTTAAGACAAGTTTCTGATCTTACAACTAAAGAATAGATATTTGCAGTATAGCCATTTCTGAGCCTTGAATATTTGTTTTGACGTCGACCCAAGTGTCGCCTCGGCTCGGGCAGACCGTTATGCTACGCCGACATCGCAGTTCAGGTGATCGTGTGAGTCTGTGCCCTGTGGCATTTTAGTGCAGCGCTACGAACGCTGAGGAGCAGGAGTGCCAACCCACCCCGCCGAGGTTTCTTTTAGACTCTAATTATTTACGTTTTAATTGTAACCGTGTACTTGTTGAATCCCTTTTCTCATTCAATTGTAATGATTTATTTTATTTAAAATTTTAAACCTTTATTCACTGTGCGCCTATGCCGTAAGGCCCAGCCCAAGCTGTGTTCGGTGCTTATCACATTTCGCGCATGAACGCGGCCGGCAGCTGTGGGCTGTTGCCAGTCGTCCAGACGGCCGAAGGGGGTGGTCGTCCCTGACAGTACGGGGTCCTCCCTCACCGTTTGAGCATCACCATCACCATATAGCTGCAATAGCGTAAGTTTACTTTAATCCTTTTCATCTGCCCCGTGTTCTATCCCCGATCCCGGCATAACTCTACCAGGTTCGCCGCTTTACCTAAAGTTTGTAGTTTTATATAGTTTTCAGATAGGTACCTTTTAGATTTTGTAGTCGACTGGCCGCGTGCGTGTGCTTATCCTCGGGTTAGAAGTCCGTCCATCAACTGTGAGTAAAGTCGTTTCACCCACACCGGGTTGCCTGCGGGCTAAACGTGCAACCATTATAAACAAACTTTACTTCATTATCCAACATGGGACTCTGCATTCAGCCTCGGTAGTCTCTGCGAGGGCGAGCTACGGGCCCATCTGCCCATGCGATCAAGTAGTGACTCGGGTCACTGTCACGTAACATGAACGTCGTTGGCAACAGTGCCCTTTGTCTTTGTGAACCTATGACATAAACGTTTTTGTCTTTACCTCTGTCTGGACCTAGTGTTTTTAAGTTCAGCGTTCGCCTAACCTCGCACTCCATCCGGAAATTTATCCGTCAAGTAATAAATATGATTCGCCTAGCTTCGGCTCCGACAAAGCCTGGGCTCGACCGCACGGCAGCACCATGTACGAGTGGTCGTGTGATAAATCGCGAAGCCAAACAAGGCAAATTTTTCATTCCTAACTACTGATATCTCCCGCCACTAGGCCAGGAACCTCCTCTTGAGAGTTCACCGGGCATAATAACCACGCCAGTTCAATCAGGGGACAGCCCAGTAGACGTCAGTTTGATTAAGGTAATTTCCTAGCTGATGTCGGTTTAATGTGAAGTTGTGATTAAGCCACTTGTATGTCCATGTAAAGCAGAGTTATTTATGTTTTTATTAAAGACGAGTGTTTTGGTATATGATGTATTACATCGTATTTTTTTATGACACGTGTATTATCGCCTTGCATTCACACTAGCAAATTAAAGGTAGTAAGCAGTGTTACATTACATACTACATACTTTTCTTGGTCACCCATCTAGTGAGGCCAGTACTCGTTTTCGTCGAGATACACATGTGTCATTCACCTTGACAGATTAAATGGGTATATATAAATTGTTACATATGTATACTATTACTTGTCGCCCAGCTAGTGGGACATCCTTATCCTTACTAATATTATAAATGCGAAAGTAACTCTGTCTGTCTGTTTGTTACCTTTTCCCGACTGAACGGCTGAACGGATCGTAATGAAATTTGGTAAGGAGATAGATTATATCCTGGGGATGGACATAGGCTATATTTTGTCTAAAAATATAAATTTTAAACGGGTTAAAAAAATTATATCTTAATTTTATGTAATGTGTGTCATAGATATACACACTGTTAGTGTCATTCCTCTATGTATGCCGAGCAATAGCTTTCAAGCCATTGCGTTACGTTTTGCTATTGTAAGGAACTAAGTAGAGAGTAAGAAAAAAATAAAGATCTTGACAGTTTGTAGTGTCGCCATATTTGTTTCAATTTTCAATACCGTTTATGTATATTACAATTTAAATTGCAGAAAAAAATAATGTTTCATCGACACATAAATAGTGAGTGTGTGTCATTTCTCTATGTCCACGAGGTCTCGCCGCGTCAATTTTCTCCTTGGGGCGAACCCGTCCGCTTACCTAAATAAACAGCTTTTATCGTTGAATGGTTTCATGATTTATTTTAGTTTGATTTGATACAATATAATTTCACTAAAAATCAATTTTTACCCCTTCCTATTTTCATTTCCACATTATGAAGTTTCACTTCTTCCGCGCGGAGGGACTCCACGCACTATTTTTGCATGCAATTAAAAACTATTTTTTAATGATGCCAAAGAAATATAACTTCTCACGCGCGTATTTAAGTACACGCACCCAGTTTTTTTCTCCTTGGTGAGACCAGCCCGCTTAGTGGAGCTCGCAGCGGCTAGCAAAATAAAGGCGCCAATAACAGTTTTGTTCTTAACTTCGTCAATAGATAGAGTTATTTGCCTTGAATTTCAAACGCACCATCGTTTGATGCGTTTGTCATGTCTTTAATTTTCGTTTGTTTGTGCAGTATGCGTTCCTATACCATTCATCCGATTGCGATGAAATTTTGGTGAGTGGTTATGCGCATGCCCGTGAAGGTTTCGAGACGGTATTACTATTTTGCAATAGTTGGAGCACAAATCTTTTCAAAAAATGTGTTTATTTCATATTATATAGCGGCACGTCTTCTGTTTTTGATGTATAAGTGCGCACGCATGACACAATTTATTTAAATATAAAAGAGAAGCTGAGATAGAGTGATATATAGAGTGAGATAGAGAGAGACAGTGATATAAGTTGAGATAGAGCGAGGTATAGAGAATTAAATGGGTTTGATAAAGAGATATATAGATGTATAGAGCTATATAGAGATTTATATATAGAAGAGATAGAGATAGTGGGAGTTATATATGTATCTATGTAGATATAAAGAGATAAATAGAGATAGAGAGATACATATATAAATATATAGATGTAGATAGAGATAAATATATATTTAGATGATTTTTATATGTGTAACTGCTTCAAACATATTAAAAAAACAAAACTGAATGAGGCATTGAAATGCATGCCGAGTATTAGCTAGATAATGGAATCTTTTTAATATTATTAATCTCTTATTTTTAAGCTTTTTTCTATAGTGATTTATAGAGTCTAGACTACATACAGACCACCAATTTTTTTTTAGATATACACAGGTAAATAACTATACACTGGCAGAACAACGTCTGTCGGGATCTGAAAGTGATATAAATTATTTTGCACACTTGACATTCAAATTAAGAAGACAATAATTACTGTCTACATCTGATTTCTAAAAGGTCCCCTTCACCCTGTGTTCAGCCCGGGCAACGCCGGGTACTAAAGCTAGTAGGTATATAAATTTTTAATTATATATCACGTTGCATCAGAATCTTCTTTATCTAAAATAAACATGATCAGTGTGAAAAAATGTAAATGTTTAATCACTAACGTTAGGTCGACTAACTAAAAGTAACATGTATCATGTACACGTTATTTTTAATTAATTTAACCTCTTGAAACGGTTTGCATTCAAAAAAATTATTAAAAACCAAATTTATAACGCCGAACATTTTTATTTCTTAGAAAAAATAAAAATCATTATTATCAGAAAATTTCAAGTGTGGCTTTGATGAAAGAAAATCCACATAGGTATACGTTTGTCTGTAAATCTGTAAGGGGGTGCCTCCCATTTCAGGTGATGATTTTATATTTATATTAATCACTGATAAACTTTTAGACTTGTTCAATTGTTTAACTTTCACGAAATAAAATATACATACAGCGCATACTTTTTGCATAGGCAATTAGCTGTCAAAGTTACATTTTTAACGTTTTTGAGTTGTACAAATAAGGAGAATTTTATTTATTGCAGAACTGAAACTTTTTAGGTTTAACTGCAATACCACTGGCTAATTCATGATGTGGTTTGCATTTCCATCACAAAAACTCATTTATGTTTCTTGGCTGTCAAAATCGTAACAAATTTGAGAATTTTGAAATGCCAGGTAAAATAAATTAATATTTTCTGAAGGAAATTCAAACCATTTTTTGAAGTAGCCAGTGGCATTGCAGTTAAACCTAAAAAGTTTCAATTCTGCAAGAAATTAAATTATCCTTATTTGTACAACCAAAAACGTTAAAAATGTAACTTCGGCAGCTAATTATGCAAAAAGTATGGGCTGTATATATTTTTCATTTAGTGAAAGTTAAACAATTGAAAAAGTCTACAAGTTTATCTGTTATTAATGTAAATATAAAATCTTGACCTGAAATGGGAGGCACCCCTTAAGGTATATTTGTTCTAAGAATATACTTCATTGAAAGTGGTATTATTTCGTTACCAAGTGAAACACAACCTGATTCAATTTGCAAAACTGGCAGTAAAATATTAATTTAATTAATTATTTTCTACAGCCCATTAATTAGGTAACGATAATTATATTAAGATACCCTATAATTTTGCGATATTTTATTGTTTCAAGCTAGACTTCAAAATCCCATAGATACTTGACCACTGGTAATTAGTTTATTGACGGCCATGACATGTACAACTTGTTCTAGTATTCCACTCGGTCACACTGATTGAAGCAACGATAGTGATGTATGTTTACTATTGGTTCCTACAACAGTAGGTCGAGTGCCGGGCGAGCGAAGCTTCAGTGACATTCATGAAAATTGTGTGTACTTGTATGCCGTCTATCTTAGTATCGCTTTGTAACGCAAATTGTTAATATTAGATTCCAAAACTGCAAGGAACATGTGAAAAGCTCACTACTCTGTGTAAACACAATATTTAATATACTAATTACAAAAATTCATTAGTTACTAATTTTACACCCGTAACTAAGTTACATGCAAAGGTGTTTGGGCGTGTGACCTTAATTTCAACTTCCATTCGCAGTCAAACAATCACTATTCATTAGTTACACAATCAAATAGTTATGTAGTATATCTGCCCGGTGTCTGTATGTTGAGAATAATACACTGTTCTAGCATTTTTAATAATTTTTAATCATGTATTTAAGGATTTTCGCGGAAGTGTCCTGCTATCTGAAATAATTTGTATGTTTCGAAATATTATTTCGGGTTTTAAATTTAGCGACTTGGCACATAAATCTGTAAGTCCGATGTTCTAATCCAAGACAAATTATACTACGAATAACTTATGTAATTATTTTAATACGGGATTCATTACTTATTTTGTCTCACATAAACAAATAAATTTAATTTGCTGGCTCACAGTAGTGAAAATATATTCAGTGAAAGTAATTTACGGATGTAAAAACACTTTCAAGAGTGTATTTTATTTGTTTAAGACAAAACAATGACTCGTGATATGAAATACCGATATTGAAATCACGAATAAACACGTCGTTACATAATAATAAATAAACACTTATTTTGTTATAAAACAGTTAGTTGTTTATGCTGATCATAGAGAAACAAAGCATTTATAGGCATATATAAACTACTTTCTGTAGTGACTCTTCCTAAAAATTAGTCGCCGTAACTGCACTGTATGACTGATAAAGATCCTGGCCATACGGAGTACCTTATTTGTTTGTTCATTTTTCTTGATACGTGATATTTGTATAAATAAGTATGACTACAAATATAAAGAATACAAGTCTAAAATAGTCAATGCAACAAATGCATTGGACTACATATTTTTAACATTAAAGAACTATCTTTATCATACTCTACTTTAAATTTAAAATAACTCATTTGCAGGTAGTGGAAGAATACGCGGTAATTTGTTATTTACGGATTTGGTAAATAAATAATAATTTATCTGTTAACTTATACAGTATAATAACAAACAGTTTATATTAAAAAATCTATAAGGTTATCGCATAATTAGAAAACAATTTCATGAAATGAAATGGAAGAAACGTTTAAGCGTAATGTAGGACTCTTGTTAAGTTACTTAGTAATACGTTTTCATAACTGTATGAATACGAATTTAGTACAGCATACTCCTTACGTCATGTTAATTTAATGTGGGTTAAGGTAATTTTTGAAAAACCTTGACGATAAAATTTTATTTTAAATTTACAATGTAAGTTTTAATAGTTCAAAGTGAGGTCTACAACAAAAAATAAACACACAGAAGTACAAATGTATACTGTACAGTGTTATCCTATCCATTCAAGGGTAACGCCTAAAAAACGTGAAGTGAGTCGTATTACGATAAAAATAATTTATTTATTACAATAAATGTTGCTTTCATTTTGTATTTTTTTCGATTATATTTACTTGCATAATCTAAGTCTATTTACACGTAATTTCTCCATATAGTGTGAATATACATTCCATTTATTTCGTCAAAGAAAATACTAATAAGTGTAACTTACGCGAAAATGATTTCTAGTTTTGGGGGCATTCAAAAGATTGTCTGCCCAGCGAAAATCATACCGCAATTGTTTCCTTAAAACCAACATCCTTCTTCTCCCAGGTGTTTATTATTTTCATTATACTACAAATAAATTACCGGTATGCGTAAAACAATTTGTACGGCAATGTAAAATTATGCTGTATGCACTAATATATAGGTAAAATAAAATCCACTTACCTTGCAGAAGTTACATGTTCACTGATGTACTTTCGTCGAAAAATTCTTCTGGAGTGCTAATACGTTCACCAGTCACTGCTTCAAATATACTACTGACGCCAAACCTCTTCACGCAGGACTGCAGGATGGGCAAGATGGTCATAAAATCGCTTATGATCCTTCCCGTTTCCTGTTGACCGGCTGAAAACGGCACGCACCGCTTTTACAACATGGCATAAAATGTTTCCCCGACCGCCTTCAAAGCAAAGATACATCTGTCCAGGGAAAAAAAAATATTATTGCGGTATTTTCAAAGAAGGGCAATGTATCCGAAAAATTATCTCCAAAAAGGTAAAGTTTCTAGAAGATAATGCTGGAACATTAAAACATTCAAAAATACAGGTTCTCACTCTCTCTCTCACTCTCTCACTCTCTCACTCTCTCTCTCACTCTCTCACTCTCTCTCTCACTCTCTCTCTCACTCTCACTCTCTCACTCTCTCTCTCTCTCTCTCTCTCTAAGATGATGAAAAAAATGAACTAAAAGAATCTCGGTTTCTCGGTTTTCAAACTTGAAACCATATACATACATGTCTGCAGTAGCGCGGCGTGACCGCGCGTCTCCACATATCACAGCCAGCGAACCGCCTTCCCCCTGCTCTTCATCCAACCTACCTCGGCGCTGATACCCTGCACCTGCTGAGTGTCACCGACATGCACCCCGCGCCTCCCCTCGAAAAGTTTCTCCGGCGCTATCTGCTGTCTGGATACTTCTGTAGAAGCCGACTCTTCCAGATTGATGTGTCTCAAACTGGCAGTGCCTTTGTGATCTGCCTCGCGCTTTCTGAACATCTTCCCAGGCAGCTGTTGTTCGGCCTCTGGTAAGACCGCTCCCAAAGATTACTCGGTGGTTGCAATCTCTAACGGGTAGAAATCATGTTGCAATTTTGGAGCACTAACGACCAAATTTCGGCACTATTGGGTTATAAGTAAGGTTACCTAGAAATAGAAGCTTTACTAAGTGTATATATATATATATATATATGTGTGTGTGTGTGTGTGTGTGATTTTAAGATTTTATCTTCATGTCATTTTGAGAATATCATGTAGGATTAGACATACCGCTCTTGGAACATTCTGTGTACGCCATTTAAATATGTCGAAACATTTTATGAATTGTTCTTTCACACAGACTAACTCCAAATTTGTAAATTATATTCAGGCGATATCGAGGTACTTAATCACGGGCTTGTTGTGTTCCATGTTCATCTACTATGTTTCTGCAATAAAATTAATATTTTCTCAGAACAGTAGCCCTAATATACTTTACTTTATGTCAACTTTTGTAATTTAAAGTATATACATATAAATAAATATTTTGAATTAAAAATGGATATATAAAATGTATTTGTGTACGTTCATTTTATTTTATATATCGAATCAATTTTTGTCACAAAATGAGTAACGGCTTGTTTCCCATATATGTGACATGTAGGTATAACAACTGGCGATAGAGAAGATGGGATAAATTATATTTTGTAGAATGAACTGTGGTGAGACATTGTTGACTTTCCAAATTTGTGCAGTGTTGTTAAGATTTTATTTAAATTTTAATTAAGCAAATAGGAAAAGTATGTTCCGGAGCAACATGAGACTGAGGATTATTGAAATCAGCTGGTGGTCGTGTTGGAATTGCAGAAATGGCCACTAAATTATACATATCCGCATCATACATTAGACTAATCGTGAGCAAATATTAATGAATTTCGCACATCTATTAATGATATATGCCTATAAATATCCGAAATTTTGCATAATTTTATGTACTGTTTTACGATTATTCCATATATTCCTAAAAATTTCCCTAATTACCCTTTAAAAAATATATCTAAATATCACTTAATCATCATGAAAATCCACAAAAAGATACAATTAAAAAATTAGCCATAAATTCATTCAATCTGTATTAACACATGCTTTTTAAACTTCAAAGCCATCTATCCATCAGTTATTTGGTTATTATTTAACTTTACAAGTATTTAGAAACAAATATGTAAGCATTTTTGTAATTAACATCTGCGTATTAAATTTGAAGGGCTTCAGTGTTTTGGTTAAGAAATTATGCATGTGTACGATTATAGAGCATGTTGTGTAAAAATGGTTTATTAATGCATGAGTGTATGTGTAACTGGGCCTTGCATATTAATTTTTTAAAGGGCATAAATGTTTTGGTTACGAAATTAGGATAGGGTATGCTTTTAGAGCAACTTGTGTTAAAATGGACGATTTTTGTGTAGGTGTATTTGTAATGGACATCTGCGTAGGAAATTTGAAGGGCGTAAGTCGTTCAGTTACGAAATGAAGCATGTTGTTATAAAATGGATGATTTGCACATATATTTATTTTGTTCAGCCAATAAATGTGTATTTTGGAGGACGTAAGACCTTTGGTTACAAAATTAATCATAGGTATGATTATAAAGCGAAATAATAACAAAAGGGCGTAACTGTGTAAGCATACTGGTAACAGATGATTTTTTTTGCGTCTGAGCGTTTTTATCGTGAAGTTGTGGCTTCTTTTTGGCCTTTTTCTGTGGCTTTTCAGGATTAAAAAAAATAGGATACGTAATTGCTTTGTGACTCTTATTTTAAAAAAAGGACATTAGGAATATTTCTAGGGAAATATGGGAATACTTGAAATTTTTCGAAAATTATATCACTGTGTGCCATTTTGCTGTCAAAAAACGTTCCCGAAAGTGCTGATGTTTATTAAAAATTCTAGGACCCCAATACTCTTAAAACACCAAATGTATTTATGTGAAGTTATATAACACAATTGTATTTTAATAACAACATTTGTAATTATGATATCGAAACTGTGGTGTCCTCTGTGAAGTAGTATAGTGTATAGATATAAAAAAATAAAAAAATATTAAAGTTAATTCTGTGACCTGATGTTGGACAATTTCTTTTATTTTAAATAGAATTTATTTTTATTTTCGTTCCCTTAACTAAGCTGTTCTATGTATAAAAGAATATGTATGTATATACATATGTTTTTGCTCAAAAAGAAATTTATAACGTGTAAATTACGAACATAAAATCTTAATATTATATTTTAATACCTAGTAATGAATGGTTAAAACTTAATTTCCTAACTTCTGCGACTAATGGTTTGGGATGTATATAATGACTGTATGAGTCCGACAGTCGGTTAAACGTTTGAATTAATACACGTAAAATTTTATTTAAAAGAATCCAAGGGAGTTTTGACACAAGGTAAGTACTTATAGCTGGCAACACTGATATATTACCTTTAAATAAATATACAAAGTTACAACAGTTGCCCCTAATCAATATTTTCTTTCATTTACAGTAATTATATTAGATAGTTTTGGGTCGCATTTTTATTACAACATAATCGGCCATAAAAGTTGCAATTTTGGAACACTAACTACCATTAACGGCAGTAACCAGCACTAACGTAGCACTAACGAATGCATTCATTGAAGTTTACGTATTGTGCTTTTTCCTTGACGTCAAGCCAGCCCGGATCACTAAATCGGCCATAAAAGTCGCAATTTTGGAGCACTAACCACCAAATTGACTAACCAGCACTAACGTAGCACTAACGAAAGCAATTATTGAATTTTTCATATTGTGATTTTTCCTATGTTTCCAGGCCAGCTTGATGTCAAGCCAGCCCGGATCACTAAATCGGCCATAAAAGTTGAAATTTTGGAGCACTAACGACCAAATTTTTGCACTAACCAGCACTAACGTAGCACTAACGAATGCATTCATTGAATTTTCCGTATTGTGCTTTTTCCTATGTTTCCGGGCTAGCTTGACGTCAAGCCAGCCCGGATCACTAAATCGGCCATAAAAGTCGCAATTTTGGAGCATTAACCACCAAATTTTTGCACTAACCAGCACTAACGTAGCACTAACGAATGCATTTATTGAATTTTTCATATTGTGCTTTTTCCTATGTTTCCGGGCCAGCTTGACGTCAAGCCAGCCCGGATCACTAAATCGGCCATAAAAGTTGCAATTTTGGAGCATTAACGACCACATTTCGGCACTAACCAGCACTAACGTAGCACTAACGAATGCATTTATTGAATTATCCGTATTGTGCTTTTCCTATGTTTCCGGGCCAGCTTGACGTCAAGCCAGCCCGGATCACTAAATCGGCCATAAAAGTCGCAATTTTGGAGCACTAACCACCAAATTTTTGCACTAACCAGCACTAACGTAGCACTAACGAATGCATTTATTGAATTTTTCATATTGTGCTTTTTCCTATGTTTCCGGGCCAGCTTGACGTCAAGCCAGCCCGGATCACTAAATCGGCCATAAAAGTTGCAATTTTGGAGCATCAACGACCACATTTTGGCACTAACCAGCACTAACGTAGCACTAACGAATGCATTCATTGAATTTTCCATATTGTCCTTTTTCTTTTGTTTCCGGGCCAGCTTGACGTCAAGCCAGCCCGGATCACTAAATCGGCCATAAAAGTTGCAATTTTGGAGCACTAACGACCAAATTTCGGCACTTACCAGCACTAACGTAGCACTAACGAATTTTGAAAAAAAATTATTCCCGACGAAATATGACCGGGCCCACTTGACGGACATACAGGAAACGGGAAGGATCATAAGCGATTTTATGACCATCTTGCCCATCCTGCAGTCCTGCGTGAAGAGGTTTGGCGTCAGTAGTATATTTGAAGCAGTGACTGGTGAACGTATTAGCACTCCAGAAGAATTTTTCGACGAAAGTACATCAGTGAACATGTAACTTCTGCAAGGTAAGTGGATTTTATTTTACCTATATATTAGTGCATACAGCATAATTTTACATTGCCGTACAAATTGTTTTACGCATACCGGTAATTTATTTGTAGTATAATGAAAATAATAAACACCTGGGAGAAGAAGGATGTTGGTTTTAAGGAAACAATTGCGGTATGATTTTCGCTGGGCAGACAATCTTTTGAATGCCCCCAAAACTAGAAATCATTTTCGCGTAAGTTACACTTATTAGTATTTTCTTTGACGAAATAAATGGAATGTATATTCACACTATATGGAGAAATTACGTGTAAATAGACTTAGATTATGCAAGTAAATATAATCGAAAAAAATACAAAATGAAAGCAACATTTATTGTAATAAATAAATTAGTTTTATCGTAATACGACTCACTTCACGTTTTTTAGGCGTTACCCTTGAATGGATAGGATAACACTGTACGGTATACATTTGTACTTCTGTGTGTTTATTTTTTGTTGTAGACCTCACTTTGAACTATTAAAACTTACATTGTAAATTTAAAATAAAATTTTATCGTCAAGGTTTTTCAAAAATTACCTTAACCCACATTAAATTAACATGACGTAAGGAGTATGCTGTACTAAATTCGTATTCATACAGTTATGAAAACGTATTACTAAGTAACTTAACAAGAGTCCTACATTACGCTTAAACGTTTCTTCCATTTCATTTCATGAAATTGTTTTCTAATTATGCGATAACCTTATAGATTTTTTAATATAAACTGTTTGTTATTATACTGTATAAGTTAACAGATAAATTATTATTTATTTACCAAATCCGTAAATAACAAATTACCGCGTATTCTTCCACTACCTGCAAATGAGTTATTTTAAATTTAAAGTAGAGTATGATAAAGATAGTTCTTTAATGTTAAAAATATGTAGTCCAATGCATTTGTTGCATTGACTATTTTAGACTTGTATTCTTTATATTTGTAGTCATACTTATTTATACAAATATCACGTATCAAGAAAAATGAACAAACAAATAAGGTACTCCGTATGGCCAGGATCTTTATCAGTCATACAGTGCAGTTACGGCGACTAATTTTTAGGAAGAGTCACTACAGAAAGTAGTTTATATATGCCTATAAATGCTTTGTTTCTCTATGATCAGCATAAACAACTAACTGTTTTATAACAAAATAAGTGTTTATTTATTATTATGTAACGACGTGTTTATTCGTGATTTCAATATCGGTATTTCATATCACGAGTCATTGTTTTGTCTTAAACAAATAAAATACACTCTTGAAAGTGTTTTTACATCCGTAAATTACTTTCACTGAATATATTTTCACTACTGTGAGCCAGCAAATTAAATTTATTTGTTTATGTGAGACAAAATAAGTAATGAATCCCGTATTAAAATAATTACATAAGTTATTCGTAGTATAATTTGTCTTGGATTAGAACATCGGACTTACAGATTTATGTGCCAAGTCGCTAAATTTAAAACCCGAAATAATATTTCGAAACATACAAATTATTTCAGATAGCAGGACACTTCCGCGAAAATCCTTAAATACATGATTAAAAATTATTAAAAATGCTAGAACAGTGTATTATTCTCAACATACAGACACCGGGCAGATATACTACATAACTATTTGATTGTGTAACTAATGAATAGTGATTGTTTGACTGCGAATGGAAGTTGAAATTAAGGTCACACGCCCAAACACCTTTGCATGTAACTTAGTTACGGGTGTAAAATTAGTAACTAATGAATTTTTGTAATTAGTATATTAAATATTGTGTTTACACAGAGTAGTGAGCTTTTCACATGTTCCTTGCAGTTTTGGAATCTAATATTAACAATTTGCGTTACAAAGCGATACTAAGATAGACGGCATACAAGTACACACAATTTTCATGAATGTCACTGAAGCTTCGCTCGCCCGGCACTCGACCTACTGTTGTAGGAACCAATAGTAAACATACATCACTATCGTTGCTTCAATCAGTGTGACCGAGTGGAATACTAGAACAAGTTGTACATGTCATGGCCGTCAATAAACTAATTACCAGTGGTCAAGTATCTATGGGATTTTGAAGTCTAGCTTGAAACAATAAAATATCGCAAAATTATAGGGTATCTTAATATAATTATCGTTACCTAATTAATGGGCTGTAGAAAATAATTAATTAAATTAATATTTTACTGCCAGTTTTGCAAATTGAATCAGGTTGTGTTTCACTTGGTAACGAAATAATACCACTTTCAATGAAGTATATTCTTAGAACAAATATACCTTAAGGGGTGCCTCCCATTTCAGGTCAAGATTTTATATTTACATTAATAACAGATAAACTTGTAGACTTTTTCAATTGTTTAACTTTCACTAAATGAAAAATATATACAGCCCATACTTTTTGCATAATTAGCTGCCGAAGTTACATTTTTAACGTTTTTGGTTGTACAAATAAGGATAATTTAATTTCTTGCAGAATTGAAACTTTTTAGGTTTAACTGCAATGCCACTGGCTACTTCAAAAAATGGTTTGAATTTCCTTCAGAAAATATTAATTTATTTTACCTGGCATTTCAAAATTCTCAAATTTGTTACGATTTTGACAGCCAAGAAACATAAATGAGTTTTTGTGATGGAAATGCAAACCACATCATGAATTAGCCAGTGGTATTGCAGTTAAACCTAAAAAGTTTCAGTTCTGCAATAAATAAAATTCTCCTTATTTGTACAACTCAAAAACGTTAAAAATGTAACTTTGACAGCTAATTGCCTATGCAAAAAGTATGCGCTGTATGTATATTTTATTTCGTGAAAGTTAAACAATTGAACAAGTCTAAAAGTTTATCAGTGATTAATATAAATATAAAATCATCACCTGAAATGGGAGGCACCCCCTTACAGATTTACAGACAAACGTATACCTATGTGGATTTTCTTTCATCAAAGCCACACTTGAAATTTTCTGATAATAATGATTTTTATTTTTTCTAAGAAATAAAAATGTTCGGCGTTATAAATTTGGTTTTTAATAATTTTTTTGAATGCAAACCGTTTCAAGAGGTTAAATTAATTAAAAATAACGTGTACATGATACATGTTACTTTTAGTTAGTCGACCTAACGTTAGTGATTAAACATTTACATTTTTTCACACTGATCATGTTTATTTTAGATAAAGAAGATTCTGATGCAACGTGATATATAATTAAAAATTTATATACCTACTAGCTTTAGTACCCGGCGTTGCCCGGGCTGAACACAGGGTGAAGGGGACCTTTTAGAAATCAGATGTAGACAGTAATTATTGTCTTCTTAATTTGAATGTCAAGTGTGCAAAATAATTTATATCACTTTCAGATCCCGACAGACGTTGTTCTGCCAGTGTATAGTTATTTACCTGTGTATATCTAAAAAAAAATTGGTGGTCTGTATGTAGTCTAGACTCTATAAATCACTATAGAAAAAAGCTTAAAAATAAGAGATTAATAATATTAAAAAGATTCCATTATCTAGCTAATACTCGGCATGCATTTCAATGCCTCATTCAGTTTTGTTTTTTTAATATGTTTGAAGCAGTTACACATATAAAAATCATCTAAATATATATTTATCTCTATCTACATCTATATATTTATATATGTATCTCTCTATCTCTATTTATCTCTTTATATCTACATAGATACATATATAACTCCCACTATCTCTATCTCTTCTATATATAAATCTCTATATAGCTCTATACATCTATATATCTCTTTATCAAACCCATTTAATTCTCTATACCTCGCTCTATCTCAACTTATATCACTGTCTCTCTCTATCTCACTCTATATATCACTCTATCTCAGCTTCTCTTTTATATTTAAATAAATTGTGTCATGCGTGCGCACTTATACATCAAAAACAGAAGACGTGCCGCTATATAATATGAAATAAACACATTTTTTGAAAAGATTTGTGCTCCAACTATTGCAAAATAGTAATACCGTCTCGAAACCTTCACGGGCATGCGCATAACCACTCACCAAAATTTCATCGCAATCGGATGAATGGTATAGGAACGCATACTGCACAAACAAACGAAAATTAAAGACATGACAAACGCATCAAACGATGGTGCGTTTGAAATTCAAGGCAAATAACTCTATCTATTGACGAAGTTAAGAACAAAACTGTTATTGGCGCCTTTATTTTGCTAGCCGCTGCGAGCTCCACTAAGCGGGCTGGTCTCACCAAGGAGAAAAAAACTGGGTGCGTGTACTTAAATACGCGCGTGAGAAGTTATATTTCTTTGGCATCATTAAAAAATAGTTTTTAATTGCATGCAAAAATAGTGCGTGGAGTCCCTCCGCGCGGAAGAAGTGAAACTTCATAATGTGGAAATGAAAATAGGAAGGGGTAGAAATTGATTTTTAGTGAAATTATATTGTATCAAATCAAACTAAAATAAATCATGAAATCATTCTACGATAAAAGCTGTTTATTTAACTAAGCGGACGGGTTCGCCCCAAGGAGAAAATTGACGAAAATTGGCGAGACCTCGTGGACATAGAGAAATGACACACACTCACTATTTATGTGTCTATGAAACATGATTTTTTTTCTGCAATATAAATTGTAATATACAAAAAGGGTATTGAAAATTGAAACAAATATGGCGATACCACAAACTGTCAGGATCTTTATTTTTTTCTTACTCTCTACTTAGTTCCTTACAATAGCACGTTCGAGTTGCACGCATTCACTCTCGCTCTCTCTCTTTCTATTACCCCTCCCCAGGAGCGTTAAACGTTTAACGTAACCTTGTTGGAAGTCGCAATAGAAGTATAACTTCAAAAATATGAATTTGCCAGACCTTACTATGTATATGATCGTGTGGCAGACATAGATAAATGACACTCACTCACTATTTGTATGTCTATGACCTATGATTTTTTCTGTTATAAAATGAAATTATCACTTTTTCACTCCTTTAGGGATGGAATTTCATGTTAATATGTGGTCTATGTGTTAATCCAGGTAATGAGCTCACTGTATGCGGGGAAGGTTGATCAAGTGTAATTGGTAAGCTATCGATCGGAGTTGAAAAATATAAAATTCTATTAAAAATTAAGGGTTAGTGATATAAGGGTGAAAATTTAGGGTTGTATATATTTTTTAATGCCACATTATAAAAAAATAAAAATTTTGTCCAAAAAATGTTAGGGGTGGACAACCCTTATCACTTAGCGGAATGAAATATAGATAGTAGCCTATTCTCAGACCTACTGAATATGCATACAAAATTTCATAAAAATCGGTCAAGCCGTTTCGGAGGAGTATGGTAACTAACACTGTGACACGAGAATTTTATATAAGATACTAGCTGCAGTACCCGGCTTCGCCCGGGCTGAACACCGGGTGATATATTATCCGCGAGCTACAGCAAAATGGATAGCGATATGTCCAGTGTGGTGGACATTAAGAAAAGACACACAATTACTGTTTGTGTATCTGTAACCTATGATTTTCTGTTTACCCATGGCGATCGGTTGAAAGGTTTAGAAGTTGTTGCGCTACAGCGCCATCTAGCGGCGAGTTACAAAAAAAATGGATAGCATAAAAACCTTTTCCATCATAAAAACACTTCGCTGTGCCAACTTTCATGGCGATCAGTCAAACAGTGTAAGAGTTTATCGACGTCATACATGCCAACATCCAATCATATATATTCTTATATTTAGAAATTTTGGGGCTTTTAGTTTTGAGAAGGAGGGGGGGGGGGGGGTGTATGGAGGTTCAGGACCTCGAATGGTTTGGAACACTCCATCTCGAAAGAAATATTTGAAATTCCTGAAATTTTCTAAATTTAGGGGCTTTGTCCCCAGAAGGGGAGGGGTGATTTTGAGGACCCTGAATGGCAGGGAAACACAAAAATCGAAAAAGAATGATTTTTTAAATTTTTTAAATTTCGGGGTTTTGACCCCTTTATTCATTCTGGGGGGGGGGGTGATGTTGAGGACCCCGAATTGCTCATGAACACTCTAAATCGAAATAAAATAGATTTTTGAAATTTTGGGAGATATTTTTAATTATTGGGTCTTTGACTCCTTGTGGGGGGAGGGTAGTTTGAGGACCCCGAATGGCTCGGAAACACTCCAAATAGTAAAAAAGTATACGTATATATTAAATTTTTTTTTAAATTTTTCGAAATTTTGGGGTTTTGCATTCCCCCCCCCTCCCCCAAAATTTTATGGAGAAGTAGATTTTGGGTAAAAGTTCCACCATCCCCCGGACACTTTAGTTCGTAATGACTTAATTTTAATACAATTTCATCCAATTTTTCGAACTTTTGCGGCTTTTAATTTTTTGAAGGGTGGGGGGGGGGGGGGTGATATGGTTGTTCAGGACCTGGAATGTTTCGGAACACTCCATCTCGAAATAAAAGATATTTGAAATTCCTGAAATTGTCGAAATTTTGGGGCTTTTTTCCCAGAGGGGGGCGGGGGGTTCGAAGACCCTGAATGGCTAGAAAACACTTAAAATCGAAAGAGAAAGATTTTAAAAAAAAATTTAAACTTTCAAATTTTGGGGCTTTGACCATCTTGGGGGGGGGGGGGGGTGATGAGGACACCGAATGGCTCGGAAACACTCCAAATCGAAAGAGATATAAAGGAATATAAGAATGTAGGCATTTACTGTACTCCTATCTACCATAATAATAATATTGACAAATAGAAAAACTTATTACCTACCTATGAATAATTTTCTAAATAAATTAATAAATAACTCTATGTTTAAGAATTTACGTACATACATAATATAAAACTTCAAACTATACACACCAAAAAAAATATAAGTATATTTGTGAAACTATTTTTTATTAAGTCATAATGTTTAAAACATTTGTAAGATTTGTTTATATGTAAAACTGTGGTGGCCATATTCCGCTTATCCAAAGTAGTATAGAAATTAATAGAGATATCACTCCCTGTACACACCACAAATATTTGAATTAGGTAAAAAAAAAAAAAAAAAAAAAAAAACATAGTCCAAAATAAAACAAAAAGTATAAATAACAACTAATTTGAAAAAAATATTTATACAACTGGAATGACAACGTTAACATCCACCTGAAATTTAATAGAAGTAGGTAGATAAGAATATATATATAAGAAATTAAATGAAATTAAAACATACATAAATAAAATTATCTCACACTCAACCGAACATATTCCAAAATGAAACAAAGTATAAATAATGACCAATTTGACAAAAAAAAAAATTGTACAACTCGAATAACATTGAAAACATACACGTGAAATTTAAAAGAATTATGAGTGCCCTAGGTAGGGAGAAAAAATATATATAGAAGAAATTAAATTAAACAAATGGGTGCGTGTACATAGGTACGCGCATGAGAAGTTATACTTCTTTGGCATCATTAAAAAATAGTTTTTAATTGCATGCAAAAATATTGCGTGGAGTCCCTCCGCGTGGAAGAAGTGAAACTTCGTAATATGGAAATGAAAATAGGAATGGGTAGAAATTGGTTTTAGTGAAATCATATTGTATCAAATCAAACTAAAAAAAATAAAGGAAATAAATTTGTAACGATTCATAGATTGATCTTCAGAGAGAGCGAGACACCTATTGAATGTCTGTAAAACTAACTTTTTTATGAGAGCAGATTTTCATGAAATAAATCATGAAACCATTCAACGATAAAAGCTGTTTATTTAGGTAAGCGGACGGGTTCGCCCCAAGGAGAAAATTGACGCGGCGAGACCTCGTGGACATAGAGAAATGACACACACTCACTATTTATGTGTCTATGAAACATTATTTTTTTCTGCAATTTAAATTGTAATATACATAAACGGTATTGAAAATTGAAACAAATATGGCGACACTACAAACTGTCAAGATCTTTATTTTTTTCTTACTCTCTACTTAGTTCCTTACAATAGCAAAACGTAACGCAATGGCTTGAAAGCTATTGCTCGGCATACATAGAGGAATGACACTAACAGTGTGTATATCTATGACACACATTACATAAAATTAAGATATAATTTTTTTAACCCGTTTAAAATTTATATTTTTAGACAAAATATAGCCTATGTCCATCCCCAGGATATAATCTATCTCCTTACCAAATTTCATTACGATCCGTTCAGCCGTTCAGTCGGGAAAAGGTAACAAACAGACAGACAGAGTTACTTTCGCATTTATAATATTAGTAAGGATAAGGATGTCCCACTAGCTGGGCGACAAGTAATAGTATACATATGTAACAATTTATGTATACCCATTTAATCTGTCAAGGTGAATGACACATGTGTATCTCGACGAAAACGAGTACTGGCCTCACTAGATGGGTGACCAAGAAAAGTATGTAGTATGTAATGTAACACTGCTTACTACCTTTAATTTGCTAGTGTGAATGCAAGGCGATAATACACGTGTCATAAAAAAATACGATGTAATACATCATATACCAAAACACTCGTCTTTAATAAAAACATAAATAACTCTGCTTTACATGGACATACAAGTGGCTTAATCACAACTTCACATTAAACCGACATCAGCTAGGAAATTACCTTAATCAAACTGACGTCTACTGGGCTGTCCCCTGATTGAACTGGCGTGGTTATTATGCCCGGTGAACTCTCAAGAGGAGGTTCCTGGCCTAGTGGCGGGAGATATCAGTAGTTAGGAATGAAAAATTTGCCTTGTTTGGCTTCGCGATTTATCACACGACCACTCGTACATGGTGCTGCCGTGCGGTCGAGCCCAGGCTTTGTCGGAGCCGAAGCTAGGCGAATCATATTTATTACTTGACGGATAAATTTCCGGATGGAGTGCGAGGTTAGGCGAACGCTGAACTTAAAAACACTAGGTCCAGACAGAGGTAAAGACAAAAACGTTTATGTCATAGGTTCACAAAGACAAAGGGCACTGTTGCCAACGACGTTCATGTTACGTGACAGTGACCCGAGTCACTACTTGATCGCATGGGCAGATGGGCCCGTAGCTCGCCCTCGCAGAGACTACCGAGGCTGAATGCAGAGTCCCATGTTGGATAATGAAGTAAAGTTTGTTTATAATGGTTGCACGTTTAGCCCGCAGGCAACCCGGTGTGGGTGAAACGACTTTACTCACAGTTGATGGACGGACTTCTAACCCGAGGATAAGCACACGCACGCGGCCAGTCGACTACAAAATCTAAAAGGTACCTATCTGAAAACTATATAAAACTACAAACTTTAGGTAAAGCGGCGAACCTGGTAGAGTTATGCCGGGATCGGGGATAGAACACGGGGCAGATGAAAAGGATTAAAGTAAACTTACGCTATTGCAGCTATATGGTGATGGTGATGCTCAAACGGTGAGGGAGGACCCCGTACTGTCAGGGACGACCACCCCCTTCGGCCGTCTGGACGACTGGCAACAGCCCACAGCTGCCGGCCGCGTTCATGCGCGAAATGTGATAAGCACCGAACACAGCTTGGGCTGGGCCTTACGGCATAGGCGCACAGTGAATAAAGGTTTAAAATTTTAAATAAAATAAATCATTACAATTGAATGAGAAAAGGGATTCAACAAGTACACGGTTACAATTAAAACGTAAATAATTAGAGTCTAAAAGAAACCTCGGCGGGGTGGGTTGGCACTCCTGCTCCTCAGCGTTCGTAGCGCTGCACTAAAATGCCACAGGGCACAGACTCACACGATCACCTGAACTGCGATGTCGGCGTAGCATAACGGTCTGCCCGAGCCGAGGCGACACTTGGGTCGACGTCAAAACAAATATTCAAGGCTCAGAAATGGCTATACTGCAAATATCTATTCTTTAGTTGTAAGATCAGAAACTTGTCTTAAAGTATCTCGGGGTTCTGAAATTAGTAGTTCTTTATAGTAAAATAAAATGATCTTAATTTTGCTAGTAGAACACAAGTCTTTACACAATTACACAACACTCATCTGGGTTGTCGTAGTCCTGGTTCATACAGACATGATGCTAAAAATAAAATCCATTTCTGTTTCTCACAAAAAAAATAGTCCAAAATTAGGTAGTTAACGAAAAAATGACTGCAAAAATACACATAAAAACTTTCTCTCAGTAGCAATCGACGAATGTCGATCGTCAGGAAAACACAAAAATACACTGATCAAGCAAGATTAACATAGTCTTACCCGGGAGTTTGTACCATCGGCTATAATTCCTTTCAAAATACGACGAATAATTACCAATTTTACTTATTTAAATTCCCAGTACATAGTCTCACCTACAATTTCATAGTATTCAGATTGCCAAAGTTCGCGCAGATATTACACAAATTTCGGCATCGCCCAAGAACTATTACCAAATGCCTCACATTTTATAACCTTCTCTGGTTTGAAGTTTTGTTGGCTCACGCAACATCCCTATTAAAGGAAGTAAAACAATGTGTGTACCGGTGACGGACACAAAACCAAAAATAAAAATTTAAATAATATAGTGTCAATATTTGAAACTAAAAATAAATAAAATAACGTAATTAAGTGTGAAGAGTGATTTGTACGTAATTAAATATGAAAAGCAAAAATATGTAAACATAATAAATAATTAAATAGGCGTTAATCTGAATTGTCACAAGATCGACCTATTTTGATCTCGTTTATGCTGATATCGGAGAAGGAATAACTGGTTCAGACAATAATGTATGATGAAGAGTAAAAAGTTCTAATACTAAGTAACTATCAACTGGAATTTATGACAGCTTAATGTTGTTTCTGTATAAAGTGACTCAATTCTTTTATGATTAAATGTTAATATCATATCAATTTGAAAGCAAAGATTTTCATAAATCTCAGTGATACCAAACATTGTAACAAATATATCCGAAATACACATATGCGCCTCCCAAATACATACACCGATGTAACAAATGTAGTTAGCACTTTGCGCAAAATAAACAAACAAATGTCTCAACTTTAATGCCATTATGCCTGTCCTATTATAAATAAGTGTAACAGCTATTTATTTGTTTCGTTTTAGTTAAAATGGTCATATTTCTTAAAATAACGATATTATAATACTTTTCTACATTTTCTGTGTGTTTACCAATGATATCGAATACAATATTTATTGTCCACAAATAATTTAATCTAAATTATTCTTTTTTTAAAAAATACATTTTCTGAACATAGTTGCTCAACTAATTAATTGGGGATATATTCGTTTGAATTTTTGTAACAAAAATATTAGTCTTTCATTTTTTCGTAATCCTAACATAAACAATTCTGCAATTTTTTTGTAAATATTATTTGTTAATTCACAAAACCTATAATATACATCGGACTTTTTAAAATCCCTTTCGCAACTTTTCTTCAAAAAACCAAATTACTTAATGGTATATTATTTATTTTAATATTATTTCTTTGAAAATGGTCAAATATTGTTTTTTTTTGTCTTATTAAAATCAAAATTTAATTTATTTTGCATGTCTAAATCACTTTTTTTTGCTCTTCTAATATAGCATCCTTTTTTCTTGTTTATCCATTAGATTTTTTTTTTTTGTAATTGCAGCAGATCCAACTTCTCATTAACCGACAACTGCTATCACTGCAAATAATATTGGCATAAATCCACCTGCCGTCTCTTTAAACATGATATTTCATCATGTTTAATTTTATATCAAAACAATTTTGATTGGAAGATATAG
Source organism: Bacillus rossius redtenbacheri (assembly GCF_032445375.1). Classification (NCBI taxonomy): domain Eukaryota; kingdom Metazoa; phylum Arthropoda; class Insecta; order Phasmatodea; family Bacillidae; genus Bacillus; species Bacillus rossius. Next base: position 7,688,213 of record NC_086341.1, on the reverse strand, counting down.
TTGTTTATATAAATAAACACTCTTTTTAAATGTAATTTTTATCGTATCTTTATTGTGTTGAAGTTTAAAAAAAATTAAAATTATTTATTAATAACTTTAGTGTTATTATAATTAAAAGTTTTGTTTTTTTCCCCCTAATTTTTTTTACAATAAGTACTCAAATTCTGGAGTTATACAAAAAAAACCATATACCAGTTTTTTAAAATTATGTTATGGAAACGAGTAGTGGGAAATGAAGTCTGGCTCAGACTTCAGGCTATGGATTGTGAGATGACCTCGAACTTTGACCTTTGACCTTGACCGCCATTTTGGTGTCGAATTTAACTGAAATTCCTGGAAATTTCCGAAACATTCAGAAAAAATCGGAAAAATTACAGATATCAAAAAAAAAAAATCCCTTTTCATGAGAAAATTTTCCCATTTCAATCCCCAAAAATTCTTATGGCTGAAAAATTCCCCAAAATGGCTTAAGTGATCCAACAAAAACCTTTTCAGCAAAAATTAATAAATAATCATGTTAATAAAATACAGTAGTTAAAAAAAATCTAAATAGTCAAATTAATTTTTAATAATATTAATTTGTAAAATTTTTTTTGTAATAAAATTTTTAATCTTTACTTTTTAATTTATAATTTTACAAACTAATTAATGCACATATTTTATGGCACAAAACTCTGACAATCCATTCCAAAGTAGATGTATCTCCACATATGTTTATGTAAGAGTAAATAATGTTGATATATATAATTTCATGTTTCAGGAAAGATGCCACGCATAGCAGCTGTACGTGACTCTGAGCTTCTGCAAGCTCTAGAAGCTCGAAGTAGTTCCATTGTCGTGAATGATGAAGTCTCAGCGCCATCCGCGAGAGTATGGCAGGAAGTTAGTGAGAGTCTTGACCAACGGATGACACCGAAAGCAGTGTACACAGCTGTGCTAGCAAACAGGTGTGGTATATTATCAAAACTGCGAGGAAATGAGAACTACAATTATCACAGCTGTGATGATGTTTGTGATATAGTGCAACCAGAGCCACCAACTACAGATCGAAACGAAAACTGCCAAAAGGAATATTTCATAGTATCTCTTCCAGAGGAGACATGGAATATTTTGAAGCCAAGAAACGTTTTTTACAAGAACAGGAATTCAAGAGGTGTTAAGCAGTACAATGTCCTACCAAAAGGTGTTTGGTCATACGAAATTTCTAAAATAGTTTGGGACAAAACTAGGAAACCTTGCTTGTGGGTGTTCAAGAGGGCGGCTGTTAGCCTTACAAAAGAAGATGTTATAAGCTGTATTGGTTACTGCAAGCAGTGTAATGCTGAGCTGCATGTAAATGCCACTTATCAAGATATTTCGGAAGGGACATGTAAATTACATGTGACAATTTCAGGGTTTGACTCGTCATTTAAACACACTAGAGGAATGAAGAGGAAAGTGTGCGGTAAACTTAGAGAACATGTTGCGGAAGAACTTAAGTACAAATCAGCATTTCTTTACAGAAATGAGAAGGCCGGGGAGTTGATGAAATATGGTGACAAAGAACCGGCTCATTTACCTAAGTTAAATGTTCTCAGGCAGATTAAACACGAGTGCAGTGTCAAGGGACAGATACACAGCAATCCAATAATCTCCCTCAGCAAAGCCAAATATATGCTGCCATATCAAGGCAGTATACACAACATTGGACTAGACCCTTTTTTTGTGTACTATGTCACTCCTCTGCAGTTATGCCTCTATAAACAGTACTGCTCAGCCGAGCATTCTAGTGCTGTTATTGATTCAACTGGAGGGTTATGTAATCCTCCAACATGCACTATGGTAAAGAAAAGTGCGCGCAAAAAGAAACCAGTATTCTTATATCAGATAGTGGCAGGAAGAATTTCCAGCAGTTCTAGTCAGTCAGAGCATGAAAGCCAATCGTTTCCTGTGTGCCAAATGCTTTCGCAGCAGCACACAGGAATGGCAGTGGAAGTTTGGTTGCGAGAGTGGGTACGACTAGGTGCACCTGTTCCTAAAGAAACTGTCACAGATTCGTCACTTGCTCTACTAAATGGAATTTCAAGAGCATGGAATGATTGCGAAAATGTCAAAATTTACTTGTTTAAATGCTACAAGGTTATTGATGGATTCGTAGACTCTCTTCCAAGAGTTTTCCAAAGACTTGATATAGCTCATTTTATGAAAATGATTTCTAAGAAAAAGTTTTGGGGAAAATGTGACAAAAGAGCAAAATGTTTATATATGTGTTGTTTTGGACAGCTGGCAAAATGTGAGAATATCAGTGAAGCGACCAACATTGTTTGTTTAATGGTTACTTTAGCAAGCAGCATGAATGATGGCTGGACAGAAAATGGGGAAATGTGTGCTGCGGAAAAAGCCAGGGAGAAACTTGCCGAGAAAGTCATTCAAAACAGCATGTTTGATGGCCATCAAGAAGTTGATGAACCTGAATCTAGTAACACTGAGAATGACACTTATTTCCAAAACATTCTAAATATGGCATCTGAAGTCTCTTGCAACTGGATCTCTGAAGCTCTAGAAATTTCCCAAAGGGAAAATTGTGTGGAAGGCAATAGACCTAACATATTTTATCTCCCTGATTTAGTGAAGTTTATGGCTGAAATATGTCCTTCTATACCTTTGTGGTCTGGAATAATTCGGTCATATTTTGGGTTCGGAAATCTGACAGCTTCGAGTGCTTGTGTGGAAAGTTATTTCAAGACATTAAAGAGAGGTATTTTGGGAAAGGAAAGTACCCCGATGCGAGTAGATTCGTTTGTTATGAAACATGTAAGCTCACTTGATGGAACCATTAAAATAGCTGCTGGAAATTTCGAAAGTACAAAAAACATGCCTCCAGAGACAGTATCATCAGAAAACAGGCATGAATCTAGCCAAATTTCAGGAGGCCTATGGCAACCATGGAATGAGGATATGCCCCAAAATAACCATCGCAGAAATGAGGAGTTTCCAAAACCATGTAACAAGCAGTGTTCTTTCAATGAAACTATCAGTCATGAAAAGAGAAATGATGGGGAAACCTTAAGTAATGGTACAGAAAACATATCATTTACTGCCAAGTGCCCAGCATGTGAGAATGGAGATAATCCAAGTGGAGCACACAAATGCTCGAAATGCCAAAAAGCTGTTCATGCATTGGTGGAATGTTCCCTGCCAGTTGGAGAAGAGGGTTATGGCCAACGAAGAATCTGTGTTCTATGCTATAGGAAACCCGAAGTAATGACTGTTGAAGCAGATGAGCCAGAAGACTTACAGGTACCTTCTTCTCCAGAGGAAAACTGGAAAGGAAAGAATCCTCAGAAGAAGAAGATCCGGCAATATTCATATTTGTATCCAAGCCCAGATTGGATCAAAGACAGAGCTGCAGTGGGTACAAGTCCAGCCAATGTTTTATTACGAAACGGAAATCTCCTTTCTGCAGTTAGAATTAAAGAGAGAACTTACAGTGTAACAAACACCTGTGCTTTCGACAGTATTGTTCAAGCACTCTATTGTTGTTATTATGCGAGTGATGCAATAAGATGCATAGTAAATAGGAAAAAAATATCCAAAATTTGTGAGTTGCTGAGATCAATTGCAAATAAAGGCGTGACAACAGAGACATATCGACTGAGAACCATAATACTGAAGGATGTGTTTGAACCTTTGGCAGGCAAGCACAATATCAGTATTTTGAAAGGTGACACAACATGTAGTCATATTGTGCGAAAGGTTTTCATGCATGATTTTCCAAGCTGCACAGAAGAAAGGGTTTGTTCTTCTGTGTACTGTCCCAATGCACGCAGGATCAAACATTCACCATTCGTACCCATGCAAAACGACATTCTTTTGAGTAAAGGGATATCCTTTTTACAAATTTCAGCAGAAGCTGCTGTAACAACCACACACGGCAAATGCTACTCCATATTACCCAACCACGTTGATGTGCCAGAAACACACAAGCAGTACAACCCCTTAATGTCGAAACATTTCCTTTGTAATGGAGACACAACAATACAGTGCAATGTGAATGACAAGATAATATTTTTGGAATACTACCATGAAAATGACAGATCACCTTCAATGTGCAATCTTCAGGACATTCCTTCAACTTTAAAATTACAAAATAAAACCTTCAAATTGAAAGCAGTTGTGGAATTCATTCCCCCTCCAACAGAACTATTCATAGGCCACTACAGAGTCCATTGCAAAGGGTTAAATGATGTATGGGAATGCTATGACGATTTGAAAAATGCGAAGTTCATGTCAGCCAACAATGTTTTTCCACAAATTTTTGTTTATATTGGATTTTAAGTTAGTTTTTTAGGAATAGAAGCTTTACTAATTATGTATATATATTTTTAAGAATTTTTCTTCATGTCATGAGAATATCAAGCAGGATGAGACATGCCACTTTGGAAACATTCTGTGTACGCCATTTAAATATGTCGAAACATTTCATGAATTGTTATTTCCTACATACTAACCCCTAATTTGTAAATTATAATCAGGTTATATCGAGGTATTTAATCACAGGCATGTTATGTTCCATGTTCATGTACTATGTTTCTGTAATAAAATTAATGTTTTTCTCAGAACAGTAGCCCTAATAAACTTTACTTTATGTCATATTTTGTATTTAAAGTATATACATGTATATATGAATTATTTTGAATTTATAATGGTTATGTTAAATGTATTTGTGTATGTTATTTTTATTTTATATGTCGCATGAATTTTTATCACGAAATGAGTAACTGCTTGTTTCCAATATATGTGACATGTATAACAGCAGGTGATAGAGAAGACGGGAAAAATTATATTTTGTAGAATGAGCTGTGGTGAGACATTGTTGACTTTCCAAATGTGTGCAGTGTTGCAAAGATTTTATTTAAATTTTATTTAAGCAAATAGGAAAAGTATGTCCCGGAGCAACATGAATAGTGAAGATTATTGAAATCAGCTGGTGGTCGTGTTGGAATTGCAAAAATGGCCACTAAATTGCATATATCAGCATCATATATTAACCTAATCGTGGGCAAATATTAATTAATTTCACGCATATATTAATGCTGTATATACATATATAGCGTAAATTTTGCATAATTTCACGAACTATTGTACGATTATCAGATATATTTTAAAAAAACCTAATTGCCCATTTTTAAAGAAAACAAACAAAAAGAAACATCAAATTATCACTTAATCACCCTGAAAAGCCACAAAAGATACAACAAATCCAAAAATAAGCCACAAATTCATTCAAACAATATTAACAGTATGTTTTTGAAACCTCAAAGCCACCTGTCCATCAGTAATTTTGTTATTATTTCACTTTACAGAATTTCTAAACAAATAAAGTTTTTGTAATTAACATCTGCGTATTAAATTTGAAGGGTTTAAGTGTTTTGGTTAATTAATTATACATGTGTATGATTATAGAGAATGTTATGTTAAAATGGTTTATTTATAATGAGTGTATTTTGACTGGGCCTTGCGATTAATTTTAAAGGGAAAAAAATGTTTTGGTTACGAAATTAGGCTAAGGTATGCTTTTAGAGAAACTTGCGTTAAAATGCACGATTATTTAAGTTGCATTTATAATGAACATCTGCATTTGAAATTTGAATAGCGTAAGTCGTTTAGTTACGAAATGAAGCATGTTGTTTTAAAACGGATGATTTGTGCACATATGTATGTTGTTCAGCCAATAAATATGAATTTATAAGGACGTAAGATCTTTGCTTTCGAAATCAGTCATAGGCATGATTATAAAGCGATATAATAACAGAAGGGTAACTGTGTAAGCATACTGGTAACAAATGAAAAAGGGTTTTTTGGCGTCTGAACGCTTTTTTCGGGAAATGTGGCTTCTTTTTGAATTTTTTTTGAGGAAATAATGAGTATCGTGGCTTCTTTTTGACTCTTATTTATAAAAAGGGACAAAAAGGAAAATTTTTACGGAAATTATACAATTGTGTGCCATTTTGCGGTCAAATAACGTTCGCGAAAGATCTGATGTTCATTAAAAATCTCTAGGACCTCAATACTCTTAAAAAACAAAATGTATTTATGTGAAGTTATATTACACAATTGTATTTTAATAAAAACATTTTTAATTATGATATCGAAACTGTGGTGTCCTCTGTGAAGTTGTATAGATATAAACTATAAATATTAAAGTTAATTCTGTGACCTAATGTGGGACAATTTATTTTATTTTAAATAGAATTTATTTTTAATTTCGTTCCCGGAACTATGCTGTTCTATAGTAGCATATAATAGTTCCTAAAGCGCCAGGGCCAGGGTGAGGTGCTGAGGTGCCGACCGCCATCTTGGATTCTGATGTCACGTCGGCCATCATGGATGACCTTAACCTTTGACCTAGACTTTGACCTTTTGACCTTCAAAATTGGCCAAAATCAGCCAAAGATTTTATTTTCAGAAAAAAATCCCGTCAAATAACCCAAAAAATCTGAATAAAAAAATTCACTATTTCGAGGGAAAATTACCAGTTATGTGGGAAAATGTCCCGATTTAGTTCTCAAAAATGCCAGCAACTAAAATAATTCACTTTGAGGCTTACAATCCACACAAGCATCCGATTAGCCACAGACGTCATCGTGGATTATGACATCACTGTTGCAATTTCCGTTACGGCCGCCATCTTAGAAATCCGTTTTTTATATTAGAAAACGGGGAAAAAATTTAAAATTTACATAAAAAAATAAATAATCATATTGAATAAAAATTTTGTTTAAAAACGCACTTACGTCATGGAGCTCGGAGTCCTTGGTTCGAACATGACGAGGTCAAAAAAAGATGGCGAAAGGTCGTTCCTCCACAGAGGCTACTGGCAGACTGACCTCCCTCCACTAATGCCAATACATATATCTAGGGATAGGAAAAATTCGCGGGTTCAATGACCTGCAGGATGAACTCCATAGTTCTACGTACACTCGGTCAAATGCCACACACCCATTGGCTGCCGTCTTGTGAGACGTCCCAACGTAGCAGCCTGTGATTCGATAAAGCTTTGGTCGGGCGTTTCTAATTGGCCCAGAGTCATCCAGGTGAGTTGTGAGCCAGTAGCAGATGCAGCACTGAGGTGTAACTATTTGTATTTTAGCCTGTCGCGAAATGAACCCGCGAATTTTTCCTATCCCTACATATATCGTCATCTAATATGACGTCATGACCGCCATCTATTTTCGTCTGCTGGAGGAAGCCATCTTGTTTCGTCTGTATAAGTGTGCCACCACAATGTAAGTTTATTTATGACTATTAGAGTACAGTAATTATTTATTATTACTGCGATACCCACCATTTTGAAATTTGGGCACCATCTTGTATATCCGTAATTATTTAGCTAAAAATTTTTGGAAAATTCCAAAAATAAAAAAAAATCTGCAATTAATATACCGATCGATGCTATCGATTCCTGTCCTTGGTTCGAACCCTGGATGATGCAAATGTTTTAGTTTTATGTAAAAAAATTATTAATTACATTTAATCCTGAAATAAACTTAGTTTCCTAGCCTACCAACCACCTATAAGCCATTATGACCGCCATTTTGGAAATTTATATTTATTGCCCTGGAAACTCGGGAAAAATTTTAAAAATCATGGATACATTAACAAATTAATTAACTTATACTAGTGGTAGATTTACATCCTTGGTTCGATACTCGGTCACGGAAAAGAGTTACTAAACATAAAATAAATTTCACATTCAGTTTCGTATTACACATATGTTTCATTTTAATTTTTTTAAGGTTTATTAATTAGCATCTACACGAAAAACGACTCGATACAAAATACTTGCTGATAAAAATTAAAATGTTGTTGAAATAACATCCAGACCAGGTATAAAGTTGGTCGTATATACCAGACATCTCTAAACCACAAAGCTAAACGAGTCCTGATACATCCTTAGAATTACACAATAGGAAGCACAGGCAACACAATTTGGAAGCACAGGCAGCACAATTTGGAAGCACAGGCAGCACAATAAGAAGCACAAGCAGCACAATAGGAAGCATATTAATCGTAAGAACAATCAGCGAAAAGGAAGCACAATATTAAAAACTCAATGGAAAAAAAGGAAGCTTAATAACGAGAACTAAGTATTAGTTTGAAATCAGATTACAAGAAATAAGACCTAAGATTTTTAAATTTAAATTATTTATTTCTCAATTTTATTGACATACAAGTTAAACAAGACGTGATTATTCTATGTAGCCAGTCACCCTCAGTTATTTAAGTATGGAGGCTACTTTGTCATATATGTTATTATTGAGATCACTATTGTCATCATAAACCTAATCTGAATTATTTATTTTATCACGATGTTTCCAGCGTTTCGGAATCACAACTTCACCAAAGCTTTCGAACTTGCTAGCTTTAGGTGCTTTATCACAGTCTTTAATTTGGTCACCAGCCACAGAGTCACTGACGCCATCATAGTAGAAGTCAGCATCTTTACAAAGATTATTGTTAGATTTCGAAATTGTTGACGTCGAAGCTTCTTCGTCGAATTCAAGCTTCCTTTTTAAGTAGTCATCATTGTTCCAAAGTATGGTGGACGTACTTTATATGGGCTTGAATGTATTTTCATTTTTCATATTAACGATTCTTCCATTGTTTTCATACTTCCACAAGTCATCTTCATCCTTCAATTTAAGCTCTTTGCCGAGATCGGAAGAGTCGTGATCATAATCTCGTTCAAGACAAGTAAAAGTGTTGACATAATACAGATTACTCTCCTTTAGATTAGTAGATCCATCGTTGTCCTTTAGCTTGTAAGCAGGCATGACGCTACAAGTTCTTTCATGTCTTGTTAAGCTCTCTCTTCGCGTAAACGACTTGCTACATCAAACACAAATTTTCATATTCCGTAGAGGATTTTTAGCACAGTTATTCTTCTCGTGTTGTCTACCATTCTTTCTCACGATAAATTCATTGCTGCAAAACATACACCTGTATCCTTTCGCTACAAAATCAGACAACGAATCACGATACATGTTAGCTTTCTACGTTTAATGACAGATGCAGATTGAGAGTTTTCAATTGCTACAGTTACTTAAATAGAATATTTTTAATACTTCATCAGCGAGATGTAGGTTCTCTCATGCAAAGGAACTTGTTGTAAGTAGTTCTGATTTATGTCAACGGATGACGTTACGTGTTTTGGTAGGTAAAAAAATTATTTATTTCGTTTATGTGGGATGCGGGATGCGCACTATCGATCGCTTGACACCAAGACGAAGGAAGTTCATCCTTCATGTTAGTACTTTTCAGCAGTCTCAAGGCTCATCATTCGACTGAGTAATAGGTGTTATTTGTTTTAAAATCCACCAGATTAAAAAAAACTCATTTTATCGATAATTTAGTAGCAGAAATTCATTATTTAAAAACAACTCTAAATAAATTGCATGATTCATTAAGTAAAAATTAATTTCCGGGTACAGATTAATTTATTAGATATTCCAGAAGCACTCGGAGAACATCAGCAGAAGTCTCTAAATGAAAAACCAGGATTACCCTACATGGAGAAAACCTTCAAAGTAGAGACAGGAATAACCAGGAGCAACCGGAGAAAACCAACACACTTTTACCAGATATGAATAAATCACATAAAAAAGAATTTAAAAAAAATAACAAAAAATATTGAAAATAAAATAATTTATTCAAAAAATTCAAAACAAATTCTGACTTGTGCAAGAACTCTATTTTTGTTCATGAAAAGAGAATTTACCAATTTCGTAACTGTTTTCTGGGAAATTAATCTGAACTTTACTAAAATGAAACCGTAGTTACAATGCTGTTGTAATTCTGAACAGGTGTATAGGAAAATTATTTCTAAAATTAAAAAAAAATAGCGATCATCACTTAAATTCGTAACTTAGGCATTAGAACAATATTAAATATTTTTTTGTCATTTTGACCCCCTGAACACATGAACTAAATATACTACAGTCTAACGTGGTTGCACTTTAATGGAGAAAACTTTCTCCTAGACTCCGTAAACCGAGGGCAAATAATCTACCAAACAAGTAAAATTCACGGCTGAGAATCAAGGTAAAGTCGAATCTAAATTTCCTAACTTCTGCGACTAATGGTTTGGGATGTATATAATGACTGTATGAGTCCGACAGTCGGTTAAACGTTTGAATTAATACACATAAATTGTTATTTAAAAAAATCCAAGGGAGTTTTGACACAAGGTAAGTACTTATAGCTGGCAACACTGATATATTACCTTTAAATCAATATTCAAAGTTACAACAGTTGCCCCTAATCAATATTTTCTTTCATATACAGTAATTACATTAGATAGTTTTGGGTCGCATTTTTATTACAACAAAATCGGCCATAAAACTTGCAATTTTGGAACAAAAAACTACCATATTTCGGCAGTAACCAGCACTAACATAGCACTAACAAATGCATTTATTGAAATTATCATATTGAGCTTTTTCCTATGTTTCCGGGCCAGCTTGACGTCAAGCCAACCCGGATCACTAAATCGGCCATAAAAGTTGCAATTTTGGAGCACTAACGACCACATTTTTGCACTAACCAGCACTAACGTAGCACTAACGAATGCATTCATTGAATTTTCCGTATTGTGCTTTTTCCTATGTTTCCGGGCCAGCTTGACGTCAAGCCAGCCCGGATCACTAAATCGGCCATAAAAGTTGCAATTTTGGAGCACTAACAACCAAATTTCGGCACTTACCAGCACTAACGTAGCACTAACGAATGCATTCATTGAATTTTTCATATTGTGCTTTTTCCTATGTTTCCGGGCCAGCTTGACGTCAAGCCAGCCCGGATCACTAAATCGGCCATAAAAGTTGCAATTTTGGAGCACTAACGACCACATTTTGGCACTAACCAGCACTAACGTAGCACTAACGAATGCATTCATTGAATTTTTCATATTGTGCTTTTTCCTATGTTTCCGGGCCAGCTTGACGTCAAGTCAGCCCGGATCACTAAATCGGCCATTAAAGTTGCAATTTTGGAGCACTAACGACCAAATTTCGGCACTAACCAGCACTAACGTAGCACTAACGAATGCATTTATTAAATTTTTCATATTGTGCTTTGTCCTATGTTTCCGGGCCAGCTTGACGTCAAGCCAGCCCGGATCACTAAATCGGCCATAAAAGTTGCAATTTTGGAGCACTAACGACCACATTTTGGCACTAACCAGCACTAACGTAGCACTAACGAATGCATTCATTGAATTTTTCATATTGTGCTTTTTCCTATGTTTCCGGGCCAGCTTGACGTCAAGCCAGCCCGGATCACTAATTCGGCCATAAAAGTTGCAATTTTGGAGCACTAACGACCACATTTTGGCACTAACCAGCACTAACGTAGCACTAACGAATGCATTCATTGAATTTTCCGTATTGTGCTTTTCCTATGTTTCCGGGCCAGCTTGACGTCAAGCCAGCCCGGATCACTAAATCGGCCATAAAAGTTGCAATTTTGGAGCACTAACGACCAAATTTCGGCACTAACCAGCACTAACGTAGCACTAACGAATTTTGAAAAAAAATTATTCCCGACGAAATGTGACCGGGCCCACTTGACGGACATAAGTTACGACCGGCCAAATAGAGTTTTCGGCGGGAGGCTCTCAAGGTCTCTGGGCAGACAGGAGTGGGGGGGGGGGAGGCTAAACCCCTTCAGCCCTTTTCCCCCCCTCCATCCCACACACTCGCAAACACACACCGCCCCCCACCCCCTTCTTGCAGGGGTTGTTAGCCCGGCCGCCTGCTGTAGCTGCAGATAAGATAAGTGAACACGTTTGTGTGTGTGTGTGTGCGTACCCCACTCCTCACGGGTGTCGAAACAACTGCGCAGCAGTACTTTTCGGTTTTCACACGAAAAAAACTATCCGTTCCCAAACTATTATCCCCAGGTTCAGTTCTTCCCAACAGAGTTTATCCTGGGCCAATGTCCCTAAAACTATATATTTTTTTATTCAGAATCCCCTCTCAACTTGTTTATGAGCATCATTAACATGAAACAACAGCTATGCTTGTAGATTTTTACACGAAACATAAATTATATTTTATTCAGTTTGTTGATAAAATCGAGTTTTTATCATTTTGGGACTCTACTCACTCAGATAACTTAGACGTGATATAATTATAACACACCTGAGAGAAAATTAAATTTTTTGATTGAGGTGTTACAATTATTGAAATTTTTGTGATGGTTTTGACAGCTAAATTAAAAATTTTTAGTTACATACTCCAATTAGTTAGTGGTTTGCAAGGAGATGCTTTCACAATGTTTACAAATGCGAATGATAGCTGATTATAGTGACTACACTATATAAGCAAGATGTGTTTAAGTTAATAAGCATTGCGCCACTAGAAGATTAAACTAGTGAACAGTGTTTCCCATAGGTATTTAACGATGGTTTTTTAAGTGGGAAAACCTTAAAGAAAGTTGTATAATTAACTATTTTGTTTATCCAGTTTATTTTTTAAGTGATTACAAAGGAAGATGTTCACGATTATTTTATCAAGTCTTTAAGTGTTTATTGTACAGTTTACAATCTTTAAAGATAGATTTTTATTTTAAAATACTATTTAGAAATCTATAAAAATCAGGTCTTTTTTTTTCTGGAAACGAGCTTTTTCCCCGCCAATGCATTTCTTTGTTGATACATAAAACGCTATCAGTGTTTATTGTCTCTCCAACGATGTTGATTTCAACAAAAGAATTCAAATCACAATTGATTATTTCATAAAAATGGACAATGAGTGACAACGAATAAAGAGTTAGTGAGAACAGATGTTTTACTAGGGAATACCAAATGGATGGGTCACGCAATGGAGAATGATGAATTGTTGAGTATAATGGAAGATGAGGTGGAGGGAAAGCGAAGGTGGATAAGAGTATCGACACAAATGAAGATCTCTAAAAAAGAAGAAGAGAAGATTAAAAGTTACATGAACCAAAACCAGGAGCTTGAAAAGGGACACAATGGCACAGAAGAGACGAAATGCTCTAAATAGAGACTATTTTACATCTAAGAGAAATGTTTACTGCTTCTTATAACTTGCAACACATGCTAATTATGATTTGAATTTATTTTGATAGGTATGTAACATCTTAGCTCTCTGTATACTGCATTTGGTGGGAGTAGTTTTGAGAATATGACGAAAGTCAAAGAACGGAAATGTGTTACAACCCCGATGCTGCCATTTTTGGCGGATGGCGAAAACCAAAGTTCACAAATACAAAGGAAAACTTCATAGTAAGTATTAACTGTTTAATGAATTTCATAAAGATGGGTGGCATTCTAATATAATTCTTTGTCGAAAATCAAGTCCAAAGCCGGGGTTAAGAATATTATCAAGTCTTTTTCGCTTTTACCGGAACCGTTTCATTAGGTAGTTAAAAAATTTTGTCTGCTAATCAAATGATTCAAAAGTTGACGTAGCCGCTCCCGGCAGCGAATTCAAGCGGCGGGTGCGGAAACTACGTGTGATTCGCGCCAGAAAATGTAGCTGAAAACACAATTTGCGTATATGTTTATCTCGCTAGGCATTATTTTTAAAGAATTTTAAGTTAATTTTCGTTGTCCGAGTTTCGTTTATTAAGTGTATTTTTGTGTTATATGCTACCCTGCAATACTCGCTTACATTTCTTTTTTTTTAATCTGTTAAGTTATAATCTGGCAAGTGGGAGTTTTCTTACACTGGGCTCGTCGAACGAGAATGCGATCTCTGTGCTACAGGACGTCTGTGATTCAACAAAAGAAAAACTGTAAAAAAAATTGGTTGTCTGTATAAAGTCGGTTTACGGACGATAGTTTAACGTGACAACGTCATAACAAAACATTGATGAAAATATTGCATACTTTTATGAATAAAATTGATTCATTTTTAATGAATTATCACTATTTTGTATGGATACAAAGAAGGAGTGAAATGAAATCTACAATTTAATTGATAAATTTACTTTTATTTGCACTCATTAATTCAAATATGTTTATTAATAAAGAGATTATTTTAACTATAACTTTTATACATGTTTGCTATTTTTCCAATCTGTGTTATTATGTTAAGTATAGGACGATGATAGGAAAAGTAGCAAACGAATGGGAGTGTTTCAAGTTTTAATGTGCCTCGAAAAAGTGAAATCGATGGTTGTTCCAATCGAGTGTAAGAGAGATGGATGCGGCGCAAGCGTACAATGAGCGTAACGGGACAATGAGTCATCCTTTTGCGTGCGTGCAGCTGGCGTTCATCGATTTATTAGACGTTGTTACGTCAAAATTTAACATTTTCGCTGCTTGTAAGACGTTAGCACGCACCGCTTGGACCATCACCGGGCCACACACACACACACACACACACACACACACACACACACACACACACGCAGAGAGAGAGAGAGAGAGAGAGAGAGTTGCATAAACGTCTTTCCGAATGGACGGTCCTCCGCTGAGAATTCGATTTCCGGAACGCACCCCTTCCTCTACGTCACGCGACCTCCCATAAACCATCCAGTGCTTCCTGCGTGCTCTTACACAGAATATCAAAAGACGGTCGAAGTCGTCTTGGGACCGAAAGCAAATTCCCTTCAACCTGCCGATAGCAGAGTTTTGCGAAGAAACACTTCGAACTACATAGTTTGAAGCTTCGCCCAGCTTTGCGGCGGGAAGTTATAGAAAACAAAATGGCGGGAAATCCAAGCCGGCGGTAACAAAATCTGACCACACGGGTAAAGGTCAAAGGTCAAGGGTAATCCAAGATGGAAGCCGTGACGTCACAATCCAAGATGGCTGACACCCTGCTCTAGCCCCACGCTCTGACTCCAGTAGCATGAGCCCCATTTATATACAACTGCTTACATTTAAGCGTTTGTATATGCACATAATAGCACAGTTAAAACCATGTATGCCGACATGTGATTATATATACATAGGTATATTAACGTATTATAAATGACCATAAAGCAACTCAGCTAAATATTTTTCCATGAAAAAATAAATTTTAACACTAACAGCTTCTACATGCGTGTACGATAACTTGATTTGTTTTAACCTAATCGTGCGTGTCATTAAACTAAACCTATATTAACGTACGTACGTAACGTACGTTGACCGATTTTAATATAATATATTTACTCTCATTGTCTTACCAATCGTTATACAATCTGACATGTCACATGATGTCTCGCACTTCCTGGGGCACAGCCTGTTCGCAAAAGTGTTAACCGTCTCTGGCTCCCAGCCACAACTTCTGCACTGTTGGAAATTACAGTCAGTTTACGGACTTCTCAACGAATAATTTAATTCAAATAAACGCATGGTTTTGCGTAATTTCAATTAACCGAATCTTCGTAGAATACGTACTAGTATTTTGACTTCCGAGTTGTAAGTTTCACTGTTAACTAGCATTGCCAGTGTTGTGAGATGTTAATAATATATTATTATATAAATACGCTCGTCACTGACTCACTGACAGACTTTTGTAACGCTGTATGAATTCTGTTTTCACGCGTTTACAGTGTAAAATTTTTTAATGTTCCTCCCAGCATTGCTGCCGAGTCTTTGGCGCAAAGATAATATGCATATGCGTCTTATTTTGACGATAGTTTCATATTTTTTTCAGTGATAAAGTAGCTAGCTGTGGATTAGTTTGCCACGTTTTGACCCGCGTATATCTGTTGAATTTAAGTCTAGTTGTTGGCTTCCACTTGCAAATATGAATTCACAAACAACTAGTTGTGTCAATATTTTCCAGCGCTGATAGGATTAAAAATGATCGCAAATAGACGTTAAGGCACTGCTTATGTTATTGCGAATTATATTCAATTAAGCAACGTCATACGAGTCGCACTGCCAATACGGTTGCCATCCAATGTATATTATCTTTGAAAGATTTGTGCAATGGGAGTGCATGACTTGATGTAAGCTTTTGGACATACGCCATTGCTAAGCACCTGTTTATTCGTACCATGTGCGTCTCTGCCTGAGGACGGGAGCAGATAGCAGTTCCCGAAACGTAGCTTGTTTCTGTTTTAGAAAACTATTGTGTTTGTTTCGTCTTTCTTTTTGTCGTGTTTTTGTCTCGTTTTGACTGTTGTGCTGAATTCTTTTGGGTTAAATATTTTTGTGCTGTCATCATTTGAGGTTTTTTTTTCGTTCTCTTCTGCTTTTTAAAAAATTAATGTTGGTTTCGTCTTTTCGTTTTGCTGTGTTTTTGTCTCGTTTCAACTGTTGTGCTGAATTTTTTGGGTTCGGCATTTTAGTAGGTATATATAGTATGTCCTGGTGCAGGGGGGTTGGGGGTCGGGAGCCGGGGAGCCACGGCCACCATCTTGGATTACGTCACTTCCGGCGGCCATCTTGGATTCGACCTTGACCTTTGACCCCGGCGGCCATTTTGGATTACATCACTTCCGGCGGCCATTTTGTTTTTATCTGCCATTTTGTTTACTAGAACATTCCACCAATTTGAGTTTCGTCCGCCATTTTGAAAATCTTTATTTATTATACGATTTTAATGAAATCAATTTTAAAATTTATAAAAAAATTAAATAAAATTTAAAAATATATTACTTAATAAAATTTTAATTAAAAACCTGCGCATCGAACACCCCACTCCTCTACATTACGAGTACACCAACTAGCCCACCCCCCCTCCTCTGTTACAATGACATCGTCATCGAACACCCCACTAACCCCTGTTACATTTTTTCGTTACACCACATTCTTTAAAATAAATTTATTATCAAAATAAAAATATATATACCATCGTTGTCTGCTGGAGGCAGCCATCTTATTTAGTGGAGACCGCCATCTTGATTTCATCTGATGGATGTCGTCATCGGGTTTAGGTTTCTAAAGTATGTTAGTGTATATAAGGTCGAGTTTCAATTCTCTACCAACATTATTATGAACCTTATAGACCGAAATTTACAAAATCCACAGTCATTTTGTTGTTGTAACCATAATTTTTTCTTAAAGTCTTATCATTTATAGGTTTTAACTAAAATATATGTTATCAATACTATCGTTGTGGATGCGTTAGTTAAAGTAATGATAATTAAAAAAAAAATTATCACTCCATCTTAGCGGACCAGAAATTTTCAGTCTCCTAACTTACAAGTAATATTCTCTTCTCATGTTTGCGTACACATGTTTAAAAGCTGCATGGAAGCAGATATTTTTTAATGTTTGCGTATAATATCATTTCACTTTTCCGAAACCAATTTTAAATAAAATAATAGGAGAATACATGTTTTATATTAAAATAGTAAAACAATATATGGGTAAAATTGTATTTATTAAAAATAAAATCTCATGAAGAGAAAAACGTACAAGAAAAACAGAACTATACAGCAAAGGGAAACCATGCAACAAATGGAAAATTTACAACAAAATAGATATAACAGCAAAAACAGAAAACTATACTGCTAAACTGTAACTATACACCAAAATGGAAAATATATACAAAAAAATAAAACGACAAAACAGAAAATAAATACAGCAGAAAAACTATACAACAGATTATTTTACAGGTCATTGCCAACATATCCGTGGGGGACCGTGCGGATACCATCTTCGCAGATCAGCCGTTTGTCGTCCTCCCACGTGATGGCCAGCTTATTGCTATATTCGCTGTATAGTATGTGCTGCCGGGAGCGAATGGCTCTTACACCCGCCCTCCTTGTGCGGTGTTCTTGCAGGGCAACCAGGTAGTCGCTGAATATGATGCGGTTTTTGACCACGCACCGCTGGATGCCCTTGGCCTTTTTCTCGCTCTTACCACCACACCTGTAGGCGTAGAGTTTGGCTCGTAAGCTTACAAACTCCTCCATCACTTCTACCCCACATTCATCTTTGAATTTGCCAACAACTTTCTTGTTGGTGGGGGAGAAGCAAGGGTGGCCGGAAGGGTAGCAGCTGGTGTCGAACTTCTCCATCAGTATAGGGTCGGCTTGGAGGTCATGGTAGAAGTCCTGTGTCTGGATCTCATACACGAAACTGTCTGTATCCATGTACGCCAGATGAATATTTTCAGAGTATTTAGGCTTCATGGTATTGTAGTGGAAGTCATACATTAGAATCTTTGATAGGTCAAGTACGGCCAGTCCGGCATAGATCGGCTTGTCAAATATTATCGTTTCATGGTTCAGGTGGACTAGAGACAAATTCGGCTCGTACATTGTGCGATCCTTGAAGGATGGGCGGCACACCAACTTCTTGAACCTCTTCTCAGAACACACCAACTCCATTTTGAGCCTTCGTCTCTTGTTCTCCATCAATTTTCCGAAGGTGGAGTTCACAGCCAACTTGAAGAACTCCTTCTCGAATTCGTTTGCTGCTGCTTTACGCTTGTTGGTGTTCAGTCGAATATAGGGCTCCAACCATGCCGACTGCTCAAACTGAAGAACTTTATGTATTCTTATGATTTTTAGTCCATGCGATACGGCTTGCTGGAGGTTTTTATAGTGGACGATGTAGTGCTCTTTATTTTCCAGCGTTGTCATCAGCTTTGATTGTTTTGAGCCGGGAGGACATTGATTCACGGGGAGAAATGGCAGGTCTTTGTGACTTTCGTGGAGCTCGGGAGGGTACTCCACGTCACACTCAATTATGTATCCAGTAGGTGAATTTTCCGGAATAGACATAACATCAATGGATGTATCCGACCATTTGAAATGACGAATTGGAAGCGGTAGAGACATCGCCCACCCGTACAAATTATTTGCATCAATATACTCTAGGAATATGGATGGCTTGGAAGCATCATATGTCTCAGGCACATATGAATTATTCGCAACACAATGACGTTTGATGCTTTGCGCTACACCACCACGAATACCAGCCTCCACAAACATATACATGTCATAATCTGTGAGTAGCTCTAGCTGTACACCTGTGGTTCGAAGCATCGCGTCGAAAGAGAACCCAGGACAAGAAATGTAGTGAGATGGATCTAAACTATATGTCTCCAAACATATGGAACGGAAATTCTCGAATACATCTGCTAGGATCAGAACATCCGTCTTCAGGTACAAGTCAGCATACTCCCCCAAAGTAGCACACTGAAACTTGTCCCAGACTTTCACTGCATGAGCATACTCCGTCTCTGAAATCCCAGAATCAGTCAGAATATTAAAGAAATCATCGATAGGTGGAAGACTCGTATCGTCTAGTCGAGCAAAAGAATCAACGAAGTCGTAGGGGAAGACTCCCTTGCGAGTAACCAACTCCAAGTCATCAGGAGCGAAAAACTCAGCAGTACTGACAAACTTGTCTGCAGGCAAGAACTCAGCGAGCGAAGCAAGACCCCGACTCATGAAACGGAACGTATCAACAAACTGAATGCTGAACTTATCATGTAACTTTTTGGAAAAAGTTATCAGCTTCTCTTCCGAATTAGGAATGATGAAGATGTCTTTAGTGTCGTACCCCAACTTCCTGATAATGAAGTTCTGATCGTACGCCAGGTTGTGGAAGAACACAATCATCTTTTTCGGTCTGCGCCTGAGAAGGTTGCAGTCATTACATGCAGGTCCAATAAATTCACCGGTGAAGTGATTATGATCACGAACTTTCTTTGCGACCCCTCCGAACTTTCCTTTACAGTAGCAACAACACCTTGCTTGCAGAAAAGCAGTGTTCTGCGAATGTGTGAGCGGAGTCATAGGAACAGACGTAGAAAATATTTTCTGTACGTCATGTCCAATCTCCACAATGCGGGATATGAATTTGTCTTCTGCGTCACAACCACGATACACTTCAGGCTGTGAAGGAAGTGAAGAAGTGAGGTGTGCTGGAATGACGGAGTTATCTGCTTTCACATAAATGCAGTAGCTGTATGCTTTATGCTTTTGGTACTGCAGCGTGTATGGCTCATCAGGATTCGGGTGACACGTATGGATTTTCTCCAGAATAGCTTCAAAGTCGCAATATACCACGATGGGCATCTTATCACTGTGATGGAAGTTTTTGAACTTCAGAACAGGTGGCTGGCCATTTTCATCAAGCTGTGGCATCTCAATCCTAACAGCAGCATGCTGTTTGCAGAGCACACTGTGTTTTTCCAAACACTGAAGACCAGTGAGCCCACTAACCCTATCCTGATCATCATAATGCTTGAAGCATCTTTGGCAAACATGAATAGCCTCAGTGTGTGTAGTGAGTTGGGACCGAACCAGGGCAGAAAATTTTTTAATGTATGTGAAATGGGACGAATCGTCATTGACCAAGAGCAGTAGATCGAAATGATGTTCTTTCTCTTCAGGAGCGACTCGTGCAGGAACAACATTCAGATTTTCGTCGATACTGTAGATGTTGATAGAGACTCCGGGGTTCTGTTTTTCAAACAGCGGTATTTGCTTGATTGGAGTAGGAAACTCGATGTTCGTGAAGTTGAATTTCTCTTCCAAGTCATGGTACCGCTGGTTGACACGTTCAGGATTCCGCCCTTCCACATACTTTACCAGGATCGCCCACTTGAAGCACATGTGATCATCCAGGTTTTGTGGATTGATCACTGCATGTTTTGTTTCGATGGAAGTAGGTAGGTCGATGTAGGAGCTGGCACGGAGTGGATCAAGCTTGTTGATTCTCAACTGTAGTCTCTTAACGGCCGATAAAGTCCATCCGGACCCCTTACCCATGTAATCTTCCTCCTCCTTGCAGATCTTGGAGATGGACTCGGCAACTGCTTCCTCCACCTCGTGAACTGCGTAGAGGGGGGGCATTCATGGTTTTGAAGGCCCTCTTGTCTTCGCTGGCATCCACAGGTTTCTCGTAGTCACACTCCAGCATTATGTTAAATTTCAGCGGTCCATTCTCTTCAATCTCCTCCATGAGCTGGCTTATTATTTTTGCCTTGATGGAGTTGAGATATGCGCATATGTCCTTGGCAGTACTTGTTGTGTTTTCTGCCACGTATGTTTTCAAGTTGCCCTTGAAACCTACTTCGGCGGTGATGAAGCCGTGGGTATTGGCCAGACCCATGCCGGTCACCACCTTTGTACGACCTGGCTTGGACATAACTGCAGGCTTAACTACTGCCATCCTCTGCTTTTTGGTCGGAGGTGGAGCAGGCCTCTTGCATACCTTAATGTGGGCTTTCAATTTGTCAGCCCTGGCGAACTCCTTAGCACAGTTCTCGCAGGAATGCACTATGCGGTTTGGGTTTAGTCCACAAGCAGACTTCTCATGTCGTCTGGCATGGCTGGAGTTCTTGAAGGCCTTATAGCAGAAACTGCACCGCATGCTTGATGTCGTGGTGATAGCACCGGTACATGATGCAAGGTGCTGCTGCATCTTGTCACTGCGAGCGACAGTCTTGCCACATAGGTGGCACTGCTGGTAGTCACGATGCAGGTTCTCGGCACACTGTCGCTCGTGTCGGTAGCAATTCTTAGATGCCGTGAAGGAGGCAGAGCAGAAACGACATTTCTGAACGGTAGATGTCATCTCGACAATCGGTAGTCCGGTCTCAACGTACGGAACACGCGAAGGAAGCTCGACGTACGGAGAACTGCAACAAAAGAATTAAGAATACAATGTAGCTAGATGTTACATGAAAACAAACATAACCTCAAAACTCTAGCCCTCAAGCTTACTAACCTAAACTGCTAGCAATGTTACTAAATAAAAAAAATTGCAAACATACCCTCAAAACTCTAGTCCTCAAGCTTACTAACCTAAACTGCTAGCAATGTGACTAAATAAAAAAAGTTGCAAACATATCCTCAAAACTCTAGCCCTCAAGCTTACTAACCTAAACTGCTAGCAATGTTACTAAATAAAAAGGTTGCAAACATAACCTCAAAGCTACTCCTTCATGTACAATCCTAAAAATGGTAGAATATTTAAAGTACTGATAAAAGTTAAAGCTGAAAAAGTATTCAATGTTAACTCAAAATGATTGATTACATAACCTCAAAACTACACTAATGCACAACTCAAAAATGCTAGAATATTTAAAGTACTTACTGTTAAAAGTTTAAGCTAAACAATTACTGGTTACCCACACATAAGTGTACAGAGAAAAAAACTAGCTAGCAGATAACCTACGAAAAAGCTGAGAAACATAAAAATATTAACGAAACATGTAGCATACCTCAGAAAACGATGAAGTGGAGCTGCAGAAGATGATGTATCGTTGGCGGTAGGAATCATGGTAGCAGCGAAACTCACACACGAACTAGCTCACTCAAACTCCAATAACACAATGAAGCTCCGACAGCTAATCCTGGCCTTTTATAGCCTCGGACCTGCCTGTTCTTGGAAAAACCATTAGGAACAGAGTATTTCTGTTGTATCCGCCAATAGGAATGTAGTACATGGAAGTACCATTGTCTTCGGAAAAACCCAGCATGACTTATGTGCATGTCGTAGCAGGTCTGTGAGGGGTGGGGGTAGAAATGTAACCTGACAGCCAAACAGAGGAAACCTCTCTCGGGTAAAACCACTAATTACCTAGGTGATTAGAGATTAGGGCGCGAGGCACTGCCTGCATCGTGACTCATCACTCAGGAATGTCGTCTCGCAGTGCCGAGGGGACCCAAACAATAGACTTGACCGTGCATGTCACAACAGGTACATTAGTCCGCGACTTTGTGGCGCCATGAGGCGCTCATGAATGTCTGAGCCTGCCACAAACAGCTCGTCAAAGAATCATCACGAAGCACTCGAGCTGCAGTCATGACGCGCATGCTACAACAGGCCCGTTAGTCACCGACTTCGTGGCGCCAAGCTGACACTCGGGTAGACAGGTAGCTAAATGATAATACTAGTAATGCAAGGAAATAAAAAAAATCGGGTATGTTTAATACATTTTTTAAAAGTAAGAACACATTACAAAACTAAAACATTAAAAATTTATTCTACATTTATTATGACCAACATTCGTTTAAAATTTTTTAGCATTTCATTGCGAACAATCAGTTGAACATCCACAGAATGACACATTTTGCTGATGTTCCAGGAACAAACCCTTTTCACAACCATTTAAGGAGACTTTCCTTAAGCTCTCTTTTCATTGGTCAAATAAAACATCTCCCTCTCTTCCCCTTTTACAATGATGCTGCTTCACCATCACGCTAAAATTCTGTAAGACCAAAAAAATATATACTTCCCTTAAACCTTACGGTAGAAATTTCATCCTAGGATGCTGTTACTGCATCTAGAAATTAAAAATTATATTATCTCATACAGGTTTTATTTACATGTTAGACTTAACCATCCTACCACACACACACACACACATGCACACACTTACACACACATGCGTGCGCATGCGTGCACTGAGATGAAATACATACCTGCCCACATAATGTACTTTTATTTACAAAGGCAACATATTAAAACACATAATATTTAAATTTTGTGTAGATTGGATGGTACCAGAAACCATACTGCAAAACGAGCGGACAACACTTGAGTCTTTTACTATGATTGGGCTGACGGATTGCCTCTGGAACGCCCTTGTTACCTTCAACGACTCAGAATTAAAACTTTTATCCATCAAAAAACAACAACTGTTTAACTAAGCAAACATACACCCTACACCCCTAAAAAAATTGTTATTACACAAGGCATTATTTACATGGCAGGAGACCGCACACACGAAGTGCGCAGCTTCAGGTTAGAAATATTGATTAAAATAACTGCTAAAGATGCTAATTTGTTTATGAAAAAATTGCACATGAAATACAGACACTTAGTTATTTACACACACGTACATACATACATACTTACACCCTGCATGGCTTCAGAAGGAAGTACGATATTTTAAAAACCACTCAAGACTTACATCTGTTTATGAAAAGGAGCTAAATATTAAAACATTTTCAAAGTTAATTTTAGAGATGAAATATCATGTGCAAGTCCTTGCATGCGAGAACATTTTATTACGTAATTATCTTCATTTTTCCCAAACCATAGGTCTGATGTCTGGATACCACACAAATCACATACTTAAGATATGCACTACGAGATGACTGCACGCCAGTCCAAGCCCATGCGCTTAGAGACGAAACTGCACTAGAAGCGTTAGCAAGCATTGCAATTATCTAGCTTCACTAATGCAGATTCACCTCTGACTAGGTGGACCTCCTGAAACAGTAAACATAGGACAGCGAAACACATTAAAATTATACATTTCAATACATTTCAATAATATAAAACACTGCATATTTCACGAAAATCGCCACGCAACTGACAGCACTTTCAGTCACAATTCTGCGAATGCTATCACAGAATGCTAGATTTAGAAAGAAAGGATCATTCATTCCTTCATTATGGAACAAAGTGATACATCACATGAAGAGAAACAAAAAAGGCACACACTTCGTTCTTAGACTCGTGCCGCCTCCTTGACAGAGATAAAAGATTTAACACATAAAATAGTATATATTTCATTTCCAGCGATGAAGCTGTACCAATATCACCTTGACAAGCTTAGATGATCTAGGGAGAGACAAAGTAAATATATTAACAAAAAAACGACTAAAAATCATTTACAAACAAAATACTTAACATTCCTTCGATTACATATTTTTCTCAATTTAATAAATGAGAGAACACAAACATTTGCTTAAATCACTATTTATCAATTTTAAACTCTCGTGTACATCAGGAAAAAATATATTGTAACATTCATTATTAGTTGTAATGTAAAAAATGCAAAACAGTTTCTTTGTGGGATGTGGAATGCTCACTCACGATCGAAAAAAAGAGGGGCTTCGCTGTAACGCAAGGGGAGGGGGAAACCATCTTGAAAGTTGATGTTTCTCATATATTTGGATGTATAGTAATCAAGCAAGTAATAACATTTTGTGGTATAATCTCCGTCTGATTAAAGTTTATTTGCTAACATGAATTCACAAATTAAACGAATCTCTGAGTACATTTGCTTATCTTTTATAGAAAAAAATGCACAGATTGATTGTTTTATCATGAATAACCAGGAGCACACTAAAAAAACCAAAAACATTCTCGCCAATAATAACCAACAGCACACAAACAATAGAAAAAAACGATGTGTCAGTAATAACATGCAGCATGCGAAGAAAATCACCAAAATATTGTCAAGAATAACCATCAGTACATGTAGAATACTAATAAAAATTAATATGAAAAATGCTGAAGTGCACGGAGAAAATTATCAAATTCTTGTCAGGTAAAAAAAGCAGAAGCAAATGAAAAAAAAAACTCAACAAAATTATAACACAGTAAAGTTGGAGCACCCGTAGAAATCTATCGAAATTTCATGTGAAAAAATAGGAGCACTCAGAGAAAACTATCAGTGAGAAGATTAAAAACATCATAAATTATCAATTTTTTTAAAAAAGTTCAAATAAAATCCTGCCAGAACTCTCATGTTGCTTAAGCGAAGAGTTCACAAGCTGACTTGTGCCAGAACTCTCATGTCGCTTAAGCAAAGAGTTCACAAGCTGACTTGTGCCAGAACTCTCATGTTGCTTAAGCAAAGAGTTCACAAGCTGACTTGTGCTAGAACTCTCATGTCGCTTAAGCAAAGAGTTCACAAGCTGACTTGTGCAAGAACTCCCATGTTGCTTAAGCAAAGAGATCTGGCAGGATTTTATTTGAACTTTTAAAAAAAATTGATAATGTATGATGATTTTAATCTTCTCACTGATAGTTTTCTCTGAGTGCTCCTATTTTTTCACATGAAATTTCGATAGATTTCTACGGGTGCTCCAACTTTACTGTGTTATAATTTTGTTGAGTTTTTTTTTCATTTGCTTCTGCTTTTTTTACCTGACAAGAATTTGATAATTTTCTCCGTGCACTTCAGCATTTTTCATATTAAGACTTTATTGGTATTCTACATGTACTGATGGTTATTCTTGACAATATTTTGGTGATTTTCTTCGCATGCTGCATGTTATTACTGACACATCGTTTTTTTCTATTGTTTGTGTGCTGTTGGTTATTATTGGCGAGAATTTTTTTGGTTTTTTTAGTGTGCTCCTGGTTATTCATGATAAAACAATCAATCTGTGCATTTTTTTCTATAAAAGATAAGCAAATGTACTCAGAGATTCGTTTAATTTGTGAATTCATGTTAGCAAATAAACTTTAATCAGACGGAGATTATACCACAAAATGTTATTACTTGCTTGATTACTATACATCCAAATATATGAGAAACATCAACTTTCAAGATGGTTTCCCCCTCCCCTTGCGTTACAGCGAAGCCCCTCTTTTTTTCGATCGTGAGTGAGCATTCCACATCCCACAAAGAAACTGTTTTGCATTTTTTACATTACAACTAATAATGAATGTTACAATATATTTTTTCCTGATGTACACGAGAGTTTAAAATTGATAAATAGTGATTTAAGCAAATGTTTGTGTTCTCTCATTTATTAAATTGAGAAAAATATGTAATCGAAGGAATGTTAAGTATTTTGTTTGTAAATGATTTTTAGTCGTTTTTTTGTTAATATATTTACTTTGTCTCTCCCTAGATCATCTAAGCTTGTCAAGGTGATATTGGTACAGCTTCATCGCTGGAAATGAAATATATACTATTTTATGTGTTAAATCTTTTATCTCTGTCAAGGAGGCGGCACGAGTCTAAGAACGAAGTGTGTGCCTTTTTTGTTTCTCTTCATGTGATGTATCACTTTGTTCCATAATGAAGGAATGAATGATCCTTTCTTTCTAAATCTAGCATTCTGTGATAGCATTCGCAGAATTGTGACTGAAAGGGCTGTCAGTTGCGTGGCGATTTTCGTGAAATATGCAGTGTTTTATATTATTGAAATGTATTGAAATGTATTATTTTAATGTGTTTCGCTGTCCTATGTTTACTGTTTCAGGAGGTCCACCTAGTCAGAGGTGAATCTGCATTAGTGAAGCTAGATAATTGCAATGCTTGCTAACGCTTCTAGTGCAGTTTCGTCTCTAAGCGCATGGGCTTGGACTGGCGTGCAGTCATCTCGTAGTGCATATCTTAAGTATGTGATTTGTGTGGTATCCAGACATCAGACCTATGGTTTGGGAAAAATGAAGATAATTACGTAATAAAATGTTCTCGCATGCAAGGACTTGCACATGATATTTCATCTCTAAAATTAACTTTGAAAATGTTTTAATATTTAGCTCCTTTTCATAAACAGATGTAAGTCTTGAGTGGTTTTTAAAATATCGTACTTCCTTCTGAAGCCATGCAGGGTGTAAGTATGTATGTATGTACGTGTGTGTAAATAACTAAGTGTCTGTATTTCATGTGCAATTTTTTCATAAACAAATTAGCATCTTTAGCAGTTATTTTAATCAATATTTCTAACCTGAAGCTGCGCACTTCGTGTGTGCGGTCTCCTGCCATGTAAATAATGCCTTGTGTAATAACAATTTTTTTAGGGGTGTAGGGTGTATGTTTGCTTAGTTAAACAGTTGTTGTTTTTTGATGGATAAAAGTTTTAATTCTGAGTCGTTGAAGGTAACAAGGGCGTTCCAGAGGCAATCCGTCAGCCCAATCATAGTAAAAGACTCAAGTGTTGTCCGCTCGTTTTGCAGTATGGTTTCTGGTACCATCCAATCTACACAAAATTTAAATATTATGTGTTTTAATATGTTGCCTTTGTAAATAAAAGTACATTATGTGGGCAAGTATGTATTTCATCTCAGTGCACGAATGCGCACGCATGTGTGTGTAAGTGTGTGCATGTGTGTGTGTGTGTGTGTGTGTGTGTGGTAGGATGGTTAAGTCTAACATGTAAATAAAACCTGTATGAGATAATATAATTTTTAATTTCTAGATGCAGTAACAGCATCCTAGGATGAAATTTCTACCGTAAGGTTTAAGGGAAGTATATATTTTTTTGGTCTTACAGAATTTTAGCGTGATGGTGAAGCAGCATCATTGTAAAAGGGGAAGAGAGGGAGATGTTTTATTTGACCAATGAAAAGAGAGCTTAAGGAAAGTCTCCTTAAATGGTTGTGAAAAGGGTTTGTTCCTGGAACATCAGCAAAATGTGTCATTCTGTGGATGTTCAACTGATTGTTCGCAATGAAATGCTAAAAAATTTTAAACGAATGTTGGTCATAATAAATATAGAATAAATTTTTAATGTTTTAGTTTTGTAATGTGTTCTTACTTTTAAAAAAATGTATTAAACATACCCGATTTTTTTTATTTCCTTGCATTACTAGTATTATCATTTAGCTACCTGTCTACCCGAGTGTCAGCTTGGCGCCACGAAGTCGGTGACTAACGGGCCTGTTGTAGCATGCGCGTCATGACTGCAGCTCGAGTGCTTCGTGATGATTCTTTGACGAACTGTTTGTGGCAGGCTCAGACATTCATGAGCGCCTCATGGCGCCACAAAGTCGCGGACTAATGTACCTGTTGTGACATGCACGGTCAAGTCTATTGTTTGGGTCCCCTCGGCACTGCGAGACGACATTCCTGAGTGATGAGTCACGATGCAGGCAGTGCCTCGCGCCCTAATCTCTAATCACCTAGGTAATTAGTGGTTTTACCCGAGAGAGGTTTCCTCTGTTTGGCTGTCAGGTTACATTTCTACCCCCACCCCTCACAGACCTGCTACGACATGCACATAAGTCATGCTGGGTTTTTCCGAAGACAATGGTACTTCCATGTACTACATTCCTATTGGCGGATACAACAGAAATACTCTGTTCCTAATGGTTTTTCCAAGAACAGGCAGGTCCGAGGCTATAAAAGGCCAGGATTAGCTGTCGGAGCTTCATTGTGTTATTGGAGTTTGAGTGAGCTAGTTCGTGTGTGAGTTTCGCTGCTACCATGATTCCTACCGCCAACGATACATCATCTTCTGCAGCTCCACTTCATCGTTTTCTGAGGTATGCTACATGTTTCGTTAATATTTTTATGTTTCTCAGCTTTTTCGTAGGTTATCTGCTAGCTAGTTTTTTTCTCTGTACACTTATGTGTGGGTAACCAGTAATTGTTTAGCTTAAACTTTTAACAGTAAGTACTTTAAATATTCTAGCATTTTTGAGTTGTGCATTAGTGTAGTTTTGAGGTTATGTAATCAATCATTTTGAGTTAACATTGAATACTTTTTCAGCTTTAACTTTTATCAGTACTTTAAATATTCTACCATTTTTAGGATTGTACATGAAGGAGTAGCTTTGAGGTTATGTTTGCAACCTTTTTATTTAGTAACATTGCTAGCAGTTTAGGTTAGTAAGCTTGAGGGCTAGAGTTTTGAGGATATGTTTGCAACTTTTTTTATTTAGTCACATTGCTAGCAGTTTAGGTTAGTAAGCTTGAGGACTAGAGTTTTGAGGGTATGTTTGCAATTTTTTTTATTTAGTAACATTGCTAGCAGTTTAGGTTAGTAAGCTTGAGGGCTAGAGTTTTGAGGTTATGTTTGTTTTCATGTAACATCTAGCTACATTGTATTCTTAATTCTTTTGTTGCAGTTCTCCGTACGTCGAGCTTCCTTCGCGTGTTCCGTACGTTGAGACCGGACTACCGATTGTCGAGATGACATCTACCGTTCAGAAATGTCGTTTCTGCTCTGCCTCCTTCACGGCATCTAAGAATTGCTACCGACACGAGCGACAGTGTGCCGAGAACCTGCATCGTGACTACCAGCAGTGCCACCTATGTGGCAAGACTGTCGCTCGCAGTGACAAGATGCAGCAGCACCTTGCATCATGTACCGGTGCTATCACCACGACATCAAGCATGCGGTGCAGTTTCTGCTATAAGGCCTTCAAGAACTCCAGCCATGCCAGACGACATGAGAAGTCTGCTTGTGGACTAAACCCAAACCGCATAGTGCATTCCTGCGAGAACTGTGCTAAGGAGTTCGCCAGGGCTGACAAATTGAAAGCCCACATTAAGGTATGCAAGAGGCCTGCTCCACCTCCGACCAAAAAGCAGAGGATGGCAGTAGTTAAGCCTGCAGTTATGTCCAAGCCAGGTCGTACAAAGGTGGTGACCGGCATGGGTCTGGCCAATACCCACGGCTTCATCACCGCCGAAGTAGGTTTCAAGGGCAACTTGAAAACATACGTGGCAGAAAACACAACAAGTACTGCCAAGGACATATGCGCATATCTCAACTCCATCAAGGCAAAAATAATAAGCCAGCTCATGGAGGAGATTGAAGAGAATGGACCGCTGAAATTTAACATAATGCTGGAGTGTGACTACGAGAAACCTGTGGATGCCAGCGAAGACAAGAGGGCCTTCAAAACCATGAATGCCCCCCCTCTACGCAGTTCACGAGGTGGAGGAAGCAGTTGCCGAGTCCATCTCCAAGATCTGCAAGGAGGAGGAAGATTACATGGGTAAGGGGTCCGGATGGACTTTATCGGCCGTTAAGAGACTACAGTTGAGAATCAACAAGCTTGATCCACTCCGTGCCAGCTCCTACATCGACCTACCTACTTCCATCGAAACAAAACATGCAGTGATCAATCCACAAAACCTGGATGATCACATGTGCTTCAAGTGGGCGATCCTGGTAAAGTATGTGGAAGGGCGGAATCCTGAACGTGTCAACCAGTGGTACCATGACTTGGAAGAGAAATTCAACTTCACGAACATCGAGTTTCCTACTCCAATCAAGCAAATACCGCTGTTTGAAAAACAGAACCCCGGAGTCTCTATCAACATCTACAGTATCGACGAAAATCTGAATGTTGTTCCTGCACGAGTCGCTCCTGAAGAGAAAGAACATCATTTCGATCTACTGCTCTTGGTCAATGACGATTCGTCCCATTTCACATACATTAAAAAATTTTCTGCCCTGGTTCGGTCCCAACTCACTACACACACTGAGGCTATTCATGTTTGCAAAAGATGCTTCAAGCATTATGATGATCAGGATAGGGTTAGTGGGCTCACTGGTCTTCAGTGTTTGGAAAAACACAGTGTGCTCTGCAAACAGCATGCTGCTGTTAGGATTGAGATGCCACAGCTTGATGAAAATGGCCAGCCACCTGTTCTGAAGTTCAAAAACTTCCATCACAGTGATAAGATGCCCATCGTGGTATATTGCGACTTTGAAGCTATTCTGGAGAAAATCCATACGTGTCACCCGAATCCTGATGAGCCATACATGCTGCAGTACCAAAAGCATAAAGCATACAGCTACTGCATTTATGTGAAAGCAGATAACTCCGTCATTCCAGCACACCTCACTTCTTCACTTCCTTCACAGCCTGAAGTGTATCGTGGTTGTGACGCAGAAGACAAATTCATATCCCGCATTGTGGAGATTGGACATGACGTACAGAAAATATTTTCTACGTCTGTTCCTATGACTCCGCTCACACATTCGCAGAACACTGCTTTTCTGCAAGCAAGGTGTTGTTGCTACTGTAAAGGAAAGTTCGGAGGGGTCGCAAAGAAAGTTCGTGATCATAATCACTTCACCGGTGAATTTATTGGACCTGCATGTAATGACTGCAACCTTCTCAGGCGCAGACCGAAAAAGATGATTGTGTTCTTCCACAACCTGGCGTACGATCAGAACTTCATTATCAGGAAGTTGGGGTACGACACTAAAGACATCTTCATCATTCCTAATTCGGAAGAGAAGCTGATAACTTTTTCCAAAAAGTTACATGATAAGTTCAGCATTCAGTTTGTTGATACGTTCCGTTTCATGAGTCGGGGTCTTGCTTCGCTCGCTGAGTTCTTGCCTGCAGACAAGTTTGTCAGTACTGCTGAGTTTTTCGCTCCTGATGACTTGGAGTTGGTTACTCGCAAGGGAGTCTTCCCCTACGACTTCGTTGATTCTTTTGCTCGACTAGACGATACGAGTCTTCCACCTATCGATGATTTCTTTAATATTCTGACTGATTCTGGGATTTCAGAGACGGAGTATGCTCATGCAGTGAAAGTCTGGGACAAGTTTCAGTGTGCTACTTTGGGGGAGTATGCTGACTTGTACCTGAAGACGGATGTTCTGATCCTAGCAGATGTATTCGAGAATTTCCGTTCCATATGTTTGGAGACATATAGTTTAGATCCATCTCACTACATTTCTTGTCCTGGGTTCTCTTTCGACGCGATGCTTCGAACCACAGGTGTACAGCTAGAGCTACTCACAGATTATGACATGTATATGTTTGTGGAGGCTGGTATTCGTGGTGGTGTAGCGCAAAGCATCAAACGTCATTGTGTTGCGAATAATTCATATGTGCCTGAGACATATGATGCTTCCAAGCCATCCATATTCCTAGAGTATATTGATGCAAATAATTTGTACGGGTGGGCGATGTCTCTACCGCTTCCAATTCGTCATTTCAAATGGTCGGATACATCCATTGATGTTATGTCTATTCCGGAAAATTCACCTACTGGATACATAATTGAGTGTGACGTGGAGTACCCTCCCGAGCTCCACGAAAGTCACAAAGACCTGCCATTTCTCCCCGTGAATCAATGTCCTCCCGGCTCAAAACAATCAAAGCTGATGACAACGCTGGAAAATAAAGAGCACTACATCGTCCACTATAAAAACCTCCAGCAAGCCGTATCGCATGGACTAAAAATCATAAGAATACATAAAGTTCTTCAGTTTGAGCAGTCGGCATGGTTGGAGCCCTATATTCGACTGAACACCAACAAGCGTAAAGCAGCAGCAAACGAATTCGAGAAGGAGTTCTTCAAGTTGGCTGTGAACTCCACCTTCGGAAAATTGATGGAGAACAAGAGACGAAGGCTCAAAATGGAGTTGGTGTGTTCTGAGAAGAGGTTCAAGAAGTTGGTGTGCCGCCCATCCTTCAAGGATCGCACAATGTACGAGCCGAATTTGTCTCTAGTCCACCTGAACCATGAAACGATAATATTTGACAAGCCGATCTATGCCGGACTGGCCGTACTTGACCTATCAAAGATTCTAATGTATGACTTCCACTACAATACCATGAAGCCTAAATACTCTGAAAATATTCATCTGGCGTACATGGATACAGACAGTTTCGTGTATGAGATCCAGACACAGGACTTCTACCATGACCTCCAAGCCGACCCTATACTGATGGAGAAGTTCGACACCAGCTGCTACCCTTCCGGCCACCCTTGCTTCTCCCCCACCAACAAGAAAGTTGTTGGCAAATTCAAAGATGAATGTGGGGTAGAAGTGATGGAGGAGTTTGTAAGCTTACGAGCCAAACTCTACGCCTACAGGTGTGGTGGTAAGAGCGAGAAAAAGGCCAAGGGCATCCAGCGGTGCGTGGTCAAAAACCGCATCATATTCAGCGACTACCTGGTTGCCCTGCAAGAACACCGCACAAGGAGGGCGGGTGTAAGAGCCATTCGCTCCCGGCAGCACATACTATACAGCGAATATAGCAATAAGCTGGCCATCACGTGGGAGGACGACAAACGGCTGATCTGCGAAGATGGTATCCGCACGGTCCCCCACGGATATGTTGGCAATGACCTGTAAAATAATCTGTTGTATAGTTTTTCTGCTGTATTTATTTTCTGTTTTGTCGTTTTATTTTTTTGTATATATTTTCCATTTTGGTGTATAGTTACAGTTTAGCAGTATAGTTTTCTGTTTTTGCTGTTGTATCTATTTTGTTGTAAATTTTCCATTTGTTGCATGGTTTCCCTTTGCTGTATAGTTCTGTTTTTCTTGTACGTTTTTCTCTTCATGAGATTTTATTTTTAATAAATACAATTTTACCCATATATTGTTTTACTATTTTAATATAAAACATGAATTCTCCTATTATTTTATTTAAAATTGGTTTCGGAAAAGTGAAATGATATTATACGCAAACATTAAAAAATATCTGCTTCCATGCAGCTTTTAAACATGTGTACGCAAACATGAGAAGAGAATATTACTTGTAAGTTAGGAGACTGAAAATTTCTGGTCCGCTAAGATGGAGTGATAATTTTTTTTTTAATTATCATTACTTTAACTAACGCATCCACAACGATAGTATTGATAACATATATTTTAGTTAAAACCTATAAATGATAAGACTTTAAGAAAAAATTATGGTTACAACAACAAAATGACTGTGGATTTTGTAAATTTCGGTCTATAAGGTTCATAATAATGTTGGTAGAGAATTGAAACTCGACCTTATATACACTAACATACTTTAGAAACCTAAACCCGATGACGACATCCATCAGATGAAATCAAGATGGCGGTCTCCACTAAATAAGATGGCTGCCTCCAGCAGACAACGATGGTATATATATTTTTATTTTGATAATAAATTTATTTTAAAGAATGTGGTGTAACGAAAAAATGTAACAGGGGTTAGTGGGGTGTTCGATGACGATGTCATTGTAACAGAGGAGGGGGGGTGGGCTAGTTGGTGTACTCGTAATGTAGAGGAGTGGGGTGTTCGATGCGCAGGTTTTTAATTAAAATTTTATTAAGTAATATATTTTTAAATTTTATTTAATTTTTTTATAAATTTTAAAATTGATTTCATTAAAATCGTATAATAAATAAAGATTTTCAAAATGGCGGACGAAACTCAAATTGGTGGAATGTTCTAGTAAACAAAATGGCAGATAAAAACAAAATGGCCGCCGGAAGTGATGTAATCCAAAATGGCCGCCGGGGTCAAAGGTCAAGGTCGAATCCAAGATGGCCGCCGGAAGTGACGTAATCCAAGATGGTGGCCGTGGCTCCCCGGCTCCCGACCCCCAACCCCCCTGCACCAGGACATACTATATATACCTACTCATTTTTGTGCTGACATCATTTGTGAGGGTTTTTTCGTTCTGTTAGTCCATTTTTCTTTGTTTTTCTTTGTTTGTTGACCAAATTCCTGTTGTGGAGTATTGTGTGGTCTTTATTTATATCCTGACAAAAACAATTTTTTGCTTAATTTGTGGTTTTTTGTAGTTTTCTTCTACAGACATATATCTGCATAGCAATGGCGTATGTCCAAAAACTTACATCAAGTCATCCTACTGTATATTGAATGGGATCCACAGGAAGGAAGATTATTGAGTGACCAGAGACAATATTAACACGCAGTGTAGTTTCTCAAGAGATACTTCTTTAAAAACCATTTTTTGGAATACAATTATTTATCATTTAATATATACAAGAAATAATTTTCATTTGCACAATATCAAAAGAAATTTAATTTTTAATAAATAATTAATGTATACTGAATTAAAGAGTTTGTTATAGTCATTATTTTTCAACGAATGCCTTAGGCGCTTTACAACCCACTAATAGAATATGTTTTCGAATCTCTCACACTTCTGTTTGGATTTGCTTTCTGAAGTCGACTAGTACTTCCGATTCCATCCGACTACTTAATATGTATGAGGTTTCCTTTCTATCTCAATGCCGTCTTTATAATTCAGATAATGGAATCAGACTACAGAATCCTAAGAAGCAAAGACGAGAGTAGAAACTTCATTATGAGCTATTTGTTTTATCACAAATGAGTTATGTTCACTTTTTTTTCTCTCTCTCTCTCCTGATT
The DNA here is from genome assembly GCF_032445375.1 of Bacillus rossius redtenbacheri. Lineage (NCBI taxonomy): Eukaryota > Metazoa > Arthropoda > Insecta > Phasmatodea > Bacillidae > Bacillus > Bacillus rossius. Next base: position 7,652,737 of record NC_086341.1, on the reverse strand, counting down.
TGTTGTCTAACGTACTTAGGGGCCATGAAACGACAGATGGTGTCTTCGTCTCAGACCAAAGAGACGACGTTTGCAAACCCCAAGACGAAGTTCTGGAGACAGTCGTCGGGAGTAAAATAATTCCAGCAGGAAACGACGTTTGCAGTTATGAATATTAAATTCCATTGTTTTTTGTCCCGGGAAAGGGGGGGGGGGTGGAGACACTTGTTTGCATATCCCCCCCCCCCTTTTTCCACACGACGGTTGCGCCAAAAAAAAAAATTGACAGGGAGGTGGAGTTTGGCACAGAGAACTTCAGCGACCCGCCGATACAGCCAAAGAAACACGCCTCGGTAATAATTAGGCATTGTTTTCCCCCACACCTTTTGCCATCCCTCGCGCCGTCTTGTTTACTGTTGCGAAATTTATGCCGCGCCCAAGGAAAGTTTCTTCGAGGCGAGGCAAGGCAAGGCGACACGGGTGCCTAAAATCTTCAGCCATTCCTTTCTCGTCTCCTTCCTCACCACACACACACACACACATACATTTTACTCTCCAAACGACGTATATTTTCGTTCTACACCATCCTTCCCAGAGGCGTGACAAATTATTCAAGTTTCTTCCCCTTCCCCTTCCCCTCACCCCCCCCCCCCCCACCCGGCGGAGAGAGAAGTGCGTCTCTCCTGAGACGAGAGGAACTTCGGCGGATGTTTATGATACATAATGAATTACTTCCCACCCCCTACACTCCTCCCCAAACATCCCGCCGTAGTCAAAACCCTTGTTGCTTCGCGCGCCAAGTTCTCCCGCTCCTCAATAACAACTATGTACCTCACCTCACGACATCCTCGGGTTAAGGTGTTTACAACGGCCCACGTTTGCAACACATTCTTAAGGTGTCCGGAGTCTAACAGAAAACGGAACGATGGTGTAAGGGAACAAACAATATATTTTTTTTTATAATAATATTTAATCAAAAATAACTCTATTTTCTGTCATTCGTCGGAAATCGAAGGACAACTGCTCGTATTCACCAGGAAATAATTATGGAAAATTTCTATTAAGTTTTGCTACTTAATTTATTAAGGAAATTAATAAGTAAACAATTGTTCCATTAAATCTGGTTTTAAATATATTAGTGTCGTACGTTTCTGGGCATGACCGAAACGGCTAACATCCTTAGCTGGCTTAGCAAATCGAGCCATCTACCAGCTACAACTTGATTTCAGACTCACGTGACGTAATATTTCAGGATGTAAATTTTAAGTCGTGAGTAGTCCTAGTTCCGAGCAGCGGGAAATACATGGTTACTATAGTGTGTTAGTAGATGCTCAGGCCAAATATTGTTTTATGGAAGGACTTATAAATAAAAACCAACTTCATAAAAACCTATACACAGTCAAAGAAACGTATGAATACACACATACGTAGAGGAAGTAACATTTTGGTAAAATCAGAAACTACATACACTTTAGTTAAAATACAAAAATAAAGTCTTAAAAGTCATCACACAGCATCATCATGGACGACTTGTTGAACTGCATCCGTATTTTATTACACAACGGTTGCTTGCAGTGGGTGCGTAAGCATGTTAAACGCACGTCGCGGGCCCCTGTCAGCCACACATCCGAGCACAACCGCCGTGCACTGCGGGCTGCGTTTGCCCCTGGCATCTCCCTCCGCCACCGAGCCATAGACCCTTCTCCAAAGCCACGGAAGCGAAATAAGAAGAATTTAATGTATTGCAGAATTGAAACTTTTTTAGGTTTAACTGCAATTCCACTAGCTACTTCATGATATGGTTTGCGTTTCTATCACAAAAATTTATTTCATGTTTCTTGGCTGTCAAAATCGTAACAAATTTTAGAATATTGAAATGCCAGGTAATATTAATTAATATTTTCTGAAAGAAATTCAGACCATTTCTTGAAGTAGCCAGTGGCATTGCAGTTAAACCTAAAAAGTTTCATTTTTTCAATAAATTAAATTATCCTTATTTTTACAACCCAAAAACATTAAAAATGGGACTTTGGCAGCTAATTATGCAAAAAGTATGCACTGTATATATTTTTTTCATTTCGTTAAAGTTAAAAAATTGAAAAAGTCTACAATTTTATCTGTAATTGCTGTAAATATAAAATATGAAATAGGAGGCACCCCCTTAAGGCTGGTCAAGACATTAAATCATTTCATGGAATAAAAAAGTATGGAACTACTAGTTGATGTATACATGACACACATTTGTTTGGTATATGCATTAAAAAATTTCAAATTTTTATAACATTAATTTTTTTGGATTTATTAAATTTTCAATTCTGTAATTGAATTCGTGCAAATGAAGAAAAATATTTAACTTCAGATGACAAGAAAATATAATCTGGTGTACGATATTGTTTGCGAGGGTGATGTCAAATTTGTATTCAGTAAAAGCCATTAGATCATTTTTGGCATCATATTTAGTGTTACATAATTTTTTACAGAAAAGTTTGGGCTATATTCAACCTACGTTATAAAATTAATTGAGTTTTATTTCCAATTAATATTTAGCCATTGCCCTAGCCTTGAAAGTATAATTTCCAGTGGTATATGGTTTGTAAATGTACGAGTGAAAACGTACTTGTGGTCCACGAATAACCGGAGGCATGATTGGGTCTCGCGCGAGACTTGGAAATCGCCTCCGTTACCAGCGCGCGACCTGTCAGCCTGTGACTGTACGCTGGCGCTCCAAGCGAGATGTCTTGAAACTACTACCAGCGCTCACGTCTTGTCTTTTCCTCGTGGGGTCAGCCAGTCTCCCGGAAAAAAATTCCACTTTCGCGCGCATTTTGTGAAGTGTGAGTCGTACGAAGTGGATTTGCAGGCAGAGTGGATCTGAAACTGTAAAACATGTCCAACAGAAAAAAGCAGCCGAGAATCATTTTGAAGAAAAGTAAGAAATCTAAAATCATGCGGCAGTTGTGGAAGAAGAAAAAAGCCAAGGCCGAAACCGGAACATGTTTTACAAATTCGAGTTAAGTCATACGCTCGTTTTGAGGTGTATATTTATTCATATATTATTCAGGGTTTCAGTATGCTAATGAATTTTGAAAAAAAAAAAAAAAAAAAAAGTTTGTTCAGCCAATAGCCTAATTTTATTTTGCAACTGTGATTCAGGTGTATCGTACTTGTAAGTTTAATAATTATATAAAAAGAGAGAAACTGGAAATGTTTATGCTATATTTCGTAATTTTCTGTATGCAATAAGAAAAATAAATTATTCGAAATTTAAAAAAAATTATATTTTAAGAAAGATGTAAAGAAACTTGAAAATATTCCGAATACGAGCTTGTAACTACCGAAATTGTAGAAACATTATCTATAAGTTATAACACAATCTCACTATCTAATTACTCTTAATAAATAATTAATTTATTCATTGAGTAAACTGCAGTTATATCTTTTTTTACCTCATTATGACAGTACTAACAAATCGCGTTATAATCTCTGCTAACTTTTTCGGGTCAAGGTTACGTAACAAAAAACTGGACAAAAAGTTACTCGTATGAGGTATCCAGTTATCACGTTTCCATTTCGTTTTCTAAACGATTTCGAAACACTTTTCGAATTGAATACGCTCATGTATACAGTACCTATTTAAATCGAACAGTCAAAGTCGGGCATCCCAAAAATGAGTCAATACCAGCTCGACTAGGGTGTTAAATTTACCTAACTCATATGGTTATCGTATTGAAATCCTTTTGAAACTAAACGCGTGCTTTTTTTTTGCGTAAAAGATTTACCTTTAGCCATTAAAAATAATTTAAAAATAGATACTTATTGAATATTATTGAAGTTTCACGTCATTTTCTGTCGTAGATAACAAAATACAACCGTGACAAACAGAAGAATCAGTACATTGGACGACAGTATTGAAACGTTATCAGATCAGATCGAAATTTCATATGTGAAGGGGTATCGTACTTAGACGAACGTGAATAAACTATTTTTAATGCATGTAAATTTAGTACATAAGCGCTAGTTTCGAGTTTAATAAACTGACATTTTACTAAAAATGGTCTAAAAATGATTATGAAAAAAAAAATACAAAATTGCACAGTTTTCGTTACACAAGCAGATACAATTTAGAAAAATCCAGGCTTCAGGTTGCAAATCTAGAAGATAATGAGTTTGCAGCTGCAGCTAAGGTGATACTGAAATTTCGCGACCCATTACAAGGCACATGTGCAACAGTTGAAAGAATTAATCTTGCTGCTCCATTTAATGCCAATGTATTTTTCATGTCAGTGTAGAAATAATGTATGTAAACGCAATACAAGATACCCTATCTATGTTATAGAATAATCTGTCCAACACAAAGTACTATTATGTGTACTTCTATTTTTAGTTTTTGGTGTAAGGATAACAATTTTAATCACTCCACTGTACTAGTCATGTGTGGTTGAAATTGCACAACTGCCTAGCCATTCGTTTGAATTTTTCGTCCATCATTCAAGTCAAATTTCCCTTGGCCAACGACTCAGTCTCATAAAATAGCTGTGGGTTGGCTTGTAACGCGTAATGGCCTAGGTCTCCGCGGCGTGAATGACCTGCATATCAGCTGACGCCGGGTAGGGGCTGGGCGGACCGCCTCTCAAGGTCACCGTGGCAAGAATTACTAACCCCTCCCGTTGCAAACGTTTCGTGCGGGAGAAATATTCACACCAAAATGCGCTCTGCTCGTCTCATGACAACGAAAAAAGGAGTTTTGGGGAGGGGGGGAGGGCGCGGCGGCTTTGTCTTGAATTATTGCGTTAAACTACTGAGTATAAATACAGGAATCTTTAGAACTGTTTAGCTTGAAACGAAATTATCCTGAAACTATAAAATAAAAGTAAATACTGCATATTTTCTTGGCATCGTTTGATGTTTCGTTACTTATTATGGTGCGCGTTGTTTGCTAATGAATCGGATTGCCCCCCTCCCCCTCCCCCCCTTTATCCTTTTGTAATAAAATAATTATGGTGAACAAAAAATAATAAAAAGGCCGCGTTGGCTGGCACTAGAACGCAGGTTTACCATCTATGCAAATCCAGGTTAGATTCCCATCGCGGCTTGGTCACACGGATTTCCGCATGTAGCAATCGTTCCGGACAACGCTATTGGTCGGCGGGGTTTCTCGGAGATATGCCTGTTCCCTGTCCCTGCTTTACGGCGCTCGTGCCCTATGCACCTCGACCTATCTCGGGCATTATTCACGATTGGCTGGAAGCTGCAGGTCTTTTCCTCATGTGGGTCGGCCCGCCTCACTACCGTGCCAACCTCCATTCACTGCATCCTTAGACTCCGCATCAGGCTGTAACTACAACACGATTTTCAAATTTAAACCGAAGTATTTGGTAAAGTGTAATAAAGACATCATTTTCATTAAAACATTTTATTTTTGCTGACTCTTGCAGTATTTTGTATTTTTGTAATTACTGCGAAATCGTTGTTACTGTTTATACCCAGCAATTAGATTATTTTTTACAATATTTGTGTGATTCCATTAACTGCATTCCTTTACACAGAATAGTTTTCTGATTTTGTTTTTTTAAGGTTAAATTGCAGCATATAATGTACTTGTACGTAAGTGTGTATCATCAACTGCGTAACTTCATTGGTTTTGTGTCCTCCCAAAGAAAAAGCCTTTATATGCCTCTGTAAAAAGGCAAGCCACACTCATATGGTTGCTGTAAGAATTTTGAAGCCTAACACGCACATAAATGAATAACGCAAATTTTCGTTGTTATTTTTTACCTCAATGTTGGAATGTACTTTTTTCTAGAAATAATTTTTTATTGGAACGCTTGAATAATTATACACCGTTTCTGTCACATTTATATTAACTTACTAATTTTTATCACTATACAGATCAAACGAAGAATTACGCATCAAAGAAACAATCTTGTCACTTACAAAAGTTTCTCTTGTAGAGCAAAAGCAGTCGTGTGATAATCAATTGAGTTTACTAGAAAGTAGTGGCTTTGAAAGGTAGCGGTGAAGAAAGCGAGTTTCCTGATTTTATTGTTGAGCACGACATTAATTACATTTTCTTGGAAGAGAGGCTTCGAGGAAACAGATGTGTGAATATTGCCCATCTAATGAAAGAAATGGCTCTACTGGAAGACCATAAGAAAATATGTACGTTAAGGAAATTTGTTTTCATGTCAGAAAGTCGCAGTGGCCTCTTTTCGACTTGGACATTCCAGTGTGATGCATGCAACCAAACCAAATAAATTACATCTCACGAACCGGAGTATTGTGACGACATCAATGATGCTCTGGTTTGGGGTGCTATATCCATAGGGATTGGACACAGCCAAATCAAAGAGCTACCATCTGTGATGGACGTGCCTAACATTTCTGAAGAAAAATTTCGATCTCACGAATCTTCAATTGAAGAGGTAAGATTAAAATGTAAAACAATTCGCGTAAAATATTATTTTTCTAGAAAGGATGTTTGTTTTTTAGTGGTGCCATGTTATTCATTATCCCATGTCACTTTTTTATTGCCACATTAATGTGGTAGGAGGGCAAAATAGGATGCTCAGATATAAATACGTAGTTCTATAGTAGTATTGGATATATATATATATATATATATATATATATATATAGAAATGAATATTTTTAATTTCAAACAATACTTAGTTTCACACACTAACATGTGTTTGTTCTGTCCGTTCCTTTGTACGAAATAAAATATTTTAAAATAATTTCCTTATCCAAACATCTGTTTAGTTGTTCCTACATCATCGACAGATACATGCGCGTAATAAACATATTTGCAATAACAATTACGTACATCGTGGTAGAGGCAAATAAATATTTTGTTTTCAGTAAATAACGAAGCACCCTGTTTAGGGGTTTTGGTGACAACCAAATCAGTTTTATGAGTACCGGCCTGCATTTACATGGAAATAGTATTGGTCATTTTGAGTATCTTGGTTCGGATAGGCCTTTACACATTGAAGATTTTTTCGGTACTTCTGTGTAAAAAAAATTATTTGTTGTTTATTTATTTAAAAATTATTTATTGTGTTTGTCGATGTTTTTATTTAAACTTAATTAAAGAATAAAATGGGAAGATGATATAGTTTCTACGAAAATAAGATAATAAATGAAACGTGGATTAACGTACACACGCTAATACCATTTAAGTGATAATATACATCCTTTAATAACATTAAATTTTTAATAAGCATTTGAAACCGGCATTATCTCTTATAAACTGACCCCTAAACACGTGGTCCCAGACTAGAAGTTCGATTAAACATCCTACAGTTTATTTTTATAGTGATGCAACATATAAGGTTTATTTTACACTCTGTACGAACATGTATGGCCATGTTCAAATCCTTAATATTTTATGAGCATAAAATTATTTGTGAATGCAGCCATAAACATCACCTAAGCTGTGTGAAAACAAACATTCCATTTTTGGGGCAAATCATAATTTAATTTAAACAGCCATATATTTATTTCACACAATTCAACGTATTATTTTGTTGATAGGGAAAATTATGATCCTCGAAATAATTTCTTTCTCTCAGTGATGGTCAGTATTGTAGGTCCCATCGTTTTCCATTGCACATAATCATGCATGCCATGTAACATTGACATTTTTACTTACATTTAATTAAGTTAAATAACTTACGCTATATAGGCCTATGCTAATAAAGTACTGACAAATGTAATTCTAACTGGAATCAACACATAAATAACATTAAATACGTCTGGTGTGTTTGGTTAATAATATATATATATATATATATATATATATATATATATATATATTTGTTATCTCTTGTTTGTCTCTTCGACGTCAGTAATAGCGTTTTGTAGTAGGTACATCTTGTGTGTAGGCTGTTTCTTTTCATTCTTTTTCTTTATGTTATCTGCATTGTAGGAGGCACTTTTTGTCTCACGCTGTTCAATGGCACCATATATATCATAAAATAAATAAATAAGTGATTATTATTTTATCTGTGTTGTTTCTGCCATATTTGAATTATGCGGTTTGAGGTGAAAATGCTGTACTAATGGTTATTATCAAAATTTTTCTACGTAATAAGCAGTTTCCACATGTACATATGTACATATCGCGTAAAACATTTAAATGTACTTGAGTTATTCCCTAAAAATAATAAAACAGGTTCTAAAGAACTACTAAACTCATTTACAAATATCGTTATTAGTATCATTGCGCATGCGATGCTAAAAAAATTACAAGATAATTACAAGAAATCGCATTTGTTTAGAACAACGAGGTCTAATAGTTCAGTTAAATATTAACTCTCTTTAAAAATATGCTGCAATATTTTAAATGAAGCAGCATAACAATGGTAATATGTTCGTACAATTTAATAATAAGCACTACATAAATCATATTACTTTTTAGATATTTTATTCCTTCATGGATTCGTTGCATGCTCATCAACTCAGAATTGTCACAGGCTATATTTAACTACCGGAAGGTGTCTTAGTGAAGCTACCCTTAGCTCTAAAACAAATTACTTACCATGAAACAAAACCATCTTTTAAATACATGTATATTGGCATATTCATATCTATTCCTTTCTTTTTACAGGCCATGCAGGAAACAAGATAGTTGAGCCATTGCTATCCAGTAGTGATGTCGGGCATGTGTAGTTTTGCCTAAAGGCGTTTGCCTAATTTTAGGCAAAACGCTGTTTAGGCAAAACGCCGTTAGGCAAAACGCCGTAACGAATTAATGTAGGCAAACCACCGTTAGGCAAATCGCCTGTTACTCGTGATGTCGGCTAAGAAATTGGTGACACAACAGAAGATGGGTCTGAGGAGTCTGATGGTGACTTACCTAAGTTGATAGTTGAAAAAGACGACTATCACATTCCTCTCACCAAACAGCTGTGTGGTAATAGATTTGTCGATATTGCACATATAATCTAACAAATGGAATCACTTAAATCCCACAAAAAGGAATGTACCATGGGAAAATTTAATTTCCACAAAGAAACCCGTTCTGTTTTTTTTATACATGGCAATTTGTATGTGCATCCTGCGACCAAGTTCAACACATAACTTCTGACAATAAAAACCAGGCTGAAGATATCAATGATGCTGCTGTTTGGGGAGGTGTGACCATTGGAATTGGCTACAGTCAACTCGAAGAGATATTTTCCGTTATGAACACTCCCGTTATGACATGAGACATTTTGAAAACACGAAACTTCAATTGAACAGGTGTTACAATTATTATCAATGATGATTACGTTTCTTTGCCTAGTGCATTGCGCACGTACTTTGCGTTTCCATGAAAGAAATAATACCAGGTTACATTCCATTGCATTATATTGTAGAACAAATATCACCAAACTACTAAGTGTAATAGCCTCAGAATTAATAAATAACGACACACTAATTAACACAAATATTATGAACGTTAAGAATAAGCATTACTTATATGAACTTAAATAAATGTAGTTAGCCAACAACAGCATTATATTTTCCTTCAATACTGAAATCATTTTTACTTTGATATTAATGACTTTCAGGCCTGGGAAAAATATCTGACAGCAAAAATGAACGCAGCAGGCGTTCAAAAAAAATTGCTGAAGAAAACGGCCAAGATTTATCTTGCCAGTTATCCCAAAATAAGCAGGCAAAATATCAGTACCTCACTTTGCAAGTATGATCACCGGTTTTCCGTGTGCAGCACAACTATCACAGAGGGGAAATGTTGAATTGTCTGGTGCATTTGTTTTTTATTTACAATATATTTTCTTACTTAAAATATTTGTCAATGTGCCACTCTATATCAGTGTTGTAGTGACAACTACAAAGTACTTTTAATATTTTCAAAACGGCGCTGACGAGCGGCGAGATGCAAATGATGCGTCACCGCTCAGACTCACGGCGTTCACCGCGTCTCTCAATCACCAAACATCTCAAGTGGTATTTGTCCAGAAACCCGGATTGCCGTGGAGAGATGTCGGCGTGCTACGTGTAACTGACTGACACATCAATGATATCTCTAACTACCTTATTACATTAAATATGTAATGTATTTTCGTGTTAGCTTGTGCGCCATCCTCTAAAAATAGTTATTGCATAAATCGGGTAACGTTAATAAAACATGATTTAAAAAAAAATGTCATTACATGTATTAGCGTCACCCTGCTCACCTAGGCTAAATGCGATGACACCTCTGTAATATTGAATGTAGACAAAAAGCAAATAAAGAATTTACGCCTATAACTATAAAAGTTATATAAGCTTATATATTGCACAGGCCGTATGCGTGTGGATGCAGCATCATTAAAAAGAATCTAGGAAGTATATGCGAGATGGCAGGTGTGGAGCAGGAACACGTGTGAAGTCGCGCACTGCTGGCCAGCGAGCTAGGCGCCGCGCCGGGCCACGACACGACAAGGCGACCAGCGATCAGTGGGCTCTGAGCTCCGAGTTGTTGTCTGTCACATCCTCCCCCACCCCTTGTCCAAAGGGCGCTCCCACAAGCCAGCGCGACTACCTGCTCCCAGCCTACAAGCAGTTAGCTTTCCCTCCGCTAGGAGTGACACTGTCCATTTTCTTACGTGCTTCGCCTTTCCATTGTTCGGGAGCGGAGCGATACACCCTTCCCCTTTGGAGGCTGTCTCGCCACTGAATGCCCAGCGGCGCGACCCTGAGTCTTATACAGCGCTGTCAGGGTGTTCGGCCATCAGTTTTCATGCTATTGTGAGTGATGTATCAGTTTGAAGTCATTCTGAAGTAGGGACGATTTTTGGACCTCTTGAACAGCCTTAAAGGAACGAAGCATCTACAATGGCACGCAGGCGCACACGGACCCGTGCCTATTAGCTCGGCTATGCTTATCTCTTCCGTTCACGTTACGCCATGTAACAATAGAAGCCGAGTATTTGCCCGCGTTTGTAGCCATGTTTCAAATAAGTGAAAAATTGCTTAATGTACTCGAATGTTAAATGTTATTTCAATAAATGGTGGTTTATTTTTATTAAATATGTAATTCCTTCCCATTATTTGTTCTCTGATCACACACACATATTTCAATGAAATCAAATTTTCGTAACATTTAAGTTCAATCTCGTTGGTTGCCGTTGGTTACGTTTAGGTGCACTGCAGAACCGACAGATGGATAATAAAACGTTAATATCTTATGGGTCCGGATCCGTTTCCGTTTAAAAAGTTTCTCCGTGTCACTGTAAAAATGGCCGTGCGTACAGGAGTCGATCGATGACCAACTTTGATTGACATCAGTTTTAGCGAACATCGCAGTACATTGCTTTCCGAAACATAAGTTTATTTTGAAAGACACTGCCATACTAAAAAATATTCTTACTTGCGGTGAAAGGCTTTGCAACAATATTATTTTAGCCAAACAAGTGTTTCTCATTATTAATACATTTTATCTGTAACACCCTAAATTTAAGCAGAGAATTTTTTATAAACTAACATTCTATTTGGAATGAATTTATAGCAAGTCTTTGTATAAACGTACAGAAATTTAGCCAGAAAAAAATAAAAAAAATAAATTCGGAAGCTTGCAATGCTTTGAGGTTTGCAGTTTTGAGTGGCCCGTCAACTTAAAGCGCTGCCGTGTGCCAGGAGAAAGACGAGAGCGATAAGGGCGATGCTACAGCGTGCATAGCATAATATATCACCTCTACGTTCCAGGTACTGTACTGTCGCGCTCTGTCCAAGCGACATAATTTTTGAAGTGAATACTTCTATAGGAAGGTTTGGATAGGGAGTAAATTCACGTAAGTCGTCATCGACATGGTCACGTGACGTGTAAATTTTTTTATGTTTCAAGGATAAAACTTAATTTATTCTATTTTTAAAGATACAAGATTTAATTTTATTTTGATTTTCCAAGGAAATTTTAACGTTATTGTGTGGTACATATTGCTAGTGTTGGATATTTTTAAGTAGGTAGTTAAGTTGAGGTTATGCTTTTTCTTTTGTTTATTTATTTACGATGTGAAACTCTTCAAATGTCAGGTTATTGATTTATTAGAGATAATGTTGATTATTTGTAGATTTAAGTTAATAATTTTCTATTCTTTCAATGAAAAAACTTCATTTCTTCTGGTTTTAAAGTTATTATTGGTAGAAGCAAAACGTATGGGTTCACGTCACCGACATGCTAGTTATATAATACCGAAATAATTTTCTTGCGTACATTTTACGTAGAAATGATTTCATATGAGACATTTAAAAACAAAATTTTTAAAGTTTTCACTTCTGTCGACAGTCTCCATGACTGCCCTCTTTTTTTTTTACCCAGTTAATCTCGAGCTCCTTGTTTCAGTAGCAAGGACATTGTATGTTGGTTCCTCGTTACCCGGGTCCTGGATCCGTGCGAGTGTTCGAAAACACGCGAAAAGGCGCGCGGTTCAAAGCAACAGGTGGCTTGCTCGACAAGCACGGCGCAAGAGCCTCGAGGCAAATTGCCGCCTGCGGAGGCAGTTCGCGACTCGACGCGAGGGCGTCGGGAAAATAGTCCCTCCTCCGACTGCCGGGGCTGAGTGGTTTGTCGAGCGGCGCAATTTCGTCACCCGACGGGCGACTCACGAGAGAGCTGAGGTCCTGGAACACTGTGTTCGCCGGCTGGATTCACTGCCACTCAACACGCGAGCTAGCATGCCGGGCGCCCACCTCGTCTTCAGCTTCCAACGGTTTGAACACACACACACCTACTGTCATACACCGCGAACAATTTCCAAACTTAAAATCCACCAAGAGCTTTGTCACGAATTACCAAGGCATCCTCGCAAATTTACAGCATGTACTTAAGTTGAACTTGTATCCACAAAAAGAAAAAAAATATTTATGATTATTTTAAATTGTTTTTTCCCCTTCAATTTCTTACACGTCTGTTCACCTTGTTCATAACGAAAACCAGAAAAAAAATTAAATACGTCATAGTTTTTTTTTTACGAAGATCCAAATTATTTGAAATCACGAAGAAAACTTCGTTTGTATGTAAATTTACTGTAATTTCTAACGGTGCATAAGCTTCTTAATCATTCGTTTTCTTGATGTTCAATGTTGGCCAATATTGTATCAGAATTACTAAAAGCACCCACCCCTTACAACTCATTAAGAGATTCTCGTAAATGTACAAATTCTAAAATTGCTTACTTTGATCATGAACCCCCAAGAATATTTAATGTGTATTAACATGACTTTTAAAAATTTAATTCCTCTCTCTTCCTTTTACTTAGTTGCTACAAATATTCTGTTATCTGTAACTACAAATAGCTCATAGTTTATTTCAGGCGAATTATTCGTTTAAGATTACGCAAATTTACTGCAATTTTTAACTTTCGTTCCTTGATAATTTCTAATTTATTTTTATACAAAGAGTGTCTTTTTGGGTAAAAAAAAAAAGCTTATGTAAGAAGTATTTATTTCTAAGTGAATTTAGTGACGTGCTAATATCACCGATCATAACGAACATAGAAAGAAGTGCTGCAGATATAAACGAAGTGTATAGAAACCCAATGTTACGACTTCATTTTATCATGCAGTGTATTTTTATTGCTTCTATGTTAAATGTTTTCGTAACATTTAGTACACATTTAACTTAAATGTACATTAAATTCAAGGAAACTCGGTGTAGTGTGAAACAACGGGTCTCTCCCTCGCTTGTACCAAATACGGATCTTGGCGCGTTTCTTGTAGCTTAGGAAAAACAAGGATGAACAATGGTGACGTTACACTATGAAGGCCCAATAATGGTGGTTCGTGGGGCTGTATAAGTGTTCACAGAACTTGCACAAATGCCTTGAAGTATAAAAAATTGCGTGAACTACTAAAAACGAATAAAACTCTCAAATGTCCTCAACTCGAAAGAAAACTGCTACAATGCGGATTTCTATTTATATGAATCCCCAATTTTCGTCATATACTGCATGTTACAATTTTGGAATAATGTTCAGATCCAAGCCAATATATATTATTGTTTTAATTTTTTAAACAGTGCAATAGGCTAAAAACGAAAATTATACCGTATCATTCTAACAGTTTCTAAAGCACAAAAATTAAATATTTAAAAATAAATTTATGTGAAATTATTATTTTTATTTTACGGGAATCTGGGAAACATGTTTTACAAACTATTTACCGCAATGTATCGTCAAAATTTTCTAGCAGCGTAGCAGCTTCTCACGAATAAAATATTTACCATCCACTTGAGCTGCGTATGACGTTATGTTTTATGTCCTCACATGTTTAATTACTGGTTAACTGATAATCCAGGATGGGAAAAAATTAATAATATAATCAAACACCGATTGAATGATAAGTCATTCTTTCACAAATTAACGAAAACCATGTCCACATTCAGTTCGATAGCTTACTAACATTACTTAATTAACATAGTAAGTTTTTACAGAATCTGCAAGTACACCAAATTAAAGGCCATTAAAAAATTTACTACATTAGCTTTTGGCTCTTGAGTTCTAGTATGAATTGCTGTTTAATCGCTAAAAATATATATATAAAAAACAACTATTTAATGGGGTTTGACGTCTAGTTGGCCAATTTTTCAAAAAAGAAAATAAAGTTGATAATAAATTTGTCTATGAACTATTATTTTTTTACTAACTCTTTTGACTAATTATGGTTTTTAAAACAAATCACCGTATTCTTGCGATGGGTATAATTTTAATAATTGGCGGTTTGTCCGAATATAAAAAAAATTATACATACGCCTTCACTTAAAAACTTAACCAAAAAATATAAAACATTTTTAGTAAAAATTTTCTAAAATCAGTGAATATTTATGAATTAACTAAATAACGCATAGAATGAGAGGTATTAAAATTAACAAGATATTTCTACCATAAGTTTATATCGAAAACATTATCTTCTTTAATCTACTGATGGTCTTAGCATTTTGGTAAGACATGACTACTACTATAGCAATTTGTACGCTAAAAAATTTAAGCTTTAATTTTAAGGACATATCTGCATTTAACATATATCCTACAACGTAATACAGCTCGACCTTTTTTTATTTATGTTTTTGGCAATCGAGTAATCAGTAAAGTCCTGCAAAATTCGCGGGTTCAATGACCTCCAGGATAGACTCTTCTACACTCTACACACTCGGGCAAATGCCACCTGTTCATTGGCTGCTGACTTGTGAGTCGTCTCGACCGAGTGTCTGTGATCCAACACTTCTTTGAGCGAGGGTGTCTAATCGGCCCTCATCAATCTAGATCAACAGTGAACCAATGGTAGAAGCAGCGCTAAGGTATAATTATTTGAATTGTAGCGTATCACGAAATGAATCCGCGAATTTTGCAGGTCTCTAGTGATCGATCCTGAGTGGACTCGACGAACTTTTGAGCTACATCGGGATTCAAGGCTGTTCCGGCGTGTAGTACACAGCGACGTGACTAGCCGCCGTTTTAGCGGCCGTATCGGTGGCCAGAAGGCGATATTCGCACGCCACGAGTGGGGAGTGTTATGTGGGGGGGGGGGGGGATTAATGTTCCCGGCCCCTGGTAATCCCCACAGCACGCCAGGGCAGTACTCACTGTCGCCTGCACCCTCTAGCTTCCCTAACACCCCCCTCCCCGCCACCAACACACACACACACACACACACACACCTACCTACACACTCAACCACTTGGCTGAGAGGGATACACACACAGAAATAAAAAATAAAATTGTTTAGCCAAATACGCAATAAAAAAGGTGCCTGCGAAAGTGCGACAAGTTGCAAAAAGATAGACATGATTATTATTTTTTTGACGTGATAACGTCTTATAAATCGATGAACGTCGGCTGCACGCACGAAAACTTTGCCTCGTCCCGCCTGAGCCGAGCGTGCAAGAACCGGCCAACCATACCGTGCGAGAAAATCTTATATAATATCAAACAGGTTAAGGCGGGCTTTTTAAAAGAAGCAATTTTAAAAAAATTATTATGATGGTATCACGTAAAATTATCGTCCGTAAACCGACTTTACAAACAACCCCCCCCTTTTTTTTTGCATATAGATAGTTTATGGGCCGGAGAGACACATGGAATCCATATAATTATGAAATACCACCCCTAAAGGAGTGAAAAGGAAGTAAATTCAGTTTTATAATAGAAGATCATAGGAGGTAGGTCACAGACATACAAATAATGAGTTCATGTCATTTCTCTATGTCCGCCACACGGTCATATAGTAAGGTCTTGGTAACTTCCTATCCTTTTTCCTTGGCGAAACCCATCCGCTTAGTGAAGCTCGCGGCTGCTAGTGAACTAAAGGCGTTAATAAAAGTTTAGTTTTGAACTTCGTCAATAGATGGCGTTGCCTTGAATGTGTAAAGCGGTATCGTTTGTTGCGTCCGTCACGTCTTGCCACAAAATTAAGCTGAAGATTGCCGTCCCTTTTTTGCTTATGCGTATCCTTGATGCACCGAGATTGTGCAATCAATGTGACTTTAAAATCAAAATTTTCCGTTTTTCAAGGGCGTGTCCAACTTATAGACTTGAATCTCGATAGTGATGTTTTTTTTTATATTATGACCTGTTTATCCCGGGCAACGTCAAGTACTTCATCGGGTAGTAACAATAAACGTCAAAACCGTGGCAATACAATTCTCATATATACACCATAAAAAGATTTTACGTTACAAAAGTTCCGTGCCCTTGCTAAAGCTTCCCATCCACAATAATCTGGAGTTACATTGTATGATGCACGGTTTTGGTTATTTATTTTTAGCCCAAGGCCACGTTTGGGTTTCGGCATGCGGTGTAGCTGTCCGTTGTATATGCTCTCATGAACTTCGGTTTTTGTGACTGTGCTGCCAATAATTTCTTCGAGCAGAAAATACCACAGATTAAATACATTTCCGTGAATTTAGAGGATTTTGCTGTTGTCTGCCTCGAGTTGTTTCCTAGAGCCGCCAGACGGGGAGCAGAACAGCAAAAGACGCAACATCTGAGTAACGTCAGTTTACGAACAGCATTTTAACAAATCACCAACGTCGTAGCGCTGGTATTGTATTGTTCTGTAAAACGAAATCTTTTAAAACTGATGTTTTAACAACAGTATTTCAGTACAGGATCTCAAAAGTTACAGAGGGCTGCAAACTCAAAACTTAAATGTTCGTTACGTTACAGATAGCGTTACAAAGGCGAACTGAACAATGGTAAACATTTCACGCCTGCTCAGTGTCGTAGAATTAAGGGCGTAGACGAGTCCGATTCTCCGGCCAGAATCGCCTGAACACACCTATTCCTCTAGAACTATCACAACTTCATTAACTTTTCTGCACCAATAGTAACTTACTGTGTTTACTTATTTAATTACAATATTTTTCACTAAAATTATTTGTAGAAATACAATCAAAGATTAATGGTTTAAATATATATTTTTTCAACAATTCATACTAGTTAAAGTTTAACAGATATATCCAAAAAGCACAGCTGTCGGCAATATTATTTTCAGTTATAATTATTGATTTAAAATGTTAAGAGAGGGAGCGACCTTTTCCCCCCTCTACTAAATGAGGTGACAAACTGATTGAATATACAATCGAACCGTTGTAATCACGGGCAACTGTAATACACAACATTCGAACATATGTAGAGACTATACCTTGCTTTATTGTCCTAAACACAATTTTTTTTTGCCTTTGAAGTCAAGTTAAAAAAAAAAATTTTCTCCCCTCTTTTCTGCTCTTCGATTTTACCCCATCCATTTTTTTTTTTCCTTCGCTAACAAAGCTTTCGCTAATAACCCCCCGCCCTCACCCCCCCCCCCCCCCCCTTCGCAGTTCTCGTCGGACGGGCACTTGCCCGTATTTACGGAAGAACGTCATTAAAACTTACCCCGAGCCCCCGCCACACCACTGTCCTCCCTCCCTGGTTTCCCCACCCCCCCCTTTCCCAACAATCGACTCTTTTATTTTTTTTTTCCCTCCCAACGATTTTTGTTCCGGGCGAGTAAAACTTTATGCAGGTTGTAATCCGATACTTCGTTACTCCCCCAACCCCTCTACATCCCCCCACCAAAAAATAAAAAATAATAATAAAAACGCGCAAGCGATGCTAATGGGACTGCGAAAGCGCGGAGGGGAAAAAAGACTACAGAGTGCTCTGCTCTGCGCTGGGTCTTCCAGAAAGAAATGGCTGAAATACCCGCTCCTGTAGCGGCCGTCGTTGCACAACTTTTTTTTTGTAACTACTTGCGATCTACGTGTCACTTGTCAGATGCTTCCCTCGCTAGACGCAATGCTGTTATTTATTTATTTCATGTCTGCTTTGTGAAACACTGGCTGCAGTATTTAGTTCCATAGCAAAAATGTGGCACGTTTTATTTATCAGTAATATTTATGTACCCCCGAACAAGAAAAAAAATATCTCACAATTTAAATAATACACGGTCACATAACGAAAACGTAAGACACGTAAAATGTTCAGTTTAGATGTTGAATGGCCCGTTCTCCCAAAATGTCAAACCTTTTTTTAACAACCAATAAAGCAAATATTAATTCACCATATATATATATATATATATACACATATATATAATCTTACGAACGCGAGAAATCAGACTGCGATGCCAGGTACGGAGCTGGCTGGCAGCCCTGCGCGTATCACGTGGCCACCACTGACTTAAGGCCCCCCGCCTACCGAGACACACATACGGTGCGCAGAGCTTCAGGAAAAACAACGCAATTTGAAAACCACTCGAGATATCCGAATGGGGTCTGTTTACGAAAAGCATTTCAGAGTTCTCTGAGGGCCGAAAAGTACTTTTGTTTTCGGATTAAATTTTTAAACTGTATTTTTAGAAGAGTTAAAATGGCTAAAATGCATGTTTTCATAGTACTTTTCAGGCGTAAAACAACCAGTACAGATTCTTGAAAGCACTTAAAGGACTTGCATTACACCTTTATCTTTATTTATGCACCATATAATGTTACGGTCACCGCTCATATGCACGACGAGAAGACTGCGCGCCAGGCCAGAGGAGACACCGCGCTAGAAGCACCAGAGAGCGTCGCGCTTATCATCCCGCCTCACTAACACACACACACCCCTGACAAGGCGGGGATCCTTAAAGCATGGCACTCATGCCTGGCCGGATTACAAGGGTCCTCGCCACCTAACTGCCCCCCCCCCCCCAATCCTCCTCTGCACCCCGCACATCGTCCTGCCTCGGCGCCGTTATCTGTCGCTGTGATTCCGCACGGGCCGCCGCGTGAAGTCGCGTGTGGGAGCGACGCTATTCTCGAAGCTTCGCTTCGAGCGTCGGCGTCGGCGCGGGATGACGCGACTGACCCCCAGAGCTGCGCTCGTCACTTCTAGAAGGGCGCCAGAGACTAATTTAAGCTGGGACGCCGGCCTCCGCAAACTTTCTTTTTGGGGCGCGTGAGCTCTTGGGGCGACAGTTGGGTGGCGAGAGTGCCGTGACAGTTTGTAAAGAATAATTTATGTGTGTGTGATCCGAAAACCAAAAAATGTACGACTTCATTAAAAAATTTCCTGATATTACGTATATTTTCCTGAATATTCCCTGATTTTTCCCCATAAATACGAATTACTCTGTATAATATAGTTTGATGCTTTTATTCTTTTAAAATGAGTGGTTATTTCATAGTAAATATATTTCTGAGCATTCTAAGCTAAATGTTAGTATTTTTAGTGTCTTATTGTACTTCTTATATTTTTAATAAATCGTATTTCGTCAATGGCGTAAATAACTTCAATGCCGACGCACTCCGCAGAACCAGCATCCAATACTCCTTATTTAAAAAAAAAAAATCAAACCAAAAAACAAGAGCTTATGGGATGACTTCATAGGAAATTGCCTTAATTAATAGAAATTACAATAAAAAATAACTAACCAAACGGGCATGTGAGATCGAGCGTAATGTATGTCCCTTGAGTGCTTTTATGAATCCGTCTTTGGTGTTTCATGACCGAGAATTATCCTGAACACACGAGTTTTTTCGTTTTCACACTTATGAAAAATACAGTTTAAAAAATAAATACTGAAACAGAACTACCTGTTCGCCCTTAGCGTTATTCTTAAATGCAGTTTTTTTTTTGTGAAGCTCTGTTGCGTCCGGGTAGGCGGGGCCCTTTAAGTCCCTTACGTTCCAAGTCATCTGGAGCGGCAGGGAGATTTTCTTTCAGTGATAAGCTAAATTATGCAGTATCGGCGATAGGGGCGGCCGGATACCATTAAAAAATATTCTATTTTTTTTTTCTTTTTTCCACCCATTTTCGTTTAATACGGGCGGTTTTTATCGGCACGCAGTTGGGATCCGGGGGTTGGAAAGGCGGCACGCGAAATGCTGCCGCCAGGGCAAGTCCACGTGTCCGGGGGCTTATCTGCTAGGTGCGTGAGGCACCGCGCCGGAGGAACACGTCACGCGCTGTTTTTATATTCCCCCAGGTCGTGTTGGTACGCCTGGCTCGCCGCAGGCAGCAAGCGTCCAAGCGCCCCGACACAGCTCGGTGCCGGCAGAGAACACACGCGAAGATGTCTAATCCACACAGACCGGAAAAATTTCGCGGATTCATTTCGTGATAGTCTAGAATCCAAAAAAAACGTTTGCCTTTTTACTGCATCAGTGATTGGTAGAGACTGGAAAAATTCGCGCTTTCAGTGACCTTTAGGATAGACTCCAAAACCCCCTACACACCCAGGCAAATGCCACCTGCTCATTGGGTATCGACTCATGACATCTGTCAACTGGGACGCTTGCGATTCGATACTTTTTTTTGGTTGTAGGTTTTCCATTGGCTCAAAGTCCTTCAGACAAACTGTAAGCCAATCACAGAAGCAACATGAAGGTACAGTTGTTTGGATTCTAGCATAACGCGAAATGAACCCGCGAATTATCCCGGTCCCTAGTGATTGGTCCACAGTTTATCTGAATGATACTCGGCCAATGAAAATCTTTCAACAAAAGAAGTATCGAATGACTAGCATCCCAGTTAAAAGGTGTCACGAGTCAGTAGCCAATGAGCAGATGTAATGTTCCCGCGTGCATAGAGGATCATGGAGTATATCCTACAGGTAATTGAAATCGCGTATTTTTCCGGTCTCTACTAATCTAGCGACATAAGCAAAGGGGAAGGGGGATATCCACCCATCCAACCCTCTCCTTCACCTTGAAAACACCTCAAACAATTAATCTGAGCGAGTGATGGGTAAACATCCAAACCCCTGTAAAGAGCCAATTCGTGTGTTGTTCATGTTGCAAATAAACTTCTCGACGAGGAATTTCTTTTATTATAATACCGTCCATCTTGTTAAAATCATTTTCAATAATTAATACTGCTGTAAAGTTTCAGCGCACGTTAGAAGTTATGTTTCTATTTAATTTCTAAAAATATCAACCGGAAACATTTTGAAACGCTCATTATAACACTAAGTATATGTTTGTATTTTTTTCCCTTAAACGAATTAAATCAGTCCTATATACAACCCTGTAACTTAGTGAGCCGAATCAACATTATTATTATATAATGTTATTTAAAAAAGAAAATAATAATATCAGTGACGAGTATCAAACCTCGTCCCGTGAAGTTAACAAGCGAACGCTCTACCACTATGGTCTTGAGTCCGTTTACATATCGCAAGGTGCAAATGTATTAAAATAATCGTAAAGCCTGTTTTCATAGGTATTTTCAACCTTGAGATTACTTTTTACCTTGACTATTTTAGTTTACTAAATATGTTCGGGGGTATTTTTCACTAACAGTTTCATTAGGCACACCGATACGTTTTTTATGTCCCCAAAATGTTTACGAAAGTGACTTTATACGTGTTTATGTCGCCTCACGTGTGACCGCCATCTACGTGTCACATATCTGTTTCACTGACTTCCATTACATTTTCACAAATTTCTTCTGCGAAATGCCGTATGTATACCGAGAGCTAACAAAAAAAATTTAACTTTCCCCACAAACAAAAAATAGAAACAATTTGAAAGTTAACAGCAGGTAAAGAGGTTCTATCCCACAACCCCTTACCAACGTAATTAAATTCTGCGTACGCTTTTGGTTGCACTATATTGGGTCAAACACTTCTTGCTTATTAACATTACTTGTAATTATATACTCAACAATATAGGTATTAAATTACCTACATTAAACAGTCTTCAGGAACATTTATTATTCACATTAACATTAACCAAAACTAATGACATTTTAGGCAGAAAAATTAAAAAAAATATATATTAATAAGTATAAAAACTATTTTACATTACCAAATAATAAAAAATGTAAAACCAAACCTACTATCTACTTTTATACTACATAAATTATGCTAAGAGTCTAATAATACACTATGTTTTTTTATTTGATCAATTTATAAAAAATTCATATTAAATTTTACGCTATCTTTAGATATAATGTTTGTTTTTATTTTGTACGTTTGTTGTCACTTGTTTGGTTTTTAGTATTTTTTTGTCTTTTTCATTTATGCATTTGTGTTAGTTGTATCGTGCCTACCATCCGAGGCTTATGCCTTCGTTAGGTACATAACAAATTAAAAAAAAAAAAACCTCTTCAAAGACGCTTGCCTCACTCACACCGCAGTAGTTAAAAGTTATTTGTAAACTGTTGCCTGTATAGCTTCCCAGTTTTAACTGCGCACATTAACATGCATAATAAAACAAAATAAAGTCCAATTATTAAACATGTGATTAATCTTCTCATGGTTTAAAAATAAATGAACGAATGAAACATCAATTAAAATATGAAATTGAGCGCCAATTTTCGTAAGAAATACTAAGTATTATGTACAAAAACGTGTTTCGTATATGCATAAATAACCATAGCCACGTGTTGTACAGCATATTTCAGGTAGCATTAAATATATACATATATTTATTTTCCTGGAAACTCGTATCCAAAGTTATTTTTTGCAAAATTAAATAATTTTTGACGTGACAACGTCTATCGATGAAAGCCGGCTGCACGCACGAAAAAGTGTCCTGTAACGCACATTATCCCGTTACGCTGTGTCCCGTTACGCTCATTGTACGTTTGCGCCAAATCTATCTCTCTTTCACTCGATTGGAACAACCATTGATTTGACATTTTCGAGGCACATTAAACTTGAAACACTCCCATTCGTTTCCGACTTTTCATAATATCGTCCTATCCTTAACAGAATAACACAGATTGGAAGAAGTTAAATAGCGAACATGTATAAAAGTTATAAGTTAAAATAATATCTTCGTTAAAGTAATATACATATTTGAATTAATGAGTGCAAATGAAAGTAAATTTATCAATTAAACTGTAGATTTCATTTCACTCCTTCTTTGTATCCATACAAAATAGTGATAATTCAATAAAAATGATTCAATTTTATTCATAAAAGTATGCAATCATTTCATCAATGTTTTGTTATGACGTTGTCACGTTTAACTATCGTCCGTAAACCGACTTTACAGACAACCATTTTTTTTGCAAAATTAAATAATTTTTTTTTATTCCCGCGAACTTCTGACCGCCGTCTGCCCGCTGACGGCTACATCCCAATCAACCGCAACCTTCGTTTAACGTACCGCGCGCGTCCGTTGCCGCCACGCACTGCAATAGATCGATTAATCGATCAATCGCCCGGCATTTCAAACATCAGTGGAATGCATGCCACCATCGTGAATTCAATAACATTTCCCTTCCCCCCTGTACTTAAAATTAGGATTTTTTTTAACGTTATAAGCAATACAATTATAAATAATATGTATCCTACAATGATTAAATATTCCACCTCATATTCTAAACGAACACGGATTAAAAATAATCCACGACTCTACGTAGCTTTTCGGGCTTTCATTGGTTTTCGGGCACAGACTTTTTTTTTCACTTAAAACATAAATCCGCCAGAATATCATCGCAGAGCCTTAACAGAATCTTAAAAGACGTGCTAAGTCATTGCCAATCACAATCTTCTTCCTTTCAATTGTGTGTTTACCCTGTTCACAACGGCTGTAATACGTCGTAGTTTTTTTTACGAAGATGGGGAGTTATCTCAATCGCCAAACGACCCTTTTAGTTTTTTGCAGGTGCCATTTATTTATTGAAAAGATAGTTAAGTAACAATGTTATAACAGCCAGCATGTGAGTGGTTATGGCTACTTGCTACTGAGTCAAATGGACTTCCACCAAGCACAACACATCACAAAAATCTTTCACAGATTTATCAGGGAAGCCATATAAATCAGAAAAAAAAAAGCTCTAATAACTTAAACAGAGAAGATGGCACCGGAATAAGTAATTGTGGTATTCTTTATTATCTTTGTATCTTTATATTTTTGTGCTGTCATCATTTGTGGTTTTTTTTTTCGTTCTCTTAGTCCATTTTCCTTTGTTTGTTGACCATATTCCTGTTATGGAATATCCTATTGAACAGAATTTTTTTTGCTTAATTTGTGTTTTTTGTCTTTTGGGTATTTTTTAGTTTTCTTCTACAGAAAAAGTGCTTAGCATTGGCGTATGTCCAGAAGCTTACATCAAGTTGCGGTATTCTTTGTTTTACAATAATCACTAACTTACATCATCACGCACTAGCAGCCAGCAGAATGGCGGAAAGCACATTCGAGGATGGTTGGTTGTGGTACGTTTACGGGCTGTATTGATTAGGGCAGTGTTGGCTGTTTAGCGAGCACAGTGCCGCAAATGCAGATTTGGCACACGGCATTAGAACGGCACTCTGTACATTCGCTGAGATGGCCGATGTGTAGGGACCGGAAAAAAATTCGCGGATTCAATGACCTCTAGGATAACCTCCATTATCCTCTGCATTTCTCAAGCAAACACGCGTGTTCATTGGGTGCTAAATTTGTGAGGCGTCTCCACTGGGTAGCTTGTGATTCGACGCTTCTTTGGTCGATAGTCTCTCATTGGCCCAGAGAGCTCCAGTTAAACTGCGAGCCAATAGCGGAACGAGCAGAATTGTACACGTGTTTGAATTTCAGCCTATCACGAAATGAATCCGCGAATTTTTTCCGGTCCCTACCGATGTGTAAATGCCGGAAAACTCGCTTAGCGAGTGGCCCTGTTGGGTCTGGCAGACTTAACCCCTCTGGACCACCAGGACAAGTTGGCGAATCCCATCAACTCTCGCAGTAGACATTGATTCAACGGGGTTCCATTCTTGAAAGCCGGACTCGAACCAGCTATCCTCTGGCGGGACGCCGCGCCTGACTGGAGTAGAGAACTTTCAGAGCTGATGATCAGAGCCACGGAATTTTCGCGGATTCATTTATTCGCAAGCTAGATTGCAAACCTCCACACTGTCGCACTGTGTTCATGATTGGACCGCAGTTATCTGGACACGCCCGTCTACGACCGTGAGCCAACGACGTCCAGCTAGGAGAGAAGTAAGCGAATCAGGTAGTGCCAAATAACAAGGATAAAAATGTTCTCGCTAAGAAATCAACCAATGGGAATTTAAACATGGGTCGAGCATACCTATAACTTTGAATTCTATCCTGAGGCCAGAGGAATCCGCGAAATTTCCGGGACTCTACTGATGATGACATGCTTCGGACAACGACCACTTTTTTTTAAAATCGAAGTTTTCCGAGCAATACAATGTCTCTCTGCCTCGGGAAACCTCCACACACTCACACACTCACACACTCACACTCACACACACTCACACACACACACACTCACACACTCACACACTCACACGCGCGCGAGGCGAGTAATCATAACGTTCTGGAACAAACTTCCCTCTCTGGGAAGCTTTCACCTTCTTCCTGGGGAAGCCTTCATTTCACGGACGAGAGAGCCACACCCGAAGTTCCCCCGAAGTTCATGCTAGCTTTTTTCTTTCCCGTACCACAACAGGTGTATTTGGGGATGTAGCTTACTCATACGTCATAAGCCGTTCTATCTCATTGTATAAACCGGTATGGCATTAAATTTTGCGGTCGATTAGGATAGGTTAGCTACATTATAAACACTTTAAAACATTGTGGATGGTTGGTTACATTAGGTAAGTATAGCTACATTAAAAATACTGTAAAACCATTTTATGGTTGCTTAGCAAATAACTTTTTAATATGTAGCTATCCAGCGCTAGGAAACCGCTTACATGATTTCACAGTATCTTTAATGTAGTAGCTATCCTAACCAAATCAACCATCCACAATGTTTTAAAGTATTTATAGATAATGTAGCTAACCTAACCTAATTGACCATTATTTATCATGAGTTGTCCAAAATAAACATTCACGGACACACGGCAAACGAAAAATATGGCGGCGTACAAATAAATACCGTTGCCTTGTTTTTGGTCTTTCCTTTTATCAACACCGCCATATTTATTTACAATGAACAAAAAAAACCGAAAATGCACGATCGGACGTTTGGCTCTCTTGTCTGTGAAAAGAAGGCTTCCCTTCTTCCGGCTACGTGGCAAGTCGAACCGCTGCCTTCACAAGGCCCGACTCAGTGTCGCGGCCAATCGCTGCGCAGCGCGCTCTCTCATAGCCCGTTCATTGACTCCCACTATGTGACTCGCTAGACAGGTCCACGCGAGTTCGGGGACTCAAATTTTCCCCAATAACACCTTGTGTTATTTATATGTGTGTGTGTGTTTTTCATGATAACTGAAATTTCTTTACGGATTTATTTTACACCTGCACGTTCTAGTAAACGTACTCCCTCTTTTTAACAAACAAGAATTTCCTGCATATTCAATACGCATGCACAACTCTCACAGCTGAATTTAAAAAAAAAAAACCAAAATTCAAAAAAAGTAAACGGTAAAACAATCCCAACTATGACGGCATTGAATTCACTTTTTTTTTTTTCCTTCTGAATCTCGCGCGGAGAAAATTTACGACAGTTGCGAATGGAAAATACCCCTTTATTCCCCGACAGTGCTGTGCAGAGGACCAATGTTTTAGTGGACTCACACAATTCTTCCTCCCCCCTCCCCCCTCCACAACTCTCCACCACACCCTCCCAAAACATAACGTGTCGAATTTTGCAAGCAAACGTTTGAATTCATTTTTTTTTTGAGAAAAGAGGGGAAAAAACAAACGAATGCACCCGTGCAGAGTCGGAATAACTTCGGAAATGTTTCTGACCATGCCCAGCCTTCCAAAAACGAACCCTTTCGCTTCCCTCTCTCTCACCCCCCCTTCTCACCCCACAGAGGTCAATGGTGTCTGGCACCAAACACGCTCGCTGGAATAATGCATTTCGATGCGACGTCGAAAATCACAATCCCGCTCTGAAACAAACAAAAAATTGTATGAACAAAAAAAAATACCTAACAAGGGGAGAAATCATCGATGCACCGAAAGCCAATAATGCAGCCCTGTCGCATACGTATATGTGTGAGTAGCGAGGTGATAATGAAGATCGTAAAACATTTAGGAGCGCTTCATGGTGTCTGGCTTGGAATAATTCCTCCATGTCTCCCTCCTTTTATTTGCTCGTCACCAGGGTGCCATTTTAACTATCCCCTGCGCTTTAAAGTATGTGTATGCGTATTTATTTTTTTTTTAAATTTCGTTCTTGCGATATGCTGGCGCTACACTGTTTGACACCGCTGGGATTTTGGATTCGCGGGTATTATAAGGATCGGGTGGAACGCAAACTGATGTGTTGACGCGGACGAAACAGCAGAGATACACGCGTGTCTGCTAAAAGCTGCACCGACCTAGATGGCTGAAGCTACAGATTTAGTGAAAAAAACAGCAATACTATATATCTACTTTTTTCCCCTGTGGAAACAAGGTGTTCAGCTGGGATTTCCATACTTTCACAAACGTGGTTTTGGGATTTATTTAATAAACCAGGTAAACCAGTACTCGCCGGAGATGTGTTACATATAGAGACCGGAAAAATTCGCGATTTCAATGACCTGTAGGATAGACTCCATGATCCTCTATGCACGCGGGAAAATTACGTCTGCTCTTTGGCTACTGACTCGCGACACATGTTAACTGGGACGCTCGTGATTCGATACTTCTTTCGTTGAAAGATTTTCATTGGCCGAGTGTCATTCAGATAAACTGTGGCCCAATCACTGATGCAGTAAAAGGGCAATCGTATTTTGATTCTAGCCTATCACGAAATGAATCCGCGAATTTTTCAGGTCTCTCGTTACATCTAACATCGGTAACAAGCGAACTCATGTGTTATCATGTTGCAAATAGAAAAACTCGAACACGAAATTCAACGTAGAATTATTTAATGTACTTTTCCGTCGTCATAATACTAATTTCAAGCTAATGTAGAATTACAGCACAATTACCGCGCGAGATGTTTTAGTTTATATGCGCATACATATAAATTATTAGAGCTCGTTACTGCAGGAACTTTTAGTACATAGCTCAGTCGGTTGGTTCAGTTATTCCATACTACTTAGCCTTTATTTTTTACTCATAGTACAAATAAATAATGTAAGCCCAAAAACCTTGAAAAAAATAGTTAACTCTATAAGTAAACACA
This sequence comes from Bacillus rossius redtenbacheri, assembly GCF_032445375.1. NCBI lineage: Eukaryota > Metazoa > Arthropoda > Insecta > Phasmatodea > Bacillidae > Bacillus > Bacillus rossius. The sequence goes on along the minus strand of NC_086341.1, from coordinate 7,624,280 downwards.
CCTACGTTTGCAAGTAAATAAGTTTCCATATATTATTCATCAATAAACGAATTTTTTTCATAGGAATTGCACATGTGTTAAATGGAAAAGCGAGATGGTTTGATTTCACTAAAAATTTAATAATAATACGCATTACTTTTACGTTAAATGTTCTTGTTCCTTTGTCTCAGTTGTAAAGATATATTTTTTTAACAATTTCTCAAACTACATATTTAATAAGTGATTAATAATATTAAAAAATTAAATTCGGTAGCATTTTGATCTATGTGAATCGCTTAAAGAACTTTTTTCCTTTCTTTGATATATTTTAATCTCATATATATATATATATATATATATATATATATATAGAGCCAGCTGTAGGTGCAATTATAACCTACCAATAACGTGTTTTCAGTTAAATATATTCTTAAAATATATTTATTTATTTTAAACATTCTTGGCGAAAAAGTAAGAAAAAGGGGGGGGGGGTTTAATTGATTTAAATTTCCCTACTCTTGTTTTATACTTTAAATAATATGCTGTGATTCAGCACTCTAAGGTGTAAAGAACTACTTAAACACTTGTTTGGAACAGGGATGAAAAAGTAAACATTATCGGAAATCCCCCTCCCACCAACATTTTCTAACGACCTCTATCATTCGAGTCAGTTAAGTTACACGCTCGATTTAAATTTTATTTACGTTTTTCATCAGCACTTTTTTTTTTTTAGTCGGGAACATACCGCTAACGATTAAGAATGCAATGGCTCGCGACTATTCAAATTAATATTTTACGAGCCGACCAGACGTTATGTACGGCGTGTTGCCGTTGCAAATGATGCCATCTGGTGGATGCTGGGTCCATCGTGTCTTCGGGGAAATTCGAGATAAGAGGTAGGGAAGTGGAAGGGGATTCGGGTTGGGGGGGGGGGGAAAGGGGAAGGGGGGTTTAAAAAACATGCTAGGGTGAAAAACCACTTTGCTGATAGGTTTTTTTTTCTCCCCTCTCTCTCTCTCTCCTGATATGTAGGTCACCATTTGACTTTTTCACACGCGAGAGGAGGCTGTCACTACGGATACGAAAGGTACGAAGTTTTGACGACCGGAGGCACCCGGCAATTTCGCAAATTCGTACGATCGGGCGGCCGTATCTCAAGCATATGCGTGCCCATGTCGCAGACTCGCGAGGTCGCAGTCAAGATGGTTGCGATGTGCCCAGACCCGGACGACCCGGTTTCTGATACCCAGACGGTCGCGAGAGTTCCCGGTGGCTGCGGAAGAATCGCGCGGCTCATAAACCAAATATGAGTTGGTCCTGAGCCCAAATACCGGCTCCATTTATGAGCACCGGGTCGGTGAAAAAAAAAAAGCGGTTGGGAGCCCACAACTATCATAATAAACTGTGATCTTTGCAGAACCTTGCGAAACAAAACGTTACCCTCAACTAAATAAAAAAAAGAATAAAATTTGAAGTCACTACACAGTACAGGTCCCACTACAATTTTAAGACAATTAGTAGATGCTATAAAAAATTACTTTGGTTCTACGTATGTTAGAAATTTTTTTTCTGCATTTTCTATAATAGAATAATTGCACTCTCTAAAACACTTAAAACCATTTGGTTTTTGGTATTTCATATTCTACTTCTTTGTCAAAGCATTTAATACCTAGTAAGCCAATTATATATATGTGTGTGTGTGTGTTTGTGTTGGTGTGTGTGTGTGTGATAATTTTTTTTTCGGGACTGACATTTGCTTACAAATTACGAAGCTATGGAACACATAATTAATTTTAACTTTATATTTATATAAATATTTTTTTCTAACGTCCTAAGTAATTAATAATATCACTGTTATAAAAAATTTCTATAACTCTAAACTCTGTATTCTAGACATCATCAACTTCTATTATAAAAAATATCAATAAATAATTTGAACCACAACTATTATATTAAATTTACAAATGGTTTTAAAATTTTGTGGGACCTGTATTTCTATTAACATTTATAAATTATACCAAAAATTTAGCGTTGACAATAAAATAATTTTGTAGTTTTTAAAAAAATTTTTATTACATAGTGATGGCTGTATTTTGTTATCATTCATGAATGGGTTGTTGGAACTAACAAAAAACAATATTTTTCACCGCTAAATATTTAGTAGGGTTTATACTGACTGAAATATTTTAAGTTTGACACAAAAATATTCTTTTACCATAATTTATTTACTATTTATTACATACTTCTCACAACAGGCCGGGCTGAAAACATCACGTCTCGTCCGTACCAAATTATAAAACATTCGTGAAACAATAAAACGACAGTGATGGAACAAATATAACGTAATAATAACTTCTGTGTTGTAAGCACGATCTGGGCTTCCTGCGTTGTTTGCGCTGCTACTTTCATTCGCTTCCGTGTATACTGATCAAGTATCGGTTATTTTGCTGCACGTAACACAACTCTGTAATGGCCTATTTAAAATATTTTCATCCATTATCAGAAGGTGAGTTTGTGGTCAGGCCAACCAAAAGAACGAAAATTTGTCTGCCTAAAATAAAATTGTTTCATAAGGTTACATAAAATAATAGGTCTTATTTTCACATGCCCCCCTACTCCTGGTTCCCGCCCCCCTCCTCGGGGATCTAATCCTATGATAGTTTATATTAATAGTTTGTGAATCTGTACCATTACAATTTGCATAAGACTTTTAAAGTTATTTCGAGGAGTCTAACCAACTTTTGTTTGACGTGACAAAACTATTTTCTTGAATCAAACAACTCGAACAAAATTTGGCTAGACTCCTCTAAATAACTTTAAAAGTATATATATATATATATATATATATATATATATATATATATTCGGTTTAATCTATTCTTGAATCAAACAACATGAAAAAATTTTTGGTTAGATTCCCCTAAATAACTTTAACATTATATATATACGGTTTAATCGATTCAAGAAAATAGTTTTGTAACGTCTAACAACATTTGGTTAGACTCCTCGAAATAACTTTAAAAGTCTTATGGAAATTGTAATGGTACAGATACACAAACTATTAATATAAACTGTCACGAGATTATATTCCCTCACCAAGGGAGCCCGCTTCCGCTTGCAAAATCGTGACATTGAAACGGAGTTGGTAAACGTAAACGTCAAAACTGTGTTTTACGGAAAAAAACTTTTTGTGCATTTTATAGGTTTTCTGCTTATTTCGTGCGTATAGGCCAACACATGGGCAGTATACGACAGACATCGTATCCAGAGATGACTTTTATCTTTTAAAACTCACGCGCAAATCTCTCTAGTGTGTTTGGTATTATCTTGGTAATATGATGGTTGCCATAGGTAAATAAAAACCCCGAGGAATGGACACGAAAATGAATACATAGACACACGAAAAAAAGGCCACAACAAGCTGATTTCAAATGATGCATGCCTAAACAAAACTATTAATTCCACCAGACGAAAAAAAAAGACAGCACAGAGGAACACAATAAGCTGTCAACAATAGGACAGCAGCATCTATAACTGTAGCTACAGCTTGTTTGTACATTCATCTTTATTTTCTGTTCCGGGGGGGGGGGGGGGCGGTTTAGGGATTTGTCAATGAAATCCTCGAATCTCGAATTCTAAAATACCATAAAATCCGTAGTACCTATAAGAATGATTCGATATTCGATGAAAACGATTCGAAGAAAGTTATTAAAGGAGATAAAGTAGATTTAAAAATTTAACACTGAGAACTTCTGAAGTTTTTTTCCTTCAGACCTGGCCTGTTGCCAGTCCCCAAGATAACGCACTTTTAATCATGTAATTATGTAAATAGAATTACTATATATATTGATTCTCGAAACTTAATTTATGAAACAATCATATTAAGAGTTAAATGTATGAAGACCATAAATAATACTTATAATTTCTAGTAGATTATTTTATTTTTATTCTTGAGGACTAGACGCGGATTCGAATTTCATGTCCAAGTTATTGTGTAAACTCAATCCTCCACTATTACAATAATCGTTCAAAGAACACGTGAATTGGAAGTTATTAATGTTTGCATCACGTGAAAAACTTAACATAAAAAACGGAAAAAGTATCATGCAATACAAAATCCAGGAGCGACGGCATGGATTTGAGGGGAAGTGGTCTTAAACTATGCCCACACGAAAAGTACGGGCGAATCCTGCGTCCTGCTACCGGACAAACAGATCCTTCTAAAAGCCAACTCCTGGAGAGGCACTTCGCTTATTTTACCCCTTCCTTCGTGACGTCGACGAGGCTAAAAAAAAAGAGGGGGGGGGGTTTCCTGACAACGCGAGCACCTGCCTAGGGAACCGAATTGATTTAAAGCCTTCACCCACCCCCTCCTCACGACACCAAATCCTCTTCCGAGGGACGGGGAGGGGTTGGAGGGGGGTGGGAGGGTCGACAATGGCGCCTCTTGAGTAATGCAATTTTGGGTTCTTCTTCGAAAATGGATTCTCCCAGCGGCGGCAGTTCTATGTGAAGGAGCGGCGGAGGAGGGGGGAAGGGGGGAGGCGTTAATTCTGGCGCCGTGGCGATAATTGGTGGGGGGAAAAGGCGGGGAAGGGGTTCGGGGAAAAGGCTGAGAGGTTGACGCAGGGGTGGAGGGTGGGGGTGATGGAGGGGAGGAGTGGGGAGGGGAGGGTCCACGGTAGAGAGGCTCGAAGCGTGTGGGGACACAGGGGCGGGCGCTCTTAAGTTAATGAAGTTAAAAGGGAAGCAGATTTATCACGCGTGCTTCTTCTTGCTCTCGGGATGGTACCCCCGCCTTAATTCCCGGGCGGGACCCGGGCAGGTGCTCGATAGAAGAGAGAGAGAGAGAGAGAGAGAGAGAGAGAGGCATGGGAGGGAAAAAAAATTAATGGAACTCCTAACCGCGGTTTGTACGGAGGGTCTACCGTGTGTTCTAGGCGCGGGTCGCTGGGACATGAGAGATGAAAATAAATTACATTAAAAAAGATTTTCTTTCGCCAACCTGCACTCGCCTGGATACACTCATCTTGGTCCAGAAAGATTACCACCGCTATCAAGCCTGACTTATTGGTAGATACCTACCGAGGAAAAAAAAAAAATTCGTGGATTCAATCCGGGATAGGGTGAAATTTAAGATGCTTCTTGTTTTTTGGCTCGCTGTTCATCTAAAAGACTATGGGCCAATGATAAACCCTGAACAAAAGAACTATCGAATCAAAAGCAAGCCTGCTGGGACGACTTAACAATTGACAGCAGCCAGCAGAATTGGCTTTATTTGCCCGAACGTATCCAGATAAATATGTAGTTTATCCTGAAGGTAATTGAAACTGCAAATTTTTCTGGTCCGTACTTATAGGTAGAGATCTCGAAATTTCGCGGATTATTTTGGTCGCAAGATAAGACTGCAAACTCGTATACCTTTGCATTGATTTGACTATTGGACCATCTACGACTGCGGGCCAGTCAGCTGACAGCTAGCAGTAGAGTGGCCGAATCACATCGACGCACTACAAATAAGGGGAGGTTCCACAGTAATAATTCATCCAATGGGAAAGCAAGTGCGGGCAGAGTATACGTAGGCCTGTGTATTTCAGCCTGAAGGAAAATGAATCCGCGAAATCTACGACTCTTTGGTTATAGGTAGAGACCCGGAAAATTCGCGGGTTCAATGACCTCCAGGATAGACTCCAATATCCTCTAGACACTCGGGAAAATGCCAACTGTTAATTGGCTGTTGACTTGTGAGTCGTCTCGACTGGGTGGTCTGTGATTCGACACTTCTATGAGTGAGGGTCTCTAATTGGCCCTCAGTCCTCCAGATTAACAGAGAACCAATGACAGAAGCAGCACTAAGGTATAATTATTTGAATTTTAGCATAACAGGAAATGAACCCGCGAATTTTCCGGATCTCTAGTGATAAGAAATCTTCAACATATTTTTCCTGTTTCCGTGCGTAGGAATGCGGTACAATTTCGAAGCTCGCCTTGGAACAAAACGCGAACGAATAATTTGCACAGACCGTACAACAAGAATCTTTTAAAAAGGGCACTGTTTTCGAAACTGGAGGAACAAAACATTATATTTTTTAACAATTTGCCTGCTATGAAAAAAATTTTCAGGTCTATAAACAAAGCCATGAAACTTGAATTCGTTCATCGGAAGAAACGAACTTTTGTTTATTTTGGTGTACTTTTTATTATTCTGGTTCAAAAGAAGTCACTAGAGCGAATCGAGTCTGCATACTTGATTTGTTATAATCAAACACAATGTGAGTCAGATATAGATTTATCTAAAGAAAAATACTTTATGCAAAAATGTGTTGTTTCTTTGACATTAGAGTATCACATTCTTATTTAACGTATCGGCGACACTCTGCTTCTATAAGTAGCAGAAAAATAATTAATTTTAAGTGAAAAATCTAACAGTTATACTAAGAACATATTTACTTAAAAATATAAATAACGTACTTAATTTTTCAATTTTTTATATTAAAAAATATTTATTTTTTTTACCAAAAACACGTAAATCTAAAATAATAAAGGAGTTACATGACGCATAGTTTTAAATCAACCTCATCAAAAATGGAGTGTTGAGTTAAACATCCTGATAAACCAGGCATATTATCTTCCTCTCTTACTCTTCGTTCTCTTCATTTGTCTTCGGATTTAAAATCTAAGATTGTGTATCTTTTTAAGACTATTAAAAAAAATAGACATCATGAAAGTACATCAGTCGGTCTGTGCCTGGTGACAAAAAAACAGATACCATGATTATGTGAAATACTGCAAGGCGGTGAGGCCTAATCCCTCCTAAGCAAACATCGTGTGATAATAATTATATTATTTTACGTGTGACGTAGGGAACCAGTATGCCACTCCGGCAGAACTGCCAAATTCTGGCACGGACCAAATCGCAGTTTGGGTGTTGTTGGCCCGTGGGGGGAAGGGGGGGGGGGCGGGTTCCTCGGGATCAGGGGGGGGGGGGTCTCCGGAGGCAACCGTCTCGCTGTCTCGCTAATTGTCGTACCCTTGATTATGAGGGCAATCAAGACCAAGCGCGGTCTCCCCACCCCCCTCCTCCAGCCACCTCGCAAAGGACGGCGAGGTTCCTGACTAGTTCCAGACGAGACGCCCCTATGAGGGCTGACAACTAACTATACAAGGTGTCTCGTACTGGCTCAGCTCGAACGCGCAGATACCTCCGTCGCAGCGAAGCTTCGTCCCAGCGATCAGGAAGACAAATAAGTAGAGCCCATTAAAACACCTCGCAGACTCATTTCGCGATAGGATAAAATTTAAAAAAAAAATCGTTGTCTGCAAAGTCGGTTTACGGACGGTAGTTAAACGTGACAACGTCATAACAAAACATTGATGAAATTATTACATACTTTTATGAATAAAATTGAATCATTGTTATTGAATTATCACTAATTTGTATGGATACAAAGAAGGAATGAAATGAAATCTACAATTTAATTGATAAATTTACTTTTATTTGCACTCATTAATTCAAATATGTTTATTTCTTTAACGGAGAGATTATTTTAACTATAACTTTTATACATGTATGCTATTTAACTTCTTCCAGTCTGTGTTATTCTGTTAAGGATAGGACGATGATAGGAAAAGTAGGAAACGAATGGGAGTGTTTCAAGTTTAATGTGCCTCGAAAAAAGTCAAATCGATGGTTGTTCCAATCGAGTGGAAGAGAGATAGATGCGGCGCAAGCGTAGAATGAGCATAACGGGACACAGCGTAACAGGACAATGTGCGTAACGGGACACTTTTTCGTGCGTGCAGCCGGCGTTCATCGACTTATTAGACGTCACGTCAAAATGTAGCCTATACCTCCAAGCTGATTACGCCATTTGCACACAGTTTATATGTAGGTAATACTCCTAGAAATAGCTTGGCTTCTGGGTTGGCCGTGTCCTTGGCAAATAATTCGCCGACCTTTCGGTCGGCATTGCCGTCGCCATCATCAGGGGGCAGTTACCTGCAGGTTCTAAAAATTAGTGATTGATGATTTTTATTACCTATAAATAGAGACCGGAAAAATTCGCGAATTCATTTCGCGATAGGCTAAAATACAAATCGTTATACCTCAGTGCTGCCTCTGCTATTGGTTCACAACTCACCTGGATGACTCTGGGCCAGTGAGAAACACTCGACCAAAGCTTTATCGAATCACAGGCTCCTACGTTGGGACGTCTCAAAAGACAGCAGCCAATGGGTGGGTGACATTTGACCGAGTGTACGTGTAACTATGGAGTTCATCCTGCAGGTCATTGAACCCGCGAATTTTTTCTGTCCCTACCTATAAATTAATTTGTAAGTTTTAAAACAAAAAAAAGTGTGTGGCGCATGTGCTTTGCTAAGCGAACGGTTCTCACTAAGGAGAAGGATAGGAAGTTGCCTGACCTTACTATATGACAGTATAGCGGACATTTCTCCTTGCCCTGTGTGCATGTTATAGGCACCGCCTGCGGGAGCTGCTTTATGCATCCCGCAACACTGTACTGTTCTGCACGTTGCCTAATCTCACGAAGCCGGGGGCTCTGTTAAACAAAAGCAAACAAATTTGTAAAGGAACAAAAAACAAACAAAAATGCTTATTGAAAATAAAGCCATTTAACATTGCTGTATAATACAGTTCTAATCTATTTTTAAAGTTTAAAGTTTCTAGCTCATCGGAAGTTAGTTTAAAATCGATTGCGAAATTTGTACCGAACAGAGAAACAGACAAGAAAGTGAGTTAAAAAAAAAGTTTTAAAAACACAATGTACGTAAGCAAAAGGTTGCTGGAAAATTCAAATTTCGTGACTTTTAGCACCATTGCGGGTTATTTAGCTTTTATTTTTATTCGTGAAATTTGTAACCGCTCAAGTTTCATGACTTTGTCGTGCTTTTTTTGTGGCATGTACTCTCCCTGATACATTTACTATAAAAAAAACTTTTGATCGATTTTTCAGTGATGAAGAAAATTATATATAATGGCTAATCATGCTGTGGCATCACTTCCGTGTATACAGAATGCATCTGAAATACATCTCGGATATGAGGGTACATAAGCAGGACGTTATTTTTTATTTGTAAAAAAAAAAGTGACACACGTGAATATAATTAAGAGTCGTCACGTGTATTTCTTTTTGACGTGATAACGTCTTATAAATCGATGAACGCCGGCTGCACGCACGAAATAGTATCATGTTCCGCCTGAGCCGAGCGTGCAAGAACCGGCCAACCACTGTGTGAGAAAATCTTCTATAATATCAAACAGGTTAAGGCGGGCTTTTTAACTAATTGTTCGTGATTATCTATTTAAACAATTTATTTAAATTAAATTTACAAAAACTGTAAATAATATTTGAAAATTAAAAAAAAACGTATGCAATTTTTTCGTCAATGTTTTCTTGTAACGTTATCACGTAAAATTATCGTCCGTAAACCGACTTTACAGACAACTCTCCCCCTTTATTTTTAACGCTCTTAGATGGTGTGCCGACAAACAAGCAGTCAATGAATCTCTCTGCGCCAGACGTTAGAGACGCCATTTTGCGAGCATGAGGCCCGACGGGGCACACAAACAGTCCGTTTCCCGACCTCGTTTCTGAAAACCACGTATCTGTAGCGTGCCGAGGGATAGTGGTTGAGAAGGGGGTTGGGGGGAAGCGAGAGGCGGCGCGCGGAAAGCCAACTGCAGAGAGAGAGAGAGAGAGAGAGAGAGAAACAGAGACATAGAGAGATAAAGGGGCGAGGATGAAAGAAAGCAGTATTTGAATACATCTTCTCTGCGTGGGGATCTGCGCGCTGGAAGCAGGCCCCGGGTTCGCCAGGGCTTCAGGCTTCATCCTGCAAATGGACTGTGCGCTGCGGAAGGAGATACACATATCAACCCTTTCCCCCCCCCCCACCTCCATTTTTTTCCCCTCAAAATTCCCTAAGGCTGGCTACTGAAAACCCCACCACAGTCCCCTCCACCCCCCACCACGTGCGAAGGAATCACTCATCCTCAGTCGGCCTTGGTTTCCCCCCTCCCTCCCAGTTCTTAGCATCTTAACATTACTTCACTACAACTATAGTCCTTCAAGAAAAAAAGGGTTTGTCTGTAAAGTCGGTTTACGGACGATAATTTTACGTGATAACGTCATAAGAAAACATTGATGAAAAATTGCACACTTCTTAATTTTCAAATATTATTTACAGTTTTTGCAAATTTAATTTAAATAATTTGTTTGACTATATTCACGAACAATTAGTTATAGAAATAAACTGAAATCAAATCAATGTCAATAAATTGTTAGTTTGAAAATGACGAAATTGGACAAATAAATCAAATTGTTTTTAATTGCTGCTTTTAAAAATCCCGCCCTAACCTGTTTGATATTATAGAAGATTTTCTCGCACGGTGGTTGGCCGGTTCTTGCACGCTCGGCTCAGGTGGTACGTGACAATGAGTCATGCTTTTTCGTGCGTGCAGCTGGCGTTCATCGATTTATAAGACGTTATCACGTCAAAAAAAAAACACATCATGCCAGGCGAGGTTCTGTTTTCGAGACTGACTGTAAAAAAAAATGTTTTTCTTTTTTTTCAAATACGTTCTTTACTCGTGGTACAACCAGCATGGTTTTTGAACATGTCATAATTAATACCTTGCGAGTTAAATAAAAGCTTTTCCTTGATGAAACTGTTATCCTACAATATAATTTTTATGGTCACTAAAATTACTATGAAAAACATAGTAACCTTTATATGTCATTATTTATAATAATAACATACTTAATATGAGCAGATACTATCCTTGCTTATAAAGTAATGACAGCAGCTCTTAAGGCCAACAAGAAAAAAAAATTGTTGTGTTAATTTTTAAACATTTAAACTATATTTTTACCTCGGAGGCATAAGACATTATGTCCAATTTTGTACAAAATGCACTTTTAACCATAAAATTGATCACCGCTTCACGTTAAATTATAGTAGCACACAGCACTAAGATCTACGACGTGTACAAACTTAAGATAATTTGGGTAGAAAATAGTCGAGTGAATAAGTGAGGTAGCATTTAAATTCCACAAACTGCCCTCATGAAAAAAATATGGTATATGTGACGTTGTTTCTTATGCCTCCGAGGTATTTAAGTTACAAAAAAATGTTAATTTCAGTGGTGGTACTTCGTGCAGCGTAAACTGGATAGAGAATACCCCAGAGTTTTGCGTACATTTCGCTTGGGAGGCAGTTGAATTTGCCGGCTGAGGAAAACGTGACGGGCTGTTCCCATCCGTACAGCATACACCTGCGACGGAGCGGAAACATCAACTAGGAACACTGCTTCTTGGATCCCTGAACACAGGACGGCAGCTCAAATTGAATAGCTGGCGCACTCTCATCTTCCCGAAAGGATATTCTGCGATAATGTAATTACATCAGACGTCCCTTTTGTAAAATTTACTTCTCACGCGGAATGAAATTCTCTGAAGATGCCAAGAGGAGCGGGGGTTCCTGGGGAGGTATGATTTTTGGGTAACATTTCGTCTTTGCAGATCAAAAAAAAGGAAAAGGGGAGGTGCAGATTTAATATGTCTATATTTTATCGTGAATTACGACTGCGTCACCGTGCGAAATCAAGATCCTCTTGACGCAAATGAAGCTCTCTTCTGAAAAGCGCCCGAACTTCTTTGAGAAAGGAGGGGTCCGGGAGTACGTGGGGAAGGGGGTGCTAATACCTCGGGCATAAACGCTTCTTTGAATGGATGGGACGTAATATTTCCTCTTTGTTGTACTTGGACTCTTTAGAGGAGAGGTGGAAAGGCATTAGTCGCCTTCTCTCGCCGAAGAAATATGCTCCTCTCTGCTGATGCCAGCCCAGGCATCTTCGCCGTGCCATTCAGCGACCCAATCCACGCAGTATCCCGTCCCTAGCAGCAGGAATAGTGTTCCTATTGGCCAGCGCACTCCCTTCCACACTCTGGCCGGCGCCTTCCGTACGATCAAAGCCTCTTGGAGCTTAAAGCTCAATATGAACCCAGGAAACGTATTAAGTGGTTGTCTGTAAAGTCGGTTTACGGACGATAGTTTAACGTGACAACGTCATAACAAAACATTTATGAAATGATTGCATACTTTTATGAATAAAATTGAATCATTTTGATTGAACTATCACTATTTTGTACGGATACAAAGAAGGAGTGAAATGAAATCTACAGTTTAATTGATAGATTTACTTTTATTTCCACTCATTAATTCAAATACGTTTATTACTTTAACGAACAGATTATTTTAACTATAACTTTTATACATGTCTGCTATTTAACGTCTTCCAATCTGTGTTATTCTGTTAAGGATAGGACGATGATAGGAAAAGTAGGAAACGAATGGGAGTGTTTCAAGTTTAATGTGCCTCGAAAAACTCAAATCGATCATTGTTCCAATCAAGTGTAAGAGAGATAGATGCGGCGCAAGCGTACAATGAGCGTAACGGGACAAAGTGCGTAACGGGACAATGAGTCATCCTTTTTTAGTGCGTGCAGCCGGCGTTCATCGATTTATTAGACGTTTTCACATCAAAATCTAAATCATGATTACGATGACATTTCAATCATGCAAATGCCAGAATAAACTTGAAATTAATGTGAATGCACTGAAAAGAGTATTTCGTCCAAATGTTAACCCCCCTTATAAATGTAACGATAAAAAAAAATAGGTACAGCATGTTAACCACAGAATAAAACTAGTCAGAAGCAATCATAATTTGAGTATAATGCACTTTAAGACAAATTGGTCTTAAAAGACTGTCATGGACATACGACCTTGCTGGATTTAACTGCATGACATTGAGAAATCTTTAAGAAAGAACAAGAAAGTTGAAAACACAAACACAAAAGTAAACCAGTTGAAATCAGCCGATGCCAAAATATTAAACACACAGAACAGAGAGAATTACGTGGAACGAATAAGTCGAAAAAATATCTGACAGCACAGACAGTGGGTTGACAACCACGAGGCAGTTTTAACAATAACATAAAATACAGTCAAACAACAATCCTACACAACACAGTGACAAACAAGACAAACCCAACAATACAAATCTTATAATCTGTACAACACAATGACGACGGCACCAGACGAACACAGGAGCCTTTCTAAGGCCTGTTTCACAAACATGCGGTTCCATTCGGTTCGATTCGTTTTCGGTTTGCAACCGAAAAACGAATGCAGCCCCTTCACACAACACACGGTTCTCATAAGGATCATATTAGTAGAGACCGGAAAAATTCGCGGATTCATTGCGTGACAGTCTAGAATCCAAAAACGTTTGCCTTTTTACTGCATCAGTAATTGGGCCACAGTTCATCTGAATGACACTCGGCCAACAAAAGAAGTATCGAACTACGAGCATCCCAGTTAACAGGTGTCACGAGTCAGTAGCCAATGAGCAGGTGTAATTTTCTCGCGTGCCTAGAGGATCATGGAGTCTATCCTATAGGTCATTGAAATCGCGAATTTTTCCGGTCTCTACATATTAGTTTTTGTGTTCTCTTCCGTACACTCAGTAGCGATCATAGAGAGAAGGAAAGCTGTTGCCATGTTGTTTCTCTATAGAAAAAAAAAACGAAGGAGGAATGCTAGAATTAATTTGGAGCACCCTCTCATCACTTTACGGCAGGAATTTGGAGCATTGTACGCCATTTTCCCGAAGCTTAAGGAGCACGAATACAAACTTTTTAATTACTTCTGAACATATCAGAAAAAAAAGCGACACTTTCATAAAATAGGGATCCACTCGCTATCACGTTAAAACAGAAACTGAACCGCGCGTGTATAAAACGCGTTTACTGCTTTCTGTTCTCTGGAAACACGTGTTCGTATACCTCACAGAAACCTGATGAAACCTGTTCGTGTCGAAGGAGTATTCTATAAGGCACCGAATAGAAACCGAAGCACCGTTTTACAAATTGTCAGCAGCGACCGAAAAAGAACCGAAAACGAACAGAACCGAATGTAATCGCATGTGTGTGAAACAGGCCTAAGGCCGGCGGTCCAAGGCAACCGAAATGAACTGAAAAATATCAGACCGTCTGGGACCTTACACGGCTGAAAGGTCCGATAACAAGAGAAGGAACTGATATGAACATTTTGAGTATTTTAATTGTCCTAATGCCACTTACAAAAATTTTATTCTTTCCTAAAATCACTGTTAGTACAAAAGTAAAAACAAAGTGCATTGCTCATTTTCACAACATAAGGAGAAGGAAATGAAGAAAATGTGGTATGACAACATTTACCGAAACTACATAAGACTAATGACTTTTCACACATCTATATTTGGAATGGACTGTTCCACGAACAAAGTAAAAAAAATACTAAAGGTAATGGCAGAAAATAACTACATCGTTATTATATTTATACTTCATATGCCATATAACTGTGCTTAATCTCATAAAAAATATGTTCAATGTATTCACTATCAGTTTTTAATAACGTAATAACTACAGTTTGTTTACTTGGTGTAATTTTTTTTATGAATATTATTTAAATTTATTATAATTAATGCATTTCTGCGAGTGCCATATTTGTATTAGGAAATACAACACAAACTATATTAGTAAAATTATTCTGCATAATCTGTGGAAGATATTACAGTTACAAGTACAGTAAACTCCCTATTACGAAAAAATACAGCAGACATATATAAATCTGTATTTTATTACAAGTGAGCAAATTTGAACTCTACTGACGAGTGTATTGTGTGCACTATACAGTAAAACACCACAGGCCTTCTCGGAACTCACGCAGTGTCTAATGAAGCCTCTGAGTACGTACAGTACTGTATCCTTGTTACGAAGCAAGTAACGAGCACTTTAATGTTTACATTACTGAAATGTATAGTATGTTAATTATTCAGTAAAATACTAAATTTTTTTGCATCATTTAAAAAATGTATACTGTTGATTGTAACTTTTACTGTACAAAATTTTTTTAGATTTTTAAGTTGAAATTAATGTTTCCTTTTTTTGTTTCCAATTTTCGGCTCTTTTGCGGATTATCCGCGTTTTTCACTTTCCGCGGTGGCCCTGCCACTTAATTTCGCGGATAATCGGGAGTGTACTACTGACTTAAAAGTTGTTTTTTTCGACCGGAGTGTACGACTGCGACAACACGCAGCTCACTTCCGCGCTACCCCAGTCCTGTCCCCGGGCTCCGAGAATGAACGAGATGACGGGGCGGTGAAAAAGGGGGGGGGGAGGGGGGTAAGGGGAGAAGAACGCTGACTTATCGTGGCAAGTGCTACCAGAGAAGGTGGTTGAGCGAGGAGAAGGAAGAAAAAAAAAATTAGGGTCGGGTGGTGACTGGGGAGAAGGAAAAGATAGCGGGTGGCGGGGAAATACTAAGTGTGGAAGAGAAAAAGGGGGGTGGGGGGAGAGATGAAGTTCAATAGGACGAGGAATACGGGGTGTAAAGTTTATGGGGTCGAAATGGAGACGGCGTCGGCTCGTGAAATATGTCAGGACGAAGGCGGGGCTCCACAGTGTGTGTACATGTGTGTACGTGCGGGCACGTGCGTGGAACCCTTTTTCTCCGGCCATCCGTCTTTCTTTTTTTTTCTTCCTCCGCGCACACGTTTCCATCTCTCCTTCTCTCTCTCTCTTTCTGCCCGCTAGTTTCTCTCCGTTACTAGGGTGGGGGAGAAATCGTACAAAGTCAGAGGCAGCCGGCGCCCCGGACAAGACAGGTCGTGCCAACCCTACAAAACGTAACAAGTTCCGCCAACTGCCGCGGCAGATTCGACCTTAAATCGCCAAAGGTCTGCCCGGATTCAAGTGCAAATGCTGGGATCTTGCGACCCCTCATACGCAGAATTGTTTTCTTTGATACTTTTACAAACGATTAGTAGGGAAAACCAGCTAAGGCTATGGTTATTATTATTTTTTTTTGCATATATTGAACACATTTTTGGAAACAATACTGAATATTTACTGTCACGCTTACGAAAATTGGGGTAATGTTTTATATTTCGATTGATTTTTAAATACAAGTAAGAATTTCCTATGTAATCCAAAATTAAAAAAAATGATTGGATTTTTTTTTTGATTATGCTTATTAATGTGCGCAGTTAACACTGTAAAACTTTCTAGGGAACTGTTTAAAAATAATTTAACTAATGTATGTACTGAAAAGAAAAAAACACAGCATAGTCTAAATGTCCGGGCAAGTATCTGAACCCAGTATTATTGTGAACATATTTTTATTTTGTTGCGGTATATTTACTTCCATGTAAATGTAAAAATTGACAAATTTCTGTAATATTATATTATTATTTTAGTACTATTTGCAAAAAAAAATACAGTGTACTTTATTTGGGCATATGATGTACTTATGTACTACAGTAATTCGGACGGATAGTATTTTTGGCCTCTATAAATCATATTTTGAAGCTTAACAAGCTATCTTTATAAAAAAATAAACTTTACCCCCAAAATAAAAATTAAGATATCACATTTATAAATTCAATAGCAATGACATATATTCATGGAAATTTATTTTTGTTTCACATTTACTTAGCAATTTGTTTTTCGGCTTTTAATTACTTTGATGTGTTGCCACCCCAAATTTTTTTAAATTAAATTAGTTTACGACTGCAACACATTTTGTAATGGTTGCAGAACTTTGTTCAATTAAACATTATCCAGACACTTTATTATTTTTTCATAAATCAGTTCAACTTCAAAGGCGTATACCATCCTTGGGAATCATTTTAATATTTAAGTCGTGATGAATCTGCAGCCGAAATTTTTCGGTTGAATTCAGATTCATTCTGTGTGCAGAGTCAGAATGTAGAGTCAGAATGTAGAGTCAGAATGCAATAAAACATTTTACGAGCGGGTGCAACTGCAAGATCGATCTTCACAATTCGACTATTAGTACTTATCCTCACCTTTGTGACGGGAGAGCACAGACTATAATCTTTTTAACACAAAACATGTAGAACTTGATTGGCTCAGAAATGTTGAATCACTTAACCTAACCGACGCTTTGAAACAGCCCTGTAAAGGTTATTTTTGAAGTTATACTTCTAATGCGACTTTCAAAAAGTTGCGTTAAACGTTTAACGCTACCATGGAGAATAACGCTACCATGGAGAATAACGCTACCATGGAGAATTATTCGTGCGTGCAGCCGGCGTTCATCGATTTATTAGACGTCACGTCAAAATGAAAAATGAATATTAAATTAAGAAAATAATAAATATTTAAAAAATGAATAAACTTAAATTTATTTTTTAAATTTATTTTTAATTTATCTATTTTCTTTTAAAATATTAAATAATCAATAATAAATATTTAAAATTAAGAATCTTATAATATTTAGTACAAATTATGTCACATATATTTATTATTCTCTAAATTTTATTTATTACTTTTTTTCAAAATTAAATTGAACTTTATTGAGGGTGTTGACAATCTTTTTTCCAGCCATTTTAATATTTAACTGTAATTAATTATTTGCAAGCAATTAAAAACTATTTTTTAATGATTCCATAGAAGTATAACTTCTCACGCGCGTATATAAGTACATGCACCCATTTTTTTTTACGCAAATTGGAAAAACCAAAATTGAAGAATCGGTAGGAACCCTTCACCGTACCTATATGAATAACAAACACTACACAAAAAAATTGTGAGGCGAGTCTTTAAGTACTCGCTTGGTAACAAGCGAATTTAATGTGTTCCAATTTTGCAAATACACGTATAACACGAAAACGGACACGAAATTTAATGGAGAATTCTTTTAAAATAATGTCGAGTGTGATAAATATGTACGCAAATTGTATTTTCAACTTCGTTTTTATAAACCAGACACCACGTACTCTTCCCTCCCGGTTTGCTAGAATTTGCTGCCGAATATCGTCAACTATCAAATCATTTGAGTTGCAGAGCGACAGGTTAAACTATATAATGAAATGACTACGATAAACGTGAAAAAGACTTTAAAAAAGAATACTAAACACCGGCTTTGCACCTGATTTTCCACACGTAATTGTATCATCACGTTAAAATTCGTCAAACAGTCAATACTATAAAGATTCCCTTTGGCTTTGTGAACTTTGATTCGCTCCATCTGCCACAGATTACAGAACCGTAGTTACACATTTCCGTTCCATGCGACTTCCGTTCCATTCACGTTCCCAATGTCGTATACCGAGAGCTAAGATGTTCCTATGCATAATAATCCTCAAATGGTTTTGTTTAAATTTGTAAGTTGTAAGTGTACCTACTTGTTGCTAGTAAGTTTATTAGGGGGCAAAAATAGAGAGGGTGAGACAGAGAATTCAAAACATTCACAAGTCTTATCAAGAAAATACTTTCATTAAGAGTGCATTTACTCGCGATCCAACAACCCTAAATCTACCTGTTAACAATTTAATAAAAAAAAGTATGTATTGTCAGACACATCGTCTAGTTTCGCGCAGGAAAACTCATGCATCTAGGATGCTACGGACGAAGAGGAATTGCGACGAACACCATTCTCTTCGTTATTTACGACTGTTGTTGGATATCACCAAAATTTTCTCTTTCTTCTCTTCTCCCCCCTTCTTTTTATTTATTCCTTGCGTGGCTCTTCCGCGCTCGTCGGTGGCACGAAATTTATCACACTCTCTCTCGAGCAAGTAGAGGAGAAAGGGAAGGAGGAAAATATGAAGAAGAAAGGACAATGTGAGACAGTGCTTCGAGAGCTGTACATAAAGACTTCCGTCGCAGAAAAATACGACAGCTTTTTTTTTCTTTATATATATGTAAGTTTTCATATGGAATACGCGTGTGGTAAAATTTATTGTTACACCTTTTTCTTCCGGAAAAAAAAGTAAGCAAGGGAAGGATACTTTACTTCTCGTAATGTCTACGGCAGTCAGAAAACGGGGCATGATAAACAATATATTTTTAGTACGAAAGGGGCGTGTCTCGAACTGATCCTATTCGTGTCTGCAAAGAAAAATCTATCAGGTTGCCCATAAACTCTGCATGTCCATGAAAGTTTCACATACAATAAAATAATTAAATTTACTATCCCTGGCCCTGATTACATAATCTCAAGTTTTCCACCATTAATACTGTTCATCGGAGACATATTTCTTGAATGACTTCTTCATGATATCACTGTAGAATTTTTTTATACTTTTACAAGGAAAATCCTTGAAAACTCAGTTGCCAACGATATCACGTGTTAAAATGCAATGCAGAGTTTTGTAAAACTACAAATAGTACAAAGCTCTGACTTATAAGTGATATCGTTGGCAGCTGAGTTTCCAAGGGTTTCCCTTGTAAAAGTACAAACCATTTTTTTCCAATTTATTTTATCCATGAATATTTTGCAACATATGATATTTAAATAAAAGAGTTCATGTATGATAAAAATACTATTTGGGTTTAGCTAAAAAAAATTATGTTCCCGCTGTATAAATTTAAGGAAATTAGTCCCCTTTCCCATGGAGTTTTAATTTTTCTTTCCATAACTTCTATTTTGTACTATTCATACAAACGTTTTGCACGACAATTTATAAATAATATCCTCCCAAACTTTTGCACTTAGTTATCATCTGATATCAACGCCATGCGACTAAAACTATAGTGATAGTTGGTCCAGTCAGCAAGTGCGTTGACGTCTACATGTGCCCAAAGCCTGGTTATATGCCGCATGGAACTAGAAAAAAAGAAGGAAAACGTTTTGAAGCTGCGGGGAAAAAAATTGATCATACAATATGGCATGTGCCTAATTTCCTTAAGTTTTTTTTAATAGCTATTTGCCAGCTAACTGAAAATTATGCTCGAAGTTAGGTGAGTTCCTCTTCTGAGAATAATATTTATATCACGGTCATAAAAAAATAACTGATCGTTGAAAGAATATTAATTTTTAATTATGCGGAAAAAAACTGTCGAAGTATACACAATAGTTTTCAAGTGATTTTTTACTCAAGCTGAAACTATAGAAAACTCTAAAACAAACAATAATTTCCGTTCAGTATTCGTTGCCACTCTAGTGCATATGTAATAAAATTTAGAATTACGTAAGATGGTCTAATTGATTATTTTCTTTTTTTATTTATTTAGAATAATTTTTTATTTATTTGTTGGGGTGACAAGGAGATGAAATTAACTCTTGATTTTTTTAAACCAGAACTCTTTGTAGTATAATTTTATTGTTATTAAATTGTATGTTTTTATTATTTAATTTAGGTTCTGCAAACATTTTGTTCCGATAATTACATGAATACCATGGAAACCTGTTGCCATAAAAAATGTTGATCGAGTGTCAATAATTCCTTCAGGAGGTGAAACTATTTACTTTAAAAAAAGGAGACAGAATTCCTTATCAAAGCAGAAACGAAGAACTACTCGACCACTTTAGGTTTCGTTGGATCTTTAAAGCACCAACGCGAAGAAACATACACAAAAAAAGTTTTTTTTTTTGTAATTTGACAAAAGATTCCGTAGTAAAACTTATAAGCATACCATTTTGTTGTACGAATTAAACAATTTATTGTGGCATTACATCTGCATATATAAAATACGTTGTTCGAAAAAATATACCGAATATTACTTGTCCACTTACAAAATTTGGTGCACAATATTAAAATTTGATAATGTTTAATACAAACATAATTTTTTTAGAACAATGGAAAACAAAATTGAATATTCAACAGCTGGCCTTCATTTTGTTTAAGAATGCTTATTTATGTGCGCACTTAAAACTGGAAAGCTATTCAGGGGTCGGTTTACAAATAACTAACTAATGCAGCTACTGGGACAACATAAACCTTAAATGCCCGGGAAATAATCCGAACCCAGTTTACCGTGAACCATATTTTGTATTGATAAGGATGTTTTCATATAAATGTGCAAATTTTCAAATATCTGTAAATTTTCATGATTATTTCAGTTTCTTTTACATAAGAAGTGTCCCTCTTGAGCCTCTTACGTGGACGGGGCAGGATACAGCGAAACCGACAGAATGCAAAATGGCGGAACTTAGTAGAATCCAATATGGCGGTATCCAAGACGGCAGAAATTTTTGGAAACAAAATGGCGAATGTGACGTCATAATTTAAGATGGCGTAGAGGTCAGGATAACAAAATGATTGCTGTGGTGTCTAAATCCGAGGTGACGGTTTCAAAGATGGCTACCAGAGGTTGAGGTCATCCAAGATGGTGGCCGTGACATCACCTCCAAGATGGCGGACACTCGGCTCCGGCCGCCGGATCCGGAAATGAGAGGTTACCACGGGACATTGCCATGACGTATTTGGGGCGAAGCGTCCATTAGGAGCTCAGCGGATGAGGAATAAAAATAAGTGCGAGACGGTGAAAGGAAACAAAAATTGCAGAAAAATATAAGGCAGATGGATTGCCGAGCCCGAAGGGTTGAAACTTTTCTTGCTGCGCCTCGCCTGGCTCGTCATAAATAAAAGTGAACTTTCCCCGTCGTAAAAGCAAAAGAGAAACTCTAAAAGAATGGCTTGTCTGCGAACATTCCGCACGGCATCTCAGACATAACATTAGAATGAAAGCTATTGTTTTAGTACCTCTGTTAAGCCAACTGTTGTTTAAATTTAAGAGTTATTTGGAGCCTCGTAGGACCTTTTACAGAAAAAGGATGACAAGGTTGACATATAAGCATTCAGCAAGCGCATATTAACCCTTATGACTGGCGCGCGCAGACCTTCTAAAATAAATATGTGACAAAGAGTATTCAAACCTGAATCTTCATTGCGACAAATTAAATGAGTAGGGCAGGCATTTAAAGACTGTTTGTTATATGGTATGCCCACTTCAGGTGTTTCTTCCTTGTGATTGGTGACCGTCTGCCTTATTTGGCACGGACCATACAGGACGCGTTTGCTTCCATGCTAAACTATTGTGATTAGTATGCCAACAGTAGACTTGTTTCTGAAAGAAACTTTGAATTTGTTTCTGAACGTCATTTTTGTTGCAAACAACCGAGGAAGTATTTAAGATAGAGCAATAAGCGTCTGAATTATATTTAATTGAATGAAGTTCTAAACTACGTGGTAAAATTATTTAATGTAAATAATTGGGAGTAGTAATGTCACAAAAATATTTATAAACAACGGTAATACCCCCCAATTATGGTAATAAAATCATTTTAAGACAGCGATATGTTCTGCTGTGATAGTAACACTTTGTTTAAATCAGCATCATCCATCAGACGCACAGTTATCTATCTTAAACAGATTCTCTATTTTTTACAATAAAATTGGCGTTCAACTCCAACTTCAAAGACGTATACTAGCCATGAGACGCACTTCAGACAATAAGTCGTATAGACGTTTTCAACTTATTTTGTTGTAATGAACATTGAGAAAAAGTTTGTCAGAAGAATTCAATTACACCTGTTATACATATATAAGTTAAATTATTACCTTGGCTCGATAGGTACGGACAAAACATTATTTGTAAAAAGTAGCCAGATAAAAAGTTAGTTGCAGGCTTTTCGGAGTACATATCTATATAGGCTCCCACTAAATGAAATTTCCTATAAAAAGAAACCTTTGTAACAAATTCTTGTGACAAACCATGGAAACTTAGAAAATAAATTAAAGGGTAACTGGAATTCATCACACATGTAAGAATAATGGTGGCACAGTGAGCGTATACCCCATTTCCCTATAAAAAAAACATATACATACCACAATAATAAAATGAAGCTAAAGGGGAAAAATTAAAAGTTAAGTGTTTAGAGCTACGTTTACCGGGAGGCAGAGCATAAAGGTGGCGTTGCTATTTCTAGAGTATATATTTCCACCTTAAAGAGCAAACGTAATCTCTGCAGGGCTTTCGGTATGTACACGTATTGCTTATTGGTTGTGGTGTAGTAGCAATGTCACGTTTTGTGTTTTCGCTAGGAATATGTATCCGGATGCGTAGTTTTCTGAAAATCCCTATCGCTCTATGAATTTAGGGATCTCCAAACTTTCCAGAAATAAATTAACTTCGATGTTTCAACAGTTAACATCAGCCACTTTTCAAATTGTTTTCTTTTTGAGTAAAATTTTATTTTCAGCGCTAATTTTGAATAGTTTTTTTGAACTAGAATTACAAATACAGTATCATGTATACATACCCGGTAAACGAATCCCTCAATTTTTCGAAATACACCTTAATTTTTCCAATTATATTCAGAATTAAGCATACATAAGTAATAGCTAATAAAATGAAAAACACTAAGCACGCTACGATATAACTGCTGAGTTGGTGGTAATTTTATTTAGAGAGGGAATGTGAGGTGAGAAAAAGTGCGAAGGATTGGTCGAAAGCTAAAATATGCTAGTTATGAAATGTATATTCCAATTGGCTTTACAAATGTGGAGTACTAAATGAGAATACTTCATTCAAGGAATTTTTCAGCAGATCACTGCACTCAGCAGAAAAACCGAAAGGAGTTTTTCACTTTCCATGAAGTAAAAACCTGAGCTCTGGCGGGCGACTTGAGAATTACGAGAGCTAGGGTTGTCTCGTCCAGCAACAGAGGGGAAACCCGAACAATGGCCGCCAAAGAGCTCTCCAACTTCATGAAATAGTAGAAAAAGCTCCCAGTCCAAAGTAGAAAAAGGTCATTCGGTAGTTCGAAATTTATTACAGACGAGTGTACATCATGAATCATGTGCAAAATTCAGTAGCTCAACTTCCAACATATTTTTTTTTTTTTTGGTGAAGAACTTAATGTATGTTGGCTTACGAACCTTCAAATAAAAAAAAAAGAAGAAGAAGAAGAAGAAAAGAAATTCGTGAATCAGGTGGTACTCGAATATGACGACCGTGTGATGCTCTGCGGATGCGTGGAATTATAGCAACAGATCTGCCCCAGATAGGACACTAAAATGCGTTACTTAAAAATAAGGGACCGGCCGTGTCCTATTTTTAACCTTTGAATATATATACTGTATAGAAGTCGCGAGTGGATAGGATTTACTCTACGTTTTTCAGGAGCGTATGATGAGCAGCTTGGGAACTTCACCGCTGCAGTGCGCTACCGTAACGCCCTGTATCGTCTTGGGTTGTTATTTACACGTTAGAGCGCAGCACTGTCACCCGCTGTCATCACCCCCGCACCGACAACCCAACATTCACTGCAGCTCAAGGTCGTTCAACGGGAGTTTGTGCGTAGTGATGAGAGGTGGGGTAGAGGGTGGGTGGGGGACAACGCATGTTTGAGGGAGGGTGGGGAAGGGGTGTTTGAAGAGTTCGACACTTGTCCGCTAGGGACCACCACAAGTCAATGCCCTAGAGATGGTGGCGATTGCGGCGGTGAATTAACCAACTACCTCAAACCGTATTAGAAATTTTAACCTGGGCTGGCGACTTCTATACAGTATATATATTCAAAGCTTGTACTAAGAATACGGTTAGGGTACATGTGCAGCATATTCGACACATAAACCCTTATATTTGTGTTTTGGAGTACCAGCCTACGAGCTGAGGTAGTGGTTGCCGGCTCACTTCTGTGTGGTCTTGGCATCAACCACCCTATCGAAATTTGTTTTTGCACATTCGCGATATTTATGGAATAAATATCTTGAAAACAATACTACTCACAGAAACTGCGGAAACACAGTAATTTAACTAGTGAGTGACATGTTACCTATAGTCAGGCGAAAATTTCAATCATAAGTATTTGCAGAATAAACTTATATGATGTCGCAGAAATTAAGAACAAAAAGTAATACGCGGAGATGATACGAAGATAAAAAACCTCGGAAATGCAATAACTCACCATTGTGGGTGAAGCGGAGCCCTTAAATATTATCAGCCCATCTTACCTTAGAGTTGAATATCATAGGTCTGTATTGTAAGAATTCTCGTCTTACCAGCGATCGCTATAACTTGCCATGTACTCACCCTCTGAAACAGAGAAAGAAAAGAAAAAAAATAACAAATTCCTTTTCGGTTCGGCCAAAATGCTCAGGTGGATATAGAAAGTTACAATTTTTCTTTCGGAACATTCTGGAAACTTCCAGAAAATGCTAAAAATTGTGGAACATGGAGTTAAACAAGATGTTAAAAATAAAACACCCTATATAAATTTCCATCAAACATTTTCGCATTTTCTATGCAGTCAAAATATTAAGATTTTTTTATTTTATTTTAATGTTCCCAGTAGTGTTATAAACAAAACTTTAGAACAAAAGTTGTTTGATAATCGATTCTCTTGTACATGATTTAAAAAAAATTTGTTTGAATAAAACTTCAATTAAAATATAAAATTATGTGCCGATTTTCGTAAAAAGAACTCATAATTATTATAAAAAACATTTTTCATTTATGCAAAAAAAAAAAACCATAGCCATGTGTTATGTAAATTTACAATATCGTTATTGCAGTATTACAAACTATTTTCTGGCAACTTGTTTTCAAAGGCATCTTTGGTAAAAGAACAGAAATATTTTTCCTGTTTGTAAGTAATGTTTTCCTGTTATAGCAATTCCCTCATTTAGAAATCATAAGGGAAAATACTGAGGATGTTAAAATGTTTTCAGTCTATGTATGGTGCTAAATTTACTTTGAAATCTCTGTATTCAGTTAAAAGTGCTTAATTTGATAAATATAAAATTAATTCCTAAAGCTTCTAAGCGACAAAAGTATGGATAATATTTACCACCAACGCTAGTATTTATGATTTGCATTGTTTGAACGTTTTTTTGCGCCATTTTGTGAAATGGTGAACTGTTTATTTTATATTTGATCTATTATTAGTTTTTAATGATAGCCAACAGACATTGTCTAAAACAGGCTGGGACTATACAAGTAAAATAAAACAGAAACAAACACAAAAATAGTGAGTAAATAGGCCATCGTGCAAATACACAATGTTGGAAATAAATACAATAAATTAAACATAATAGAATTAAATAAAAGTCTGGGCCACCAGGAATGTGAATTAACAAAAAAATAATAATATTAATCGTTAATAATATCAGTAAAAAAATTCTAAACAACTGTAAAGTTATAGTATTAAACCTAGAGTTCGGAAAAATTAGTGGATTCATTTCGTGTAACGCTAGAAGACAAACACGTGTAACGTCATGTGGCTTCTGTGGTTGGCTCGAAATTTGTCTGAAGGACTCTGAGCCAACGGAAAACCTACAGCCAAAGAAGTGTCGAATCGCAAGCTTTCCTGCTGACAGTCAGTAGCCAATGAGAAGGTGGCATTCGCCCGAGTATGAAGGGGATTGCGGAGGCTATCCCAGAGGTAACTTGAAACCGCGAATTTTTCCAGTTCCTAGTTATAACATTTTTGCTAATGTTACAAACGTAAATGCAATTCTGTAATAAATATCTAAAACAAAGAATAAATAATTTTATAAATTGATCAAAATATTTACTACATTTATATTATTCACATCGCTGCGATCCGCCATGTCGACCCTGCCAAGGTCTCTGTCACAGTTTCACTTGCTTGTTGTCTGGCGTGGAGTTTCACTGGAGGAGTAAGGCGGTGAAAAAAAAAGAGTGGCTTTTACGCCAACAGCGGTTGGCATAACTGCATAGAAACTAAAGTTGCAGAAAGGAAATAATCTTTATATTTAGAGTTGTCTTTATAAAGTGTAATTTACATGTACCGACAAATGTCACACAAAATGTTTAAACAAACACATACCAACATTATTATAAATAAAATTTCAAAATTTCAATAGAATCACTTTCTGTCTTGTAACCTTCTAAGGAGGGTACATCGAAACTAAGACAAAGTTTTTTTTTGTTTCCAGTTTTATGCGTAGCAGGTTTTATGTTAATTACGTGCACTAAGGCATAGTGTTTTAAAAAGGGAAATACGCTTGTTAATTTCCGCTTCTTAAGAGTGGGGGGGGGGGAGGATAAAATTTCAAAACTTTTTTTTTTTTTTTAATTTTTAAAGTGAAACTGAGCCAGCGCCGATTAAAAGTTTTCCCTCTGCAGGGGGGCCCGGTAGCGAGCATAAATAAACCAAGACTGCAAAGTGGGAAGTGAAGTGAAGACAGTCGCGCCGGCTTGCTTCCAGAAGCGGCCATGTTCCCGCAGGCATCACGCACATTACAGGGCCCGTTACAGCTATCGCCCCTCGCGGACTAAACCTCCCGCAACTACCTTGCGAGGCTCTACAGGCCTTCGCGGACGAGAGTGGACTAAGGCTCATTCTCAGACATCAGGGAAATGCACAGATAGCATGAGGTCTTATTCTAGACGATTGTAAAAGGGAGGGGGGCGAAGCTAAATGTGAACTACGCGTAACAATATGGCGGCCGTTTATCCATAGAGATGTATCAGCTGTACCTGTACTGGAGGTTAAATAGGAGAAAAAAAAGTCAACTCTTATCATTGCATTTGTATTATGAACATTATTTATGGACTTCTGATGTGTATTAAGATATTGTTACGAGTATAATGCGGGGAGAACTGGGTTCGTAAGGGATAGCCCAATTAAGTTTTATTAATTACTAGAGACCAGCAAAATTCGCGGTTTCGATGACATTCAGGACAGACTGCACATACCCCTGTACACTCGGGCAAGCAACGCAAGTTCATTGGCTGACAACTTGTAAGTCGTCTCGGCTGGTTTGTCTGTGATTCGATCCTTCTTTGGTTGAGGGTTTATAAATGGTTGAGATTCGTCCAGATGAACAGTAAGCCAATAGCAAAATTATCTGAGAGGTATATGTGTTTGAATTCTAGCCTATTACCGAATGAATCCGCGAATTTTGCAGGTCTCTATTAATTACTAATATTTTCATTATTAATAAATTATTGTCCTTAAAAAGTCTAATCACCAATCACATGCACTTTAAAATATTTACTCGTAAGTCACTCAATGTCTGTCAAGTTCCACAGTTCGCACTCCTCACTGGAGCTGGTCTCGACAGTGATTCGCCCCTTTACCTCGCGCCTGTCCACACACACACAGTCTCGCGCCACTCAGTCGCACTCTCTCGATCCCGTCGCTCCGTCGAGAGGAGGGGGGAGGGCCTCTCACCCTCCTTCGCCGATGTCGCACTTCCCTTCACTCTCGGAACTCCCGCGGAGGCCGGCGTCGTCGCTTATATACCCGTGGCGTCCTTCTCGGGCGGACGACTGCGGCTGTGACGTGTCGCGTCATTCCCGGGCCGACCCCGACGCCCGAAAAGGTCCAGAAAGGCGGCGTTTGTTCGCGCCACTCCGCACGGCGTCCTCGGGGGAAACCCCGCAGAATTCCCGGGCCGCCTATAAAGTGTCAGTGACAATAGTCCGAGGCGTGACTGCGAGGGGGGGGGGAGCGGAGGGGGATGGGTAGCGAGGACCCGTGTAATCCCGCCTAGCACGCGTGGCATGCCTGACGTCAGCGCCCATGCGGCCCGGGGGGGGGGGGGAAGCGCTGTTTAGGCCCGAATTCAGAGTTGACCTTCGAAAGCGCATCCAACTCTCATTCATCTGGCAGACTCTCCACCTCTCATACTTCAAAAACGTTTTTCGAATGACTGCCAGCTGAAAGCTTGTTCCCATCCACTTTCAGTGAAGATCTGGCAACATGGCACAAAAATTTTCTTAGATCAAGTACTTGGAGTGTGTGTGGAAAAGCGCCCTATTTCATTTCGATTGTCTTTTGTTTGCTCTCCCGCTGAAAATAATATTTTGTTTGGATTGGACACGAGGTTAGGTTTACCAGACACTGATAATAAAAAAGGACGACATTCATCTCGCAAAAGGAGGACATTTCACTAAAAAGGAGGACAATATATATATATTTTTAAAAAGCCATGAATTAATTACAATGGAGTACGATATTTTACAATGTTTTGGCATTTAATACAGTTTCAGTATAAAGAATCAAACAAACTACGCATATACAGCATATTAAAAACACGTGCTTCTGCATGTGCTGCTACCTGTCAAGCTGTCATAGTACTACTTACTAGTGGGATGACTCTGCGGACAGCGCGCGCTTTACCCAGAGTGTAACTGCAGGAGTTATCTCACTTTATAAAAAAGCCGGACATTTTGGAGCATTAAGGAAAATCCGGCCTGACGCAAAAAATACATAAAAAGGAGGACATGTCCTCCTTTTGCCGGACGTCTGGTAAGCCTACACGAGGTTGAGAAATTTTCTTTAGATGGATACGTTGCCTAAAATTATAGTGTTTTCTCCAGATGAAAAAGCGATTATTTTTGATCTCGTGAGAAAGCACAAAACCGTAATCGAAAGAGAGAAAAAAAAACAGATGCAGTTTCTTACAGAGAAAAAAAATTGTGTTTCGAACCCTTGATCCCGACAAAAATCAAACGGGTCTGCTAAATTTCTTATATACCTTTGCGGAACTGGATTTTCATTTTTAAGATCATCAAAAAATTCAAAAACCTCGTCAATGTGATTTGGAAATTCATCCAAATCTTCTGCCATCGCTACAAAACACGTGTCTGATGCACACTTTGCGGGCGAAACGATTTCTTTAAAAACGCATATTTAATTCCAAAGCATATTTTACATATCTGCCATATGACAAAAATGTTTTAAACAATTACAAACATACATGAACACGTTTTTATGTGGGAATTATATATTAAAACCATCAACTGCTCCGCCGATTTTCAACTGAACAGGCATTCGAATGAGCTTCAGACCACATTCACTTTCAAGTGGTTGGCTCTCCTTATCCAGCAGTCAAACAACCACTGAAAAACGTCTCTGCCGAGCAGCTTCAATGGAAAAGCCTTTCGGTGTGTGGATAACCGTCGAAAGAGCTCTCTGAATTCGGCCCTTAGACTCTCTGGAAGGCCCACTCAGGTACCTGACATGCGTCGGGGCCTTTCCTCCTAGCACGCATGCAACAGTACTGTCACAGTAATATTTTTTGTACAATTGTCTTCCGAGCAGCTAACTACAATCGTTAATAAAAGCAGG
Organism: Bacillus rossius redtenbacheri; assembly: GCF_032445375.1. Classification (NCBI taxonomy): domain Eukaryota; kingdom Metazoa; phylum Arthropoda; class Insecta; order Phasmatodea; family Bacillidae; genus Bacillus; species Bacillus rossius. The sequence continues at coordinate 7,594,376 of NC_086341.1, read as the reverse complement.
CCAGAACAGCTTATACAAACATAAACAAACGTTCGCCATATTGATATGTGAAAATAAGATCAAATTGGGGGAAAAAACGACTTCGCATATGACGGCTAATGCCCCAACTGTATTCTTTCCTAATCTCTGCTCGTTCTACCATGAAACGGAATTGGAAAAATAAAATCATTCCTGATTCGAATTTTTTTTATGGTGATACCATCTTCTATGGTTTATTTTTTTGAAATTTTAATTTATTAAAGCAGTTTTAATTACGTGCAATGCCTTGTCGAAGATAAAATTTCTGAAATAACTTATCCATAAATATTATAATTTAAATGTCAGTGATTACCAGGCGTATTTCATTATTTAAAGCGCTACGTTTACTATTCGTTTCTGTATATATATACAGAAGCTCGCAAGAATGCTTTCATATTTTTCACACGTCCGAGTTCTAGGCCTAGCATGCTCGAACTGCTTACTCGACCAACGTAAACGAGGCTTAAGTTGTCACTGGCTCTTATATAAGAGCCAACAAATCACAGCCAGGTAAAAAAAAAAAAGAGAGGCTGCAGACGTGGAGAAAGTGCATTGAAGCTTAGCGAGCGATCAGATCATCCCGCGACAAATTTTTATCATTTCTTGCAAATCTGGAGACAAGGAAAATTCGCAGGTTCCTTTACGACAAGCGAAACTTCAAACACTCGCATGTTTTTTTTTTCACGAGGTCTTCAATCGGACCACAAGTTGTTCGACACGTACTGAAGGGGAAAATACAAGGGTACAGTAAACATTAATTACAGCAACTAGGGGCAACAAGTAAGGAGAGTCACGCCACTATCCTCGTGTGGACAGTTGGGACAGTACATGGAAGAGTTCTAGAGCTATTGGTCGGAAGAGTCGAGTGGGAGAGGCACGTGTGGATAGTAGCTCGCCTACTGGCATCTGTCCTTTCCCCCACCACTGCACTTCCCTCAGCACGGCACTTCACCTGTGTGGACCAGAGTCAAGTGGAGAAACTAGCGAGCTGGTTCACAGACGCGTGTCCCTCAGTTCACTCCAGAAGACGAGCTGGTCACAAACAAGAACTATTAAAACATACGTAGAACTGCACCGCGGAAACGAATGTGTGTGGACCACTTTACAGAAACAAGGAACATGTAACTGACGCATACGAAGATAATTGCACTCTCCATTCCATGCTCTCATGAAAAGTTCTCCGTGCCTCTTGCAACAAAGATTTTGCGCAAATTTTTTTTTTTTTTTTCAAACATTCTCTTACAGCACGACGTCGAACTCGATTGCGTGTTACTTTCTGGAAGCCACTTATGTACTGAACAATCCCATTTTTTTTTAATCCTGTGCCTGGACAGCTACTCCACCGTGTATAGACTAGCAGAGTGGTCAGGAGAGCTCACTTGCCCTAGTTGCTATCCCTAGGGTCAGGCTTTTTCGCGAATAAATCTGAACGCCTATTAGACTGCAACAAAGTACACCCGCACCAGGAGTTTCTTCCTTGTGATTGGCGGCCGTCTGCGGGAGAAGTCGTTGCCTTGTTCGACCGAGCCACTCAGGACGCGTTTGCTTTCACACTAACTCACTGTGATTGGTGTTGTAACAATCGATATTGACCTGAAAGAAACTCCCCCAATCACGAGACACAGACCGATGCTACAGTGTTTTAATTTTCAGCTAGCCTCGGAATCTTTTCGCGAAATATGCATGCCCCTAGCTATCCCGTTTACTTTATACGTGGAATCGCCACTTGGGGTACACCAAACCGGTAAAATTTAACGGCCACATCAGATTCAAGTTATTCAAAGACAGCAGCCAATGCTCGAAAGACTCAGGGTTGAGAGAACAACGGTTCGTTTCACGACCCTGAAGATGCATGTTGCAATGAAGAACGATAAGTTTGCACAAGACATACACCACTTCGACGCGGTTCAACATTGAAAGCGAAGCTATTCCATCGGACAATGGCCGCGAAAGCCTGCAATACATAAACTTATCAATTCTAGCCTGTATGCCTTTGGACCCGTAATATTTCAGGGTCTCTTTCCGACAACCGAACACGGCGTGGCTGCTTATTCCTTGGGGCATGTGCTTTTTTTCCCCCCGAAATTTCCTCATCGCTCATTATACTTCCAAAACTTAAGCCCCTGCTTTCAATTGTTTTCTTGTAATGGCGGTCGTGTGCGAGAGAAGATATTGATTACCCTGTTTTGCCGGACCATTCAAGACGCGTTTGCTTTCGCACTGGATGGCTATGATTGGTGTTCTGACACGAAACAGCTTGTTTTAACACACAGCTGCTGTGGAAATATTTTTTGCGAGAAAAAAACACGGTTCTAAGGATAAAACTGGAAGCACGATTGAAAAATTAACACTATGCAGTAGGTCGTGATCACAAGATTTGACCGCCATGTTATCGAAAACCTACGCATTCACAAGAGCGCACAGGGCGGTCGTCTGCGTGGGAGGGAAAAGAAAATATATTTTATTTATGTTACGGACGCATGGTGCATCAGCAGATGAGATTTGAGTAGAATACGTTTTCGGAGGGACTATGGAGCTGTTTATGATCATCACTAAAATTGTGGAAAGATTTTGTCAAGATATTACAATTCTCAGGTGTATGTAATTCCTGCCAAATAATTTATAGGTTGAAAAAACTGTACACAAATTGCTGGTCAGATGTCGTGGGATAATCACTTGTTAGTAAATATAGTTATTTATTGCACCGCGGAATTTCATTGGGCTGAACTCAACAGTAAGATTTCAATCGTTAATCGATTTCAAAGCACTCACTTATGTTTAGAGACCGGAAAAATTAGCGGGTTCAATGACCTTCAGGATGGACTCCAATATCCTCTAGACACTCGGGCAAATGCCTACTGTTCATTGGCTGCTGACATGTGAGTCGTCTCGACTGGGTGGTCTGTGATTCGACACCTGAGTTAGGGTCTCTAATTGGCCCTCAGTCCTCCAGATTAACAGTGAACCAATTGCAGAAGCAGCACTAAGATATAATTATTTGAATTTTTGGCAAAAACACGAAATGAACACGCGAATTTTTCAGGTCTCTATTTATGTTTTTTTTTTTTTTAATTGTGAACCCAGTCAGGACTTAGTACGCTGTTGCCCTCAGGAGCGGCGGGCGATATTCATGGCTCGTCCCGGCGGTCTCTACGGGAATACTCTCCGCTCCTGCAGGGGGTCGAGGAAGAAGAAAGGGGGTAGAGCGGGAGGATTGGGGGGGGGGGGGGTGGGACGCCTCTTCGTAGTTCTGCGGGAATGATGAAATTCTTCCCCTGCGAGATATTCGCCCAGGAGAAAAAGAAAAAAAAAACCAGAGTATTCGCGTCGGCGCAATCGTTTCCCCTTCCTCGCTGAAGAAGGAGAGGGGAGGGGAGGATCGTCGTGAAGAGGGGAGGAAGGGCGAGAGGGGAGGAGTGGAGAGGAGAGAAGAGGAGTGGAGTGGAGAGGAGAGGAGAGGAGAGGGGTTCCTGATCTTATTGCTCGCGTTCCGCGCGGCGAAGATGCCCTTCGCGTCTCGTGGTTTTCCCGGCAGCCCCCGCGACGCGCGGGCGGTTGTGTGTCCTGCGACTCATTCCGCAGGCAACCCACAAACTGTTGGGGAAAAAAAAATTGGTTGTCTTTAAAGTCGGTTTACGGACGATAGTTTAACGTGACAACGTCATAACAAAACATTGATGAAATGATTGCATACTTTTATGAATAAAATGGCATCTTTTTTATTGAATTATCACTATTTTGAATGGATACAAAGAAGGAGTGAAATGAAATCTACAATTTAATTGATAAATTTACTTTTATTTGCACTCATTAACTCAAATATGTTTATTACTTTAACGAGGAGATTATTGTAACTATAACTTTTATACATGTTTGCTATTTAACTTCTTCCAATCTGTATTATTCTGTTAAGTATAGGACGATGATAGGAAAAGTAGGAAACGAATGGTAGTTTTTCAAGTTTAATGTGCCTCGAAAAAGTCAAATCGATGGTTGTTCCAATCGAGTGGAAGAGAGATATATGCGGCGCAAGCGTACAATGAGCGTAACGGGACACATCGTAACGGGACAATGTGCGTAACGGTACCCTTTTTCGTGCGTGCAGCCGGCGTTCATTGATTTATTAGACGTCACGTCAAAAAATATGTGAGCGAGCCTTCAAAACTAGCCAGATATATGTGACATCTATCCTGGGTAACGAGCAAATTAGTTGTGTTCTCGTGTTCCAAAATAAAACTTACATGATACGAAACTCGGGACACGAAATTCATCCGAAGAATTCTTTAAAATTATGCCAAATGTGATAAATATATCCGATTCGTGTTTTCGACTACATTTCCCGACGCGGATCACACGTAGTTCCCGCACCCGCCGCTAGAATTGGATGCCGGAGCAGCTACGTCGACTATTTGCAGAGCGAAAAGTTAAACTATATAATGAAAGGGCTCCGATAAAAGCGAAAAAAAAAGACTTGAAAAAAAGTAATTAAATCTTCTGCTTTTGACATGATTTTCGACAAAGAATCTTGTCAAAATACTGCCCATCTTGTTAAAATTCATCAAACAGTCAGTACTTTCAAAGTTTCCCCTTTGTCTTTGTGAACTTTGGTTAGCGGCATCCGCCACAAATGGCAGCGCCGTGGTTGTTACAAATTTTAGTTCCTTGACTTACGTCGCATTTACAAAATTACTCCCGCTAAATGCTGCATACCGAGAGAGCTAAGATGTTACACATAACAAAAAAAAAAAATTGAAACCACCACGAATCACAATAGCAATATTTTCCTGCCGCTGCCTTCGCATCGCGACAGTAACATAACACGTTATTGTGAACATGCTTTTCTCAACCGAGGGAACAATATTTCTTAAAATGCACAACAAACATACGGTGGTTTCAAAGCTTGCAGGCACGTTGAACATATCTCCAAGACTTCACACATAAATTCACTAAAAAAAAAAAAATTGTTTTTAAATGAACGACTGATAATAGTATTATCAAAGCACCAGCATGACCAATTTTCTAAAGCAAAATTATGACGTAAATTTCTGAAACGTCGAACCCGCGACGCGATGGAAATAGAAATCGGTAGAGGCATGCATATTTCGCGAAAAGATTCCGAGACCAGCTGAAATTCAAAACACTGTAGCATCGTCTGTGTTCCGTGATTGGGTGAGTTTCTTTAATGTGCATGTCGATTGTCACAACACCAATCACAGTCATTCGATGGATGCGGAATCCAACGCATCCTGAGTGGCTCGGTAAAACAAGGCGACGACTTCTCTCGCAGACGGCCGCCAATAACTTGAAAGAAACAGCTGGTACGGGTATACCTTGTTGAAGTCTAGTAGACGTTCAGAATTTTTCGCAAAAAATGCCTGCCCCTAGAAATCGGGAAGTCTTGTCACGTCCGCTTTTTAAGTCGCAGTAACGTCATGGGAAGTGGCAAACGTGATTGGCAAGGAAAAATATTCTCGTTGATTGCATCACACATTTCGCGCTGTTGGATGTACTGGGACAACACATAGCAAAAATTCCCTGGTGGGAATCCGAACCCAGTGTTACTGCGAAAACTATTTTGTAGTTTTACAGCTGTATACATATTAAAATATCCATAATTTCACACAAATATTTGTTCCATTTTCAAAAAAAAAATTGACAACGTGGAAACAGTTTTATAGTGGCGATAAAATCTAATTTAATTTTCCGAAAAACAGTTTATAAGTCGGGGGTGGCCATGCTTGCATTACTAAGTGGTAACTTTGTGAAGTATTTTCCCCCCCTTGAGCTAACCGTTGCGCCATCATGGTTAGACGTTTTAAAACATTGGCTGAAGTGTAGTGGTTACGTTTTGGAAACAAATTATTTAAATGAATTTTTTACGACGGATATTATAATTCTCATACTTACTAACAGTCATCAAGCACTATTTTAGCAATGTTTCCAGACTACGTGTTTATAAGTGACAAGCTTTGGTTCTCGTCGGTCGATTTAGATTTCCATTTCGTCGCAAAACATTCTGATGGACTCAGTTCTTTGGATATCTACTCATCTATGAAAGATTATGTTGTACTGTTGGCTTATGTTGTTTTGTTGATGTAAATTGTATTTTGTTTTGTTTTTTTCCTGTTGAAACGGTTTGAAAACCTAGGATTCACAAATGCTTTTATCCACGCCCGAATATTTGCCTTCGTATAACTTGGGTTTTGTTTTTGAAACCTCATATGGAGAGACCTGCAAAATTCGCGGTTTCGATGGCCTTCAGGATAGACTGCACATACCCCTGTACACTCGGGCAAATAACGCAAGTTCATTGGCCGTCTCAGCTGGTTTCTCTGTGATTCGATCCTTCTTTGGCTGAGGGTTTATAACTGGTTGAGATTCGTCCAAATGGACAGTAAGCCAATAGAAAAATTATCTAAGAGGTATATGTTTCTGAATTCTGGCATATCACCGAATGAATCCGCGAATTTTGCAGGTCTATACTCATGTTATTAACCGTTCTAACGTTCGCCTATGTGGTAACGTGGGCACCGCCATGCGCGAGACCCTGATGTGCTTGCAAGCAGCTTGCCTCCTTAATGACAAAGGCCCAAGATCAGAAACAATCTCATATCTTTTGCAATTATAAATATTTCTCACTTTTTTTTACGATGGCTTAAGTATATTTGTTGTGTCACTCGACACCTTCATGCTGTGCTTCATCACGCGTGGCAATACACAAATATTCCTTGAAGATCTCGCAAACTAGCGGCGGTGGTTTCGAACAACATGTTCCACAGTTACAGTTGCTGAAAGATAACAATTAACACTGGAACCATTCACACACCTTTATAATATTGCAGCATTAACTCTGTATTTTTCTCAGTAACATGCTGTAGAACTTACAGCATTGCCCTTGTACTTTTACAAAAAGAAAAACAATATTCCGAGCCTTAACTCCGTGATTGAAACATACAAGTAGGGCCCTGCATATTTCGCGAAAAGATTCCGAGATTAGTTACAAGTTAAAAACACTGCAGCATCGTCTCTGTTTCGTGATTGGGTGAATTTTTTCCAGGCGCATGACGATTGTTACAAGACCACTCACAGTAATTGAGTGGGGAAGCCAACGCAGTCCTGAGTGGCTCGGTCAAACAAGGCAACGACTTCTCCCGCAGACGGCCGCCAATCAGAAGGAAGAAACCGCTGGAGAAGCCTAAGATGTACATCAAGTTCTGTCCCAGCCCGAACACGCCCGAATATTCACCTTCGGCCAACCTCGGGATATGTTTTATTTTTGCGCAGGAAAAATGAATTCAAATATTAAAAGTGGTCGGTTAGGTTAGCTACATTAAAACACTTTAAAACACCATGGACGGTTAGTTAGGTTAGTATAGCTACATTAAAATTAAAACAAAAAGAAATATAAATATGTATAAATAAACCCGAGGTTGGCCGAAGGTGAATATTCGGGCGTCTTCGGGCAGGGAAAAAGCTTGATGTAGCTACATCGTATGCTTCCCAAACCGCTGGTGCGGGTGTACCTTGTTGCCGTCTAATAGGCGTTCAGATATTTATTCGTGAAAAAATGCCTGACACTACATACAAGACAGACAAAACTTTTACGAGATGAGACGCCAATCATTTTATCAAAACGAAAACGACATGCACTCTGCCGTATAGGTGACTGTGGAGTCCGGACGGGGACGCACCACAACGCCGAAATACCACAACGCCGAACGAACAATAACGCCGAAAACCATAACGCCGAATGCCAAATTGACTACAACGCCGACAGCTTAGAAAACTGCTGCGTGCCACAACGCCGAATTACCACAACGCCGAAATACCTTAACGCCGAAAAATGTCATTGCAGGACTGCCACAAAGGTTAGGTTAGGTAAGGTTAGGTTAGGTAAGGTTAGGTAAGGTAAGGTTAGGTTAGGTTAGGTTAGGTTAGGTTAGGTTAGGCTATCCTAGGTTAGGTTAGGTACACAAATTCATTCGGATGTTTTTCATTTTGCTCCTTTGCCCCCCCCCCCCAAGCAGCAACATTTTTCGGCGTTACTGTATTTCGGCGTTGTGGTACACAGCAGTTTTCTAGCTTGTCGGCGTTGCGGTCAATTTGGCCTTCGGCGTTATGGTATTCGGCGTTATTGTACGTTCTGCGTTGTGGTATTGAATATAGCTGCGTATAGCGTTGAATGTTTCTATTTAATCATAGAGTTATCACAACATGCATTTATTTGCCTTCTTCATTTTTGGTAATGCTGCAAATTTAAGTATGTATATAATTTTATTGCCTGCTCCGGTGGTAAACAAGGGGAAATAGATGTGCCCTTTTTTTATGTGAGCCATTTAAATTTGTATTTACTTGGGGAGTTTGTGGATTTTACATTACGACGCGTAGTAGGCTACCCAGTAGGGAGAGGGCAAGTTGTCATCTCTGCTTGGAACTATGGGCAGAGGTGACGGTATTTCGGCGTTGTGGTAACGAGCCAGTCCGGACCGACTCAGGGAAATATCTCTGGTGCTTACTCACCGGACGAGGAAGTCTGCAGGTGGCGGTGCATCGGTGAGAAAACCTGCCCCCCTTAACCCCCCCCCCCCCTCACCAGACTGCATGGGTCTCCGCCCCCAACTTCGTCCGCGGCGATCGATGGAAACCACTTTAAATTAAATGGAAATCCTCTCAGACGTCTACGCGGAAGTTCCGCTCCTGAGGACGAAGACTCCTGGCGTCGCGTCGTGGTGCGCCCTGCGCGGGGGGGGGGGGGGGGTGATGAAGAGGGTTGGGGGGGGGAGGGATGCGGGAAAGGCAAACAGAAAAGAGGAACCTGCATACAAACACTCGCGCGAGGAGGTTAAACGAAAAAGAAAGAAAAAAAAAGATAGAATGAAGATTCGAATCTGGAGCATGGCGAGGCTCAGAAATCTGTTGAAATCTGAATTTCCATAAAGAAAAATTCGACGAGAGACAAGACTTGGAAACTTTCAAGATGAAAAAAAAAAAAATCCCTTTCTTCCTGTGCCCGAAATCTTAATGAAGGATTTTTTTTTTTTTTTTTTTTTTGTTTTCAATGTGGTTACTGAAACAACTTGGGAGGATCAGAGATGTCTTGAGGGCTGAAAAAAAGGCCTAGGAAGTGGTAAAGGGGGAGGGGGGGATTTATAGAGAGAATTTAGTTTAGAGCCAAAAAACAAATCGTCCTTCCATATCTACCTTTTACCTGTTCACAACGAAACACGGGAATCGGATACGACGCAGAGCGCACTATTTCGTTGATTTCGTCCAAATAACAGACCAGCGTCTGGCGCCATTAACTCGTATACTGTAATTTTTGAGATCATCGGGGGATGTTGCAAGCTTTTTGGTGCGCCAAATGAATCTTTATGATAGCGAAACTATCCTGTAGTACATTTTTGTCATAAGAAAAAAAAAATCGCTACTAGAAATACTTCAAAAAAATTAGAAAAGCGGTTCTATTTCTGTGCGTCGGTACTGCTATCTCTAGTATTTTTGTCTTAACAATTGCATTGATACTTACAGACGTCTGCTAGAATGCACTGAAACTAGTTTCTAGCCTCGCGCAGGGCACCCGTTTATTTAAAACAGCTGCCAAATTCGATTCCTTACCGGGATTCAGTTTGGACATGTCCCGGAACACAAACGTCGGGTCGCGTCACGGGAAGTGTGTCCCAACGAGGCAGTGCTTGTTCGCTACCTTATCGTACGCGTACCTATATTACCGTACGTCCCCCCACACAATTACCGTACGCGTACCTATATTACCGTACGTCCCCCACACAATTACCGTACGCGTACCTATATTACCATACGTCTCCCACACAATTACCGTACGCGTACCTATATTACCGTACGTCCCCTTGTACAATTACCGTACGCGTACCTATATTACCGAACGTCCCCCCACACAATTACCGTACGCGTACCTATATTACCGTACGTCCCCTCACACAATTACCGTACGCGTACCTATATTACCGTACGCCCCCCCACACAAATACCGTACGCGTTGGCAGCCTCAGAGACCCGAGTCCCACAACTCGCTACATTGACGCGCGAGGAAAGACGGTGGATTTCAGACCCGGGGAGGGAAGAGGTTTCCAGAAAAACACATTCACCCCCTTCCCGGACCCACTTCTTCGTTGACCCGGTCGATGATGGGGGGGATTCGTATTCACGCCGTCGCTCGTCGCGGGTGGGGAGGGGGGGAGGGGAGGAGATCTCCGTGACAGCCGCGTTCCCGACGAGGGAGAACCGATCCAATTTTCATATTTCCCCCGACGGTTACCCCCTAGACCCCGGGCACGTCGGCAAGAGTTGGAGGAGGTTGGGAAGGGGGCTGGGGGGAAGGAAGTTGGCTGGGCTTTGTCGGGAGACGCACCTTCTCCCCTCCACCCCCTCCTCCCCTTCCCCACGAGCCCTTCGGAAACCAACATCCATCGGCGAGGAGGGGGACCCCCTCCCGAATGAAAGATTCGGCTGCGCGCTGAGACGTCCTCATCACGTAAGTCCCCCGAAGAGGACCTGGGGTTCCGGACTCGTTCAGGCCCGTCTACACAATTGCGACGTCCCGGGACGGACGCCGATCGCTGATTGGTCCGCGTGACCCCCTCGGACGTCACGCGCGATGTGGGCGATGGTTAGAGACCGGGAAAAAATTCGCGATTTCAATGAACTATTAGTAGAGACCTGCAAAATTCGCGGATTCATTTTTTGATATGCTACAATTCAAATAATTATACATTAGCGCTGCTTCTGCAATTGGTTCACTGTTAATATGGGTAATGAGGGCCACCAATTAGAGACCCTCGCTCAAAGAAGTGTCGAATCACAGACACTCGGTCGAGACGGCTCACAAGTCAGCAACCAATGAACAGGTGGCATTTGCCCGAGTGTGTAGAGTGTAGTAGAGCCTATCCTGGAGGTCACTGAATCCGCGAATTTTGCAGGTTTCTACCTATTAGGATACACTCCATGATCATCTACGCACTCGGGAAAATTACACCTGTTCCTTGGCTACTGGCTCGTGACACCTGTTAACTGGGATGCTCGTGGTTCGATACTTCTTTTGTTGAAGGTTTTTCATTGGCCAAGTATCATTCAGATAAACTGTGGCCCAAACACTGATGTAGTAAAAAGGCAAACCTTTTTTGGATTCTAGACTATCACGAAATGAATCCGCGAATTTTTCCGGTATCTAGCGATGGTCCGAACACATTGGTCAACTTAAACTCTCCCCCCCCCCCCCCCCCAATCATGGTGTGCTTTCCTACTTTGGCGTCATAGAGGAAGAAGAAGAACACTCGTGTGTGTGTGTGTGTGTGAGAGTATATATATAAAAGTGAGTATATATAGGCCTATATATTGCTGTTTTCTGTTCCCGTTTCAAAAGAGAAAACAGAAAATAATGGACGGTTTGTTAGATAGCCAGGAAGACCGAGACAAAATACTTATTTATCAGTACTGTCCGATTGCGACCGGCGCTTTTCAAAGGACGAACACACACGAATTCATTTTTTTCAGTGTGTTTGGTATTTATTTTATGCCTTACAGAATCTGTAAACGTGAAAGTTTGTAAGTATGGATGTTTGTTACTCTTTCACGTAAAAACTAATGAATGGATTTTAATGAAACTTTACAATAATATAGCTTTTACATCAGAATAACACATAGGCTACATATTAATATGAAATTCCATCCTTAAGGGAGTGAATAATTGAAAATTTATTTTTATAACAGAAAAATCATAAGTCATGGACATACAAATAGTGAGTGAGTGTCATTTCTCTATGTCTGCCACACGATCATACACATAGTAAGGCTTTGCAAATTAATATTTTTCTCCTTGGTGAGACCAGCCCGCGGCTAGCAAAATAAAGGTGCTTATAACAGTTTGGTTCTTAACTTCGTCAATAGATAGAGTTGCCTTGAATTTTAAACGCACCTTCGTTCGATGCATTTGTCATGTCTTTAATTTTCGTTTGTTTGTGCCGTATGCGTTCATATACCATTTATCCGATTGCGATTAAATTTTGGTGAGTTGTTATGCGGATGCCCGTGAAGGTTTCTGGGACGGTATAACTATTTTGCAATAGTTGGAGCACGAATTGTTTCAAAAAAAAATCTGTTTATTTTATATTATATAGCGGCACTTCGTCTGTTTTTGTTGTCTAAGTGCGCACGCATGAGGCAATTTATTTAAATATATAAGAGTGACAGAGATAGAGTGATATATACAGAGTGAGATTGAGAGAGACAGAGATATAAGTTGAGATAGAGCGAGGTATAGAGAATTAAATGGGTTAGATAAAGAGATATATAGATGTACTAGCGGACCCAACACACGTTGTTCTGTTCAAACGTTTTAAATTTGAAAATATTTACAGGAAATTTCCCTGAATCTTATCACAGCACCCTCTGCCGGGTCGAACTGAAATAAAAATAAAATATTTCTGAATATTCGATAACGCGATAACAGCGCTTCCTACCGGATCCAATGTAAAAACATCCAACGTAAAACAACTAAATTTAATTTAATTAATTAAAAATATTATTTATCGGATTGAATTGTGAATCCAAACCATTCTTGAATCCACCTGAACACACACTTTAAAGTGGACCCGACAGACGTTGTCCTAAAATTATATATTTTTCTAAATAAACTATAAATTAAAAAATATAAAACTTAAATTTTAAATATACTTTAAACTTTAATTACTATATGCAATTTTTATTTTATAAATGTTATATTTTATTTTACAAACTTATATTTTTATTTTTAAAGAGGCGTTCAATACGTCATAAGTTGCATAGAATAAAATGAGAACTGACGATTTAAAATTGTAGGTTAAGTTGATTGGTATTGAATGTACGTGTATGCATCATTAAAATTACGAAAAAATATGTTAATTACTCACTTCAATACTGCACCTCACAAATTTGCACAATGTATATTTTTAATTACACTTTAAAATGTTATTTCAATAAATAATAATATATTCTCAATAAGCAATTCTATTTTAATTTTAATGTTATAACAACAATCCATAGAATCCATCCAAAGATTAACAACACATAAATAAATACACAACACACACATATATATACTGTAAACCTAAACCATTCAAAGATGAACAACAACAATTTATAAATAAAAAATTAATTAAATAAACATTTTCCAGTGGACCAAATTGTGAATCCAAACCATCCTCGAATCCCCGTGAACTCACACACAAAATTTCATCAAAATCGGTCCAGCCGTCTAGGAGGAGTTCAGTGACATACACACGCACACAAGAAATATATATATAAAGATAGTGCTATATAGAGATTTATATATGGAAGAGATAGAGATAGTGGGAGGTATATATGGATATATGTAGATATAAAGAGATAAATAGAGATAGAGAGATACATATATATAGATGTAAATAGAGATAAATATATATTTAGAGATATGGATGGATGATTTGTATATGTGTAACTACTTTAAACATATTACACAACAAAACTGAAATAGGCATAGCAATGCATGCTGAGCATTAGCTAGATAATGGAATCATTTCAATATTAGTAATCTCTTATTTTTCAGCTTTTTTCTATAGTGCTTTATAAAGTCTAGATTACATACAGACTACCAATTTTTCGATATATTCAGGTAAATAACTATACACTGAAAGTGATATAAATTATTTTGCACACTTGACATTCAATTTAAGAATACAATTACTAACTACATCTGATTTCGAAAAAGGTCCCCTTCACCCTGTTTTCAGCCCGGGCAACGCCAGGTACTGCAGCTAGTACATACATATATGCTGTTGAACTCACACATATTTCCCATGTTAAAATAATATTCAATAACTTAGCTGCGTACTCGTGCACAGATCTACGCTAGAAATCACCCCCCCCCCCCCCCCCCCCCAAATCATAGAAAGGCTCAATTTCTCTTAACCCTTGCACATTATAGGTAACGCCGCTTGACTAACAATACCGCCTATTTGACATTTTTTTAAACAAAGTAGAATTTTTGGTTCCAACGCATTCTTGCGGAAGTTTCGCATCAGCCGATAAAATTTTTACGGCAAAAATCCTAGTAATAGCAGCAGCATCACACAAAAATGGAACCGCCTAAAAACACAGATACTGCAGTAGGCTCCATGTAAAAGTAATAGGAGAAGGGTAGTTGGTTACCCTTGCTTTGTAGTAAAAAAAAAAACTAATCAAAATGTTTTTTTTAAATAAAAAAACATCTTAAAATTGCCTTGAAATAAGTAGTCTTTTGATACTTCCGTATACTTACTGAGATGATAGATAAGCGTCGATAAGTAAAATTTTAAGTGAAATTTTATCATACCCCTTGTAATTCGGTGAAGTAATCGTCTGTGAGCGTCTAAACTGGCAAAACGCGAAACACCTGTTAGTTATAAACGATCGTATTAAGGGTTTGACGACATAATTAACGCACATTGTAAACCATCTTCAATCAAGCCTGAATTTATGCTGCACTTTAAATAGAATAAATATATTGTAATGGGTGGGAAATACAGGTCCGGAAAGGATAGCTTAGTTTTGATTAAATAGTTTTATTTATTAGGTAATGTTTAATCTATTAATTAAATTAAAACAATTTAATTGTCTGTCCACAATTTAATCACATTTTTTTTCAGTTAGTCTATAATTTACTTTCCCCACTGGAGCTCTTCTCGTAACACACACCTCTGTCCCAACACACTGCCTCGCACTACTCGATCGTCCGCCGTGCACACAACACAGTCGCGGATGCTAACGGTCCCCGATGCACCAGTCTTCTCACACGAAGCCCGTCGCTCGTCGACCGCTATCGCTCGCCAAAGTGGTCACATCGGCCTCTTCGCTTCACCCCCCCCCCCCCCAACCACCAGCAGGCCAGTCTGTCCGTTTGCATGTCTGCTCTGGAGAGGTCTCGTAGGCTTGCGAAGTGTATGCCGTCATCAGGAATACCCCGATTCAACACTCGGATATAGCTGCAAGAACAATGGCGTCCTAGTTACGCTTCTTCCACGCGCTCTGGAAATGTGCCGAACTCTCGAGAGACTCGTAGATCTCCGAAGTGTTGCGTCATCTGGAACCCCGATTCAACACTCGGATAGCTGCAAGAACAACGGCGTCCTAGTTACGCTTCTTCACACACTCTGGAAATGTGCCGAACTCTCGAGAGACTCGCAGGATCTCCGAAGTGTTGCGTCATCAGGAACACCCCGATTCAACACTCGGATATAGCTGCAAGAACAACGGCGTCCTAGTTACGCTTCTTCACACACTCTGGAAATGTGCCGAACTCTCGAGAGACTCGCAGAATCTCCGAAGTGTTGCGTCATCAGGAACACCCCGATTCAACACTCGGATATAGCTGCAAGAACAACGGCGTCCTAGTTACGCTTCTTCACACACTCTGGAAATGTGCCGAACTCTCGAGACACTCGTACATCTCCGAAGTGTTGCGTCATCTGGAACCCCGATTCAACACTCGGATAGCTGCAAGAACAACGGCGTCCTAGTTACGCTTCTTCACACACTCTGGAAATGTGCCGAACTCTCGAGAGACTCGCAGGATCTCCGAAGTGTTGCGTCATCAGGAACACCCCGATTCAACACTCGGATATAGCTGCAAGAACAACGGCGTCCTAGTTACGCTTCTTCACACACTCTGGAAATGTGCCGAACTCTCGAGAGACTCGCAGAATCTCCGAAGTGTTGCGTCATCAGGAACACCCCGATTCAACACTCGGATATAGCTGCAAGAACAACGGCGTCCTAGTTACGCTTCTTCACACACTCTGGAAATGTGCCGAACTCTCGAGAGACTCGCAGAATCTCCGAAGTGTTGCGTCATCAGGAACACCCCGATTCAACACTCGGATATAGCTGCAAGAACAACGGCGTCCTAGTTACGCTTCTTCACACACTCTGGAAATGTGCCGAACTCTCGAGAGACTCGCAGGATCTCCGAAGTGTTGCGTCATCAGGAACACCCCGATTCAACACTCGGATATAGCTGCAAGAACAACGGCGTCCTAGTTACGCTTCTTCACACACTCTGGAAATGTGCCGAACTCTCGAGAGACTCGCAGGATCTCCGAAGTGTTGCGTCATCAGGAACACCCCGATTCAACACTCGGATATAGCTGCAAGAACAACGGCGTCCTAGTTACGCTTCTTCACACACTCTGGAAATGTGCCGAACTCTCGAGAGACTCGCAGGATCTCCGAAGTGTTGCGTCATCAGGAACACCCCGATTCAACACTCGGATATAGCTGCAAGAACAACGGCGTCCTAGTTACGCTTCTTCACACACTCTGGAAATGTGCCGAACTCTCGAGAGACTCGCAGAATCTCCGAAGTGTTGCGTCATCAGGAACACCCCGATTCAACACTCGGATATAGCTGCAAGAACAACGGCGTCCTAGTTACGCTTCTTCACACACTCTGGAAATGTGCCGAACTCTCGAGAGACTCGCAGGATCTCCGAAGTGTTGCGTCATCAGGAACACCCCGATTCAACACTCGGATATAGCTGCAAGAACAACGGCGTCCTAGTTACGCTTCTTCACACACTCTGGAAATGTGCCGAACTCTCGAGAGACTCGCAGAATCTCCGAAGTGTTGCGTCATCAGGAACACCCCGATTCAACACTCGGATATAGCTGCAAGAACAACGGCGTCCTAGTTACGCTTCTTCACACACTCTGGAAATGTGCCGAACTCTCGAGAGACTCGCAGGATCTCCGAAGTGTTGCGTCATCAGGAACACCCCGATTCAACACTCGGATATAGCTGCAAGAACAACGGCGTCCTAGTTACGCTTCTTCACACACTCTGGAAATGTGCCGAACTCTCGAGAGACTCGCAGGATCTCCGAAGTGTTGCGTCATCAGGAACACCCCGATTCAACACTCGGATATAGCTGCAAGAACAACGGCGTCCTAGTTACGCTTCTTCACACACTCTGGAAATGTGCCGAACTCTCGAGAGACTCGCAGGATCTCCGAAGTGTTGCGTCATCAGGAACACCCCGATTCAACACTCGGATATAGCTGCAAGAACAACGGCGTCCTAGTTACGCTTCTTCACACACTCTGGAAATGTGCCGAACTCTCGAGAGACTCGCAGGATCTCCGAAGTGTTGCGTCATCAGGAACACCCCGATTCAACACTCGGATATAGCTGCAAGAACAACGGCGTCCTAGTTACGTTTCTTCACACACTCTGGAAATGTGCCGAACTCTCGAGAGACTCGCAGGATCTCCGAAGTGTTGCGTCATCAGGAACACCCCGATTCAACACTCGGATATAGCTGCAAGAACAACGGCGTCCTAGTTACGCTTCTTCACACACTCTGGAAATGTGCCGAACTCTCGAGAGACTCGCAGGATCTCCGAAGTGTTGCGTCATCAGGAACACCCCGATTCAACACTCGGATATAGCTGCAAGAACAACGGCGTCCTAGTTACGCTTCTTCACACACTCTGGAAATGTGCCGAACTCTCGAGAGACTCGCAGGATCTCCGAAGTGTTGCGTCATCAGGAACACCCCGATTCAACACTCGGATATAGCTGCAAGAACAACGGCGTCCTAGTTTCGCTTCTTCACACACTCTGGAAATGTGCCGAACTCTCGAGAGACTCGCAGGATCTCCGTAGTGTTGCGTCATCAGGAACACCCCGATTCAACACTCGGATATAGCTGCAAGAACAACGGCGTCCTAGTTACGCTTCTTCACACACTCTGGAAATGTGCCGAACTCTCGAGAGACTCGCAGAATCTCCGAAGTGTTGCGTCATCAGGAACACCCCGATTCAACACTCGGATATAGCTGCAAGAACAACGGCGTCCTAGTTACGCTTCTTCACACACTCTGGAAATGTGCCGAACTCTCGAGAGACTCGCAGAATCTCCGAAGTGTTGCGTCATCAGGAACACACCGATTCAACACTCGGATATAGCTGCAAGAACAACGGCGTCCTAGTTACGCTTCTTCACACACTCTGGAAATGTGCCGAACTCTCGAGAGACTCGCAGAATCTCCGAAGTGTTGCGTCATCAGGAACACCCCGATTCAACACTCGGATATAGCTGCAAGAACAACGGTGTCCTAGTTACGCTTCTTCCACGCGCTCTGGAAATGTGCCGAACTCTCGAGAGACTCGCAGAATCTCCGAAGTGTTGCGTCATCAGGAACACCCCGATTCAACACTCGGATATAGCTGCAAGAACAACGGCGTCCTAGTTACGCTTCTTCACACACTCTGGAAATGTGCCGAACTCTCGAGAGACTCGCAGAATCTCCGAAGTGTTGCGTCATCAGGAACACCCCGATTCAACACTCGGATATAGCTGCAAGAACAACGGCGTCCTAGTTACGCTTCTTCACACACTCTGGAAATGTGCCGAACTCTCGAGAGACTCGCAGAATCTCCGAAGTGTTGCGTCATCAGGAACACCCCGATTCAACACTCGGATATAGCTGCAAGAACAACGGTGTCCTAGTTACGCTTCTTCGCGCTCTCTGGAAATGTGCCGAACTCTCGAGAGATTCGCAGGATCTCCGAAGTGTTGCGTCATCAGGAACACCCCGATTCAACACTCGGATATAGCTGCAAGAACAACGGCGTCCTAGTTACGCTTCTTCGCGCTCTCTGGAAATGTGCCGAACTCTCGAGAGACTCGCAGAATCTCCGAAGTGTTGCGTCATCAGGAACACCCCGATTCAACACTAGGATATAGCTGCAAGAACAACGGCGTCCTAGTTACGCTTCTTCACACACTCTGGAAAAGTGCCGAACTCTCGAGAGACTCGCAGAATCTCCGAAGTGTTGCGTCATCAGGAACACCCCGATTCAACACTCGGATATAGCTGCAAGAACAACGGCGTCCTAGTTACGCTTCTTCGCGCTCTCTGGAAATGTGCCGAACTCTCGAGAGACCCGCAGGATCTCCGAAGTGTTGCGTCATCAGGAACACCCCGATTCAACACTCGGATATAGCTGCAAGAACAACGGCGTCCTAGTTACGCTTCTTCACACACTCTGGAAATGTGCCGAACTCTCGAGAGACTCGCAGAATCTCCGAAGTGTTGCGTCATCAGGAACACCCCGATTCAACACTCGGATATAGCTGCAAGAACAACGGCGTCCTAGTTACGCTTCTTCGCGCTCTCTGGAAATGTGCCGAACTCTCGAGAGACTCGCAGGATCTCCGAAGTGTTGCGTCATCAGAAACACCCCGATTCAACACTCGGATATAGCTGCAAGAACAACGGCGTCCTAGTTACGCTTCTTCGCGCTCTCTGGAAATGTGCCGAACTCTCGAGAGACTCGCAGGATCTCCGAAGTGTTGCGTCATCAGGAACACCCCGATTCAACACTCGGATATAGCTGCAAGAACAACGGCGTCCTAGTTACGCTTCTTCACACACTCTGGAAATGTGCCGAACTCTCGAGAGACTCGCAGGATCTCCGAAGTGTTGCGTCATCAGGAACACCCCGATTCAACACTCGGATATAGCTGCAAGAACAACGGCGTCCTAGTTACGCTTCTTCACACACTCTGGAAATGTGCCGAACTCTCGAGAGACTCGCAGGATCTCCGAAGTGTTGCGTCATCAGGAACACCCCGATTCAACACTCGGATATAGCTGCAAGAACAACGGCGTCCTAGTTACGCTTCTTCACACACTCTGGAAATGTGCCGAACTCTCGAGAGACTCGCAGGATCTCCGAAGTGTTGCGTCATCAGGAACACCCCGATTCAACACTCGGATATAGCTGCAAGAACAACGGCGTCCTAGTTACGTTTCTTCACACACTCTGGAAATGTGCCGAACTCTCGAGAGACTCGCAGAATCTCCGAAGTGTTGCGTCATCAGGAACACCCCGATTCAACACTCGGATATAGCTGCAAGAACAACGGCGTCCTAGTTACGCTTCTTCACACACTCTGGAAATGTGCCGAACTCTCGAGAGACTCGCAGGATCTCCGAAGTGTTGCGTCATCAGGAACACCCCGATTCAACACTCGGATATAGCTGCAAGAACAACGGCGTCCTAGTTACGCTTCTTCACACACTCTGGAAATGTGCCGAACTCTCGAGAGACTCGCAGGATCTCCGAAGTGTTGCGTCATCAGGAACACCCCGATTCAACACTCGGATATAGCTGCAAGAACAACGGCGTCCTAGTTTCGCTTCTTCACACACTCTGGAAATGTGCCGAACTCTCGAGAGACTCGCAGGATCTCCGTAGTGTTGCGTCATCAGGAACACCCCGATTCAACACTCGGATATAGCTGCAAGAACAACGGCGTCCTAGTTACGCTTCTTCACACACTCTGGAAATGTGCCGAACTCTCGAGAGACTCGCAGAATCTCCGAAGTGTTGCGTCATCAGGAACACCCCGATTCAACACTCGGATATAGCTGCAAGAACAACGGCGTCCTAGTTACGCTTCTTCACACACTCTGGAAATGTGCCGAACTCTCGAGAGACTCGCAGAATCTCCGAAGTGTTGCGTCATCAGGAACACACCGATTCAACACTCGGATATAGCTGCAAGAACAACGGCGTCCTAGTTACGCTTCTTCACACACTCTGGAAATGTGCCGAACTCTCGAGAGACTCGCAGAATCTCCGAAGTGTTGCGTCATCAGGAACACCCCGATTCAACACTCGGATATAGCTGCAAGAACAACGGTGTCCTAGTTACGCTTCTTCCACGCGCTCTGGAAATGTGCCGAACTCTCGAGAGACTCGCAGAATCTCCGAAGTGTTGCGTCATCAGGAACACCCCGATTCAACACTCGGATATAGCTGCAAGAACAACGGCGTCCTAGTTACGCTTCTTCACACACTCTGGAAATGTGCCGAACTCTCGAGAGACTCGCAGAATCTCCGAAGTGTTGCGTCATCAGGAACACCCCGATTCAACACTCGGATATAGCTGCAAGAACAACGGCGTCCTAGTTACGCTTCTTCACACACTCTGGAAATGTGCCGAACTCTCGAGAGACTCGCAGAATCTCCGAAGTGTTGCGTCATCAGGAACACCCCGATTCAACACTCGGATATAGCTGCAAGAACAACGGTGTCCTAGTTACGCTTCTTCGCGCTCTCTGGAAATGTGCCGAACTCTCGAGAGACTCGCAGGAATCTCCGAAGTGTTGCGTCATCAGGAACACCCCGATTCAACACTCGGATATAGCTGCAAGAACAACGGCGTCCTAGTTACGCTTCTTCGCGCTCTCTGGAAATGTGCCGAACTCTCGAGAGACTCGCAGAATCTCCGAAGTGTTGCGTCATCAGGAACACCCCGATTCAACACTCGGATATAGCTGCAAGAACAACGGCGTCCTAGTTACGCTTCTTCACACACTCTGGAAAAGTGCCGAACTCTCGAGAGACTCGCAGAATCTCCGAAGTGTTGCGTCATCAGGAACACCCCGATTCAACACTCGGATATAGCTGCAAGAACAACGGCGTCCTAGTTACGCTTCTTCGCGCTCTCTGGAAATGTGCCGAACTCTCGAGAGACCCGCAGGATCTCCGAAGTGTTGCGTCATCAGGAACACCCCGATTCAACACTCGGATATAGCTGCAAGAACAACGGCGTCCTAGTTACGCTTCTTCACACACTCTGGAATGTGCCGAACTCTCGAGAGACTCGCAGAATCTCCGAAGTGTTGCGTCATCGGAACACCCCGATTCAACACTCGGATATAGCTGCAAGAACAACGGCGTCCTAGTTACGCTTCTTCGCGCTCTCTGGAAATGTGCCGAACTCTCGAGAGACTCGCAGGATCTCCGAAGTGTTGCGTCATCAGAAACACCCCGATTCAACACTCGGATATAGCTGCAAGAACAACGGCGTCCTAGTTACGCTTCTTCGCGCTCTCTGGAAATGTGCCGAACTCTCGAGAGACTCGCAGGATCTCCGAAGTGTTGCGTCATCAGGAACACCCCGATTCAACACTCGGATATAGCTGCAAGAAAAACGGCGTCCTAGTTACGCTTCTTCACACACTCTGGAAATGTGCCGAACTCTCGAGAGACTCGCAGAATCTCCGAAGTGTTGCGTCATCAGGAACACCCCGATTCAACACTCGGATATAGCTGCAAGAACAACGGCGTCCTAGTTACGCTTCTTCGCGCTCTCTGGAAATGTGCCGAACTCTCGAGAGACTCGCAGGATCTCCGAAGTGTTGCGTCATCAGGAACACCCCGATTCAACACTCGGATATAGCTGCAAGAACAACGGCGTCCTAGTTACGCTTCTTCGCGCTCTCTGGAAATGTGCCGAACTCTCGAGAGACTCGCAGGATCTCCGAAGTGTTGCGTCATCAGGAACACCCCGATTCAACACTCGGATATAGCTGCAAGAACAACGGCGTCCTAGTTACGCTTCTTCGCGCTCTCTGGAAATGTGCCGAACTCTCGAGAGACTCGCAGGATCTCCGAAGTGTTGCGTCATCAGGAACACCCCGATTCAACACTCGGATATAGCTGCAAGAACAACGGCGTCCTAGTTACGCTTCTTCGCGCTCTCTGGAAATGTGCCGAACTCTCGAGAGACTCGCAGGATCTCCGAAGTGTTGCGTCATCAGGAACACCCCGATTCAACACTCGGATATAGCTGCAAGAACAACGGCGTCCTAGTTAAGCTTCTTCGCGCTCTCTGGAAATGTGCCGAACTCTCGAGAGACTCGCAGGATCTCCGAAGTGTTGCGTCATCAGGAACACCCCGATTCAACACTCGGATATAGCTGCAAGAACAACGGCGTCCTAGTTACGCTTCTTCGCGCTCTCTGGAAATGTGCCGAACTCTCGAGAGACTCGCAGGATCTCCGAAGTGTTGCGTCATCAGGAACACCCCGATTCAACACTCGGATATAGCTGCAAGAACAACGGCGTCCTAGTTACGCTTCTTCGCGCTCTCTGGAAATGTGCCGAACTCTCGAGAGACTCGCAGAATCTCCGAAGTGTTGCGTCATCAGGAACACCCCGATTCAACACTCGGATATAGCTGCAAGAACAACGGCGTCCTAATTACGCTTCTTCACACACTCTGGAAATGTGCCGAACTCTCGAGAGACTCGCAGAATCTCCGAAGTGTTGCGTCATCAGGAACACCCCGATTCAACACTCGGATATAGCTGCAAGAACAACGGCGTCCTAGTTACGCTTCTTCGCGCTCTCTGGAAATGTGCCGAACTCTCGAGAGACTCGCAGGATCTCCGAAGTGTTGCGGAATCAGGAACACCCCGATTCAACACTCGGATATAGCTGCAAGAACAACGGCGTCCTAGTTACGCTTCTTCACACACTCTGGAAATGTGCCGAACTCTCGAGAGACTCGCAGAATCTCCGAAGTGTTGCGTCATCAGGAACACCCCGATTCAACACTCGGATATAGCTGCAAGAACAACGGCGTCCTAGTTACGCTTCTTCGCGCTCTCTGGAAATGTGCCGAACTCTCGAGAGACTCGCAGGATCTCCGAAGTGTTGCGTCATCAGGAACACCCCGATTCAACACTCGGATATAGCTGCAAGAACAACGGCGTCCTAGTTACGCTTCTTCGCGCTCTCTGGAAATGTGCCGAACTCTCGAGAGACTCGCAGGATCTCCGAAGTGTTGCGTCATCAGGAACACCCCGATTCAACACTCGGATAGCTGCAAGAACAACGGCGTCCTAGTTACGCTTCTTCGCGCTCTCTGGAAATGTGCCGAACTCTCGAGAGACTCGCAGGATCTCCGAAGTGTTGCGTCATCAGGAACACCCCGATTCAACACTCGGATATAGCTGCAAGAACAACGGCGTCCTAGTTACGCTTCTTTGCGCTCTCTGGAAATGTGCCGAACTCTCGAGAGACTCGCAGGATCTCCGAAGTGTTGCGTCATCAGGAACACCCCGATTCAACACTCGGATATAGCTGCAAGAACAACGGCGTCCTAGTTACGCTTCTTCACACACTCTGGAAATGTGCCGAACTCTCGAGAGACTCGCAGAATCTCCGAAGTGTTGCGTCATCAGGAACACCCCGATTCAACACTCGGATATAGCTGCAAGAACAACGGCGTCCTAGTTACGCTTCTTCGCGCTCTCTGGAAATGTGCCGAACTCTCGAGAGACTCGCAGGATCTCCGAAGTGTTGCGTCATCAGGAACACCCCGATTCAACACTCGGATATAGCTGCAAGAACAACGGCGTCCTAGTTACACTTCTTCGCGCTCTCTGGAAATGTGCCGAACTCTCGAGAGACTCGCAGGATCTCCGAAGTGTTGCGTCATCAGGAACACCCCGATTCAACACTCGGATATAGCTGCAAGAACAACGGCGTCCTAGTTACGCTTCTTCACACACTCTGGAAATGTGCCGAACTCTCGAGAGACTCGCAGAATCTCCGAAGTGTTGCGTCATCAGGAACACCCCGATTCAACACTCGGATATAGCTGCAAGAACAACGGCGTCCTAGTTACGCTTCTTCGCGCTCTCTGGAAATGTGCCGAACTCTCGAGAGACTCGCAGGATCTCCGAAGTGTTGCGTCATCAGGAACACCCCGATTCAACACTCGGATATAGCTGCAAGAACAACGGCGTCCTAGTTACGCTTCTTCGCGCTCTCTGGAAATGTGCCGAACTCTCGAGAGACTCGCAGGATCTCCGAAGTGTTGCGTCATCAGGAACACCCCGATTCAACACTCGGATATAGCTGCAAGAACAACGGCGTCCTAGTTACGCTTCTTCACACACTCTGGAAATGTGCCGAACTCTCGAGAGACTCGCAGGATCTCCGAAGTGTTGCGTCATCAGGAACACCCCGATTCAACACTCGGATATAGCTGCAAGAACAACGGCGTCCTAGTTACGCTTCTTCGCGCTCTCTGGAAATGTGCCGAACTCTCGAGAGACTCGCAGGATCTCCGAAATGTTGCGTCATCAGGAACACCCCGATTCAACACTCGGATATAGCTGCAAGAACAACGGCGTCCTAGTTACGCTTCTTCGCGCTCTCTGGAAATGTGCCGAACTCTCGAGAGACTCGCAGAATCTCCGAAGTGTTGCGTCATCAGGAACACCCCGATTCAACACTCGGATATAGCTGCAAGAACAACGGCGTCCTAGTTACGCTTCTTCACACACTCTGGAAATGTGCCGAACTCTCGAGAGACTCGCAGAATTTCCGAAGTGTTGCGTCATCAGGAACACCCCGATTCAACACTCGGATATAGCTGCAAGAACAACGGCGTCCTAGTTACGCTTCTTCACACACTCTGGAAATGTGCCGAACTCTCGAGAGACTCGCAGGATCTCCGAAGTGTTGCGTCATCAGGAACACCCCGATTCAACACTCGGATAGCTGCAAGAACAACGGCGTCCTAGTTACGCTTCTTCGCGCTCTCTGGAAATGTGCCGAACTCTCGAGAGACTCGCAGGATCTCCGAAGTGTTGCGTCATCAGGAACACCCCGATTCAACACTCGGATAGCTGCAAGAACAACGGCGTCCTAGTTACGATTCTTCGCGCTCTCTGGAAATGTGCCGAACTCTCGAGAGACTCGCAGGATCTCCGAAGTGTTGCGTCATCAGGAACACCCCGATTCAACACTCGGATATAGCTGCAAGAACAACGGCGTCCTAGTTACGCTTCTTCGCGCTCTCTGGAAATGTGCCGAACTCTCGAGAGACTCGCAGGATCTCCGAAGTGTTGCGTCATCAGGAACACCCCGATTCAACACTCGGATAGCTGCAAGAACAACGGCGTCCTAGTTACGATTCTTCGCGCTCTCTGGAAATGTGCCGAACTCTCGAGAGACTCGCAGGATCTCCGAAGTGTTGCGTCATCAGGAACACCCCGATTCAACACTCGGATATAGCTGCAAGAACAACGGCGTCCTAGTTACGCTTCTTCGCGCTCTCTGGAAATGTGCCGAACTCTCGAGAGACTCGCAGGATCTCCGAAGTGTTGCGTCATCAGGAACACCCCGATTCAACACTCGGATATAGCTGCAAGAACAACGGCGTCCTAGTTACGCTTCTTCGCGCTCTCTGGAAATGTGCCGAACTCTCGAGAGACTCGCAGGATCTCCGAAGTGTTGCGTCATCAGGAACACCCCGATTCAACACTCGGATAGCTGCAAGAACAACGGCGTCCTAGTTACGATTCTTCGCGCTCTCTGGAAATGTGCCGAACTCTCGAGAGACTCGCAGGATCTCCGAAGTGTTGCGTCATCAGGAACACCCCGATTCAACACTCGGATAGCTGCAAGAACAACGGCGTCCTAGTTACGCTTCTTCGCGCTCTCTGGAAATGTGCCGAACTCTCGAGAGACTCGCAGGATCTCCGAAGTGTTGCGTCATCAGGAACACCCCGATTCAACACTCGGATATAGCTGCAAGAACAACGGCGTCCTAGTTACGCTTTTTCTCGCTTTCTGGAAATGTGCCGAACTCTCGAGAGACTCGCAGGATCTCCGAAGTGTTGCGTCATCAGGAACACCCCGATTCAACACTCGGATATAGCTGCAAGAACAACGGCGTCCTAGTTACGCTTCTTCGCGCTCTCTGGAAATGTGCCGAACTCTCGAGAGACTCGCAGGATCTCCGAAGTGTTGCGTCATCAGGAACACCCCGATTCAACACTCGGATAGCTGCAAGAACAACGGCGTCCTAGTTACGCTTCTTCGCGCTCTCTGGAAATGTGCCGAACTCTCGAGAGACTCGCAGAATCTCCGAAGTGTTGCGTCATCAGTATCACCCCGATTCAACACTCGGATATAGCTGCAAGAACAACGGCGTCCTAGTTACGCTTCTTCGCGCTCTCTGGAAATGTGCCGAACTCTCGAGAGACTCGCAGGATCTCCGAAGTGTTGCGTCATCAGGAACACCCCGATTCAACACTCGGATATAGCTGCAAGAACAACGGCGTCCTAGTTACGCTTCTTCGCGCTCTCTGGAATTGTGCCGAACTCTCGAGAGACTCGCAGGATCTCCGAAGTGTTGCGTCATCAGGAACACCCCGATTCAACATTCGGATAGCTGCAAGAACAACGGCGTCCTAGTTACGCTTCTTCGCGCTCTCTGGAAATGTGCCGAACTCTCGAGAGACTCGCAGGATCTCCGAAGTGTTGCGTCATCAGGAACACCCCGATTCAACACTCGGATATAGCTGCAAGAACAACGGCGTCCTAGTTACGCTTCTTCACACACTCTGGAAATGTGCCGAACTCTCGAGAGACTCGCAGAATCTCCGAAGTGTTGCGTCATCAGGAACACCCCGATTCAACACTCGGATATAGCTGCAAGAACAACGGCGTCCTAGTTACGCTTCTTCGCGCTCTCTGGAAATGTGCCGAACTCTCGAGAGACTCGCAGGATCTCCGAAGTGTTGCGTCATCAGGAACACCCCGATTCAACACTCGGATATAGCTGCAAGAACAACGGCGTCCTAGTTACGCTTCTTCGCGCTCTCTGGAAATGTGCCGAACTCTCGAGAGACTCGCAGGATCTCCGAAGTGTTGCGTCATCAGGAACACCCCGATTCAACACTCGGATATAGCTGCAAGAATAACGGCGTCCTAGTTACGCTTCTTCACACACTCTGGAAATGTGCCGAACTCTCGAGAGACTCGCAGAATCTCCGAAGTGTTGCGTCATCAGGAACACCCCGATTCAACACTCGGATATAGCTGCAAGAACAACGGCGTCCTAGTTACGCTTCTTCGCGCTCTCTGGAAATGTGCCGAACTCTCGAGAGACTCGCAGGATCTCCGAAGTGTTGCGTCATCAGGAACACCCCGATTCAACACTCGGATATAGCTGCAAGAACAACGGCGTCCTAGTTACGCTTTTTCTCGCTTTCTGGAAATGTGCCGAACTCTCGAGAGACTCGCAGGATCTCCGAAGTGTTGCGTCATCAGGAACACCCCGATTCAACACTCGGATATAGCTGCAAGAACAACGGCGTCCTAGTTACGCTTTTTCTCGCTTTCTGGAAATGTGCCGAACTCTCGAGAGACTCGCAGGATCTCCGAAGTGTTGCGTCATCAGGAACACCCCGATTCAACACTCGGATATAGCTGCAAGAACAACGGCGTCCTAGTTACGCTTCTTCGCGCTCTCTGGAAATGTGCCGAACTCTCGAGAGACTCGCAGGATCTCCGAAGTGTTGCGTCATCAGGAACACCCCGATTCAACACTCGGATAGCTGCAAGAACAACGGCGTCCTAGTTACGCTTCTTCGCGCTCTCTGGAAATGTGCCGAACTCTCGAGAGACTCGCAGAATCTCCGAAGTGTTGCGTCATCAGTATCACCCCGATTCAACACTCGGATATAGCTGCAAGAACAACGGCGTCCTAGTTACGCTTCTTCGCGCTCTCTGGAAATGTGCCGAACTCTCGAGAGACTCGCAGGATCTCCGAAGTGTTGCGTCATCAGGAACACCCCGATTCAACACTCGGATATAGCTGCAAGAACAACGGCGTCCTAGTTACGCTTCTTCGCGCTCTCTGGAATTGTGCCGAACTCTCGAGAGACTCGCAGGATCTCCGAAGTGTTGCGTCATCAGGAACACCCCGATTCAACACTCGGATAGCTGCAAGAACAACGGCGTCCTTGTTACGCTTCTTCGCGCTCTCTGGAAATGTGCCGAACTCTCGAGAGACTCGCAGGATCTCCGAAGTGTTGCGTCATCAGGAACACCCCGATTCAACACTCGGATATAGCTGCAAGAACAACGGCGTCCTAGTTACGCTTCTTCACACACTCTGGAAATGTGCCGAACTCTCGAGAGACTCGCAGAATCTCCGAAGTGTTGCGTCATCAGGAACACCCCGATTCAACACTCGGATATAGCTGCAAGAACAACGGCGTCCTAGTTACGCTTCTTCGCGCTCTCTGGAAATGTGCCGAACTCTCGAGAGACTCGCAGGATCTCCGAAGTGTTGCGTCATCAGGAACACCCCGATTCAACACTCGGATATAGCTGCAAGAACAACGGCGTCCTAGTTACGCTTCTTCGCGCTCTCTGGAAATGTGCCGAACTCTCGAGAGACTCGCAGGATCTCCGAAGTGTTGCGTCATCAGGAACACCCCGATTCAACACTCGGATATAGCTGCAAGAATAACGGCGTCCTAGTTACGCTTCTTCACACACTCTGGAAATGTGCCGAACTCTCGAGAGACTCGCAGAATCTCCGAAGTGTTGCGTCATCAGGAACACCCCGATTCAACACTCGGATATAGCTGCAAGAACAACGGCGTCCTAGTTACGCTTCTTCGCGCTCTCTGGAAATGTGCCGAACTCTCGAGAGACTCGCAGGATCTCCGAAGTGTTGCGTCATCAGGAACACCCCGATTCAACACTCGGATATAGCTGCAAGAACAACGGCGTCCTAGTTACGCTTCTTCGCGCTCTCTGGAAATGTGCCGAACTCTCGAGAGACTCGCAGGATCTCCGAAGTGTTGCGTCATCAGGAACACCCCGATTCAACACTCGGATATAGCTGCAAGAACAACGGCGTCCTAGTTACGCTTCTTCACACACTCTGGAAATGTGCCGAACTCTCGAGAGACTCGCAGAATCTCCGAAGTGTTGCGTCATCAGGAACACCCCGATTCAACACTCGGATATAGCTGCAAGAACAACGGCGTCCTAGTTACGCTTCTTCGCGCTCTCTGGAAATGTGCCGAACTCTCGAGAGACTCGCAGGATCTCCGAAGTGTTGCGTCATCAGGAACACCCCGATTCAACACTCGGATATAGCTGCAAGAACAACGGCGTCCTACTTACGCTTCTTCGCGCTCTCTGGAAATGTGCCGAACTCTCGAGAGACTCGCAGGATCTCCGAAGTGTTGCGTCATCAGGAACACCCCGATTCAACACTCGGATATAGCTGCAAGAACAACGGCGTCCTAGTTACGCTTCTTCACACACTCTGGAAATGTGCCGAACTCTCGAGAGACTCGCAGAATCTCCGAAGTGTTGCGTCATCAGGAACACCCCGATTCAACACTCGGATATAGCTGCAAGAACAACGGCGTCCTAGTTACGCTTCTTCGCGCTCTCTGGAAATGTGCCGAACTCTCGAGAGACTCGCAGGATCTCCGAAGTGTTGCGTCATCAGGAACACCCCGATTCAACACTCGGATATAGCTGCAAGAACAACGGCGTCCTAGTTACGCTTCTTCGCGCTCTCTGGAAATGTGCCGAACTCTCGAGAGACTCGCAGGATCTCCGAAGTGTTGCGTCATCAGGAACACCCCGATTCAACACTCGGATAGCTGCAAGAACAACGGCGTCCTAGTTACGCTTCTTCACACACTCTGGAAATGTGCCGAACTCTCGAGAGACTCGCAGAATCTCCGAAGTGTTGCGTCATCAGGAACACCCCGATTCAACACTCGGATATAGCTGCAAGAACAACGGCGTCCTACTTACGCTTCTTCGCGCTCTCTGGAAATGTGCCGAACTCTCGAGAGACTCGCAGGATCTCCGAAGTGTTGCGTCATCAGGAACACCCCGATTCAACACTCGGATATAGCTGCAAGAACAACGGCGTCCTAGTTACGCTTCTTCACACACTCTGGAAATGTGCCGAACTCTCGAGAGACTCGCAGAATCTCCGAAGTGTTGCGTCATCAGGAACACCCCGATTCAACACTCGGATATAGCTGCAAGAACAACGGCGTCCTAGTTACGCTTCTTCGCGCTCTCTGGAAATGTGCCGAACTCTCGAGAGACTCGCAGGATCTCCGAAGTGTTGCGTCATCAGGAACACCCCGATTCAACACTCGGATAGCTGCAAGAACAACGGCGTCCTAGTTACGCTTCTTCACACACTCTGGAAATGTGCCGAACTCTCGAGAGACTCGCAGAATCTCCGAAGTGTTGCGTCATCAGGAACACCCCGATTCAACACTCGGATATAGCTGCAAGAACAACGGCGTCCTAGTTACGCTTCTTCACACACTCTGGAAATGTGCCGAACTCTCGAGAGACTCGCAGAATCTCCGAAGTGTTGCGTCATCAGGAACACCCCGATTCAACACTCGGATATAGCTGCAAGAACAACGGCGTCCTAGTTACGCTTCTTCGCGCTCTCTGGAAATGTGCCGAACTCTCGAGAGACTCGCAGGATCTCCGAAGTGTTGCGTCATCAGGAACACCCCGATTCAACACTCGGATATAGCTGCAAGAACAACGGCGTCCTAGTTACGCTTCTTCACACACTCTGGAAATGTGCCGAACTCTCGAGAGACTCGCAGAATCTCCGAAGTGTTGCGTCATCAGGAACACCCCGATTCAACACTCGGATATAGCTGCAAGAACAACGGCGTCCTAGTTACGCTTCTTCACACACTCTGGAAATGTGCCGAACTCTCGAGAGACTCGCAGGATCTCCGAAGTGTTGCGTCATCAGGAACACCCCGATTCAACACTCGGATATAGCTGCAAGAACAACGGCGTCCTAGTTACGCTTCTTCACACACTCTGGAAATGTGCCGAACTCTCGAGAGACTCGCAGGATCTCCGAAGTGTTGCGTCATCAGGAACACCCCGATTCAACACTCGGATATAGCTGCAAGAACAACGGCGTCCTAGTTACGCTTCTTCGCGCTCTCTGGAAATGTGCCGAACTCTCGAGAGACTCGCAGGATCTCCGAAGTGTTGCGTCATCAGGAACACCTCGATTCAACACTCGGATAGCTGCAAGAACAACGGCGTCCTAGTTACGCTTCTTCACACACTCTGGAAATGTGCCGAACTCTCGAGAGACTCGCAGAATCTCCGAAGTGTTGCGTCATCAGGAACACCCCGATTCAACACTCGGATATAGCTGCAAGAACAACGGCGTCCTACTTACGCTTCTTCGCGCTCTCTGGAAATGTGCCGAACTCTCGAGAGACTCGCAGGATCTCCGAAGTGTTGCGTCATCAGGAACACCCCGATTCAACACTCGGATATAGCTGCAAGAACAACGGCGTCCTAGTTACGCTTCTTCACACACTCTGGAAATGTGCCGAACTCTCGAGAGACTCGCAGAATCTCCGAAGTGTTGCGTCATCAGGAACACCCCGATTCAACACTCGGATATAGCTGCAAGAACAACGGCGTCCTAGTTACGCTTCTTCGCGCTCTCTGGAAATGTGCCGAACTCTCGAGAGACTCGCAGGATCTCCGAAGTGTTGCGTCATCAGGAACACCCCGTTTCAACACTCGGATATAGCTGCAAGAACAACGGCGTCCTAGTTACGCTTCTTCGCGCTCTCTGGAAATGTGCCGAACTCTCGAGAGACTCGCAGGATCTCCGAAGTGTTGCGTCATCAGGAACACCCCGATTCAACACTCGGATAGCTGCAAGAACAACGGCGTCCTAGTTACGCTTCTTCACACACTCTGGAAATGTGCCGAACTCTCGAGAGACTCGCAGAATCTCCGAAGTGTTGCGTCATCAGGAACACCCCGATTCAACACTCGGATATAGCTGCAAGAACAACGGCGTCCTAGTTACGCTTCTTCACACACTCTGGAAATGTGCCGAACTCTCGAGAGACTCGCAGAATCTCCGAAGTGTTGCGTCATCAGGAACACCCCGATTCAACACTCGGATATAGCTGCAAGAACAACGGCGTCCTAGTTACGCTTCTTCGCGCTCTCTGGAAATGTGCCGAACTCTCGAGAGACTCGCAGGATCTCCGAAGTGTTGCGTCATCAGGAACACCCCGATTCAACACTCGGATATAGCTGCAAGAACAACGGCGTCCTAGTTACGCTTCTTCACACACTCTGGAAATGTGCCGAACTCTCGAGAGACTCGCAGAATCTCCGAAGTGTTGCGTCATCAGGAACACCCCGATTCAACACTCGGATATAGCTGCAAGAACAACGGCGTCCTAGTTACGCTTCTTCACACACTCTGGAAATGTGCCGAACTCTCGAGAGACTCGCAGGATCTCCGAAGTGTTGCGTCATCAGGAACACCCCGATTCAACACTCGGATATAGCTGCAAGAACAACGGCGTCCTAGTTACGCTTCTTCGCGCTCTCTGGAAATGTGCCGAACTCTCGAGAGACTCGCAGGATCACCGAAGTGTTGCGTCATCAGGAACACCCCGATTCAACACTCGGATATAGCTGCAAGAACAACGGCGTCCTAGTTACGCTTCTTCGCGCTCTCTGGAAATGTGCCGAACTCTCGAGAAACTCGTGGGATCTCCTTGGCGCAATGCGAAAGCGCTGTAGAAGGAGGAGAAGAGGGGTAGTTGGGTCCCGCTGCTAATCGGATTACCGTGGAGCGACAACAGAGGGTAAGGCGCTACCTGCATCACACACCCCCTGCTGGCCGGCGTTGTCGTTAACTTTCGTAACTATATATATAAATATACACACAATATATATCCTGGTGAAAAAATTGGTTGTCTGTAAAGTCGGTTTACGGACGATAGTTTAACGTGACAACGTCATAACAAAACATTGATGAAATGATTGCATACTTTTATGAATATGATTGAATCATTTTTATTGAATTATCACTATTTTGTATGGATACAAAGAAGGAGTGAAATGAAATCTACAATTTAATTGATAGATTTACTTTTATTTACATTCATTAATTCAAATATGTTTATTACTTTAACGAACAGATTACTTTAATTATAACTTTTATACATGTTTGCTATTTAACGTCTTCCAATCTGTGTTGTTCTGTTAAGGATAGGACGATGATAGGAAAAGTAGGAAACGAATGGGAGTGTTTCAAGTTTAATGTGCCTCGAAAAAGTCAAATCGATGGTTGTTCCAATCGAGTGGAACAGAGATAGATGCGGCGCAACCGTACAAAGCGTAACGGGACAATGTGCGTAACGGGACAATGAGTCATCCTTTGTCGTGCGTGCAGCCGGCGTTCATCGATTTATTATACGTTGTCACGTCAAAAATTAAATGGACGTGAGACATCATTCAGCCCTTGCTGCGGTCGGGAGGATCGAGGTATAGTTTTTGTGAAAATTAATTACTTTAATAAATAAGCCATTTAAATACAACATCCACTCACAGCGCAAAACAAAAAACAAAAAAAAATTATCAGCGTGAAGTTTAATAACCTTTTGCGAACGAAATGTTTGATGTATAATTTGTAACTTAAATTAATAGTTGATTAAATGAACCATATAAATCCCTACTAATATTATAATTTGCGGAAGTGTTTTGTCTGTTTGTCCTTCTTTCACGCAGAAATGTAGCGACGGATAGACAAGGTTTTTTTTTTTTTGCATATTGATTATGGGCGGGAGAGTGATATAAACTACATATATTTATAAAATTCCATCCCTAAGGAGTGATAAAGAATGAAAATGCAGTTTTATAATAGAAAATCATAGGAGGTAGGTCACAGACACACATACAGTGAATTTGTGTCATTTCTCTATGTCCGTCACACGGTCTTGTAGTAAGGTCTGGCAACTTTCTATCTTTCTCCTTGGTGAAACCCATCCGCTTAGTGAAGCTCGCGGCTGCTAGTGAACTAAAGGCGCTAATAACATTTAAATTTAGAACTTCGTAAATAGACGTCGTTGCCTTGAGTTTGTTGCGCCGAGATTGTGCAATCAAAATTTCCCGTTTTTCATGTGCATGTTTTAAAGACATAAAACTCGGAAATTACGTTCCTTATATTATGATGTGTTTATACCAGGCATCGCCGTGCCTACAATAGCCAGTACGTCATAAAACATGTTCAACAAGAACTTCAGCAAAAAAAAAAAAAAAAAAAAAAACATTTGATGCACAAATTTTTTCGGCTGAATTCTGATCAACCTAAACTAATATCGAATGGTGAAAAAAATCCCTTTTGACTGACATCGGCAACGAGTGCTACAACGCGTGGAAATAAACTTCCCCTTTTTTTTTTTCCGGACTGGCGTTTAATACAGCGACGTTCCGCGCGTGTCCTGAAAAACAAGGAATTTGCATTTGCAAATGTCACTCCTATTTTAATTAAGTACTTTTTTTTTTTTACCTTGTTACTCGCCGCCTGGATTACGCCGACAAAGTTGGCTGAGGGCCAGAGAGTAACGCAATATGATGCCTGCAATCACTAAAAAACAAAAAAAAACAAAAAAAAAAGACGAACCTGTCGTCCCCAAAATTACTATGCATTTATGTGCGGTGTGAAAGAAACGGGCCAGGGAGGGATTATTTAATGGAGATAGGCAGGCAACGCGGTAAAACGATACAGTATAAATTAAACTACTGCAAACCCCCCTCCACACCGCCCGAGTGACAGTATTTCAACACATTATAATTTTAAACAATAATAATTCATTTCTCCGCCAAAATTAAAAATTCTGAATTAAATTTTTAGTCAAAATTTCATTAAATAAAAAAAGTAATGGCGCTTAATAAAACCTAAGTTTGATTTAAAAGCTGCTTAAATAACCATATTGAACATATATATATATATATATATATATTTTTTATTTTTTTAATGTAGTAATATTTTTTTCGTTGACAGGCATTGGTGTGTAATATCTCCCTGGGGTTCAGGACTGGGTGTTTTCGATGCTCATTTGCCCTTCAATCCCGCGGAAGGCAACGGCAAACCACCGCTAAATCATGCTGTCTCTTCAAGCAGAGGGACGTTGCGGATGTCAATACCGTGGCGTTTCCTGGGCTCATTCAATGATGGGTTAAAACGACTCATCATCACATCACGTCTTATTACAGGTCATGTCTCAGTCATTCGTTTTCTGTGGAATCATGACA
Organism: Bacillus rossius redtenbacheri; assembly: GCF_032445375.1. Classification (NCBI taxonomy): domain Eukaryota; kingdom Metazoa; phylum Arthropoda; class Insecta; order Phasmatodea; family Bacillidae; genus Bacillus; species Bacillus rossius. Next base: position 7,558,558 of record NC_086341.1, on the reverse strand, counting down.
TCGAAAATAGTTCATTTTTTCCCCTTAAAAGAATCGATTTTTTTTTTTAATTTTTAGTTTATTCAACGATAAAAGTTTTTTTTTAACTATGCGTTTATTATATCATGCTAGAAGCTGAATATAAATAAACTCTACTGCAACTGCTGAAACAACATTGATTTTCCAAATAAGGGTTGTTTAAAACATTTAATCAATCGACTCTTGTTAAAATTTAAAAAGATTTTTTTTCTTATTTAATTTAATCACAATTTAAAATTATTTCATAAGGTAAAATAATACAGCGCGTTTTTTTAAAGAATGATCCCCCAAAAAGTCTTCTAATTTTTAACGGTTTATGAATTACACTTGGGATATTCTTTATTACTATTATTATAAATAACTAGTGACACTGCATCTAAAAGTAAACTACGTAATAAACACATGACATAACTGAGAACACAATTTTATTTTATCTCTAAGCACATCCCTGCGTAGATTGGTCCTTTTATGCCGTAAAAAAACATCGTACATGCAAAAAAAAAGGGGGGGGGGGTTGTCTATAAAGTCAGTTTACGGACGATAATTTTACGCGATAACGTCACAAGAAAACATTGATAAAAAAATTGCATACGTTTTAATTTTCAAATATTATTTACAGTTTTTTTGCAAATTTAATTTAAATAAAGTTGTTTAAATATTATCACGAACAATTAGTTAAAAAGGACGCCTTAACCTGTTTGATATTATAGACGATTTTCTCGCACGGTGGTTGGCCGGTTCTTGCACGCTCGGCTCAGGTGGAACGTGACAATTTTTTGTGCGTGCAGCCGGTTGTTCATCTATTTATAAGACGTTATAACGTCAAAAAAAAATTGAAAATTTTTGAAAATTTTCTCAATGTTACTCAACCGTGAATAGTAAGTACCTTTCCTCAGGCCGTGTTGGAGATTGGCTGCCTCACGCAGCTGAGGCATCATGGGAACATGATTCCATGGCACTCCCTTGCAGCGATGAGCGCTCTGCGTCAGCCGCTGCTTAGGGATCCCACCTTCAGATGTCACTCATCACTCAAGACCACCGAAATACTAGCTCACATTTTTCGACGTGACAACGTCTAATAAATCGATGGACGCGAGCTGCACGCACGAAAAAGGATGAATCATTGTCTCGTTACGCACATTGTCCCGTTACGCTGTGTACCGTTACGTTCATTGTACGCTTGCGCCGCGTCTATCTCTCTTCCACTCGATTGGAACAACCATCGATTTGACTTTTTCGAGACGCATTAAACTCGAAACACTCCCATTCATTTCCTACTTTTCATATCATCGTCCTATCCTTAACAGAATAACACAGATTGGAAGAAGTTAAATAGCAAACATGTATAAAAGTTATAGTTAAAATAATCACTTCGTTAAAGTAATAAACATATTTGAATTAATGAGTGCAAATAAAAGTAAATTTATAAATATTAAATTGTAGATTACATTTCACTCCTTCTTTGTATCCATACAAAATAGTGATAATTCAATAAAAATGATTCAATTTTATTCATAAAGTATACAATCATTTCATCAATGTTTTGTTATGTCATTGTCACGTTAAACTATCGTCCGTAAACCGACTTACAGACAATCAAATTTTTTGTTTTGTTTTACGGTACGATATAATAAAGCTTAAAAAAAATCTTAAGTGCGATTATTAGACGTGAAATGAAAAACGCAAATGCTGTTGTAATGCATAACAGAATAGCTTAGAAGAGATAACCAGTCGCTAATTCACGCCGAGCGAGAGGCAACAGAACGAGAAACGGGAAAAGACAACGTGTCAGCTATCAGGGAACGTTTAATTAATTAATTCTCTCCGGCCTACCGTCGCCTTGCAGACTCAGGAGCAACTCTCGCTTCGTAACAAAACTACCTCCCTCCTCCACCCCCCTCCTTCTAGGGAGTGGGCGGGCGAATTACAACACTTTGTGGTGGTTTGTGAGGGGGGGGGGGGGGGTTACGAGAGGAACGGCGAACCACGTTTGCAGTCATTTCACGTCACAGAGAGGGCAGCGTTCTGCGTTCTGCGTTCTCCCTTTTACAGGTATATATACATATATATATATATACATAAACACACACACTTACATATACGTGTACTTATGTACGCGCGTTAGATGTTATACTAACTTGGCGTAGTAAAAATGTAACTTTTTTTTGCATGCTAATAATTAAGAGAAATTAAATAATAAAATGACGGGAAATATAATAAATTAAATCAAATTTAAAAAAAATAAATACTCAGTATTCAATGTTAATATGAACACATGTATAAAATTAAATATTTAATTTAGAAAGATTGAATATAATTATTATTGAAAATCATTCAATTTATTAAACGTTTATTCCATTTGATTAATATTGAATTATTAATAAATAAGACTTTCATTATTTATAAAGCGTTTAAATTATACATATCGGAAAATAACCTCACTTATTTAAATACACTTATATATATACACGATATATATAACTAATATTTACAATAAAAAAATGTTTTAACTATGTGGACCACCATTAAATATCAATCACTGAAGTATAAGATTTTAAAAAGCACACTAATAATTTTTATTTGTATTTAGCCTTTTTTTTTATCCGGTGAAGATTTCGTTGCATGGTGCGCTCTTATTGTAAAAATTCCTCTCGTCATTTTTTTTTTCATAATGCGCCTAAAGAATAACAACTTCAAAAATTGTTAATGTTACAAACACGTTTAACTCTGTAAAAAAAAAGTTTTAAGTTACAAATATTTTTTGATAAACCTATGTCTTCGTGTACAAAAAAAAAATTCCTACTAATACACAACTTCAGTAAGCGCTCATACCTTGGCCAATGAACTCGGGAAGTTGCGTCCACTGACGTTAGAAAGAACTTAATCTAAAATACGATCCAGTCAATTAATTGTATTTCAATATTTTTTTGCTTCTCGCCAGGTGAACCCACCATGTAACTATATATTTTAATAATTTATCAAACTAAAGAATGCAGTTAAAATGTTACATCTTTCTGTTCAGTTTTAAAGTCCAAATATATTTTAGTGTATTAAAACAAAATTATAAGTACAACTAAAACATGTAATTTTAGATAGATTTCGAAAAAAAAACACTACCTATTGAATGACGTTTCACACCTACAAACACAAACATTATATATATATATATATATCCTTGGACTTAGTAGGTGTAATTACCTGGAGACGTAATATTTACCGGTTAATGTAATTAAAATTTTCCTAATATGCATGTACAGAACAAATGTAAAGTATTTATGGCATATATGTTCATGGAAAACTCAAGAATAAATAAATTTTAAAGAAAGGCAGCTAATTTTAGTAACGTCAAAAGTATGAGGGAGAGGGGGGTAGGCTCTGTGATTCGTGACATTAAAAAAATATTACTTGCATATCTCAGATCTCACAAACTATCAGAGGGCTAAACAGTTAATTTCGAATAACACGTTCCATTGTTCTAGTTTCTCGGTCATAACTAGAGACCGGAAAATTCGCGATTTCAATGACCTGTAGGATAAACTCCATGATCCTCTATGCACGCCGGAAAATTACATCTGCTCATTGGCTACTGACTCGTGACACCTGTTAACTGGGACGCTAAAGATTCGATACATCTTTTGTTTAAGGTTTTTCATTGGCCGAGTATCATTCAGATAAACTGTGGCCCAATCACTGATGCTGTAAAAAGGCAAAAGTTTTTGGATTCTAGACTATCACGAAATGAATCTGCGAATTTTTCACAACAGTTACGCGGACACCATACAAACACCTTTTGTAGTAGCGCAGAATTATTTTCTCGAATAACATGTAGAACTTACAGCATTTTTCTTTTATATTTACCCAAACAAAATTCTTGGAAACAACACTGTTAGAAATTAGAGTAAATTCTTGGACATTTTATCGATGACCGTCAGTCAAACAAACGAGTATTTCTTCGTTATTCTTAATAACTTTATCTCCATACAAACTGCTCCGTACTTGCACTTCCGAGTTGTATGTATGTTTCATTGTGAACAAAGGTTTAAATAAACACAAGTTTACAAAAAAAAGGAGTCTAATGGCGGTACTTTTTAAGTGTTTTGTTTTAATATATTCTTTTGGATACATATTCAAAGCAAGCAAACTCTTTTTCCATAAATTCACGAAGATAACCGTTAACTTACGAAGATAATGTGTAACCAGCTTTCTTCGTAAATTGAAAGTAAAATATTTTTAACAGCTTGGCATCCAAAAATAAATTTTTGTTATTACATTTTATTTTACTGCGGGGAGGATGGTGTCTTGTCTGCAGGTGGTCGGCAGGTCGAAGCCAGACATTATGGAAATATGCAGATGGAGCCAAAAGGTCCGATTTTAGACGAGGGAGGGTGAAGCCCAAAGAGGAGAGACGATTCCGTGAACTACACGTACCAACATGGCGGCCGTTAGTTTACAAATGTAGGCTATCAGCTGGACCTGTATTGGGTGTTAAATCGGAGAAAAAAAGTCAGCTCATACCATTACTCTTGTATTATAAAGATTCATTTTGGACTTTTTATATTAACCTGTAATATTGAGGTGTTAATTTTCTTCCAAACAGCTTTACTATAGTCTTTAATACAAGCAGACTATGAACAAACGTCCGCGGGGAAAATAAACTGTTTCACGTCTGACGACTAATGTTCCTAATCTCTGGCCGGCGCACCAGACGAGGGAACAGGGGGGTCAGGAGGATTGAAAGAATGATGGCATGGGGGGGGGGGGAAGAGGAGGAAAGGTGATGCGGGGGGAGGACAGGGGCAGGTACACATTTCCTCCAAAGAGCGACATCCGTGTGAAATGTTAAACCAGCAGGAAAAACTTCTTCCTTCGTCCGCAACCCCTACGAGGGCCACCTGCTCCGGGTGAGGAGGAAGAAGGGGGGGGGGGGGGGTCCAGAAGAAACAGCGGTTTCCATCCCCCACGGCCGGAAAACAAAAACAAAACAAAACAAAACTACCCCCTTCCCCCTCCTTTTCGAGCGCGCACTGGCCTGGCGCAGTCCACAAATCATCGGGCAGCGACCACAACCGAAAAATCAACTGAGGGGTACTGGGGAGGTGCGAGGAGGAATGTCTGGACTCCCGGCCAAAGATTTGGGGCTTAAATGTCGCGTCGTGCGTGCACCTGGCCGGCGCATGAAACGGTGAGCGTGAAATACAACATTTCGTAAAGAAAAGAAAAAAAAAGTACGTACGTTTAATTAATCACATGACATAGCGTCACAAATGGTGCAACGGTAAACACGGGCATTAACTCAGCCTCCTTTCCTCCTACGACTGCTGTTACAATTTTTTTTTTTTTAGCTTGGAATTTACGAGCAACTCTGGTACTAAAAAAATAAAATTCCAGGAATCTCGGTGAGAATAACTGTTTAGTTGCATCGCTGAGTTCGCCTGTGCGTCGATGCGTTGTCGTTTTTTTGTCCATATTACCTTTTCTATTATTCTTAGGGACCGGAAAAATTCGCGAATTCATTTCGCGATAGGCTAAAATACAAATCGTTATACCTCAGTGCTGCCTCTGCTATTGGTTCACAACTCACCTGGATGACTCTGGGCCAGTGAGAAACACTCGACCAAAGCTTTATCGAATCACAGGCTGCTGCTACGCTGGAACGTCTCACAAGACAGCAGCCAATGAGTGGGTGGCATTTGACCGAGTGTACGTACAACTATGGTGTTCATTTTACAGGTCATTGAATCCGCGAATTTTTGCCGGTCCCTACCTATTCTGTATATTTTTTGGGTTCGTCTGTTTGTCACAATGTTGTCGAAGATGTTGTTTGTCTTTTTTTTGTCTCGTCGTTCTTAGCCCACTGTGTTTGTCTGTGCGGTGATATATATTTTTTCTGGCTAATTCCTTCGACGGAATTCTCTGTGCTGTCTGTGATTTCAAAATTTTACTGTTTGGATTTTGGCTTTTTCTGTGTGTGTTTATGTACTCAATTTTCTTGTCAATTTACGTGGTTTTCTCGATGACATGCAGTGAAAGTAAACAGTGGCGTATGCCAAAAAAAAAATGTTTTTAATCGATCTTCCCGTTTGCAAGCATCTCTCAAAGGGCGTAACTCATTTGGTTTTCGAGGTTCAGCCACGTCGAAGCCGTGGTTTATAGCCACGTTTCGCTCTGCATTGCAGCAAGCATCTTCAGGGTTGAGAAATTTAATGACTATCAGAAGGAGGTAATTTTTCTTTATAAACTGCCAATATTCATACAGCCGAGATAAATGCGTATTAGACAATGGCCGCGAAAGCCTGCAGTATACTATAAGCCGTGTATTTCTGTAGGTTTCCTTTAAGCGGTATTATCTTGGGAAAAGTACTCCACTTACTTGAGTGATTTTTACTTCATTGTTACCAAGCAAAAAAAAATGATAATATAGGTAAATGTATTTCTTTCGCGCAGTTATACTCAATGTCATTAATGAGTTGGTTTAATATTTTTTTTCTTGAAGATAGGGCGGGCGTCTGAAGGCCAAATTGATCATAGTCTATTATCACCAGAGCGTGTATCGTCATATAGGCAAGGTTCCGTCATAAGCGAAATTTCATTCTTGGTACGCTCGCTGTGTGCAATAATGCCCCAGGCTGTAATCTGCCTGGGCGAGGAAAATGCTCCGGCAATTTCCCGCGAAACGCAAATGAAGGGGTGTGATAGGAAGGGGGGTAAAAGACGGAGGCAGAATAAAAATTGCTCTCCCTACCCCTGTAATATATCTTTTGTCCCAAGTTTTTATTCATAGTTGGAAACACTTTTTTTTAATTCCGCCATATTTCCAGCCTGTTCGCGCGTTAAGTTCCGCCATACACCCTATCTCTCTTCCAAGCTCTTCTCTCATCCTCTCTCTCTCTCTCTCTCTCTCTCTCTCTCTCTCAAACGGTAGTACCAACTTAACCCTGCGAGAGCAACTCCTTCCAGGCTCTGCACAATGCCGAGCTGAAATTTCGCTTCCGCGCGCTAAGCCGAGCAGAAAGTTGCCAGCCCTGCTGGTTCATTCCTTCTCTCCTTACCCCCTCCCCCCCCAAAGCCCTCACCCACCCCTCGATCTCCACGTGTGACTACTACGTATTCTTCTTCTTTTGAAAACAGTTTGCGCGGGACTTTAGCAGGCGGTAAAGACTCGCATTCTCCCTTCCCCCTCCTCCGTCAAAACAAAAAAAAACTTCCTCCTTTCTCAAGGAAGTTGCCGAACAATAAACTGCTCACAAAAATAAGTTGCACTAAAAAGAAATAAATAAAAAAAGTTTATCTCTTTTTTGTATTGGGTATCTGTTGAAGATATTGCGCTATAAAAGACGGAAAAAAATTTCTCTTTTTCTCGCATTTCAGTTTTTAACAAGCAAAGTGTTTTTCCTTTGTATTGTAACACAGCATCGGATAGAATTATGCTGGGCGGCGGCGGTTGTTGCGTGTTTTGAACACTCGCCTCCCGCCAAGGTGACATGGGGTTCCATGCCCAAAGGGGTATAACCCAGATGTTTTTTTTTTTTTGCAATAGGGAAAACGTGGCTGACGTTGCCGCCACCCGACTGATGCTCCCGTTTGCTTCGCACGTTCGTTCCATCAATGCTCACTTTACATGGCTTCGTCCCACTATCGCCTCAGGCTCCGAAGGTTCGCTAGCCCGATGCGGAGTCGACGTGGTGAGCGACGACACAGCTCCGGTGCTAGCCCGGACAGCTAGGAGAGGTTTGGATAGGCCTCCACCGGACTACGGGTTCACTGGGTGTCTTGAAGAGTCCCAGCGTGATGTGGGAGACTGGGGAAGGCGCCAGCAGTGCTGATAGGAGACAGCCAACTGTCTGGTCAGCTGAGAGAGGTAAAGGGGCTGAGGCGGTGACTATGCTGGGTTGGTGGTCCCAGCCGCTGATCGGTGCCGAAGCTCTAATACCCTCCCGATCAAACAACAGGAAGCGATCCCTCGCAGTTCTGTTTTCTTAAAAGCTGTGGAATGTTATTAAAAGCGAACTGGAACTCTACTCCCACCCTACCCTATTAGGGCGCATATGTGGGAGGGGAATGTGAGAATGCCGGTCGTTAAGGTCTGAATAATCTGTATCGCCCCCTAATCACCACGACGTCGACACAAGACGGTCACGTCCTAATTCATTCCCCAATCAAAAAAAAAAATAGCTGAAATCAACTCGTCTGTTACGTATGCTCTCGCACTACGTACATGATGACGTCTCCGTGGCGCCTAACCGCGCGCCCGATGCTACCCGCCCAACAGGAATTGTCGGGCACCGCGCGCCAAGCGTCGGAGCTGCTCGGGAATGCTCGGCGGAGTTCGTGTGGCGGGCTTTGAACCAGCATGACTAGTTTAGGAGTTAGGTACGCTAACCACACGCCCGCGAGGCATCCATCCCTGAGTTGGGTGTTTGCATATTTCGTAACGAAATGCCTAGTTTGTAAGTCATTTATCTGTTTTCTGTCTTAGTTTCTTAGTTTTTTAGATGCTGACTGGCGGCGGAGTGAGTGGTCAGTGCAACCACTCACCACCAGGGGCGCTTGCGTCCCTGGTCACTAAATCCAGTACTGGACAACTGGAAAAGCGGACCACGAGTCCAAGTGCCCAACCCCCGCATGGTAGACTCTTTTCTACTCTGTCCAACACTTCATCCAGACCATCCTCTGTCTCCTGTAAAATTCCTACAAGTAATGCATGCCAATTTGCATCCCGCATGAATGCGCCCAGGGTTTTCCCTGTGTCTATGCAGGTTTTACCTGGGCCCAACCTATCTCTCGTTATAGTCTAGATTTAAGAGTGAGGGGAGTTAGTCATGGCGCCAATCGCTGCCATGGCTGGCCAATCCCCTCCTAGCACATGATGCATGCGACCCTCTCCTTGCATGGCTAATCCCAGCATGACTAGGCGTATAGGCTTCGGCCTGAGACGCGCCTAGGTCCCTCCCTAACCCGGACCCCTCCAAAATACACTTAGTTTTAGTTAGGTTAGGAAAAAAAAAATCGGACGTCGCGGTCGGTAGCAGTTGGCGCTGCTAGGCCGCCCCCAGCACGCACACAAAACCAACACGCACTGCCAGCCTTCGGTTACCCAATAGGGCGCAGGGAACTCCCAGCCAACAGCCCGCGAGAGAGATGCGCACGCCCCGAGAGACGACCGCCTACGCGGCGTTTCCGGTCATGCAGGCCCATAACAATATCCGATGTTTTCTACCTCAAGTACCAGGGTATAAAAGGTCCCCAATTTGCCCTGGGACAGAGAAAAGTGTGGGGTGCACCTGATTTACAATGCACTAAAGCGAGTTATATAGAAACTTCGGTTTCTGGTCTCGCACACACTAACTGCCCCGGATGGCAATATGATGGATCGGCGGCTGGGACAGAGAGACAGCTCCGAGTCGACGACCAAGGTAGGGGAGTTGCTGCCACCCCAGAAGCTACACCGTCAGAATCTCACCAGCCTGCCGTCTCGCTGCCCGACCAAACTCCACTCGACTTGTTACTTTCGACGTCAGATACGAGCCAAGGCTCTGAAATCAAATGCACTTCGTTATAATATTCTGTTTTTAATCTTTGTATGTCATTAAGGGTATGTGTTTCTGGGCGAATAAGTGTCTATCTAACACATTGCACGCCTCTGTTTTCCATTTCATCCCTTGTGCCCCTCGCGTTAGACACGAGAGGTTACACGTCCACTAGTGATGGCTACATGCGGCTGGTTTGAAAACAAGAATAATCCGAGACGTGGCTTGTAATCGGACCTGTGTTCCAGACGTTGTGTTTAAAAACATTTATTTAAGTATTCTAATAATTGGTCTGTCTTTTAACGCTTTTGTGAAAAAAACTTATCCTGATCAATTTTCCACTTTCCCTCGTCCAAAGAGCGGCCTAGGGCGCGCGCTGGTTCTGAACCACGTCAACACCACGTGGTATTAATGGCAGCCGTCTCGGGAGATCCCACGCAAACGGCGCGCAAGCAGGCGGGGAGATTATTAATGACACCTCCCGGAGCCTCGGTTAAAGGCGAGACACACGTGGGGAAGAGAGTGCTGCACAGATCACAACGATGGAGTGATTGGACCCCCGCGGGTAAAGAAAGGGGCGGAAAGGGGTTTCCGGGAGTCTCGTGTTCGGCCCCCGTCGTCAGCTGATTGGTGGGTCTGTTCACCGACTCCCGCTACGCGAACATACTCGCGTGCGACCGCTGGGTGCAAAAAAAAAGATGATTGATGATTGATGATTGGGTCGGTGCCACATTTCTCCCAGGTGAGAAATGCAATCACGAAAAAAACGATTCGTTTCCTCCATCTTTCACTCGCAGTTTTTTTTTTTTCCTTGCCAAGAGTAGATACTCGTAATTTATTGTCTCACCCTCTCATCACATCCAAGCATATAATGATTTGTTTCTCTCTCTCTCTCTCTCTCTCTCTTAACTACAACCACCTTGCGAAGTCTGGTGATTCGTTTTTTTATCTCTCTCTCTCTCTCTTCACCAACAAGCACCTTTGCCAAAACGTGTTCGTAATTTATTTTCTATCTCTGTTCGCCTACAAGTGCCTTGCCTGATGCCGCGTGAAATTTTTTTTTTCTTCTCATCGTGTTCTCAAAATCTTCAGAATGTATTGTTTATCAGTATCTCCCAAGAGACATTTTATAAAATAATACCTATATTTGAAATTTAATCAATTATTTAGACTACACTGCTACCCCAAATATAGGCCAATAACCAGAACACTGTCTTACTAAAGCGATTACGTTTAAGTTATAATAAAAAAAGTTAAATTAATCGCTATTTTTAATATAAAATACGAAAATTGAATACAAACTGTTCTCGAAGAACGGCTGTTCACTCTAAGATCCGCGTATATCCAAGAAAATTTAACATGAAATGATAGAACGATTGCGATAAAAAATTAGATAGAGGTATAGGTACAGTTCCCAGTATTACTCACAGATGGCTATTCCTAACTTACACACACGAACAATAACAGACTGGGGCTAATGAGTTAAGTCTTGCCAGAGGGTTATAGTCTCGATAAGTCGATATTCCGCAACACGTACAAGACACCCTTTTTAAATTGCCCAATTATGACTAAAGCGTATTCCCAAATACTAAATCTGCTGGTTCCTTATAAACTTACATGTTTCCCGAAAAATAAAAGTAGTGTGTGGGGGAGGGGGTAAATAAATTACGCTGGAGAGAAAGAATGGAGGGACCGTGTTCGCACAAGCACACGTCAGGTACACCGGCACAAAAAGAAAATAGAGAGAGAGAGCAAGAGAAGAAGCAGCGGGTGAACTTCACAGACGCATTTTTCACCTCCTCCTCATCCTCCTTTCTTCTGGCTTCAGACGCGGCGTCCGAAGGCCGACGCCCCGAAGAGTTACGGCTTTTTAAACCCGCGAGCGAGCGACGCCAGGACCGCTGGCGACGAGAGAAAAGAGAAAGGAATGAATAAACCTTTTTTTCTTCTCTCTTCCGCCAGCGCTTCTTTATCCTTCTTGACTCTTTTCCCTTCCAGTTCCTTTCTTTCCCCCCCCCCCTTCTCTCCTCTTACGTATTACTTCTTTTCTTTTCCTTGCCCGCTGCGTGGCCGAATGCCAAATGGACGGTCAATTTGCCGGAACAGGCAAAGCGGGATCAAAGAATTAACCTAACCTGGATGGACTCTGCCCGAGTCGAAAAAAAAAGTTTGGGGGGGGGGGGGAGTGAATGGGACTTGGGCGCCAGGCGGAGCGTGAAAAAGGGAGCAGACTGAGAGAGAAAAAGAAGGGAGAGGCCGCAAGTCGCAAGAAGGGGATGAAATATGTCTTTATCTAGAAGTTGCGCGTAAGGTAAGTTCAACCGACAATGGAAATCCCTTCCCCCGTAGAGCTGAAAAAAGGATCTACCCCTTTTCTCTCCTTTCCTACCACGAGGCCACACGAGAAGGCTTAGCCACAATTTAAGAAGCAGGACTTCGGCTGCGAGATCCTTTCTTATGCCCTTTACGTCATCATTTTCTCCTCGGGATTGACTGTATTGCAGGGAAGAAATTATGAATGGAAGGGGAAAAAAAATTTAGTTCCGGTAACTTGATGCCACACTACATAAAATATCGGTTGAAAAGACTCGGAACTTAAGTCGTAAAGAAATTAGTTTCTCGATCCATGAATTTGTGTCGTGAATTAAAAAAAAACATATTCCGCGAATCTTCTATTCGGATCGTGCAAAGGAGGTTATGTTTTGAATATAAGAAATAAAACATTCAGGAAGAGAAATAATCCAAACACGCTCTTTATATTTACTTCTCAGGTGGTTTCATGAAGTTTATGAAGATTTATGAAGTGCCTCATTTTGCTGTAAAATAGAAAAGGCTCTTAAAAACACATACCGTTACATTTAACCAACCATCGACGGAATATAAATCATAAAAGAGGTAACGAAAGAAATTTACGTTGCATAGTTTTGAACAGAGATTTAAGACTACAGGAAATTGAGATTGTAGAAGTGGGCATCAAAACATGGTCATCATGAATTGGTGTAAAGATGGCTGTTAGGATTTGTTTTACAGATACCCAGAAGCTAAAAATATACAATATAAGAATATAGGAACATGTGCGTACTGCTAATGAGTATGAATCCGTAAGTAATCATCTTTGATTGATTTACTGAGGTAATTCGAAGTGTCTCCCACGATTGGACATAGCTATTCGGCAACGTTTCTGCGGCTCGAACGAGTTTCCATTGCATCATGGGTACTTGCCACGCTCCGACGAGCGAGCTAATTTAATCACAAAATTCACACGACACCCAATAAAAGGGCAATTAGGGTAGAAGTTGAAACGTGGCAGCAGCTAATTAACTAAATGAACCAGCATGATCAATGCGCAAGAGTGCGCGCTCTGGCACTGGTATCAGATAACAAGGCGAATTCTGCAGGACCTAAGGTCGGGTCTCACATGCTAATTTGATTTTTTTTTGACGTGAATATGTCTTTAAAATTTCTTCCATGGTGGGAGGCAATTCAAAATAACGAAGGATACAGTTTGGTGTTGGAGCTACATATCTATAATCTCCATCCATTTTTAATCACACCACTGGAAAGGCTAAAGGATCAAATAATTCGTTACGCTAAGTGAGGGCTGTGACGCATCGCGCGAGTGGTGGAGGGGGAAGCGCCGCCATTTTGAGGTCATTTTGCTGCGTTTCGAAATTTCCATTTAGTATAACTTTTGACTCGGAGAAGCTACGACGTTCGTTTGAGTTTCAATCGTCAGCTCTCGTCAATATCCATCGATTCCATAAATAAAATATTAGTGTTAAATAGTTACAGTGAATATATATGGTGTTAAAATTTAAAAAAAACATGATTATAACATACATAAAATATCGTATTTTATATTTTTATATAAAATATTACTGGTTACGTACACGTATTCACGTACAACACACGGCCGTGTCCATGACACAGCCACACAAATTTTTTTTATAAATGTTTTCTGGTTCTTTATAACGGTTAAGGGCTGATTATTTAAATCTAAAACTATACATATGTTGCATTTGTTATTCTTTCACAAATATTTTAAACATATTTTTACTAATTAGAATATAATAGGTGTAAAACTAAAAAAAAAAAAAAAAAAAGATTTGTAATGGTTACCACTTGCAACACTTTTCACGCCTAACACTTTTTGAATATCTGTTGAAAATATCTCTTTCGTGGGCGACATAAAGGCCACAAGGCAACTGGGTTTCCGTAAGAATTATTCCCTTTATACCGCCCACTACAGATTTGTGAAGAATCAAAGAATGCCAGAACGTTTTGCATTAAAAATAGACCTTGGATAAGATAAAAATTAAAATAAAAAAAATCAACATGGCATGTAAGATTCCACTTTGACTAATTATCGCGTTGGTAACACCGCTAGCCATCCATCTACCCAACGTCTTCTGGTTCGGAGTGACGTCTTTCCCCCCCTCTCTCTTTCCACCCCCTACGTATGTCACTTTTTTATTATTATTATTTGCCTTCCCCACCTCTTTCCTCAGCACTCTAAACCTCCCCCCTCCCCCCCTCTTCATTCTTACCCGCTGCAGATGTCGAGCGCAGATTTCCAATCCAGACGTGAGTGGTATCTTCCGGGCTCTAGCGATCCGGGCGGGCGCGATGCCGCTGATGATTTGAGGATTGGGTGGGCGAGAGGAAATGGGTGGAAGGGGGTAGGGGGTAGGGGGTAGGGGGTAGGAGGTAGGTGGTAGCGGGTAGGGTGTAGGGGGTGGAGGGTGACCAACTACGGCCGATGATGCTCTTCGACACGTGATTCCCCGCGAATTTCAGGACGAAACGAGGGACGGGGAACTAATCCAAGCTTCAATATTCCGGGTTTTCACATTCGCGAAAAGGTTTTTTTTTTTTTTTTTTGAGTGGTTGGGAGGGAGGCGTGTGATAGAGAGAAGTATAAATCGGGAAGAGTAGGGTATGTAAGGGCTGAAGCACCCAAAAAAAAAAAAAAAACGAACCGAGTTCGTATATATACTACCTAATATAATTCGCCAACTCTACAATAAAATAATCTGATTACTGCGAAATTGGGTTCGTTAGCAGTCTCTCCCCGACTGTTGACTTTTTTTTTTTTTTGCGGAATAGGATTGGTTTTATTTTCTTCACTTTTTGAGACCCTTAAATCTGTATATATACTTCATATCACGTGTCGATTCTGTTTTCTATACAGATTTTTGTCTCGTCGCTAGCATTTCACTCCCCGAAGGACGTGAAACTAAATGAATGCAGTGAAATTAAAACTTTAAAAAAAAGTCTAGCAATTTCATTTTCTAAAATTTTTCTTTCCAAAACCACCGGTCAAACTTATTATTTAATTTATAACCGAAATTATTAGTCAGATTAGAATTTCTTTAAGAATATTTAAGCCAAGAACGCAGCTACCCAAAAAAATGTTTGTTGGTATCAATGAGTAATATTAATTATTAGTTTTAATGGATTCAAATTACGAAAAATAAAAGTATTCTCCAAATTATATTGATATGGTATGCTGTGCCACATATTTATTATTATTATTCGCACATTAAATCTATTAAGTATAAATTTAACAACACTAGGAAAAACAAGACGCAATGTTCCTCGTTAAAAAAAAATAAAATTATCTTTACCTTCTTTTGAAAATAAAATTGCTAAATTTATAGTCTTAGATCTATTATGAAACAAACCCTAGAGTATCCATACGACTACAGGTAATTGATGTTAAATGGAAGCAGGAGGACATAAACTATAGAATGACAAGGTCGGGGCAAAAACGAAATGTAAAAGTAAAAGTCATAATTAAAATTTTTCTTTGTGATAAATTAGGCCTACATCGTATATTCATTAATTAATTATTTTGATATTGTCAACGAGGTGTTGCGTGTAAATTATACGTATTCCAATATACATAACATGTTCCATATGCTATGGCATTCAACGTTAATGTAATATTATTTTTAAGGAAAATATAATCCGAACTGACAGTTTGGACTGAATTGAGGTCTTTTGCACACACGATCGGTACAGATGCTCAGTTAGGACTCCTGGCAGTTGGACTGAACTTATATGGAAGAAACTTTATTTGTTGTAATAATTGCAGTTGCAATTTTAGTTTCAAAAAAAGAAAGAAAAAATAGCAAAGCAACTAAAGAAGGTAAACAAATATGTCTGCCACGACACGCATATGATGGTCTGATCTCTTGGACTGGCGGTTTGGACTAGCGAGAAGCTGTTCCCACACAGTTCGGACTGAGTGCTCTCTCTAGCCAACAGTCAAATTTTATGGGAAGCCATCAGTTCCGACCAGACCCCTCCAAAAAAAAAAAACACTTGATTTTAATCACGTTCGCAGGCTTTCACGGTCATTGTCTGAAGTAGCTTGGCTTCTGGGTTGTAGCCGTGTCTCTTGCCGAACAATTCAACCGAAGTTTCGGTCGACATTGCACAGTCGCCATCATCAGTAGGTATAACTTCTCCCTGATGATGGCGACTGCATTTGTCCGACCGAAACGTCGTCGGTGAATTATTCGCCGAGGACACGGCTACAACCCATAGAAGCCAAGCCTACTTTACACTTGATTTTAGTCAGATTAGGGGTGGAAAAAAAAAAAACACTGCCCCTGCAACTAAGGAGCCCTCACTCCGGCACGAGAGATGTTGTTGTTCAAAGGACGGCGATCACTCCCTATCAGACAGGGTGTTTCGTCGGAGAGGTTCTCGAAGATGGTTTGTTCGGCGCCGTGTCGGGTTGGAACAAGTCCACTCCCCCCCGTGAGAAGGAAGGGGGGGAGGGGGGGGGGTGTGAGTGTCAGCTGGCGCGGGTGAACAGTTTCCCGACCTGTGGGTGGGAATAAATCGACACACGGTGTGAGGGTTCATTTCCTAAGGGTTCGGGTTAAGAAGGGAGGCGTGGAAAAAAAAAATGAACAACATTCGGGAATGTGCCATCGGGAGAAAAGAAAAAAAAATACCTTCGCGGCACTGCGGCGAAGTTGATGGAATTCAGGAAACGCTTCGTGGCAGGTAGATGGGGGGGGGGGGGGGGGCTGGAGCCCGCGAGGTTTACGAGAAGAAGGTTCTCGAGGGGGGGGGGGGGGTGGAAAAGATGGCGTCGCCTGGAGGAAGACAAGGGAGTCGTGGGAGTAAATACGCGTCGAACAAACAGACGGGAATAAAATATAAAAAAAGGAAGCCAGGTCTGCTCTGGGGTACCAGTATATTGGTGCGGAGATAAAAGTACCTATGTGGAAAGCAAATAGCGATATGGAATTTCGAGGTCGAACGTCTACTGGTGATAAATTCAAAAGAGCTCTCTCTGCATGGCTAGGAAATATGAAAATGTAAAACGTCTTTGAGAAGATAGAAAATGAAAAAAAGACATTTCTGCAAAGAGAATGTATTTCGTTGAATAAAATATTATCACTTCACTCGTCGTGATTTAAAAAAACAGTTTCCTTGAAAAGACGAAGGCATTAACTTTTAAGAGAAATAGTTAAAGATTTTTGTAGATATTGTACTTGCATAATATATTTTATTTATTTGTTTTGTTTCCAATGAAATTAATGTGATGTCCCGGGAGACTATTGTGTCACTGAAAATGTAAACTAACAGCTGAACAAATTAACATTATCACCCCCAACTGTGATTTGGCGAACTCCACGTTTTCAAAATTTATGGACAGTATTTCAACACAAATGAAACATTAAGCCCCACAAAGGCACTAATTTTTATTCCTCCCCCCCCCCCCAGTTCCTTTTTTTCTCCCCCACCGAAATTGCTCGTTTTGGACGAATCTGTTTAAAACCTATTACAATGTAATTATTCGTAATTTTTTTTTCTCCCCGGACGATGATGCTAATGTTTGAAAATGCCATTTTGCATCCCAAATGTGCAGCAATGTACCGATCATGCATATTCATGTGCGCGATAATTTTTGCATGGTCGGACAATGGTGGTGAGCCGAGCCATTGGACGGCGTGTGTAAAGCGTTCGTTTCGACACGCTACGGTAAAAATAATGCCGCCGTAAAAATTAATGTATTTTGCAAATACACGCAGGATAAAATAAGAAGGTATCGAGGCCTTTTCGACGCACCCGTTTCTTCTTAGACGATTTCATAAATAATTTACGGCACATTCACTGGTCACAAATAAATTAGGGTGCAACACAGTGATTATTACGGAATCAAGCCGAAATAATCAGATTAATATTTTCAGAGACTAGATACAGTACGATGCACTGACAGATACAGAAGGATATGCTCGTTATTGACATGAGAGGGTTATGACATCCGCATGACAGCACAAAAAAAAACAGACACTAAAAAGGCGGGGCACACACAGAATAGAAGCAAGACACGACACGGCGCGACATTTTTTCTGATAGCATTCGACCTCCGGGTGTTCATATAAAAGGCAACGCACACAGAATGAGACGCGACACGACAACACAAATCTTATCACTATCAGACTGTCTGACGGCTGCAGTGTTCTGCGCATGCGCGAGTGTAATAAAAAAATTATTGTCAACAAAGTGGGTTCACAGGTGACTAGTTAAAGACTGTTTTATGTTGGTGATTTATTTTGAGCAAATACTCACTTGTAAAGTATTTTGATTGAATTTTCCTCAATACTGAGCTGGATGCATAGCTATTTGTGTGTTTCGTACAGGAAAGATCATTTTTATATGATTCATCTTTGAAGGAGTAATACGTAAGAGACCTGCAAAATTCGCGATTCATTCGGTTATAGGCTAGAATTCAAACGCATATATGTACCTCTTAGATATTTTGATATCTTACTGTTCATCTCGACAGATCTCAACCAGTTATAAACCCTCAGCCAAAGAAGGATCGAATCACAGACAAACCAGCTGAGACGACTTACAAATCGGCAGCCAATGAACTGGTGTTTATTTGCCCGAGTGTAAAGGGGGAATGTGCAGTCTATCCTGAAGGCCATCGAAACCGCGAATTTTGCAGGTCTCTAGCTAATACGACAGCTATTTCATTCCAGGAACGTGGGGAGAATACGGCACAATGCGGTGTCGCGCCGTGTCTTGTCTGATTGTTGCGTGCGCCCAGCCTTAACACTGCAGGAACATTCCTGTGGTGTGCGGTGGGTTGTCTCCCCCTGAACGGGCCAGTAGGCCTACTGCTTATGCTGCACGTCTGCGTGGCATGGACTCTATGAGTCCACCAGCGAGTTTCTGGGGGTATGCCATGCGGACATTTCCAAAAACCCTGCAAGAGCAGGCCCACCTGCAGTGCGTCCTCACAACGGATCCCAGACAGGGCCGGATTTAGAGGTCTGGAGGACTCGGGGCAACAGAGGAGCGGAGGCCCCCTGGCCCCAAATTATTTTCCAAATAAAATGAACAATTTATTTTCAGTCGAGTTTTCCAATAAATATTTTATTGTGAAATCAAGTAGATCCTCTTAGTATTTAAAATACATATATAAATATAATCGGAGACAAGAATTATATGAAATTAAATTTTTGTGTTAATAAATATTTCTGTTAATATTTAACAATAATATAATCATGTATGTACAAAGTACTGTAGGTAAAGGTAAAACAGCGGAAAAAGAATTTCAAAGGATTTGTGGGGCCCCTCCGTTTGTGGAGGCCCCGGGGCTTTCGCCCCCGGTTGCCCTCCCATAAATCCGGCCCTGATCCCAGATGCGCTCAATCGGATCAGACACTGCTGCTATCTCACACAGCTGTTGAAAACATAGCTTGTCCGACCCCATAATTATTCCCACCAGTGCGTAGATCACTCTGAAAACTTTTTTTTTTTTTGGTAATTTTCCCCAAACATGTAATGCTCGTAGTTACGCGTGTTCACGAAAACGATAAATGTAACAGGTAGAGACCAGGAAAATTCGCGGATTCATTTCGCGATAGGCTAGAATCAAAATGCGTTTGCCTTTTCACCGCATCAGTGATTGGGCTACAGTCTATCTGAATGACACTCGGCCAATGATAAAATTTCAACAAAAGAAGGATCGAATCACTAGTGTCCCAATTTAACAGGTGACACGAGTCAGTAGCCAATGAGCAGACGTAATTTTCCTGCGTGCATAGAGGACCATGGAGTATATCCTACAGGTCATTGAAATCGCGAATTTTTTCCCGGTCTGTATTATGCGTTCAGGGAAAAGTACCAAGAATATGACCTACAGTGCAGACTTAAAGAGTACACGATTAGATTTGTCAACCGGGAATCGATTTTATTCGATTAAACGCGAATGCGGCCATCACCGACGCTGGGAGGGTGATCTGGGCGGTGGTCGCTCGCACCTGCTACTCCAAAAACACCTGCCGACCGACACCAGAGCACCTGCAGAGGTTAGCCTGTGGTATGAGCGGACGAGGCCGGGAGGGGGAAAAGTGGCCTAAGGACCGCGCTGGTGTCTCCACGGCCCTTCGACGAGTTTTCCACATGTATGCCTACTTCAACCCATAAGCAGAGACCGGAAAAATTCGCTATTTCAATTACCTGTAGGATATACTCCATGATCCTCTACGCACGCGGGAAAATTACACCTGCTCATTGGCTACTGACTCGTGTCGCCTGTTAAATTGGGACGCTAGTGATTCGATACTTATTTTGTTGAAATTTTATCATTGGCCGAGTGTCATTCAGATAAACTGTGGCCCAATCACTGATGCAGTAAAAATGCAAAAGTTTTTGGATTCTAGACTATCACGAAATGAATCCGCAAATTTTTCAGGTCTCTACCCATAAGCAGATGCACTTAATTTACAATCACGTGTGAAGCATTTAAGGGGTAGTATCCTTCTATTATGCTTAAAAATATTTTATTTAAAATTTCAATCGAAAAAGTCACAATTTTTCTTTTTGATGTGTAAAATCGTAGCTCTCGGTATATGGCATTTGGTAGAAGTAATTTTATGAATGGAACGGAATTCGCATGGACCGGAAATGTGTAAACATGGTGATGCCATTTCTGATTGATAACGCAAACAAAAGTTCACGAAGCCAAAGGAAAACATTATGGCATTGTATGTTTCATGAATTTTTACAAGACGGGCGGTATTTTGGTGAAATTCCTTGTCGAAAATCAGGTCCAAAGCCAGATTTTAATATTTTTTCAAGTCTTTTTCACTTTCGTCCAGAGCCATTTCATTAAATAGTTTTAGAATTTCTGTCTGCAAACTGAATGATTCGATAGTTGACGTAGCTTCTCTGGCAGCGAATTCTACGGAAACTACGTGTGATTCGAGTCCATAAATGTAGTTGAAAATACAATTTGCATATATTTATCACGCTCGGCATTATTTTAAAGAATTGTGCATTAGATTCAGCGACTGAATTTTGAATTTTAAGTTAACATGATAACGCGTGAATTTGCTCGTTACCGGTGTTGGATGTTACATATCACTGGCGAATACCTACTGAATGACTCGCTCGCATTTTCTTTTTGCTTTAGAGGTAACTCCCAAGTAAGATACTAGCGACGGCAATGAAACAGCGTTCATCGGACCGCCTCGTCAGGGGTGTACGTGTGTCAGTGAGGCGGGATGATAGGCGCGACGCTCGCTGGTGCTTCTAGCGCGGTGTCTCCTCTGGACTGGCGCGCTGTCTTCTCGACGTGCACAGGACAACTGTGAACTTTGAGCAGCGACCGTAACATTGCATGGTGGATAAATAAAGATTAAGGTGGAATGCAAGTCCTTTAAGTGCTCCCAAGAATCTGTTCCGGTTGTTTTACGCCTACTTGTTGATCGCACTTCATGGTCTTCGAAATAGGAATCTGAACCTTATCTTAGGAAGCCTTCTGCGTTTTTCTGTGCTGTCGTCGTTCTGTTGTCCATTATATCTGTTTTCTCACTTCGCTGTGTTTGCTTATGCGTCGCTGTGTTGTCGTTGTCCATTTTATCTTTGTATTTTTATGTTTGTCGTGTAGTCCAAGATCGGTTTTTCGTATTTCTTTACTGTTCTTGTAGCTACTGTCTCGTTGTTGTTTGCCTACTGTGTCCATCTGTACAGTAATAGTTTTTTTCTTTTACTAACTCCTTAAAAAGAATTTCCTGTACTATCTATGTTACTAAATTTTTTTTTGGCATCACCTTATTTTTGCTTGTTTTCTGTGTGTTTGCATATTTATATTTTCTTGTCTGTTATTAAGGCTTCTTAAGACAAACACTGTAATCAGCAATGGCTTATGTCCAAAATTACTTCTTTAACCAATCTTACCCATTGCAAAAACCTTTCAAAAAACTGAAATATTTTTGGGAATAATTATATCTGTGATATTACTTTCAACACACACTATTTAACGGCCTTTGAATATATCTTACTGTGTAATGTCTGACTGAACGAAAACAAACCTTTAATATATAATATAATTAGATATTAAATAATTATATATAATATAATAGTACGGGCTGCAACATATTAGAAAATATAAAAAACATCTGTATATATATATATATATAAAACAACAGTCATCCGACATCCCTTTTTACTATAATACAATTTTATATAATTCTAAAATAAATTCTCTTTTCACAAGTCGTTTTACGAATGATGCATGATGTTAATGGTTTTATCCCATATTATAATAATAGAACAAATGACAAATTTCAATACGATAATAAATATGTGTGTTAAAAACTTTAATTCTTACTGTCACAAATTAGAACCTTTCAATGGGAAGAACATAAAAAACCAAGATATTTTAAAGCTATTATAAAAGGTATATGATTTTATTTCTTTTGGCAAATATATATTTGTATTTTGGTCATAACATTGAGTACGATGTAAAAAGAATTTTAAAAAAATTCAAACCATCATAATATACAACTTTTTGCTTGATTTTGTTGTAAAAATGTTTTAAGTGTAATAATTTAGATAGGCTGTAAAATGTTTGAAAATCTGGCTGTTATGAACTTTTTTTCACATCGGTGTGTTTGTCTGTGTATTGTGTTATCACTCTATGTATATTTTAATTGTATGTTTCTTTTTTTAAGTTTTTTGTGGAATTATTGTTGTTTTTGCTTGTTAATGATGTTTTCTGTGTCATTCTGTAAATGGCCTCCAGCTGTAGGATGACAAATAAAACCAAACCAAATAAATAATAGTAAACTTTAAGGAATACTGTTACGGAACAAAAATTGTTGAAACCAACATGGCGTATTTTGGTTTCCTATCTCTTCCCCTTAAGGGGCATTAAGGCTTTGTCATCTTGCATTTTCAAATATTTTGATTCCACTTGAAACCAGGCTTCCGAGATAATTTGTGTTGGGTTGACGTGACATGTGACTAAACTTTGGCCGCTTGTGTAAGTCAGCATGGAGTGCTTATCGTGACGGTTACAGTCTAGACAATAAGTCACTTCCTCGCGGCGATTACAGACTACAGCCTGTTGGTAAACATGTGGTCGCAACAAGGTGGGGATGCAGTGCCTGGGAGATATGATTTACGCCTTTAAATTGACAAAAATTAGTGATGAATAGATTAAATTTAGAATTCTAGAGAGAAAAAAAAATTGAAAGACTTGCTTCCGGCGTTATCTTTTCCCGCGAATCAACATCTTAGAATAGTTTTTTTTCCCTTATTTTTTTTTATTATTTTTGAAAGATTTGTGCAATGGGAGTGCATGACTTGATGTAATCTTTTGGACATACGCCATTGCTAAGCAAGCAATGGCGTATGTCCAAAAGATTACATCAAGTTATTTATTTTTTCTCCCCTACGGAATCATAGCATCCGTGTTCAATAAATCGAACTGTGGGTCATATTTGTTTCTCAGGTGTTATACATAATCAGGGCTGTGATATACGAAAGTAATAAAAAAAAGGTGGGGAGTGGGGGAAAATCTGGAGATCAGCGAGGTATGCGCGGACGGCGAAAAAGAATAAATATCGGTAGTGATAAACGAACACCGAGCGCGCGCCCACGTACATCCGGGCTTTGGCAAGTGCTGCCAACTGCAGCGCTTTTATCCGCGCGGTAAAGCGCGCGCTTTTATCCGCCCGCCACTCGGTGAGAGGCTGAAACTCCCGCGCGGTTTATCCGTTATTTACCGCGCGCGGGTAACGAGACAAAGCACCGAGGGAAAACCCCCATGCAAGTGATGAGGTGCCGCCGAGACTACCCCTTGAGTTGTCGGGTTCTTTTTTTTCCCCCTTTCTTCCTTCACCCGAGAATTGCTCATTTCGGGGATACTTGCCGGAATCTCGGGCCTGCTCAGCGTGGAACTTCAGAACGCATTACGTGATTGGAACGAGATTGCGGCGAGATGATGCTCTCAGCCTATTCTTAACTCGCACACGGGCGAATCCAGGGCAGGGCTATTCGGGCAATCACCCAAGTCCCTGCGTCTCTCGCGGAAACCCTCTCCCCCCCCCCCCCCCGCGGGGTAATTTTCATTTTTTTTATTTCACTTGTTCGTCGAGTGTTCCGGTGAAAAATTTGACATTAATGTGAAAATTAAAATTAAATTTTTATTATCTTGTAACTTAATGTGCTGGTCAATACATATTTAAGTTCACGAATTCGCATTTGACAAATAATAGTAATAATTACAAATATTTTATTGACGCAGTTGTACCGGGAATTTGATCGTAAGCATTTATTAAAAACTGACAACAGGTAAATATATCAGGAACGAATATAAAAAAATATACTAAAATAATTTAGCAAAACCATCGTCAAAATTTTAGTTACAGGTTGGGTTAGTAATGCGGTTTGAAAGTTTTTTTTTTTTTTTTTTTTTTAATTTTCCGAAGCAGGGCGTTTTTGAAAGAAAATATCCCAGGGCCCAGCAAAGTCTAGAGTCACTACTTCTTTTTTTTTTATCTCACTTGGTATTACGTCACGCCGACAACGAATTCGTTAGAGATATTTGTGAAGTAATGTGTCACGGCTTTCTGTGAAGAACAATTTCATAATTTACCTGAAATGTTTTCGGGAAAACATAAATTATTAAGAATAAAAGAACGAAATATATTTACGAATGCAAGTCCAACGTTTTACCCTTGCGTTATATCGGTTTATAACAACGAATACTCAGAAACATTGTTGGTCAGATTTGTAAAATTGTTCAAAATATGAAACCGTTTTCCGCAGTTTAAACATTACTCTGGCCATTCCATCGATATTTCTTTTTCATTTTATGTGGGAAAACTCGTATCTTAACATTCGTAAACAAAGGATAAATTTCTTACTTTTGAGCCATTAGATTTTAAGATCACCTATTTTTTTTTTTTTATATTTCGGCGTTGGAGGAACGAGATTCAGAACCATAAAAAAATTAATTAAAAAAAGTTTGGTTGTCTGTAAAGTCGGTTTACGGACGACAGTTTAACGTGACAACGTCATAACAAAACATTGATGAAATGATTGCATACTTTTATGAATAAAATTGAATCATTTTTATTTTAATAATAAAAGAATAAATAGGTCTACTTGAAATTATACTAATAATCAGATTTTTAAAATGCAAGAATAATTAACCTTTATTGCCGAAATTGTTGTTGTAATAAGCAATGAAAACCACATTAACTTTTCAGTTCACTTTATAAACAGTCGACGAAACAGTTCACGTGTAGATGACTTGTAATTAATTTTAAAAACTGGCGTTTAGCTATAAAGATTAAATATAATTATGAACAAGTTTTCATATAAATAAACTGTAACCAAATATCTATCATCAATTATATGAATCACCATAATTTTTCAGTCAACTGTAACATAACCTATTATTACTTCACTCGTCGACAGCGTAACGGAACAATGAGCGTAACGGGACACAGCGTAACGGAACAATGTGCGTAACGGGACACTTTTTAGTGCGTGCAGCCGGCGTTCATCAATTTATTAGACGTTGTCACGTCAAAAAAACAAGCAACTTTTGTCTGAGAACGTATACCCGGAAACTAAACCCTGGCACAGGTACATGCGCGAACAGTTGGTAGCGCGCAAATCTGAATTTGGCGGGCTTCCAGACCCGACTAAATAATATCTGGAGTTATTCGTTTCGGCGTAGTCACGAGCGGCCACCTTGCGAGAAATGACGGACACTGAAGGCTGCTGCACCTTCCAAGTAAACTCATTCGTATTTGCCAGACCCTCATACAAACATGGCTGTTCACAGGGACCAGAACTGCTAGGCTGTACCAGGAAACCAGGCCGTGAATATGGTTGAAACAAGGCTTGCCGAAAAAAAAAATTAGAGCACACCATCAATCCCACTGGACGCGACATGAATATAGAAGCCGAGAAGCAGTTACGAGACCCCGGCCAAGAAAGCCCAGTGTGTTCTCCGTTGGAGTCTAGCGCTCACGTGGCTGTCTTACACAACAGCTGCAACCGAATACCAGCCTAATGGATCCCTTATCTGAGGGTGCATCGTATCGGACGCGGTAATCTTTGCGTTGCTTACGAACTCTCAAAAGGGACGCCGATGCATCCATACTTGCGTCCACTAAACTCAAAATTTATAGGGATGCGATACCCGCATCCACGGATGTGTCACCTCATGCATTACATACGGAATAGTTTTTTTTTGTTTGTATGTAATATTACTGAGATTTTTGGCAATATATTTTTTAAAAAATTGTTAAAAGCATAAGTGATAACTCAAATAGAGGCACACAGAGACGTTAATAAAAATTATCGAAAGGCAAACTTAAACTTATAGGGGTATGCTCATTATTTGTATTATTTATAATCTGACGTTTATAACACGAATTTTATTTTGATCGCTAACATATGCGACATCAATTCTAGATTAATTTATTAATTGTTCGTTTTATGTGTGTTTTTCCGAGTATTCGTAGATATCGCGACTCAAACTGGCTACGTGAACATTAGTAAGACCAATTGTCAACAGGTGGGGCTAGCAGAAAAAAATTTGTTTGTCTGTAAAGTCGGTTTACGGACGATAGTTTAATGTGACGTCATAACAAAACATTGATGAAATGATTGCATACTTATATGAATAAAATTAAATCATTTTTATTGAATTATCACTATTTTGTTTGGATACAAAGAAGGAGTGAAATGAAATATACAATTTAATTGATAAATTTACTTTTATTTGCACTCATTAATTCAAATATGTTTATTACTTTAACGAAGAGATTATTTTAACGTTAACTTTTATACATTTTTGCTATTTAACTTCTTCCAATCTGTGTTATTTTGTTAAGGATAGGACGATGATAGGAAAAGTATGAAACTAATGGGAGTGTTTCAAGTTTAATGTGCCTCTAAAAAGTCAAATCGATGGTTGTTCCACCCGAGTGGAAGAGAGATAGATGCGGCGCAAGCGTACAATGAGCGTAACGGGACACAGCGTAACGGGACAATGTGTGTAACGGGACACTTTTTTCGTGCATGCAGCCGGCGTTCATCGATTTATTGGACGTTGTCACGTCAAAAAGTATTCGGATACTATCCATCCCTTAGAAATAAGACCTTGACATTGTGGCAGCACTTGCTCAGGGATGTGTGTGCCGTGTATCGGGACGCGACTTGGTCCGCTCTTGCGCGCGGCGGCGACAGGTGTCGATGGCAGGAGGCGTCCGCCGCCGCAGGTAAAAACCAACGGGGAAGCTGCGCCTGGTCGGTCCAGCACACGCAACCCCCCCATTATCCCGTCTGATGGCTGCTTTCCCCGCCGCGTCCCCCCGTCGCATCCGAAATTATCGACATTCACTCACGCCTTCTCGGCTCGTTCAAAAACAAACTGCCGTCCGCCCTGTCAGGGGGCGTATCTGTGTCGATGAGGCGCGACGCTCGCTGGTGCTTCTAGCGCGGTGTCTCCTCTGGACTGGCGCGCAGTCTTCTCGTCGTGCATTGAGCGGCGACCGAAACATTATATGGCCGAGAAATTAAGATAAAGGTGTACGCCAGTGTTTCAGGGGCACTACGCAACCCGCGTTAACCTCATAAGATTAAATGCTATTTTCATTTTGCTTATAACTTATTAACTAATATAGATTTTGAAATAATGCTTGCTTGATATGTAAGACAACGATGCTCTTATCAAAGCCAGTTTCTTCAAAAACGTGCATAAATTATGGTTCAAACCTAGACAATACACTTATGCATATTAGTAAAGATTAGAATAAAACCATAATTTATGCACGTTTTTGAAGAAAGGGGCTTTGATAAGAGCATCGTTGTCTTACATATCAAGCAAGCATCATTTCGAAATCCATATTAGTTAATTAGTTATAAGCAAAATGAAAATAGTATTGAATCTTATGAAGTTAACGCGGGTTGCGTAGTGCCCCTGAAACACTGGAGTGGCCTCTTGTAACGGTTGTTGTACGCCAAAAAAAATGATTCTGACAACACGCCTGTTAACTATTTTAACTCTTCTGAAAATACAGTTTAAAAATTTAATCCGAAATCAATATTACTTTTCGGCCCACAGCGAATTCGTAAATGCTTTTGTAAACATACACTACTCGGGTTTTCTTGAGTAGTTTTAAAATCGCGTTGTTTTTCCTGGAGCTCTGTGCACCGCGTGTGTGCCCGGGTAGGCAAGGGCCTTAAGACGATATGTTTGTAAACTCCTCTGACACACTCGTCCTGCTAACCACTGCTCCTCGCTGGAAACATGACGAAAAACACACTCAGGCCCTCTCCACATCGCACATTTCCTAGACATAATTGTACATAGTGTGTTGATGTATTATTTACTGTCAAGTTTAATCATTCAAGCGAATTTCTTAATATTTTAACAGTTCAAGTGCATTATTCAAGTGTCAAGTTTCAATTCCGACGTTTATGGCAGCCACGCACCTATATTTTTTATTCTAAATTTATCCTTTCTTTCAGGGAGTCTTAAATATTTTAAAATTTGTAATTTTATAATGGGTTTCAAGTTATTTTCATAAATTTTATTGCATTATTATAAGATGATTTTTAAAATACGAGGAACATAGCTTTGTTTTAACATATAAAACACAGTTTCAGTAATAATTTATCAATTTAAATCCATCCACTTATATAATAATATAATATTTTAATATATATTATTAACATAATATATGATAATATAAAAGTAATGTAATTATATATCATGATTTAATACGTCAATTTTTACGTCACCAATACAGGTATCCACGATTTGTTTTCTGGCTCAATTCATAAAAAGAATCTGAAAAACTTTAAACTACCCTAAATAAGTCGGTATTAAAATATTTTCGTAGCCCAATACGCCTGTGTACCTGCATAGTCAATTACTCACCCATTCTCCTTCCGATTAAACGCAAGTAAATTCAGGCTTCGGTCGCAAACTTTTAATGTCAGAAATTAATAATAAATAAAGATTTCAAAAAAAAAAAGTGTTTAAGTGTTGCCTTCCGTTCAGGGATTGAAAAAAAAAAAAGAACTGCCTACCTTGAAAATGTTCCTGAACGAACTTTTGTCACAGCATTAAGCCACGTTTCCAACACACGGGTCCAAGGATGCAGCATAATTTTGATACATCTTGTATACAGATACAGCTCGTCTACCTCTTTCAACATCCTAAGCGATTTTTTTTCTCTCGTTTGTTTCACTCCTCGAACTAACTCACGATTGTAGGAACTGGAATCAACGGTGATGATTCAAGCTGCAGCGGCATTACACCTGAGTTTTTAACGTCGTGGTGAACTTAACGTGTGATTGGTAGCTAGCATATTTCTACGCTGATGCTCAACCTTTGATGAGTTCTACGCAATGACGGCTTCAGGATGACTTTTCGGGAGGGGCTATCGCACAAAGAAAGGTCGTAGTTGCAAAAAACGAAAGTGGTCAGATATTGGCCTTGGAATATTATTTAAAAATTACAGGTTTCAAATACAGAACCTTGGTAGCTCCATGCAACTTTTGATGAGATAAAAGTTAAACATATGAAATTAAATATTTAGGTAAACATAAATATACGCTAATCAATTAAATTGGTCTCGGGAGGGGCTATCGCCCCCAACCGCCCCCCCCCCCCTTTTCTGGTGCCGCGCTTGGTTCTACGCCAATAGATCTGATACCATAGGAAAAATCCTGGTTAGAGGTACTTGGAACATCGCATCTAAAAAAAAAAAAAACGAATGGCATCAGATTACATCAGAGGGCTGTACATCATGGTTTCATCCTCGATATGACAAAGTATTGGAATACGGCGATGGATACGCCTGTCATATATGATCTGCTCTAGAGGATTGTCCAAGGGACACGTAAGTCATAAAATCTGGGGGTTACTGTCATAAGTTATAAACAAGAAAACTTCGATAAAAACCAAGCATAGTTGTCTAAGTTGAGTGTTTGTGACTGTTTGTAATACTAACGTGTGTGTTTATGAGATATTTCAGTTTCAAGCTATATTTGGTAAGTTATTACTTTCATGAATTGCGTTGTTCGGAGTTGTGTTTTTATAACTTACGTCCCTCTAAATAATGGCAGCTTGAAGTCACGTATTACTATGGTATTAAGTATCGAACGATAGTTTTAGATATTATATATGAAGTTACAAACAATTTTAATGGATTTTATTATGTGTATAATAAGGGAGTCATGCATATTTTGTCCTCCAACACATATTTTTCCATTTACTTATTTGATGTATTAGTTTGAAAAATATTTTTGTAAAATTACGGCAGCTATCGTGATCATAAAAATTTATATATGGATAATCAAAATAAATATATATATTAAATATGGTATGCATACATTTGAGATGATAGTTTACGGGTCTATGGACAATGAAACTGAAACCTATGCAAACGCTTTGTGCTGTCCCAGTATCTAAATTAGTTAAATTTATTTGTAAACCGTTTCCAGAAAAGCCTTCTAATATTAATTGCACACATTAATAAGCATAGTTAAACAAAATACAGTTCAAATATTGAATATTCGATTATCTTATCCATGACTTTTAAAAAAAATTATGTTTAAATGAAACACCAATTAAGAAATACTCAGTATTATCACAATAAATGTATTTCATCAATGCATAAAATAATAATAGTCACGTGTTGTAAAAAGTTACAATAGTTTTCTGGTAGTAATGAAAACTATTTCTTGCCAACTGGTTTCCAAATATCTTTTGTGAAAATATAGATTTTTTTTCTGTGTGGATATTTATCGCGGCACTACATGGGTAAAATAAAAAAAAACCTTCACCAGTAAATCAAGAGATTCTCACTTGAGTTGTGTGATATGTCGGCGATCAGTCTCGTTCCAGCCGGCCCGGATATCCACACCAGCCACGCACTGAGCGAACGGCAGTAGCTCACCGCCAAACCCTCTGAGTTATTCAGCGCAGCGAAGCTCCCGTCCACTCGCATTTCACTCCATTCTTCTCTCCCCCGCAGCCGTGCACGATTCAAACAGAGACTGGTATCTGCGGTGGGTCAGCTGTGTCTGCTCTGGCTCGGACCACTCGTGGGTCAGCTCCGGCTCAGACCACTCGTGGGTCAGCTCCGGCTCGGACCACTCGTGGGTCAGCTCCGGCTCGGACCACTCGTGGGTCAGCTCCGGCTCGGACCACTCGTGGGTCAGCTCCGGCTCGGACCACTCGTGGGTCAGCTCCGGCTCGGACCACTCGTGGGTCAGCTCCGGCTCGGACCACTCGTGGGTCAGCTCCGGCTCGGACCACTCGTGGGTCAGCTCCGGCTCGGACCACTCGTGGGTCAGCTCCGGCTCGGACCACTCGTGGGTCAGCTCCGGCTCGGACCACTCGTGGGTCAGCTCCGGCTCGGACCACTCGTGGGTCAGCTCCGGCTCGGACCACTCGTGGGTCAGCTCCGGCTCGGACCACTCGTGGGTCAGCTCCGGCTCGGACCACTCGTGGGTCAGCTCCGGCTCGGACCACTCGTGGGTCAGCTCCGGCTCGGACCACTCGTGGGTCAGCTCCGGCTCGGACCACTCGTGGGTCAGCTCCGGCTCGGACCACTCGTGGGTCAGCTCCGGCTCGGACCACTCGTGGGTCAGCTCCGGCTCGGACCACTCGTGGGTCAGCTCCGGCTCGGACCACTCGTGGGTCAGCTCCGGCTCGGACCACTCGTGGGTCAGCTCCGGCTCGGACCACTCGTGGGTCAGCTCCGGCTCGGACCACTCGTGGGTCAGCTCCGGCTCGGAC
This sequence comes from Bacillus rossius redtenbacheri, assembly GCF_032445375.1. Lineage (NCBI taxonomy): Eukaryota > Metazoa > Arthropoda > Insecta > Phasmatodea > Bacillidae > Bacillus > Bacillus rossius. The sequence goes on along the minus strand of NC_086341.1, from coordinate 7,526,911 downwards.
CACTCGTGGGTCAGCTCCGGCTCGGACCACTCGTGGGTCAGCTCCGGCTCGGACCACTCGTGGGTCAGCTCCGGCTCAGACCACTCGTGGGTCAGCTCCGGCTCGGACCACTCGTGGGTCAGCTCCGGCTCGGACCACTCGTGGGTCAGCTCCGGCTCGGACCACTCGTGGGTCAGCTCCGGCTCGGACCACTCGTGGGTCAGCTCCGGCTCGGACCACTCGTGGGTCAGCTCCGGCTCGGACCACTCGTGGGTCAGCTCCGGCTCGGACCACTCGTGGGTCAGCTCCGGCTCGGACCACTCGTGGGTCAGCTCCGGCTCGGACCACTCGTGGGTCAGCTCCGGCTCGGACCACTCGTGGGTCAGCTCCGGCTCGGACCACTCGTGGGTCAGCTCTGGCTCGGACCACTCGTGGGTCAGCTCGGGCTCGGACCACTCGTGGGTCAGCTCCGGCTCGGACCACTCGTGGGTCAGCTCCGGCTCGGACCACTCGTGGGTCAGCTCCGGCTCGGACCACTCGTGGGTCAGCTCCGGCTCGGACCACTCGTGGGTCAGCTCCGGCTCGGACCACTCGTGGGTCAGCTCCGGCTCGGACCACTCGTGGGTCAGCTCCGGCTCGGACCACTCGTGGGTCAGCTCCGGCTCGGACCACTCGTGGGTCAGCTCCGGCTCGGACCACTCGTGGGTCAGCTCCGGCTCGGACCACTCGTGGGTCAGCTCCGGCTCGGACCACTCGTGGGTCAGCTCCGGCTCGGACCACTCGTGGGTCAGCTCCGGCTCGGACCACTCGTGGGTCAGCTCCGGCTCGGACCACTCGTGGGTCAGCTCCGGCTCGGACCACTCGTGGGTCAGCTCCGGCTCGGACCACTCGTGGGTCAGCTCCGGCTCGGACCACTCGTGGGTCAGCTCCGGCTCGGACCACTCGTGGGTCAGCTCCGGCTCGGACCACTCGTGGGTCAGCTCCGGCTCGGACCACTCGTGGGTCAGCTCTGGCTCGGACCACTCGTGGGTCAGCTCCGGCTCGGACCACTCGTGGGTCAGCTCCGGCTCGGACCACTCGTGGGTCAGCTCCGGCTCGGACCACTCGTGGGTCAGCTCCGGCTCGGACCACTCGTGGGTCAGCTCCGGCTCGGACCACTCGTGGGTCAGCTCCGGCTCGGACCACTCGTGGGTCAGCTCCGGCTCGGACCACTCGTGGGTCAGCTCCGGCTCGGACCACTCGTGGGTCAGCTCCGGCTCGGACCACTCGTGGGTCAGCTCCGGCTCGGACCACTCGTGGGTCAGCTCCGGCTCGGACCACTCGTGGGTCAGCTCCGGCTCAGACCACTCGTGGGTCAGCTCCGGCTCAGACCACTCGTGGGTCAGCTCCGGCTCAGACCACTCGTGGGTCAGCTCCGGCTCGGACCACTCGTGGGTCAGCTCCGGCTCAGACCACTCGTGGGTCAGCTCCGGCTCGGACCACTCGTGGGTCAGCTCCGGCTCAGACCACTCGTGGGTCAGCTCCGGCTCGGACCACTCGTGGGTCAGCTCCGGCTCAGACCACTCGTGGGTCAGCTCCGGCTCGGACCACTCGTGGGTCAGCTCCGGCTCGGACCACTCGTGGGTCAGCTCCGGCTCGGACCACTCGTGGGTCAGCTCCGGCTCGGACCACTCGTGGGTCAGCTCCGGCTCGGACCACTCGTGGGTCAGCTCCGGCTCGGACCACTCGTGGGTCAGCTCCGGCTCGGACCACTCGTGGGTCAGCTCCGGCTCGGACCACTCGTGGGTCAGCTCCGGCTCGGACCACTCGTGGGTCAGCTCCGGCTCGGACCACTCGTGGGTCAGCTCCGGCTCGGACCACTCGTGGGTCAGCTCCGGCTCGGACCACTCGTGGGTCAGCTCCGGCTCGGACCACTCGTGGGTCAGCTCCGGCTCGGACCACTCGTGGGTCAGCTCCGGCTCGGACCACTCGTGGGTCAGCTCCGGCTCGGACCACTCGTGGGTCAGCTCCGGCTCGGACCACTCGTGGGTCAGCTCCGGCTCGGACCACTCGTGGGTCAGCTCCGGCTCGGACCACTCGTGGGTCAGCTCCGGCTCAGACCACTCGTGGGTCAGCTCCGGCTCGGACCACTCGTGGGTCAGCTCCGGCTCGGACCACTCGTGGGTCAGCTCCGGCTCGGACCACTCGTGGGTCAGCTCCGGCTCGGACCACTCGTGGGTCAGCTCCGGCTCGGACCACTCGTGGGTCAGCTCCGGCTCAGACCACTCGTGGGTCAGCTCCGGCTCGGACCACTCGTGGGTCAGCTCCGGCTCAGACCACTCGTGGGTCAGCTCCGGCTCGGACCACTCGTGGGTCAGCTCCGGCTCGGACCACTCGTGGGTCAGCTCCGGCTCGGACCACTCGTGGGTCAGCTCTGGCCTAGACCACTCGTGGGTCAGCTCCGGCTCGGACCACTCGTGGGTCAGCTCCGGCTCGGACCACTCGTGGGTCAGCTCTGGCTCGGACCACTCGTGGGTCGGACCACTCGTGGGTCAGCTCCGGCTCAGACCACTCGTGGGTCAGCTCCGGCTCGGACCACTCGTGGGTCAGCTCCGGCTCGGACCACTCGTGGGTCAGCTCCGGCTCGGACCACTCGTGGGTCAGCTCTGGCTCGGACCACTCGTGGGTCAGCTCTGGCTCGGACCACTCGTGGGTCAGCTCCGGCTCAGACCACTCGTGGGTCAGCTCCGGCTCGGACCACTCGTGGGTCAGCTCCGGCTCGGACCACTCGTGGGTCAGCTCCGGCTCGGACCACTCGTGGGTCAGCTCCGGCTCGGACCACTCGTGGGTCAGCTCCGGCTCGGACCACTCGTGGGTCAGCTCCGGCTCGGACCACTCGTGGGTCAGCTCCGGCTCGGACCACTCGTGGGTCAGCTCCGGCTCGGACCACTCGTGGGTCAGCTCCGGCTCGGACCACTCGTGGGTCAGCTCCGGTTCGGACCACTCGTGGGTCAGCTCCGGCTCGGACCACTCGTGGGTCAGCTCCGGCTCGGACCACTTGTGGGTCAGCTCTGGCCTAGACCACTCGTGGGTCAGCTCCGGTTCGGACCACTCGTGGGTCAGCTCCGGTTCGGACCACTCGTGGGTCAGCTCCGGCTCAGACCACTCGTGGGTCAGCTCCGGCTCGGACCACTCGTGGGTCAGCTCCGGCTCGGACCACTCGTGGGTCAGCTCCGGCTCAGACCACTCGTGGGTCAGCTCCGGCTCGGACCACTCGTGGGTCAGCTCTGGCCTAGACCACTCGTCTGCATCTTCAGTTGTATCTCAACTCGGGAAAATTGTTAGGTAGCGGCGGAATATAGACACGATCTTTTTATAAACCCACAAAACGAAGGGAAAAAAATCGCTTGCAGGCCAGCGAAAAAAAACAGCTCTGTCGTCTCGAACATTACGACCAATCGAATGGTCTGGGATTTGTACGTTCAACCACTCTCGTGCAAAAGAGATTTTAATGGGGAGGGGCACCATCCTGTTGCAAAAAATAAAGTTTCTCAGGTTTCAAATTTTTCCCAATTTCGGGAAATTGTGCAAAGGAGTCGGCCATTTCGAGTAGGCGGCGCAACAAGTGAGAAAACAACAAAGCAGTACTCGCGCAAGATTGTGGATTTCGAAACCAAATACTCTATACAACGCTTACAGTTAATGCTATCAAAAATTATAACTGGGAAATTTATGACTTGATGTAATCTTTTGGACATACGCCATTGCTAAGAACTTTTTCTGTTGAAGAAAACTAAAAAAAAAAACACCCAAAAAACAAAAAACACAAATTAAGCAAAAAAAATTGCTGTTGTCAACACGATATAAACATCACATAATATTCCATAACAGGAATATGGTCAACAAACTGTTTTTTTTTTCAACAGAAAAAGTGCTTAGCAATGGCGCATGTCCAAAAGATAACACCAAGTCATGCACTCCCATCGCACACATCTTTCAAAGATAATATGGGAAATTTATTTTATGGACATACTGCACTTCACTCGCGAACGCAGCGGGCATTGATGGCGCTCTCGGGTGTGGTCGAAGCCATTTTTTTTACTGTTTTTTTTTCATCTCGGGGACTTTTATTTTTCCGGTGACACATAATTACCGATGCAGAATAATTCAGTTGTTATTCGCCGCTCGTGGGGAGGGGGTGGGGGGGGGGGGGTGGATTCGGGCCGGACGGACATCGGACACCCTTCCCGAGGACTGACGGCTTAGGAGGGGTGACAGCTGACGTCACGGGGAGACAGGCGCCAGAGAGCGAGCCGACAAGGTCCGTCTGCCGCCGGCATTAGCAAGGCAGATGACGACGGCGCTGGGGTTGTCCGTCGAGACACCCGGGTGGAGCGGGGATGGGACCAATCAGCTGTCGAGGGCAACGCGCTTGGGCCACGCCTTTTTTCCCCGCTTTCCCGTCCCGAGTTCTCTCACACGCCACGCTGATATATATATATATATATTTTTTTTTGACGTGATAACGTCTTGTAAATCGACGAACGCCGGCTCCACGCACGAAAAAGTGTCCCGTTATGCACATTATTGTTCCGTTACTCTGTGTCCCGTCAAGCAACACGGTTCCGTTACGCTCATTGTACGCTTGCGCCGCATCTATCTCTCTTCCACTCGACTGTTTATAAAGTGAAGTGGAAAGTTCATGTGGTTTTATCATTGCTTATTACAGCAACAATTTCGGCAATAAAGGTTTATTATTCTTGCGTTTTAAAAAATCTGATTACTAGTATAATTTCCAAGTATTTATTCTTTTATTATTAAAATAAAAATGATTCAATTTCTTTCATAAAAGTATGCAATCATTTAATCAATGTTTTGTTATGACGTTGTCACGTTAAACTATCGTCCGTAAACCGACTTTACAGACAACCAATTTTCTTTTATGTGATAACGTCTTATAAATCGACGAACGCAAGCTGCACGCAACGAAAAATTGTCACTTTCCGCCTGAGCCTAGCGTGCCAAGAACCGGCCAAACACCGTGTGCGAGAAAATCTTATATATTATCAAACATGTTAATGCGGGCTTTTTAACTAATTGTTCGAGATTATATATAAACCAATTATTTCAAATTAAATTTGCAAAAAAAAAAACGTAAATAATATTTGAAAATTAAAAAGTATGGAATTTTTCATCAATGTTTTTTTATGACGTTATCGCGTAAAATTATCGTCCTTAAACTGACTTTACAGACAACCCCCCCCCTCTTTTTAAATATGAAACATATCCACACGTAGCTTTGTACATTTTACAAGAAAACAAAATCTATCTCAGTTATACTAAGTTCGGATTCTTACCCGGGTAATTTTATCCTTTGTATTGACCCAAAACGCCAATTTTTGAGTTATTTGTAAACCGTTCTATGGATAGCATTCAGTACTAACTGCTTACATTATAAAGCACGAAAAATAAATAGTTGAATTTTCGATGGTTTAAAAAAAACTATGCTTGAATGAAACATCAATTAAAATACAAAATCATGCGCCAATTTTCGTAAGAAACACTTAGTGTTCTCTCGAAAAAGGTATTTCATATATACGCAAAAATGACCATAACAATTTTTTTATTAACAATATATTTCTTGTAGTGTTAAAAACTATTTCTTGGAAACTTGATTCAAAAAGGAATCTTTTGTAAAAGTACAGGAAATATTTTTCTGAGCACACCATGTTGATTTTTTTTTCTTTATGTTTTCGTCATTAATTTTTAAAGGAATATTCATAAAATGTAAACTCCATCCTTGCATTTTTGTTCTGTCATAACTATTTTCAACAGATTTTTTCTCTTTGTTTAATATCATGGGTGTAAAAAGTAGCGCAAGTGATGATAATTACGAAGAGATGCGTGACTTTTTACAACCATGATATCACACCGAGTGAATATCTATGTTAAAAACATTTGTGCCAGGATGTAAAATGCAACGGAGGTATCGAATTAAAATTTTGTAAATAGCCCGTCATAAAAAGTAATGATCGAAAACGGAAAAAAAAACAAATAACACAAAATGTCGTGTGAGACGAGCCTCAAAGAAAAAATAAAACTTTTGTAGCAACTTGTAAATTATTTGCGACCATTATCCTTACCGAAAATTCAGTGTAGACAACAAAATATTCATGTAACGTCCACAAAGTGGTTTTATTAGTGACCACAATTTTTTTTTGTCAGTAATAAATCACTTTTGTGGACGCTACAAAAACTATTTTGTCGTCATCGCAAAATATTGGGTTGGACGAAAAGTCACAAAATATTTTGTGGCAACCACAAAACCTTTATTTCTCGGGCCGAATGCTTCAGTTACGAGATACCTATTTTATGGCCTCCCGAAAACATCAATTTCTTTCCACGACGTTTTGGTGGTACACGTGGAGGTCTGCAGTAAGGCGTAAATTATATAGTAATATAGCGTCTGTTGCATTTTATTTAGTGTAATCGACAGTTAAACCAGAATGCTGGTTAATGACTCGATATAATTAATCTACTTAGTAAAATACATTAACTCTGAACGGCAGACAATGTACATCCTTAACCGGTCGGTCTAGAAACATGCAATTTCGCATATGAGTTCCTTATACAGCGCAGGTGAGTACTTATAAATAATTTTTGAAAATTGGAACCCTAAAGGGATTAAATAGGGGATAAAAATTTGTATGGAATTTTGTAATTTTTGAAGTTAGAAATGTGGAAAGAATTCTAAACTCCATACACAAGATACCTACAATGTTAACACAAAACCAGCTAAAGCAGTTACCGACCACAGAAAGCATATCGGGGAAGGATAAACATGTTCTTGAAAAGTTAAGGACATTCTGAAAAAATCAACAGCTGTTTATGTTGGAAACGATGTAGCCTGGTGAATGATTTTTTTATATTTGATCTTCTATATTTCATTTGAAAAAAAATAACAACTTTGGTTTAGTACAAACACAGAGAAATTTTGAAATTAACGAGATTGTATTTTTTTAGTAGGTTAATTTTAAAATCTAGTGATATAACATTTAAGTATTGGGTTGGCTTCAATGTAGTTAATATACGTATATAATATTACATTAATCAGACAGTTCATCTACCTAATTAAAATTATTGATTGTGCTAATTTCATTGTAATAGTAAAAAATGATACCAATTCACAAATTGTATATATGTTACTTGATTACTAACATTTTTTACTAATTACTTAGAGAAATGGTAAATTAATTTTTTTTTATCCAGTATTTATGGATAGTCGTTTCCTAATAAACGTTGGCGTTTGAATTAGAGAATTAATTTTTTTGTTTAAATAATTTCTGAACAAATTATTTTATTTCATTAAGTTAAAATAAATCTATTTAGTATGAAATATTAAAATCAATTATCTGAAATATATATTTAATAATTTTATAAAATAAGATAAACAAAATGTATTAATACATATGTTCTTACAGCACAATACGTATAATCCAGTAATCTAATATTTAAAAAAATGCCTCGGTTTGTACGAGCATTTATATCAATGTTATTTTGCGATTAAAAGCTGACAGTAAGCCCAGGCGCGTACGCAGTATTTTATTTCGTGAAAAGGTGGCGAAATATACACTTCGCCAGCGGTTTGTTTTAAAATTATTTCCCGTTGTTGGGATAGATTTTTTTTCTTCAGGATTTCGACGTAAGCCACCTGCACAAAAAAAATGGTCTGTACTAAGATTCCTTTGGAAACCAGTTGCCAAAAATATAATTTTTAATATTACAATAAATATGTTCTAGCTTTGTACAACACATGGCTATGGTTATTTTTGCATTAAATTAAATACGTTTTTTAGATACTGAGTATTTCTTACCAATAAGAATTGGCGCATATTTTAATATTTTAAACCATGGAAAAGATAATCGAATATTCAATATTTGGACCTTATTTTGTTGTATCATGCTTGTCAATGTGTGCAGAATACTAGGAATGTATTCAGGGAAAGGTTTACGAAAAAAAATATCGACTACTGGAGCTACTGGGACAACACAGTTTGTTTTTTTATGCAAATGTAATTTACAAATATCTGTAATTTTACATGAATATTTCTGTTCTATTGGGAAGGGGCGGGCAGGAAATTTGATCACCTTTATGCTCAACGGTTCGGAAGTCCTCGGGACGAATCGGATGGTTCCGCACCCGGCAGCGCGCCTCTTGACTGAGGTGCTGACTGGCGGCGGAGTGAGTGGTCAGTGCAACCACTCACCACCAGGGGCGCTTGCGTCCCTGGTCACTAAATCCAGTACTGGACAACTGGAAAAGCGGACCACGAGTCCAAGTGCCCAACCCCCGCATGGTAGACTCTTTTCTACTCTGTCCAACACTTCATCCAGACCATCCTCTGTCTCCTGTAAATTCCTGCACGTAATGCATGCCAATTTGCATCCCGCATGAATGTGCCCAGGGTTTTCCCCTGTGTCTATGCAGGTTTTACCTGGGCCCAACCTATCTCTAGTTATAGTCTAGATTTAAGAGTGAGGGGAGTTAGTCATGGCGCCAATCGCTGCCATGGCTGGCCAATCCCCTCCTAGCACATGATGCATGCGACCCTCTCCTTGCATAGCTAATCCCAGCATGACTAGGCGTATAGGCTTCGGCCTGAGACGCGCCTAGGTCCCTCCCTAACCCGGACCCCTCCAAAATACACTTAGTTTTAGTTAGGTTAGGAAAAATTTAAATCTTGACTGAGGAAGAGTATGGGACGGGTACACGCGATCCCGACTCACGGGATGCCTTCTTTTCACAGACCAGAGAGAGCCAAAACCCGAAGTTCCCCGAAGTTCATGTTTTTTCTTTTTCCCCGTATCTTTAATGTAGCCATCCTAACCAAATCAACCGTACACAATGTTTCAAAGTATTTATAATGTAGCTAACCTAACCTAATTGACCATTAGTATCCTTTTATCAACACCACCATATTTATTTACAATGAACAAAAAAAAACCGAAGATGCACGATCGGTAGAGACCCGTGAATTTCGCGGATTCAATGACCTCCAGGATAGACTCAAATATCCTCTACACACTCGGGCAAATGCCAACATTTCATTGGCTGTTGACTTGCGAGTCGTCTCGACTGGGTGGCCTGTGATTCGACACTTCTATGAGTGTGGGTCTCTAAATGGCCCTCAGTCCTCCAGATTAACAGTGAACCAATGACAGAAGCAGCACTGAGGTATAATTATTTGAATTTTAGCATAACACGAAATGAATCCGCGAAATTCACGGGTCTCTTAACGATCGGGCGTTTGGCTCTCTCGTCTGTGAAAAGAACGCTTCCTCCCCCTGACTCACACACATAGCGGGCGGCAGAGACAGCCTGACTCAACCCCCCCCCCCCCCCATTCCCAAAACACCGTGGTTCCACCCGACGGTCCCAGGAGAGAGCGTGGCTGCGTGTGTCTAGTTCTCTCTCTCTCTCTTCCCCCCCCCCCGGGGGCACCCAAGAGTAGAGGTGGGAAGGAGGGGGAGTTCTTCAGCACCGAGGGGACAAAACCCCAGCTAGAGACCGGAAAAATTCGCGATTTCAATGACCTGTAGAATATACTCCATGATCCTCTATGCACGCGGGAAAAATTACGTCTGCTCATTGGCTTACTGACTCGTGTCACCTGTCAACTGGGACGCTAGTTGATTCGATACTTGATTTGTTAAATGTTTTTCACTGGCCGAGTACCTATATCATTCGGATAAACTGTGGACCAATCACTGATGCAGTAAAAAGGCAAAAGGTTTTTTTTTTTTTTTATTCTAGACTATCACGAAATGAATCCGCGAATTTTTCCGGTCTCTTCTACCCGCAGCTGTCTCTGCCCCGGAATATCGTGTCGCGTGTTCGACACACCCGCGCCCGGGATGCGAACCCCGCCGCCGACCACGCCTCGAGAGACATACCCAAGCCCGCCACGGAGCAAGGAGGGAGGCGCAGACTACTTAAGAGGCCACTCCAGTGTTTCAGGGGCACTACGCAACCGGCGTTAACCTCATGAGATTAAATGCTATTTTCATTTTGCTTATAACTAATTAACTAATATAGATTTCTAAATGATGCTTGCTTGATATGTAAGACAACGATGCTCTTATCAAAGCCCCTTTCTTCAAAAACGTGCATAAATTATGGTTCATACCTAGACAATACACTTATGCATATTAGTAAAGATTAGTATAAAACCATAATTTATGCACGTTTTTGAAGAAAGGGGCTTTGATAAGAGCATCGTTGTCTTACATATCAAGCAATCATCATTTCGAAATATATATTAGTTAATAAGTTATAAGCAAAATGAAAATAGCATTCAATCTTATGAGGTTAACGCGGGTTGCGTAGTGCCCCTGAAACACTGAAACGGCCTCTTAAAGCCGAGGCCCTCGCTGTTCGCTATGTTCGCTATGTTCGCCATGTTCGCTATGTTCGCTGCGCCGGGTGGCCAGACAGTATAGTCCAGTTCGCGACGTCGGAGAGACGCATGCCGTGTAAAACAACTTCAAGTAGTTCCACAAAAAATTCTCTATGGGCGCAGTGTCGTGGCTTGTCTATTACATAACGGGGTCATCTCTCGCCCACGGCGTCTGAGACAGCCAGCCCACCAGATATTGTGACCTCCAAGAGGTAACATGGTGCGCATATAGTTTACCTGAACTTATTCTTCCATTGCAAACTTAATTTTTTTTCTTTCAGCTTTACCATTCACAATTCGTCAACTTTATTTACATTCAACCGGTAACTTACTGCAGACAAGACAAATTTTTTTAAAAAGTAATTTAATAAGCTGGTGATACGTGTTTATTTTAAACATTCGTAGTGTGCCTGCACAAGTTTCACAAGATAATTTCAAACTGAAGAGAAGTTTAGAAATATATATAGCAATTGTTATCAATATGATAAGTAAGATAAAGGCGATATATTCCAATGTTTGGTTTACTATGGTATTGCTATCTATCGTAAATGTGTATATATCACCTATTAAATTAATAAACTCACAATCACATAAGAAACATATCAGAAGAATAAAGAAAACGTTTTTAATTTTGATGCTCACACGAGCATATAAGTTTTAAAATGTAGAAACTAATTAGACTACTAAAAAAAGGGGGGGGGGGAGACCTGGATGTTTTCAGGTGTGTAAAAACAAGTTTTTGTGTCAAATTAATTTGAAAAAAAAATCTTATAAATGTACGAATGTAATTCATCCTGTGAATTACAGAATAAAGCAGTTTGGATTAAATACAATTCTTTTTCGTTTATTTTTCGCGGTGCAAATTAAAAGGTTTGAGCTAATTTCCCCCCCCCCCCCCTCCTGCGTAATCCATTTACATCGTGCTGCATGTCCCACGGTTCTGGGAAAGATGTTGCACTTGGCGCAAGTGTTCGTCGCATTATGTTAATGAACGTCGAACCAGCAATGAGCTCGGTCAAGAGCGGAAAATTAGTTATCGCGCCCGAACACACGGTCCACACTCAACGTGCGCGCGCATCCTCCCTACTGTCGCTGGGCCCGACAATACGAACCGCAACCACCCCCCTTTCTACCTCCAAGCCTAGTTGTAGATAAGTGGCATTGTTCGTCTACGAACACGGCTTTTCGGAGGGAGGGGAAGGATGAGAGAAAGCCATTCTGGTCGCAACGCCCACAACGCTAGACTTGTCAACGCCACAACATTTCTCCCCCCTCGCCAGCCGCGCTGAATAACTAGGCGCACACGCGTGCCATGAAGGCAGGAGTAGTGGTGGTGGGTAGGGGGGTTATGGGTTTGAATCCCTGGTCGAATCCCGAAAGGCATCCATACACCGCACACCGACACCCGTCGGTTGGAAAAGGGGAGGGAGGGTTGGTAGTGGAGGGGATGAAGAGGGTTCGTGCGTGTGTGTGTGTGTGTGTAGCGGTCGGAGCGCCCATAAAACGTGAATAACTGCAAGCATCCCTCATGGCGACAACTAACCCACCCCTCGGCAGGCGGAAATGGCTTCTACCCTCCACCCTCCCCCTTCCCCTCACACGCCCGGGCCAACTACCCTCCATCCCCTACTGCGAAAACCGCGTTCGCCGCACGACGTCGGCCATTCTACGTCTTACGCGAGACGCGAATGCGGCGGCGACCAAGGACTTCTTTATTACGTCTCGAGGAGTTGGAAGGGGAAACAAGGAGGGGGGGATCGTCCCTTCCCCTAACCCCCCCCCCCTACTCACGAACAAACTATTCCTCTCCATCCACAGCGGAGTTCTTCCAGAGCCACCTGGTGGAAACCAAAAGGAACCTCCTGGTAATAAACCAGCCTTATAACTTACAAGAACTTTCCCCCGCCCCTTCTCGTTCTTTCTCTCTCTGCGGTACGAATTACCATTTTAGATTGAACAAATCGCTTACGTTATTAATGGAGCCATTTTTTTTTCTTTGTCAAGACCATGTTGAACCAGTGGTTCGGAGCTTCTGGCTGTTGCGCGGAGGGTCGCGGGGTTCGATTACCGGACGGGTCCGAGGATTTTTACATCAGCGCGGCCATTTTCTCCACAGCGACGGCTGACATCATAACCAGCCTCAGCAAGCCGCTCAGCCTGTCGCCGTATCATCATTACATGGTCGTGACGTTACCAAACGCCATCATTTAAAAACAATGGCCACACAGCCACACAACCACACAATCACACAGTCTGTCAATGAAAACCTCCTGAGATTATATAGGTATATATACACACACACACACATATTGTATATAAAGATTTAGACCCTTTCAAAAGGCAAAAATCTCAATGAAAGACATTTTGAATTCTTAATTTTCTTGCAGTTAAGATAATTTCTGATGTAAATAATGTATTATTGTTATTTAATTGATAATGAATTAATTTAAATTGACAAATTTAGTTATTATAATTTTTTAAGTCTCTTTTGTCATGTGTTTATGTTTGTGTTGTCCCATTTTATTGTTGTGTTATTATTGTGTTTTGTGTATGTTATTGTTATTTTTTTGTAATATTTGTTAAGTGCCCACCTGTTAAAGGCTCTGACTGTTGGTAGGCACTCAAATAATTACAATAAATAAATAAATATATAATACGTCGTTTTAGCTGAAATGTTCAATTTTGAATTATGCCGTACTAATTATTTTAAAATCGGTATCTTGGAAGAATTACTACTATATCTAACGTTATAGCACCAGATCAGTCAAGGTTTCTCTTTCAGGAAACTTATAAAATAAACTGTTAATTTTGAATAATTCTTGACACACAACATGCTTACCATAAATGTTTGATTTTTTTTAAACTATGAACCTAATAATAAAACGTTATGATGAAAATAATACTTTAGAAATTTTAAATTAATGTTATAAAATTGACAGAAATGCTAATTTAGTTAGAAATCTGCAAGAATTATATATTTTATCTTTAAAATAACTTTAATAAAGACAAGTAGCATACCTTCTATGTTACAATGCGATTAAGATAGTTTTTTTTATAAATAACACCTTTTTTATTTTCAATCACAAAATATATCTGTTTACTATTTCAGTCAAAATTAAAAAAAAATTAAACACGTTATTTATTGTGCAACTTTACTAAATGGTAGGTACAATCCGCGATTTTATTTACTTTTGGTATTTCAAATTTTTTTAAATTATTTATGTTACATGTTTAAAATATATTCAAATCACTAACGCATAAAACCAAGCTAAACTGTTATGAGAAATAAACAGTCCGTAACATTTTTGCCTGAACTATATTACTTACAATGGGCAACAATTTAAAGCAAAAATTTACAACCGGACGCAGTGCACCGTTTTATGTACTTCCCTCACGCCATCAATAAAATTTTCGCATTAAAACGTTGTTGGGCTAGGGCGTGCCATATTTCATAACATTAAAAAGTGCGTTGCAGGAGCTGGGAACTTCATGCCACGCGGATTTGACAAGTGGAAAAAATAAAATGTGAGCGAGTATTTCAATATTTGCCAGTGATGTGTAAACTTCAGACCTCGGTAACAAGCAAATTCATAAATAGTCTCTTGTCAGTGTTGCAAATAAACTTATAATTAGAGACCTGCGAAATTCGCGGATTCAATCGGTGATAGGCTAGAATTCAAACACATATACCTCTTAGATAATTTTGCTATTGGCTTACTGTACTTCTGGACGAATCTCAACCAGTTATAAACCCTCAACCGAAGAAGGATCGAATCACAGACAAACCAGCTGAGACGACTTACAAGTCGGCAGCCAATGAACTTGCGTTATTTTCCCGAGTGTACAGGGGGTATGTGCAATCTATCCCGAAGGCCATCGAAACCGCGAATTTTTCCGGTCTCTACATTATAAATTCTTTAAAACATTGTGGACGGTTGATTTGGTTAGGATAGCTACATTAAAGATACTGTGAAATCATGTAAACTGTTTCCTAGCCCTGGATAGCTACATATTAAAAAAGTTAATTGCTGAGTAACCTTTCCGGGAACTTCGGGTGTGGCTCTCTCGTCTGTGAAATGAAGGCTTCCCATCGCCGGGGTTATTCCCCGCTCCGTCGGAAGGGGGGAAAGGGGGGAGGGTTGCAGAGGGGCGAGTGTTATTGCCGTCGACGACGAAGCATGCGCCCGGAGAAACGGTCTGTGATTGAAGGGAATTTATCGCTGCGTTCCCCCTCGCGGCAGTACGAGGGCATTAAAACCACGTCTGGGGAAGAAATATTCGCGATTAAAGTTCGCGTTAAAAGTGGATACGGGTGGGGATTTCGTCTGCTCTGCGCTATAAACTACGGGCAAATGGTTGGGTTGTGAAGTAGAAAGCTGTGGGTTGAAGGTATGTTGGGTGTGTTTATACGGAAGGGGGAGAGGAAGGCAGGTTTCTAGCGTGTGCCGAATAGCTTCAAATAATTCCTCTCCCCCCACCCCCCTTACTCAAAGTCGCATGGGGTTCGGAGACATGAAGGAATAAACCATGATGGTATTATTCCAAGTTTGTCGTTACATCCATTTAGTAATAGTTAAGACCCTGAGGTTGCTCCGGCAAGTTCCAATTTTTCGATTTCCATTCCTCTATCGAGATTTCGTCCAAACATATAGCTAACTACATGAAGGAAAAAGTACCATCTCCGTCAATTTCGGCAGCTACAGAGTATTTATTAGTATCGATAGCTCCATACTCTCTTGTTGCGAAACGATAGTTCGAGACGATTTAAGACATCGATGATGACGTCACAGTAAAGTTTAGGATGCAAAACAGTCGAGAAAGAATGATAATCGATAAGTACGGAAAAATTTTAATCGAAATTATGTACTTAGAGTAGAATTCAGAATGTTTGTTTGCGTATCCTTTTTCCAATTCCTTTGCTTCTTTATATGGCCATATCGCTGCAAAAGCTTGCAGGACTGAAATTGCATTATCAATTTATTATTTCTATTAAATCAATTGAATTAAATATCCTAAAATAGAAAAAGATTAGAAAATTAATACACTAAATGAAAATCCGATACATTTATTAAACAAATTTTACAAACTAATAAGATAATAAAATAAATTTTTATTATTAATTTATAAGTTAAGTATTTTGGTGATGAAACAACATTAAAGCAGCCTTTCAAACTTTAAAAACTCGTTAAAGTTTTATGGTTAGCCTAAACATATTTACGATGCAAATTAGCTTTAATTTTACCAAAAAGAACACTTAAATGTTTTTATGAATTTATTTGTATCAATTTCAGAAAAAAAAAATTATATTTGAATACGATCACTAGTGCCATTTTTAATAATGTTGTTTTTGTGTTGTCTATAATATACCGGTTTTATGTACATCGTTTGGGTTTATCCGTTTGACATAGCTGATTTAGGATTGTCCTCTGTGAGTTTATGTTTTAATTTTTTTTATTTCTCTATTTCCGCCTTTATGTTTAATATCCCGCCATGAAGTGTTGGGGTCACAACTACAAGTCACGCAGAGGCGTGTCACCCACTAGAAAGACTGGAAAACTATTGTGTTTGTTTCGTCTTTTCGTTTTGTCGTGTTTTTGTCTCGTTTCAATTTGTGGTGAATTTTTTTGGGTTCAATATTTTTGTGCTGTCATCATTTGTGTTTTTTTTTTCGTTCTGTTAGTCCATTTTTCTTTGTTTTTCTTTGTTGACCATATTCGTGTTATGGAGTATTATGTGGTGTTTATATCCTGTTAACAGCAATTTTTTTTCTTAATTTGTGTTTTTGTCTTTTGGGTTTTTTGTAGTTTTCTTCTACAGACATACATGTGCTTAGCAATGGCGTATGTCCAAAAGCTTACATCAAGTCATGCACTCCCATTGCAGAAATCTTTCAAAGATAATAGAAAGACTGCGCGCCAGTTCCGTGCCTGGCGCGTAGAGGCGAAGAGGCGTGTGACGCGCGAGACAAATTCGCCCTTGCGGACCCCGAGCCCGACCGGGTGGCCACCTCAGGAGTTACGGCGATGACTTGGGCAAAATAAGACAGGCATAGGGGCAGGCATTTTTCGCGAATAAATCTGAACGCCTATTAGACTGCAACAATGTACGCCCGCACCAGCGGTTTCTTCCTTGTGATTGGCGGCCGTCTGGCGAGAGAAGTCGTCGCCTTGTTCGACCGAGCCACTCAGGACGCGTTTGCTGTTTGCTTACCCACTCAATTACTGTGATTGGTGTTGTGACAGTTTACACGTACCTGAAAGAAACTCGCCCAATCACGAGACACAGACTACGGTACAGTGATTTTAACTTTCAGCTAGTCTCGGAATCTTTTCGCGAAATTTGCATGCCTCTAGACATGCATTGTCTACCAGACGGGTTTCGTTAAAAATGACGGGACGCCAACTAATTAATTCCTTCGTCCGATCTATTCCCCGACGAGGATGAAACGGAACTAGGACCAGTGTATCTTCCTTAGTTCAACCCCGCCTGTGCCCTTTCTCCAATCTTTCCTCCCGGGTTGCATCAGTGAAGGCAGAGAGGATGTTCGAGACCCGTTCATCCGAGATTCCGCGAAGAGAGAGGGAGAGAGAGAGAGAGAGAGAGAGAGATGTTGGCGGCCGTCCGCCTCATTAGCCGCGGAGATGCTCTCTCTCTCTCTCTCTCTCTCTCTCTCTCTCTCTCTCTCTGGGAGTTAGGCCCCGGCCTCTCGGCGGCGGCGACCCCTGGCGTCTGACGTCAGGACGAGTTGGGGTTGGAGAGAATTGGGGTTCCGAAGACTTGAGATACAAGAGGGTAAAAAAAAAAAAGAGAGAGAAGGGAGTGTGTGGGAGAGAAGAGAGCTATTTCTTCGCTGGCTCCATGCGTACATTGTAAAAAAAAAATATATATTTGTACTTTTAAAACTCAGATGCCAACGATTATCACTTGTAAAACTGGAACTCAAGACCTTTGTAAAACTGTACATGCTACAAAGAGTTTCCAAGGACTATCCTTGTAAAAGAACAAAAAAAAAATTTACTGTGTAGCAACCGCTGGATCGGTCCTCAGCTCGTGAAAACTCTGATAAGAGGCAGAGGTTAAAATTTTTTTTTGACGTGACAACGTCTAATAAATCGATGAACGCCGGCTGCACGCACGAAAAAGTGTCCCGATACGCACATTGTTCCGTTACGCTGTGTCCCATACCGCTCATTGTACGCTTGCGCCGCATCTATCTCTCTTACACTCGATTGGAACAACCATCGATTTGACTTTTTCGAGGCACATTCAACTTGAAACACTCCCATTCGTTTCCTACTTTTCCTTTCATCGTCCTATCCTTAACAGAATAACACAGATTGGAAGAAGTTAAATAGCAAAAATGTATAAAAGTTATAGTTAAAATAATATCTTCGTTAAAATAATAAACATATTTGAATTAATGAGTGCAAATAAAAGTAAATTTATCAATTAAATTGTAGATTTCATTTCACTCCTTCTTTGTATCCATACAAAATAGTGATAATTCAATAAAAATGATTCAATTTTATTCATAAAAGTATGCAATCATTTTAATAATGTTTTGTTATGAAGTTGTCACGTTAAACTATCGACCGTAAACCGTCTTTACAGACAACCAATTTTTTAGTTTTTATATCATTATACTTTTTATTTACAGCATTTTTTTCATCGTATTGCAGCAACTTTTAAAACTTTTTAAACCTTTTAAACATAGTTGGAAAAAAAAAATATGAAAAATGAGCCATTGCTAGGGTATTTTATGCCGAAGTAGTCGGATCTCGCATTAGACTGCAGTAAGGCACGCCCGGGCTGGAGATTGTTCCATTGTAACTAGCGGACCCCACACACGTTCACTTCAGCTACCAGTTTGGACTGTTCGGTCCAAAACTGACAGTTTGGATTGAACTGAAGCGTTTTCCACAACACGATCAGTCTTTTGATTGCTGTTAGACGTATCGTTTCATTGTAGAATATGTAAGAAACTTTGGATATTTCAATTGAAGTTGCACTTTTAGCTAGAAAAAAAAGGAGAAATAATAAGCAAAGAAACCAAAGAGTATACACAAATATGTCAGCCACGACACTCAGCTTATGGACTGATTGTTTTTTTTTAACTGACGATATGGACTGGCAAAACGCTGTTCCCACACACGACACTTCGGACTGAGGGTTTTCGAGCCCAAAGTCCGTTTTCATGGAAAGCGATCGGTTTGTCAGTCCATCAGTTCCGACTGATCAGTCTGCCGTCTTTGCACACACACACGGAAGTTCCGACTGTTAAGTTCGAACTGACAATTTGGACTGGTCTTGTGTAGGGTCAGGTCAGTAGGGCCATGTAATTTTCGCGAAAAGATTTTCCGATCAGCTGTGTGTTAAAACTATGTAGCATTTTCTGTGTCTCGTAGTTTGCTAGGTTTATTCTAGGTGCATGTCTACTGTCGGCGCACCAATCGCAGCCATCCAGTGCGGAAGCAAACTCGTCCTGAATGGCCCGGCCGAACAGGGCGATGTCGTAGTCTCGCAGACGGCAGCCAATCACAAGGGAGCAATGGCATACCTTGTTGCAGTCTAACGAGCGAGCAGATTATTTCGCGAAAAATTCATGGCCCTAAGGGTGTGAACGCCTACTAGACTGCAACAAAGTACACCCGCACCAGCGGTTTCTTCCTTGTGATTGGCGGCCGTCTGGCGGGAGAAGTCGTTGCCTTATTTGACCGAACCACTCAGGAAGTATTTTTGCTTCCACACTGACTCATTGTGATTGGTGTTGTAACAATCTATATTGACCTGAAAGAAACTCACCCGATGCTACAGTGTTTTAATTTTCTGGTAGCCTCGGAATCTTTTCGCGAAATATGCATGCCCCTAGTCATGTGTGACGGCTTTAGGAGAAGCCGTTGCCCTTGTTTGTCCGGGCCATCCAGGATCCGTTTTCTTCCGCACTGGACGGCTGTGATTGGTGCGCCGACAGTAGACATGCACCTGGAATAAACCAAGCCAACCCCGAATCACAGAAAATGCTAAAAAGTTTCAACACCCAGCTGGTCTGGAAATCTTTCCGCAAAAAGTACCTACATGACCAAAGTCATTGCTATAGACCTACAAAATTCGCGTTTTTATTTGGAGAGAGAGGCTGGATTGCATACAATGTTACCCTCGAACGGCATTACCATTGGACCACTGGTTTGACAAGCCCCGAATAAAAAGAAACTAATAATAACATAAAATCAAAAAGACCCAATCGCATGTCATACAACCGGAAGGAAAATCTAACATAAATCAATGAACAATTATTAAATTCGCCATAGGCTAATATTTAGAATATATTACACCTTTAAGCTGCTTTTGCTATTGGCTCACCGTTGACCTGGACGATACTGGGCAAATGAGGAACTCTGAAACAAAGAAGTATCGAACGACAGGCAAACCAGTTGAGACGACTCATGAGTCAGTAGCCAATGAACTGGCATTATTTGTCCAAGAATACTGAGAACTGTGTAGTCTATCTTATCAAAGAACTGAAGTCCAGCAAATCTGCACATCTGACTGGAACTTAGCCACAGAAAGAGTATTTCCCCACAGGAGGAGGATTCTCCATAGAATGGGCGTTTACCATACAATAGGAATTAACTATTTAATTTTTTTTTAATTTTAAAGGAGTATTCAGCCGGGTAAAATATGCAACTAATTGCGATGATTTAAATGATAAGCTCTTGAATATAATATACATTTCTGTTTCTGTATCACATATCACAAGAAACATTAATGGGAACACTTTTGTTGTTATTAGAATGAAATAAGACCATCCGCTTAACCGCGTTGTCTATCCTAAAGAAAGGTCATCGAAAGACCTATCAATGAACAATAGGTAGAGACCTGAAAAATTTGCGGCTTAATTTCGTGATAGTCTAGAATCAAAAAACGTTTGCCTTTTTACTGCATCGGTGATTGGACCACAGTTTTTCTGAATGACACTCGGCCAATGAAAAACTTTCAAAAAAAGAAGTATCAAATCACTAACGTCCTAGTTAACATGAAATATAAGTCAGTAGCCAATGAGCAGATGTAATTTTCCCGCGTTCGTAGAGGATTATGGAGTAAATCCTAAAGGTCATTGAAATCGCTAATTTTTCCGGTCTCTAACAATAGGCATCAATTTATCTGTGTACAAGAGTTAGGAGTTCATTCAGAAATCAGAAAACAACGCGAAATTTCGTAGGTCTGTAGCTGTTGCGAATAAATGAAACTATAAGTTTTCTCGTTGACAACCAATTATGTTTGCAGCGTGAATTAAGAAGTGTATGTGTTATTTTTACTTATTTTTTTAAGAAGCATTAGCTCAAAGGAAGTAAATTAAATCGCGTCTCTGGATGTAAAAAAATCATGCTTTATCTTCGTGTTTGGTTTCCGGCGATACCACACCACGACACTAGTTTCCACTTAGATTGGAAGCCATTTCCACCTCACCCCCCCTCCCCAACCCCCCGAAAGACTGTCTTCCCGCGCAGATTCCACCACTCCAACCATACCACCAGGAATACGAGGGCTGGCTGTGTACCTTATGTGCATGCGCTAGAGGCAAACACAACCTCCCCCCCACCACCGGCCCAAAATTTTCCTTTTCCCCTCACACATACACTTTATACTCTTTCATGTTTATGGCCACCTTGAAGCTGCGAAAATGCCACATCTTCTACTCCCCTCCCCTTTTCTATCTTATGCCTACGCCCGGAGGAATGTATATATATATATATATATATATATATATATATATATATATATATATATATATATATTTACTATCCTGAAAAAAAAAAAACATGTTTTTTTTTTGATCTCGTTCTAGATCGTCCCTGCCGTCTGTTAAAAATATTGTTGGAGGGGGTTCTGTGTGTGTGTGTGTTTGTGTGTGTGTGGTTGGTGGAGAGGGGAGAAAATAAGGAATTCACGATGCTAAAGTGTCGCTGGGAAAATATGCGTGGTGTGCCGAGCAAATATACGACGGGATGTGACGTGATCGTGCGTCTGTGTGTGTTTGTGTGTGTTTGTGTGACGTTAAGTTAGTGAGTGAGAGGGTGTGTGTGTGTGTGAGAGAGAGAGATAGAATGGTCAGAGGTAGTTTTAGGAGAACGGATGAAGGAGGGGGGGGGAAAAAAATTGAGAGAGAGGAGAGAGGTGCTGGTTGGAGTTCATCGAAGTTCAGTAGTGGAAACTACGATCTGGAGACTCGTAAAACTTCCTCTCTCTGTCTCTCTCTCTCTCTCTCTCTTCACTTTCAGCGACTCGCACATCTCTGGTTCCTATCAACCACTCCTGCAAGTCTCCGGGTGGGAAGGGAGGTGAGACGTTCCCTGAAAGATGAGAAGGGGTTTCTGGAGAGAGGGAGAGAGAGAGAGAGAGAGAGAGAGAGAGAGAGAGAGAGAGAGAAATGGTGACGGAAGCGGAATGAGGGGGGTGAGGTAGCTTGTAGGTAGATGACGAAGACCTCCGAAAATTGAATCCGGTGCGGGTTGAGTCCCAAATGGCTCTTCGGGGGGCCCCACTCAGCTTCTCTCGCGAAAAACTCCGTGTTTGTTATTATTACTTTTTTCTTCTTCTTCTTCTTCTTCTTCAGTTTTTTCTTGCCCGTTGTTGTATCTTCGGTGACCCAGTCCCGACCACAGAGCCGCGGTGAAAGGGCAGCGGACGCTGTTATGATAACCACAAGTCGTTTCGTTTCGTGGGGCGAGGAATGGCATAGGACGACCTCCGTAATGCAGTCGCCGATGTGTTCAGTGGCCACGCCACGAAACAGAGTTGGTAAAAAAAAGGGGGGGAGGGAAGGTTGTCTGTAAAGTCGGTTTACGGACGATATTTAAACGTGACAACGTCATAACAAAACATTGATGAAATGATTGCATACTTTTATGAAAAAAAATTAAATCTTTTTTATTTTAATAATAAAAAAATAAATACTTGAAATTTTAGTAGTAATCAGATTTTTAAAATGCAAGAATAATTAACCTTTATTGCCGAAATTGTTGTTGTAATAAGCAATCAAAACCACAGATTAAAATTTGTCGAGAATATTTTACGCTTTTATGTCTTCCAGTGCTCAAAATGATATGCAAATGTGACCCCGGGCACGAAATTTTATTTATAATTCATTAATAATAACGCTCATCGCGATAAACAAAGGAAAATATGTATTAACGAGTGTCTGGTTCCCGCGGCAGCTGATAGAGAGCACGATTCGTTCGGTTCGCGTCCGTCGCCGTAGATAGAAGCACCATAGGAGATTAATATTATTTCGTTTTTAAAATACGATTTTATAACAAATACGCATCCCAAATTCACCAAACTTATTTATAATGTGTTACAATATTTTTTAAAACATTGTGCAAAAGATCCAGGGTGTAATTTTAATTATTATGTGTAACTGTAAAACACCATTGTTCGTTAAAAAACGTATTTGAAAATTCAACAGTAATTTTTAATAACCGTACCGATTTTGCTGAAAATGGGTGGACAATCGTTTGATTATATAATATTAATAATTCAAACGACGAAAACATGATTGAAAAGTCAAATCGATTGTTGTTCCAGATACGGCGCATGCGTACAATGAGCGTAACGGGACACATCAGTAGTGGGACAAATTGCGTTACGGGACACTTTTTCGTGCGTGCAGCCGGCGTTCATCGATTATTAGACGTTGTCACGTCAAAAAAAAAAAAACTAAGGCATACATATGTTGACGCGGGCCAGTAGACAGCTGCGGTGGGTTGTAGGGGTATCAGGCCCTACCATCTTGCAATTTAAGATATTTTGATACAACTTGCAACAAAGCTTCCGTGCTACATTTTTGAAGTGAAAACTTATATAGGAAAGTTTTGGATAGGGAGTAAATTCATGTAAGTCGTCATCGACATGGTCACGTGACGTGTTAATTTTTTTTTTAAATATATTTCAAGGATGAAACTTAATTTATTCTATTTTTAAAGATACAAGTTTTTTAATTTTATCTTTATTTTCCAAGGAAATTTTAACGTTATTGTGTGGTACATATTGCTAATATTATATATTTTTTAGTAGGTAGTTAAGTTGAGGTTATGTTTTTTTCTGTTTATTTATTTACGATGTGAATTTCTTCAAATGTCAGGTTATTGATTTATTAGAAATAATTTTGATTATTTGTAGATTTAAGTTGATAATGTTTTATTCTTTCAATAAAAAAACTTCATTTCTTCTAGTTTTAAATTTATTATTGGTAGGGGCAAAACTTATGGGTTCGCGTCACCGACATGCTAGTGATATAATACCAAAAAGCATTTTCTGGCGTACATTTGACGTAGAAATGATTTCATATTACACATTTAAAAACAAAATTTTTATGTTTTTACTTCTGTTGACTTCCCCCATGACTGACTTTTAGTTAGTTTTTTTTTGTCGTCACGGCACGGGACATATCTTAAAAATGACGATTCATCCTAACCGACCACCTTCGGTTTCAACCTCATGTTTTGTTACGACCGCACAAAAAAAAAATTAACTCCCATACGCAAATGTTGCGTAATGATCACAAACACGTGAGGTTGAATCTTTAGCGTCATAAGTTTGACGTCAAGGTTTCCCGCAAAAAAAAAAATCGTACGCACCTTAAAAAAAAATGACGTCCGACCGATACTACTCACAAATGCGACTCCCGCGAAAAAAAAAAAAATCCCATCGCCACCTTTCATTACTTATTTTCTGATTCCCCCTTCCCTGCTTCCTCTTCGCCAGATTTTAATGTCCTATATCCCTGTGCAGAATTTTTTCTCATCGAAATGCAAAATACGCGCGTGTGGCGGGAACGGACAGAGCGACACCCGTAAAAAGGGGGAAAGGGAAAAAACAAAACAAATACCGAAGGTTCAGCGACGCGTGTGTATTGGCGGAACCACCCCCCCCCCCCCCCGGCCTTCATAATCCCACCCGCACCCCGGCAGACACAATACTCTGGACACACCCATCACCAGACCGCATAGGTCGCGGAAGAGCCCCAAAGGCCTTGTGAAGCATCGAGGTAGTATTGATTGAAGGCAACGTCAAAAAATCCAAACGGGGAATTTTTTCATTTTTCCCCCCCTCGCGCGCCTTTCTAACCCCCTTTGCCCCGGAGGCGTAAAAAAGGAAAAAAAAAATAATATAATTCATGCCGGGAGGTGGCGTAAGAAAAGGGCGGCCGACTACACAGCTGACGCGAGAATGAAGACCCGGGTTAGGGGGGGGGGGTTGGTGGTGGGGTGGGTGTTTGAATAAATGTCGGAAATCGTCAGCGGGCGCAAGAGCGCGTCCAAGCCGCTCATTTGAATGTATTTTCGTGCCTCTCGCGCTGTTCGCAGCGGGTGTCGGGGCTACGGTGGTAGGATTAGGGATGTGGAGAGAGAGGGGAAGGGTGCAGACACGACTCCCCCCCTTCCCGCCAACCAACCCTCCCACCAATCCCAGCCGTCCAATCCCGCGAGACGACACCTCCACGCCGGAGCGCATTAATATTTATCCCGGCGACTAATCACACGCCCGGTCGCGTGGAACGGACGGACACCTACAGAGAAGGGGGGGGGGGAGAGGGGGTGCGCCGCATTCGATATCTCGCGACTCCGCGATCCCTGTCGGGTCGATATGTATCGCGGCCGGCGAGGTCGACGCTGTGGGCTGAACTCCCCGACTGCACACGCAAGAAATAAAGACGCAAAAAAAAAAAATGTCACAAAACCCCACAATAACAATGCGGCCCGTTCTTTAGAAAACGAGACTCCTGGCCAAATATAAATTAATTAATTGTTCAAAATATTGTAAATCATTACAGCTAATCTTGCATTTCCGCCATTTCTATTCGAAGAAAATCGTTATAATTTTATGTTTACAATGCCTACTAACCTCATATATACCTGCTTTTTTTTTCTCCTTTTTAATTTATTGTAGGGTTTCCAAATAAATAATTTAGTATACACATAAACTTATGGCTAAAACGTAGCATCACATAGAAAAAAAAATCTTTTCGCTAAGTTTGAAAATTAACACTTGTAAGACTAAAATAAGCAGTGTTCAATTCAGGGTTAAACATTTAAAAAAATGTAAATTCTTAAAAATAACTTTAAAAGATTTGTGCAATGGGAGTGCATGACTTGATGCAAGTTTTTGGACATACGCCATTGCTAAGAACTTTTTCTGTTGAAGAAAAACTAATAAATAAAATAAATAAATAAAAAAATACCCAAAAAAGACAAAAATACACAAAATTAAGTAAACAATTGCTGTTGTCAACAAGGATATGAACACCACAAAATATTCCGAAACAGGAATATGGTCAACAAACAAAGAAAAAACAAAGAAAATGTACTAAGACAACGAAAAAAAAACACACAAATGATGACAACACAAAAATATTGAACCCAAAATAATTCAGCACAACAGTTGAAACGAGACAAAAAAACACGACAAAACGAAAAGACGCACCTGTGTTTCCGTACCATGTGCGTCTCTGCCTGAGGACGGGAGCAGATAGCAGTTCCCGAAACGTCGCTTGTTTCTGTTTTGGTAAAACTATTGTATTTATTTGTCTTTTCGTTTTGTCGTGTTTTTTTGTCTCGTTTCAACTGTTGTGCTGAATTATTTTGGGTTCAATATTTTTGTGTTGTCATCATTTGTGGGTTTTTTTTTTTCGTTCTCTTAGTAGGCTACATTTTCTTTGTTTTTTCTTTGTTTGTTAACCATATTCCTGTTTCGGAATATTTTGTGGTGTTCATATCCTTGTTGACAACAGCAATTGTTTGCTTAATTTTGTGCGTTTTTTTGTCTTTTTTGGGTATTTTTATTTATTTTATTTATTAGTTTTTCTTCAACAGAAAAAGTTCTTAGCAATGGCGTATGTCCAAAAACTTACATCAAGTCTTGAAAATAAATTTAAAAATTGTTAGTAAATTGATATACATTCGTATGTTTGGATATAATAAATATTCCTTAAATTGGTCTTTCATTCGTATTCTGCAATATTATCTTAAAATAGACGGCCCTCCTTCCCAACACTCCCCGCGCGGCGCCCTGCCTTTGACACGTAACTGACACCTGACAGCTGCGGAGTAACGCGAGCCGCCGACACGTGTTTCGAGAGATTTCTGCCGCTGGGACGGCGCGCAATGACGCGACTGGCCCCGGCCGCGCTCGGGAGTTCTGGAAGGTGTCTGGGCCTATATATATGTGCCCGGGACGCCGGCCTGGGAGAGTGGAGAGCTGAGTCAGAGTTGAGGCGGGAGCCCTCCCGCGGCGGAGTTTCCGGGGCGATAGTGCCGCGGGTGCGGCAGAGGGGCGAAGTCCTTGGACGAAGGTTCCAGGGCAGTAGTTCAGTGAAGTCGGGAGTTTTGCCGCGGCGAAGTCCCTGGACGAAGGTTCCAGGGCGAAGAGTTCAGTTCCGGGTGATTTTGTCGCGGGCGCGGAGGAGTTCCAAGCGAAGTTCCGAGCGAGGCGTCGAGTGGGATCTCGGCGAAGGGGAAGTGCGACGGCGGCGGCGAGAGTTGCGCCAGAGGTGCGGCCCAGCGAGGTGTGTGGTGTGTAAAAACGAGTGACTGGGGAAGCTAAATTTTTAATTACAATTGATTAATTGGCATTTTTAGATGATTTGCTAGTAATGTAAATAGTGGCTATAAATAAAACTGTGTGTGTACTAAAATCTTTAATTGGGCTATACTTTACGAACCCGCGGTAAATCGTAACAGTATGTAGGATGAAACGAAATCGCTGACCGTATACCAAACTAGTGCCAATTGGCAAACCAAATTATGCAACCGGATTTTATAAAAAATTAAAAAAAAAACTATTTAATTGCGAACACGAAGAGTACTCATATTTTTAAAACGGCCTTAACACGCAAGGTAATTCCAAGTGAGATACCCCACCAGGAGAGATGCCATAGATCGCTCTACCGTTACGTGTATTACGTCAGTCGTAGTAAAGATAAACCACAGTGATTTTTTCGTACAATTGAATTCATTTTTGGAGGCATTTTTTTTCCCCGATTACAGGTAACAGGTAAGAGGCATCATTGAAGACATTTATAAGACAGAGGTCTAAGCATGTGGTGGTTTCCTTGTCATGTCCTTCCCTATGTCAGAATCTTTTACTACAGTCTGTCAGGTAACCGCACACCCCTCCACCAGATAAGAGAAGAGCCCTCAACCCCCCCCCCCCTAGTCGGGAGACTTTTCCAAGAACTATTAAAAAAAACCTTTTCAGAGATTATATATATACTTCTGGCCAAATATGTGTACTGCTTTGTAATAATATTATTAATTTAATATATGTCCGAACATTTTCACTGACAAATTAATGATAAAGACACAACATACAGTGCACACTAATTGAGCAAACAAAGTCGTAAATATTTTGCGGGCAATTTTATATTATTATAACAGTTTTTTTTTTGGTCAAGGGACCATGAAACGAAAAAAACAAAATAAAACGAAGTGGAAAATTATTCGGGAGGAGACTCGCCATGGTAGTGAAATCTAGCAAAAAAAAATATTGTGACGTCACGGCTCACGTGACTCGGATGTTTTTTTTTTTTTTTTGAGGGGCGGTGTTTCGGTAAGGAAGATGGCGAGGGATTGGCGGTGGGGAGGGTAGGGGAGGGGGGTAGTGGAAGTAAGGAGGGGATAAGCCACGGTTTGGACCCCGGCGATAGCGACGGGCAAGTTGCGCGCGGGCGCATGGATCATCCAGATGATCCTGCTGGAGAGATGCGATCTGGACGCGGTACAGCGGTCGTCGGGAGGGAAGGTCTGCCGAGAATGGGGAGGGGGGGAGACTGCGGTGTATCGCAAACCCGGAGTCGGGCAAGAGGACAAATGTTTGCTCGGCCCCCGTCGAACCTTCGGGAGGGGGTAGGAGGCCTGACTAGGCACCCAGACAAAAGGGTTCGGCCGGCGGCATTAGGCCCTGGCTGTGGAGAGACTTAGCTGTCATAAAAGCCGTCATTAAAGAGAGAGAGAGGGGGGGGGGGTTTAATGAATGCATTACGCCGAGCATAGCGTGAAGAGATAACCAGGGTTTGTGGAAAAAGAAGGGGTGGTGGTTGGGGGAGGGACGAGTTGAAAGAGGGCATTAGTCGGCTCGGGTTGTCACTTAAAAATTACCCACACCAACCCTCTGCGCGGGATCCGAAACGCGTTCCGTAGATCTCGCCATAATCACCCCTTCAGCAGAGCATAAGGATTTATCACCCTTTTAATGTCTGTTTAGAAGATCAAAAGCGCTCATCAAGTGGTGTGTGTGTGTGTGTGTGTGTGTGTGTGTGTGTGTGTGTGTGCTGATGACGAAAGAATAAAAAAATATTATACATCCAATCATATCAGTATATCTGTGCCTGATGACGGGAACAGATGTTGCCAGTTCCCGAAACGTCGCAAATGTTTTGTCATAGGAAACCTTCCCGGTGCTGTCGTTGAGCTGTACATTAATAACTATTAATATCGTTGCGTCCGTAATTTTGCTGTGTTGTTCAGGTTTTTTTTCTGTCTGCATTTATTGTTATTGTTGAACTGTCTCGGCGTTTTTATACCACTGTGTTCGTCTGTGCTGTTACTTTTGACGTGACAACGTCTAATAAATCGATGAACGCCGGCTGCACGCACGAAAAAGGATGACTCATTGTCCCGTTACGCACATTGTACGCTTGCGCCGCATCTATCTCTCTTCCACTCGATTGGAACAACCATCGATTTGACTTTTTCGAGGCACATTAAACTTTCAACACTCCCATTCGTTTCCTACTTTTCCTATCATCGTCCTATCCTTAACAGAATAACACAGATTGGAAGAAGTTAAATAGCAAACATGTATAAACGTTATAGTTAAAATAATCTCTTCGTTAAAGTAATAAACTTACTTGAATTAATGAGTGCAAATAAAATTAAATTTATCAATTGAATTGTAGATTTCATTTCACTCCTTTGTGTCCATACAAAATAGTGATAATACAATAAAAAATTTTCAATTTTATTCATAAAAGTATGCAATTATTTCATCAATGTTTTGTTATGACGTTGTCACGTTAAACTATCGTCCGTAAACCGACTTTACAGACAACCAATTTTGTTTCTGTCTGCATTTATTGTTGTTGTTGTAACTGTCTCGAAGTTGTTATCCCACTGTAATCGTCTGTGCTGTGTTTTTTTTTCCACGACTGAATACCTTCCACGGAATTCTTGTGCTGTCTGATATTTACGTTTGAGTTTGTTGGTCTGTGCTGTCGTCGTCGTGTATGTGTTGATCATAATTAATACCCGTGTTCATTGTTGGGTCCATCTGTTCGATTTCACCTGATTTTGGTTTGTTTTCTGAGGGTTTATGATTTTCATTTTTTAAATTTTTTATTTTGCATTTTGAATTTTTCTTGTGAAAAAAAAATGCAAAACTGCAATGGCGTACGTACAAGAAATTGTATTAAATAAAAAAAAAAACTAAAAACATGTTTTGTGTGAGCTTCTGGTTCAGTATATTATCGCTCGGAGGAAATTTTTTGGGTGAACACGATTGCTTCCGACTTACCAGTGACCTCTGGGCGAATTAAAGTAAACATTTGTTCCGTATCCCTGTATATTTACATATGACATTAGTTGGTTCTGTTTGTATGTTCGGTTCTACTGCTTGTTTGATCGTCATTTGACTGCCAGGGTTTCTGTATGGTTCACAGGTCAGTAAACATTTTTGAGAGCTTTTTTTTTTTTTACTGAGCAGTCTTGTTTGAGGGTTTTGTGCTGAGTAATGGTTAGTGATGGAAAACATCCATTTAAATTAATATTGCAGTTATACATTACCATTTAAATATATATTTTAAAGGAAAAACACTTCGCGACAAAAAACTTTCTTATAAATATATTTTTTTAAATTACATCTTAGCACTCGGTACACGGCATTTGGTAGGAGTAATTTCGTGAATGGAACGGAAGTTGCATGGAACGGAAATGTGTAACCGCGGTGCTGCCATCTGTGGCGGACGGCGCGAACCAAATTTCACAAATACAAAGGGAATTAATGAAATTTAACTAGATGGGCAGTATTTTAATTAAACTACCTGTCGAATATAAGGTCCCAAGCATGGGTTTATTATTATTTTTAAAAGTCTTCTTACTTCAATTTTTATCGGAGCCTTTTCATTATATAGTTTATAAATTTCGCTCTGCAATTCGAATGGTTCGATAGTCGGCGTAGCTGCTCCGGCAACGTATTCTAGCGGCGGGTGCGCAAACTAAACTGTATTCATCACGCTCGGGCTTTATTCTAAAGAAATCCTACTTTAAATTTCTTGTGCGAGTTCCACTTTGAAAACGTATTTGCAACTACTTGAGAACACGTGAATTTTCTCGTTACCGAGGTTAGATGTTACACATGATTTTTTTTTTCTCTTCCATATAAATGTGTGTCGAAACTATGAAGAAATACCTACTTTAGAAATATGGCCATATCGCGGGCAGCATGGCAGCTGAGGGATTCTGGGAGTATCTATGAGAAGGAGGGGCCGGCAGTACGTGTTCCGTTGCAGCCGACGCAGCCGCCGCTGCCGCCGCGGGTGGTTTTGACGGGAGAAAGTTGGGGAGGGGGGTTAGTGTGTCGAAGAGGGGGGGGAGGGGATACGCGCCTACTGAGACCTGGTGGGCAGCTCCCCCTACCCCGGCCGACGGTAATTTGATTTCTCTCTCCCGGAGAGAGAGAGAGAGAGAGAGAGAGAGAGAGAGAGAGAGAGAGCCTTTATTCCCGGCCATGTCGGTCGATGTATCCCTAGGGAGACCCTCAGCCCTGCTACCCCCACTCCACCCCCTCCCTAAGACCAGCAGTGCCTTTGCCTGCGTGCGGACCGGCCGGAGGTATTTTGCGTGGTCGCGCCTTCAAACTAAACCCCTTTCCCCCCTACATTCTTATTAAAAGGCCCCGCCTACCTGGGCACACGGTGTACAGAGCTTCAGGAAAAAAAAAACGATATTTGAAAAACTACCAAAAGATATACGAGTGCACCTGTGACATAAGACTTCTCCCGTTGCGTCGTGCGTCATTGCGTACACACACGAGTCGCGTTGGGAGAGGTCATTTAGCCTCGCTCACTGGGCGATCGATGAAGCATTACGCGGTAGTCAGAGATCAACGAAGTCGAGACGTCCCGGGCCGGGCCTAGCCGCCGGACTCTTCGTGACGTAGCTGCGTTCCCGGTCCCTTCCTCGGTCATGGTTGGTTTTCTCCGTGTGCTACTGGCTATTACTGACGAGACTTTTGCTGGTACTCGTCAAGTGATTCTGGTTATTCCTGACGAGAGCTGTTATTTTCCAAGGTATTCTAGTTATTCCTGACGAGACTTTTGCTTGTACTCGTCAAGTGATTCATTCTGGTTATTCCTGACGAGGCTTATGATGATATTCTCCAAGTGATTCTGGTTATTTCTGACGAGACTTTTGATGGTATTCTCCAAGTGATTCTGGTTATTCCTGACGAGACTTTTGCTGGTACTCTCCAAGTATTTCTGGTTATTCCTTACGAGACTTTTGCAAGTGTCCTCCAAGTGATTATGGTTATTCCTGAAGAGACTTTTGCTTGTATTCTCCAAGTGATTCTGATTATTTCTGACGAGGCTTTTGCTGGTATTCTCTAAGTGATTCTGGTTATTCCTGACGATACTTTTGATGGTATACTCCAAGTGATTCTGGTTATTCCTGACGATGCTTTTGCTGGTACTCTCCAAGTATTTCTGGTTATTCCTTACGAGACTTTTGCAGGTGTCCTCCCAGTGATTATGGTTATTCCTGAAGAGACTTTTGCTGGTATTCTCCATGTGATTCTGGTTATTCCTGAAGAGACTTTTGCTGGTATTCTCCAAGTGATTCTGGTTATTCCTGAAGAGACTTTTGCTGGTATTCTCCAAGTGATTATGGTTATTCCTGAAGATACTTTTGCTGGTATTCTCCGAGTGATTCTGGTTATTCCTGACAAGACTTTTGCAAGTGTCCTCCAAGTGATTATGGTTATTCCTGAAGAGACTTTTGCTTGTATTCTCCAAGTGATTCTGATTATTTCTGACGAGGCTTTTGCTGGTATTCTCTAAGTGATTCTGGTTATTCCTGACGATACTTTTGATGGTATACTCCAAGTGATTCTGGTTATTCCTGACGATGCTTTTGCTGGTATTCTCCAAGTGATTCTGGTTATTCCTGAAGAGACTTTTTCTGGTATTCTCCAAGTGATTCTGGTTATTCCTGAAGAGACTTTTGCTGGTATTCTCCAAGTGATTCTGGTTATTCCTGACGAGGCGTATGATGGTATTCTCCAAGTTATTCTGGTTATTCCTGACGAGGATTTTGCTGGTATTCTCCAAGTGATTCTGGTTATTCCTGACGATACTTTTGATGGTATTCTCCAAGTTATTCTGGCTATTCCTGAGAAAATTATACCTGCATGTACATTTTTTCTGTAACTTGGTGTAGACTTTTGGACATACGCCATTGCTTAGCACATGTATGTCTGCAGAAGAAAACTACAAAAAAACACACAAAAACACAAATTAAGCAAAAATTGCTGTTGTCAGGATTTAACGCCACACAATATTCCACAACAGGAAAATGGTCAACAAACAAGGAAAAAACAAAGAAAAATGGACTAACAGAACGAAAAAACCCCCACAAATGATGACAGCACAAAAATTCCGAACCCAAAAAAAATTCAACACAACAGTTGAAACGAGACAAAAAACACAGCAAAACGAAAAGACGAAACAAACACAATAGTCATGCACTCCCATTGCACAAATCTTTCAAAGATAATATTTTTTCTGTAATCAGACAAGAAAATTTTATTTCGAGATTCGTTTAATTAGTTAATTTATGTTACCAAACCAGCACTTACAATATTTATCAAGTGGAATGCAGACAAAATTAGATCGGAGAAAACAAATGGGTAGTGGGCACCAAGTGCATTAAAAATGAAAACTTCACAGATGCAAGCCAACGTATTTTCAATGTAATTTTTTGTAAGCTCACTAACGCTGCAGGAAGTGATGGTGGTGCTGCTACAATCTGTTTTCTCTTTCTCTCTCGGTAAGTAACTCGAAATATATGATACATAGGGTCAGGCAATTTTCGCGAATAAATCTGATTGCCTATTAGACTACAACAAAGTACACCCGCAACAGCAGTTTCTTCCTTGTGATTGGCGGACGTCTGCGGGAGATGTCGTTGCCTTATTTGACCGAACCACTCAGGAAGTGTTTGCTTCCACACTGACTCACTGTGATTGGTGTTGTAACAATCGATATTGACCTGAAAGAAACTCACCCAATCACGAGACACAGACCGATGCTACAGTGTATTAATTTTCAGCTAGCCTCGGAATCTTTTCGCGAAATATGCATGCCCCTAATGATACATAAATTCGCGATACGAGGTGCTGTTATTGTCAACGCTAGTACAGTACAATTACAATGTGTTTTAAGTATTTTGATAAACCTAAAAAGAATATTTAGTTCTGTTAAAATTCTTCCGAATTATGTCTGCAGTGTGCTATTGACGTATCGTCAGCCACAAGGCGTTGCCACACCCAACTGCTCAATATCGTCGTGGAAGTGAAAATGGAACAAACATGGCGCCAAACAGAAATTCAGTCACACCGCTCTGTTCCGGATCGTTACAACTAAACGTTAACTGCAATATCCGTTACCCAAAAATTTTCCCCTTTTACCTAAAACTTCCGTCAAACAATTTTTAGCTATCGTTTGGCGACGTCATCGCTGTATATTTTACCCTACTAGCTGTAAAAGTTCCTATTAAAAAAAACACACCGGCATTTTATTAATCATCAGGTCACAAGGGACAGTCGGGTGAAGTGGAGGGTCGGGGCGCATTGTACCTCTCGTCGAGATTGTAGTTGTACCTAATGGCAGGAGGAGGATGTTTGTGAAAAAAAAAAAAATTTGGAAGGGGTGTAAAGCGACAGTAAATATCAATTATGTTCCATTTCATTTGTGCAATTTAACAACTGTAGGTGACGGGAAGGAGGGGGAGAGAGGGGGGATGACTGTGAAAATAAGGGGCAAGGTGGGGGGGGGGGGATGTGAAAAAAAAGTTCCCGAGGCCCCCCGATGGCGAGTGGCAAATCACGAATAATGCGTCGTCATTGTCCAGCAGGGGGAAGGGGTAGGGTGTGTGTTTTCGGGGTGGAGAGGGGGGGGGGGGTGGTTTAAACTGCTGCTGTGTTTCATTGATTTCGAAAAGCGTGGCTGGGGGAGGGGGAGAAAAGGGGGCGGGGTCGCCGACAACAATTATCGTCATCGAAATAACCGGCGTTGCAGAGGAGTCCTGAAAGAGACGGTGGGGGGTGTTTTTGTGTTTGTGTGTGTGTGGGGGGGGGGGAGGGGATATAGAAATCACACGAAAGCAGGGTCGGTCGCAGAAGGGGGTCCGTGTCGACATCGGTTCTGCGATTCGATTCGATGGGTCGACGCGTGCCGAAACGCGACTTGTTTCTACCCCCCTTCCTCCCCCCCACGCCAAAAACACGATTTGAAACTCCAGAGAGCGCGGGTAGGCGTCTAGAAAGCACCAATAACGACGCAGCACACGACGGTTCGTGTTTGAAACTGTTTTTTTTTCGTGTTCCCCCCCCCCCCCCGGGTCCGTCATCCACGGATGACATTTCGTGTGACGAAATTATTTCTGTTGGAAAACAGATTTTTCCATCATTTGAGAAGAACAAAAAAATTCCGAATACAGCCTTTGACTAGCCGAGGTCAAACATGTAAAACTTTTTTTTTTGTGCAAAAACCCCCACAGCCATGGATTCCAAAAAAAAAAAAATCATTACGTGACATCACATTCAAGTGATATTTGATTATTCCATTATTTCAAACAAAAAAAAATTGTCAAGCAAACGTAATTTACGTTTGCTTAAATAAACCAAGGAGGAAGAGAAGGAGTGGTAGAAACGATGAGATGACGGTTGGAAGAAGTAGAGGGCGTAATTGTGCGCACCGGAGCGGTTGAAGAAGCACAATGCAGCCAACGTAGAGAAAAAAAAAGAACGGGGGGATAAAAGCCCGCAAGAGTGGCTGCTTGAACAATGAGGCGCACAGTAAAAGTCTCAGTCGGAACACTGGAATGTG
Organism: Bacillus rossius redtenbacheri; assembly: GCF_032445375.1. NCBI lineage: Eukaryota > Metazoa > Arthropoda > Insecta > Phasmatodea > Bacillidae > Bacillus > Bacillus rossius. The sequence continues at coordinate 7,491,337 of NC_086341.1, read as the reverse complement.
TTTCCCCTGCAGGGCCGACCCGCCTACCACTTATTTCTCTCGTAACACAATTAAGACCTTTCTTTGTTTCGCAAAAAAAAAAAAAGCAAACAATAATGAACATGCAGGTAGTAACTGTTGTAGCTACATAGGGAGAAAGGGAAGAAAGATTCTATCTGCATAAAAAACACCATTAAATGTTTTCACAAAACAACTTAAATTAATTTAAAAGATAAACATTGCTTTACACAACAAAATTCTGTAACGAAGTTAATTTATTTTCTGCTAAATAACTCCCCACAAGAAGCCAATTAAAACACACTTAAAGAAAAAAAATGCAGAAAAAATATATACGTAATACAATAACATTTTTTTAGCTTATTATATATACAAGATATACAAGATAAACATCGATATTTAATATCGGATGTGTACAAAAGGTTTAAGTAGAAGGTTCATTTCATTTACAGGAGACTATATTTTTCAAGTCAATTAATCTTCAAACTTACAAAATTCTACTTAAAAATATTTTCCGAGGTTTTTTTTTTTTTTTTTTTTTTTTTTTTTTTTTTAACTGAAACTTTGATAGGCATTAGAACTGTTAAGGAAAGGGACGGAAGGGGCCAAGAAACACACGTGTGTGTTTTATTGGTTTCTCCTTACCAGATAGATGAACTAGCCACAGTCTAGGCTGCTACACCTTATAAGCAAAACTAATCCCGTTTGCCTAGTGACTTTTCCAATCACGACCACCCAGAAGGACAAACCAAATTTTTTTATACAAATGACCCTACACAATTATGTACATACAGAACCAGAACAACAGGCCTTCAGATTTGAATCGTTCTTGAAAAGGATAGCAGGCACTAGACCGAAAAATATTTGACCGAAATTTCGGAGAAACGACTTTCGGCTAAATTAATTACGTTCTAGTGCCATTCGGCTAAATTACTTTCGGTCTAGTGACTTTTGGCTAAATTACTATAGGTGTAGTGCCTTTCGGTCAAGTGACTTTCGGCTAAATTAATTTTGTTCTAGTGCATTTTGATTAAATTACTTTCGGTGTAGTGCCTTTAGGTCAAGTGCCTTTCGGTTAAATTAATTTCGTTCTAGTGCCTTTCGGCTAAATTAATTTCGGTCTGATGCCTTTCGGTCAAATGCCTTTCAGTCTAGTGACTTTCGGTCTAGTGCTTTTCGGCCGAGTGCCTTTCGGTCTAGATTAATCTCGGTCTAGTGATTATCGGCCTACTGCCGCGTCCCCGATCCAAGAGGCAGATATGGTCAGCGTCAGAATTTAATTCCGAAATGTTTCGATTGGCTTCGAGAGCACCATCGCCGACTTCGTAAGCAGCTTTCGAGGTCGGCGTAGCGATGTTGGGCAGCGGTAAATTACACGCGTTGCACGACGTGCGAGATAAGCTAACGGACAGCGCGTCTGGTTTTGTCGAGAGATGAGTGACGCTGAACGTTTGAGTATCGACAGGTTCGTCCGGGTTATGGGGGGGGGGGGGGGGAACGGACGCGAGGCGCCCCCCCCCCCCCAGTCAAAGAGCCGACAAAGTGTTCTGGGAAGAAGGGTTTTTTTTGGTTGAGTCGGGGTTAGTTGGGGGGTGCGCACCGCCCTTGGAAGAGCCCAGGCTGCAATTTGCACTCCATCATTTCATTATCAGCCCAGGGCGGGAAGGGCCAGCAGGCGATGATGGCAGTGAACTGCAGTGTGAGCGGGTCCTAGTTCCTCGTTTCCCATTGGTCTCTTTTTATACCCCCCCTTTCTCTACCAGTCGACACACCTCGCAAATCTTCCCTTCCCCTCCCCTCATCTCCAACGCGCTCGAAGCCGCCCGGAGCAGCAGCAGCAGCACAGCGATCCGTTCCGCTGCACGGACGCAGTAACTCGCGGACCCGCGCGCGGATGCTGTTCCGTTGCTCGCGGAACTGAGCGCATGAGCTCTACGCGCGCTGTTAACGGAACACAGCCAGACCCAACAACTACGCATTCAACCTCGGCCGTGGCTCACGCAGCACTTAAGGGGGTGCCTCCCATTTCAGGTCAAGATTTTATGTTTACAGTAATTTACAGATAAACTTGTAGACTTTTTCAATTTTTTAAGTTTCACGAAATGAAAAATATATATACAGCACATACTTTCTGCATAATTAGCTGCCAAAAATTCATTTTTAACGTTTTTTGGTTGTACAAATAAGGAGAATTTAAGTGATTGCAGAACTGAAACTTTTTTAGGTTTAACTGCAATGCCACTGGCTACTTCAAGAAATGGTTTGAATTTCTTTCAAAAAAAATTTTTTTATTAATTTTACCTGGCATTTAAAATTCTCAAAGTTTGTTACGATTTTGACAGCCAATAAACATGAAAAACTCTGAAAAATGTTTACATTTCTTTTTTATAAACATACAGCACTGCAATTAAAAAAAAATACTTTCCTTCTTCTAGCGTTATAAAAATATTTTGACAATAAGTTTTCTTAGAAAATTTGCACGCTATTGATTGTACAAAAATATTTATTATAGGAAGAACGCGACACAAAGATTCCATAAATTAAGAACAGCTTGATTCCATACTGCGATGATGTATTGATAGTTTACTCGCGTAGTTAATTTCCACGAAAAATATTATAAGGATCTAACCAAAACGAGGAAAAAATAAACTTCTCTCATATTAAAAAAAAAAAGAAAGAAATAATGTCGAGAGGTGCACTGTTTTAAAATTATCATAACTAAAGAACCATTGGAAATTTAAGCTCCGTTTTCGTTGAAAGCCTTTTCTTCTGACGTTCGGTGAGCTGAAAACAATTTTCTTTTATTTCCATTCCAACGGTAACTAGAAAGCCTGGGTTTCAGGGGGGGGAAAAAATTCTCTCTTGGAGACATCATTAAATGAATTACAAAGAAAACCTTTTAAAGTGATCACGGGCGTCTCTTTTTATTATTCTTTATTCTCGGAATCGGTTTTTTTTTTTTGCCGAGGGAGAAAAAGAATTTAATAGATATGATTTTCGTTCCTGCGCTGAAAAGGCCGCGTGACACATCCGCGGATATCTGTAGCGAGCTGGAGGCGACCTTGGAAGAGCAGGAAAAGGAGATTGGAGATGAAGTTAGGAACGCAGCGTTGCGGAAACCAGGATGAAAATAATCTCCGCGAGAGGGGGCGGAACAGAGGAGTGAAAGAGGGGAGAAAAAGGACGAGTATGAGGATGGAGATGCAAGAGGAAGCTAGCCTCGGAGGAGAACCCGACGAAGGAGAAGGGAGTGAGGGGAGGCAGAGAGGCAAGGCGGTGCCAAATTAACAGCGAAGATGGGGCGCAACACGTCACAACTCCTTCTCACGCGGGAGGCAGCAGGAACAAGATGGCGGAACAAGGAATCAGGGAGGCAGAAGCGGCAGAAGTAGCCGCTGTGACATTATGCACCGCAGGGCTCAGAATATCGCTTTGAAGTTGCTAATCAATATTCATTCTACCCACAGTAATAATATAAATAATGCAAAAGTGTCTTCGTTGGCTTTTACTTCTTTCACGCAGCAACGGAGCAACGGATATACATGATTTTTTTATTATAATAATAATAATAATAATAATAATAACAATATATTTCCCGTTTTTTTACACTTCGAAAACAATATTCACTTAATTAACCAGGAAATTTAGCACTCACGAAAGCAAGCTTGTATGTGAGTACATCTAGTCACTTAAAATTACATGCGGTATTATGACGATTGTAAACATTTGTACATGTATAATAACTGAGAAATAAATATATAACATACCTATAACCTAAGAATCTTTACATTAGTTACCTATATAAAGATGAAAGTTAAAAAGAGCAATTTATTTAAATTCAATATTATGTATAAACAAAAAACGTATAAATTATAACATTGTTACATGAATAAATGAAAATATAATTAAATAAAAATTAGTATTTAAGTAAAGTACAGGTACAAAGTTATAACAATATATAAAACTTACTTAAATACTAAAGCCATCTCTTCATCAGTTAAATTATGTAGCCAAATATGAACATATTTTTTTCATTTGAAAATAATTTTTAGATTTTAGTTTTGCAGGAAGAATAACAACAATTTTTGGAAGTAAAAATTCTAAAGATCTCTGAGATATTGTTTTATCAAATTGAGGATATTTCATGGGCGGAGAGTGACATAGGCTACTTTTCATGCAGGTAAAAAAAAAAAAAAAAAAAAAAAAAAGGTGCGGTTCCTGTGGGACGGATCTCGAGCTTTGTAGCCGTGGTAATCGAGTTTTGCATTGTTGGTACCTTCTGCGTCTCCATGGCAACGACCATTGCATCGGTTGCTTGCAGCCTGGGGGGTGGATTTTGTCGATGATGTAATATCGCTAATGTCAATGATCCTGTTTATCGAAGTGGTCGTCGCCGAGAGTATTGTCGAAGATAAACAGTGGGATACTTGTGTTCCTGTGCCCGAGACCAACGAACCATTTGGAACTTAAGACATCGTGGCAATAACTGGAGACATCGAGGTAGTCCGTGCGGCATTAAAGACTCGTCTTACGAAAATGTTAAATGCCTTAACCTAGTATGACTTTATTTTCTTTGTTTTTTTTTTACTGTAAGTTTTTTAATGCCTTGAAAACGTAGGACACGTCTTTAGAGAGATGCATAGACAGCGAAATGAAATGTCACTATTGCAGTATTGAACGCTGTCTTCGTATCCGTTGCAACGGCTATTGCATTGTTGATGCCTTTTGCGTCTCCATGGCTACGGGCATTGCATTGTTTGATTTTTATTTTATTCGAAGCGTGGCAATGTCGTACCTTTGAGGAGGGGCATCCTACTGTATAATGAGCTGTGTGAGTGTTCTGCCTGTACACTGACGTAGCGAAGCACAGTTACTCCAGCTAGTCTACATAAATAAAAATGTAAAAGTATGTACATTCGTACAAAATCTTGAATCTCCGCAAGTTCTTCACTGATTGCTTTGAAATTTTGGCACAACGTTGCATTCAATTACGCGCGTGATTTTATATACCTGTGTCACACCTGTGGCAAGTAAAAAGATAGGTCAAAATATATAAATGAATGTTTGTGTGTTTGTATTCTGTTTTGTAAATCTAAATATATAGACACAGAGAGATAGAGGTACAGATAGAGATATACAGGGATAGAAAGAACGAGATATACAGGTAAATATAGATATAGCGAGGAATTTATATATAGATAAATCGAGAGATGTAGAGAGATATAGGAGGGAGATAAATTGAGATATATTTTGCTGATTTAACATGCAATTTAAAAATAAGTTATTTCATCAAGAAATAAATTCTCTTATTAGTTATTTTATTCAATGTGGCGTCGAATATGTGAAGGCTAACGATTTCCTTGTGGTACTACAGTACGAATAACCCTGCAACCATCTAAACATTTCTAAGTTAACTACGGATTTTCAAAATTGATTTGTGTGTGTTTTTTTAAACTTTTTTTATTTTTATGAATACAAATATTGGCATGTAGTATTAAAGGATAGTTGAACTATTATAAATTTTTATTTGGCACACCAGTAAGCTTAGTATATCCCCCGATGTTCACGAAAGTTAATATATACACACACCTGAACTCTCTCTCTCTTTTGTGTCTTGGAATACCGGCCTAAGAAGTCTTGTGGTTACAGCTACTTACCTCGGACTCGCATACCGGTTTGGTTCTATATTTCATGATCCTTTTAATACTTATAGTTGAGTCATTTCTTGTAGATTTGTCACGAGAGCTCTTTCACATTTTACATTTGGACTGCTTTAGAAGGCCATAAAATAAAATAAAAATTAAGAAAAAAGCTTAGGAAAATAATGATTATAACATTTAATATATTTTTTAAACTTTTTTTACCAAACATTTCTGTAACTCACCATCTATGTGTAAGTTTTTTTTATGTGTCGGTGCAAATTTTTAGATTATGTTCGGTAATTTAAAACTGTCGTATACTATTTATTTTATCTTCAGTAGAGTACATCTACGGTACTGTGATTTGTGACAAATCAAAAAGTTGTATTAACTGGAAAAAATTTAGAGGGGGGAAAATGATATTTTATTGAGAGATGTATTAAGTCAACGCCCTTCATTTGCAAAGTTATGTCAATAATTTTCTTTTAGTCAATTTACTAAGGATTTTATTTCACTATATAAGTCATGATTTTTTTTTTTCAAAAATGTTTCACACAATACATGCTATTTTCTAATGCCAAAAAGTCAAGAAAATATTCAGTATTAAAAATCATAGTTTGTTGGAATACAACATAGCCCCTCGCTCTATGTTCATTTTCTAAGTTTTCACAGATGAGTAAACTGAACTAAACAAATTGAATTTCCCATAGTCCCATGAATGTTTTCACTAACACCTATTAATCTATCAAATTAATAATCATATCTGGCCCTTCATATCGAGGTATATACATTTCACGCATGCATATGTATGTTTTAAATAATTTAGTTATTAAAACATTATTTTATATATGTTGGACATATAATGTAGAGAAAAATAATAATATAAGTAACAAATGGGTTACATAATTGAATGGAAAAAAGCCTAGCAGTCGATATAAAAAAAACCTTAATGTAAGTCTGGGTAGAATACTATCTCACCCAGATTTTAAAATTAATAATATGAGTCGCTAAGCCGTATTAACAGAAAAAAAAGTTTTACCTTTTATTTATAGTGTGAAATAGGAGGTTGGCATTTATGGATTGGCCCAGGTTTCTTTTTCCAGCAAATATATTCCGCGGACTGTTAGCAGTCGCAATTTTCTCAAACGACCGAGAATTTGAGCCCGGAGTCTTCGCGTATCTGACCGCGGAAACAGGCGAGGCCGGGAGAAAAACGAAAAGGAAAAAAAATAGGGGAAGGAAGAACGACGTTAAAACGTCCGGCTGCAGCTAAACAAAATAGAAAACTAGAGACGTAAAAGCCCTTTGTGCGCGTCCTTTACTCTCCCGAGGGGGGATTCCGGCGGAAAAACAAACAGAAGGGGAAAAAAAAAGAAATAAAGCCGGCGAAAGAAGAAGATGAAAATCCTTTTATTCTCTCTCCTCTTCTTTTTTTTTCCTCGCGAAGATGGAAAAGAAGAAAGCAAACTTGGATCCGTTTGGCAAGGCGACTCCGGAATCCACGCCAGAATCTTCACCTCGTGAAATTTGAATTTTCCCCGTGCGCCCCCAAGCCGTAAGGGCGGCGTGTTCACTGAATTCTTATTTTTGAGGCAAACAACCCGAGGAAATGTGCAGCGACTTTTCCAGCACGACGATTCGTTTTCTCGGAACGTAACATTTTCCACGGCGGCTCCTGGGCTCGTGATGTGCTTTTCTCATTGGTATAGAGACCGGAAAAATTCGCGAATTCATTTCGCGATAGGCTAAAAATACAAATAGTTATACTTCAGTGTTGCCTCTGCTATTGGCCCACAATCCACCTGGATGACTGTGGGCCAATGAGAAACAACCAACCAAAGCTTTATCGAATCACAGGCTGCTACGTTGGGACTTCTCACAAGACAGCAGCCAATGAGTCGGTTACATTTGACCGAGTGCACGCAGAACTATGGAGTTCATCCTACAGGTCATTGAACCCGCGAATTTTTCCGGTCCCTACTCATTGGTCGACTCTCACGTTGGGTCTGAATACTGTTTTGGCCAATACTACACACAATCCCTAAGAGTTAAAATAGTAAAAATAAATTATGAAAAACACAAACTATAATTTTCCTTAAACTAAAATAAATGAAACGGCAAGGAGAGTTACGTGAATGATTTTTAATAAATTAAAAATAATATAACTTAAAAAAAGAGAATTAGTACAGGCCCTAGTCTATGAAGGGTCTAATAGGTTAATTAATTAATTTATATATTTATACGTCTTATTTTTAAATGTAGCGAAGTTAATGGGTGGACACCGCCTAGTCTTACACTTACCTAACCACAGATTAAAAAAATATTACTTTTACTAATGAAAATAAACTTTAAATAGGAAAACAAGAAAGTTACCACTTTAAAAATGACTTAAGCTAAGAAAACAGCTCATTATTAAAATACGGGGAAAATGTATAATTTTCAAAATGTGAGCAGCCAAATATTTTTTAATCATTATTAATGATCACTACTTAAAACTTTCTTAAATTGATTTTAGAATGATTTCAAATTAAGTGACTGATTCAGAAATTCAACCACGCGTGGAATTATTTAGTTTTTTTTCTTTCGACTACACGAGCAAATGGGGTTTAATAAATAACACTGTTTTAAAAATATATATACATATAATTCAAGTATGTATTCATGCGCCACAGTTGTTAGTTGAATATAGTTATGATGAAAGAGTACGCCAGTGCCACATTTTTATCACTAAAGGTGTTTATCAGATAACTAAAGGAGCTTACCAGATCACTAATGTTAAAAAAATAAAATGTTCCTTAAATCTTCCTCATTCTATGTATTCGCATTAGTTCAAAAAATATTTTTCAAAATAACTCTGCATACAATTTAACTGAAAATTATTATAGTTTCAAAACTTAAACGACAGAAGTGCAATGTCGCTTATATTAATTGAAGTAAGTTACTGCGGAAAAAGTAAAAAATCTAAATTTGACGACAATTCAACATTTCCACATGATAGACGTCTTTGTCACGTGGCAGAACTCAATTTAATGCGAACAAACTTCACCAATGGTTAGAGACCGGAAAAATTCACGGATCCATTCGGCGATAGGCTAGAATTCAAGTACATATACCTTTTAGATGATTTTGCTATTGGCTTACTGTTCATCTGGACGAATCTCAACCAGTTATAAACCCTCAACAAAATAAGGATCGAATCACAGACAATCCAGATGAGACGACTTATAAGTAGAGACCTGCAAAATTCGCGGTTTCGATGGCCTTCAGGATGGACTGCACATACTCCTGTACACTCGGGCAAATAACGCAAGTTCATTGGCTGCCGACTTGTAAGTCGCCTCAGCTGGTTTGTCTGTGATTCGATCCTTCTTTGGTTTGAGGTTTTATAACTGGTTGAGATAAGTCCAGATGAACAGTAAGCCAATAGCAAAATTATCTAAGAGGTATATGCGTTTGAATTCTAGCCTATCACCGAATGAATCCGCGAATTTTGCAGGTCTCTACTTATAAGTCAGCAGTCAATGAACTTGCGTTATTTGCCCGAGTGTACAGGGTAATGTACAGTCTATCCTGAAGGGCATCGAAACCGCGAATTTTTCTGGTCCCTACCAATGGCGGACGCGGGGAGTAGGAAAATAAGGAGGATAAGGCGGAATTATATATATCCCCAAACAAAGTTATGAAATAATTTGCAAAATATCAGTGAAGACAGCATGTTACTGAGTCAGAACGTCACCTACGGGTATTACTGTTGACCCATGTGCCGATCTTAGAGTGTCAATGGTAAATTAAGTTTTTTAAAACACGTTCAAATTTTAATTTTTTTTCAATTTTTTTCTTCAATTTTTTAAATCTCCACCCAAACAAATTTCTGTGTCTGCCATTGAAATCCATTATAATTCACAACAAAAGTACCTGCGCTTACGTCACACAACTAGGCCTTTCTCAAAACCTGATGATCTGTTGAATCAAATGGTAATAAATTTATAGTTTTAAAAAATACTACTAAAACGCTTTTATTGTTAAATGAACTAAAAATTTAAAAGAATTATATTTCAGTTTTTGTCCAACAAACAAATAATTCACCACAACTATGTATACTAAACACGTCTAGCTGTCCTATACTAAAATACAAAATATGTTCCCACTTAACAGACGGCTACCGTAATCAAAATTGGTAAGGTTAAAGAATATGAAAATACCTACATTTATTTTTGGTTACCTGACGTTTTAAATCATCTGTCGGTTACACCTTACAATGAGTTTGAATCTCAGAATAAGTGTAAATTTTTAAGACGTCCATTTATATTTTCTCTATAATCATCAACTTTGGCACGCTTTATGACAGTTGTAGGTATGTGCCAACGCACCTACCAAATTTTATGATTCTATCTCTCCCCAACAGAAAAAAGATAGTGATAATATATAAAACAGCAAGTGTAAAAATTACAATTAAATCAATATATATTTAAACTGTTTAGTATGAAAAATATTTTATTAATATATTTTCTTATAAACAGGTTCTTGCCAAAAATACACTTCATTTTAAGTGCTGTCGCCATATTAGTTTAATTATTACCTACTAGAGTGCATTGATCATTTATTAGCTACCTTGAAATCCACCATCTTATCAGCCATCTCGCCCGCTATTTAACATTACGTAGCCTGCGTTCTTAGTTCAAGGAGTATGTAGGCAACTTCGTTAATGTGCTAGTAGTTCTTATCTAATTTCTCGTAAATAATATCTTTACTGCGTTTTTAACTGTAGCTCACTATAAAAATATATAAGTTTGACATGTCGTGATCAAACTTACACTTTACGAAACTTTTCTCCAGACCTGCGCTTATAAGTATTTCTGTTACGTTCCCCAATTTAGTTTTTTTGACGTGACGTCTAATAAATCGATGAACGCCATAACGCACATTGTCCCGTTACTCTGTGTCCCGTTACGCTCATTGTACGCTTGTGCCGCATCTATCTCTCTTCCACTCGATTGGAACAACCATCGATTTGACTTTTTCGAGGTACATTAAACTTGAAACACTCCCATTCGTTTCCTACTTTTCCTATCATCGTCCTATCCTTAACAGAATAACACAGATTGGAAGAAGTAAAATAGCAAACATGTATAAAAGTTATAGTTAAAATAATCTCTTCGTTAAAGTAGTAAACATATTTGAATAAATGAGTGCAAATAAAAGTAAATTTATCAATTAAATTGTAGATTTAATTTCACTCCTTCTTTGTATCCATACAAAATAGTGATAATTCAATAAAAATGATTCAATTTTTTCCTTAAAGTATGCAATCATTTCATCAATGTTTTGTTATGACGTTGTCACGTTAAACTATCGTCCGTAAACCGACTTTACAGACAACAAATTTTTTTTTCCTTCGCCTTAGTGAAATGTGACCCATCTCGGTGGAAAGAACGGGGAACATTTAACAAAGTTAATCTCACCATAGCCGACCATGAGCGTGTCTCCCCTCCCTACTCTCGGCCACCAGCAAGTTGATGGTTAAGGCTGGAGGTGGGATATGCAGTTGGGAGGGACGACTTTTAACGTAATATGCTTTGTGGAGGGGGGGGGGAAGAAAGGATAGTCATGGGGAAGGGGGGTTGGATGCTAGGGGACCATAAGCACCCCCCTTTATGCTCCCCTGGCACGGGTCGACCTTCCCTTTCTGTCTCTTACTATTAATGCCCGGGGCGATTATCATGATCAATGGTTATGACGAAGAAGACGGGGGTTTGATTATTGCCCTCGTGGTTGTTCCGAAAAGGGGGGTTGTCTGGGTCGCGCGGACTCAACGTAACGCCTGACAAAGCCCCTCCTATTAAAACGGCAGGCTGAGCACCCTTGAGATATGGAAGGTAGCTGATGTAAGGCGCAGCTGGGTGCTTCTTCTGGATACGAGGTCACGTGACTGTTATCCACGGGGTGGGGAGGGGGCGTAAGGGTATCCGTTATGACGACTCCCTGGCGGAAGGATCCTTTGTGACGCTCATCCCGCAAGGTCCTGATGCGGGGAGCCGATTCGAGTCCTGACAGGACACGCGTCAGGTAACGGGACGTCGAGGACGATGGATCCTCGTTCATAACACGCCGGCGGACGGTTTACTGGGGAGCGTGCGGTGGCTCTGTGTTTGTTCGACGGAGCGTGTGTGGAGGCTCAGGCCCAACGTCTGTTCTCTCGGCCGACGACGGATCGGCGAGATAGCGTTTAAAAGGGTGTATGTGTGTCAGTGAGGCGGGATGATAGGCGCGACGCTCGCTGGTGCTTCTAGCGCGGTGTCTCCTCTGGACTGGCGCGCAGTCTTCTCGTCGTCACAGGACAACTGTATAATTTGAGCGGCGACCGTAACATTATATTGCGGAGAAATGAAGATTAAGGTGTAATGCAAGTCCCTTAATTGCTTTCAATAATCTATACCGGTTGTTTTACGCCTAAAAATTACTCTGGAAACATGCGTTTTATCCATTTTAACTCTTCTAAAAGCAGAGTTTAAAAACTTAATCCGAAATCAGAAGTACTTTTCGGCCCTCAGCGAACTCTTAAATGCTTTTCGTAAGCAGCCCCCACTCGGATATCTCGAGTAGTTTTGAAATCTCGCTGTTTTTCCTGAAGCTATGCGCAGTGTGTGTGTGCCCGTGTGGGCGGGGGCCTTAAGAGGTACCAGGGCACGTCAGCTTGGCTTTCTCCATTTTTTTGCCGTCATTATAATCTTGAACTGTTCATCCCCAATTTTTTTTGGCATTTCGATGCACAAATAATAACCTCCATGCCTTCTATACCTTGTTGCAACCACACATTTACTAACAGTTTGTAAGTGTCTCGAGGAAATAACCTATTTTTTCACGAGGGCGTTTAGAATAAATTGTCGTGATAATCACAACAGTTCACAAGTGTTGATTTCAACAAGTAGCCAAACCTAAGGTCCTATGAAATGTCAAACAAAAAAAACATTCCTGACAGCTTCATTGCATGCGGCATCAAAAGTATTTGAAATTTAAAGATGGCAAGGCTTAACACCCTTAACTGCATTACCTGCAATATGGAGTAGTGAGCGGAGATATTTTCTGGAAAGATATAAACACTTATTTTTTCAGGTGTTTTTTTATTATATATCAAAATAGGTCGACATAATTTTAAGACACGTTGATGTACGTTACACAATAATTTATTTTTAATATTTATTTGTTCCTCTTAGTTGGTAGAGGGTATCATGGATCCTATACAACTCTCAAATGTACAATGAGCCATTAGGTGACATAGGAAGACGAAAATTAATTTGAACTTGGTCCTGTTTCCACACAAACATTGAAAAAATTATTTTTTGTGTTTCAGTGAAAGTATAACTTGCAAAATTTTCAAAAAATAAATACTTTCTTAGAAAAATAACATATGTAACTAGTACACCTACATGATATGTACATAAAAAATTGTCTAAAATTGTACAGAATGACAAGGAAAAGTTCTCACTCTGTAACCGTGTTCTTTTGCTGCAAGTTTAGCTGAAGTACGACTTTACCATTAGCTAATTTTCCATGCGTCTCACAGAGAATCAAACGCGTTTACTGCATTTTAATGTATTTGTCAGTTGAAGCAAATCATTACTTGTCTCATGCAAATTTTTGACGTGGCAACGTCTAATAAATCGATGAACGCGGCTGCACACACGAAAAAGTGTTCCGTAACACACATTTTCATGAGTAATCCTTTTTCGTGTATGCAGCCGGCGTTCATTGATTTATTCGACGTTGTCACGTCAAAAAGTTGTGTTGTCCATAATACTGGTTTAGTTTCATCGTTGATTCCATTTGTCCGACATCAGCTGATTCAGTCTTGTTTTATGTGAAATTTTTATCTTCATATTTTGATTTATTTTTGATTTTCAGATTTTTTCCCACGAAAAACAGTGCAAAAAACTGCAATGGCGTATGTCCAAAAAAACTGCATTAAAACTTATTGTTGTTTCTTTGCTCTTGGTACTCAAACGGGCAAAGTATCTCCGAATAATCACCGCTTCTTTTGGGTCCTAACTTAACTGTCGTGAAGGTGTTACCATAGAGGCAGGTGAAAATGAATTGAATCTTGGAGGTGTTTCATTCGATCTCAGGTAGTTGTTCTGAAGGCAGTATTTTTTTTTTTTTCAGATATAAATATTTCTTCTACCATTCCAGGAAAATACACTAAAAACTTTTCAGGCGTATCTTAATGGTTCAAATCACATAGTTAAAAACTGTCGAATTGCTTTGATCCAAAGGAAAAATAAATATTGCTGTGTAATTTCAAAAAATTTGTAAAAAAGTTACAATCATAAGGAGATAGTTTTCAACTAACATGTTTAAAGTTCGCACTTTGGAGTGGCTTTCGTTTCCCCAGCCCACGCTTTTTAAAGGGCAGAACATAGTGTATGGCTACCAGGAATCGGAGCAAACATGTTGACTGTATAGGCCTATGTGTATTGACGAAAAAAAAAAAACAGCCCGTATTTGTCGCTAGAATTTTGGTTCCTCATTATACATTTTAAAACCACCCATGTGTATCTTTTGTTCCTACCCTACAAATAAATCATACATGTAATACGAAATAACATGTTTTTTTTATCGCGGAATTTTGCTGTGTCAATAAACACGTGGAATGAACGCTTTACATTGCGTACGTACTCAAATAATGATAAAAAAAATTATTGGCCAGCTAAAAATATTTTGTGGAATTTCCCCCTCGCTTCGAAAACCTTTAGTGGAGGGCAGAGCGTAATTTTCTGCGTACATTACAACTGTTGGTTATATATGTATAACTGTTGGTTATAGATAGATAACTGATGGTTACAGATAGATAACTGATGGTTATAGATGTAAAACTATTTTAATGTGTTATTTCAGGCTGAGAGCAATTTCGTGGGACGTTTTAATATTTTTGCTCGCCCGGGAAAAAATTTGGCCGGCTATATTTTCACAAAGCGAGCTAGTCGGTGCGTAGTTAGAACACTCTCAATCCAGAACAAAGACGCCGGACATTGAAAACCTACATTTATTTTCTTGCCAAGGGCAGACTGGAAAACAAACACGAGCTAATAACAGTTCTCGAACTAAAATTCCCACAGTAAAAAGCAGCATGATAACCAGAGAAAAACCAGTCACAGGCAAGTTTCAGCATCAGAACTGTGTTTATCAGACCCCCTGTGAATGTTGATGCATGCATATTGGCGAAACAAGCTGAGCCCTTTCAACACGCATTAAAGAGCACAAAATCGATGCAACGAAGGATAAAAACTAAAAAAGAAAAAGAAATACTAAACGACTAAACCTGCCGAACATTCCTGGGACAACAGCCAAAAAACAGTAAAAACACAAAATTTATAGGAAACTAAAAGAATCAGCGTTTATTGCCAACACGAACAATGGAATCCTTAAGGCTTTAATAAGTATGGCATCAAAAAAAATACGTGAGTAACTTTATTTAAAACTGAAACAAAATTTACCAGAAAAAACAATTACAAACCAATAAACCTCTCAGCATGACACCGGCCAATCACATCAGCTCTCAAGCGCACAGCCAATCAGAGGTCTAATCGCCTGTTATTGGCCACGCCAGGAGAGGGGGTTGCTATCAGTCTTTCTGTGCCTGATGACGGTAGCAGATATTTATTTTTCTACGCGTCGCAGATGGTTTGTGTTTCTGACGTCTTCGTGTCGTCAAGAATATATATATATGTATATATATGTATGTATATATATTAGTTTCATTGCTGGGTTCGCTAGTACGTCGCTATTGTCGTTGTGTTGCCTGAAATATCTATTAGTATGATTGAGGGGTCGTCTGTCTCAGTGTTGTCAAAGGTTACTGTTTGTCCGTATTTAATGGCATTGTTCCAAATGTCTGCCATTGTCAGCCCACTGTGTTCTTAAGTGTGGTGACATTTTTTATGACTAATTACTACTACAAAATTCTCTGTGCTGTCTATGATTAAAAAATTTAACGTTATCTGATTTTGGCTTTTTTTCTTCCTTGTGTTTGTGAATTAATATTTTTTTCTGTCCGTTTTTGATGTCTTCTGTCCGACAAACAGCGCGAATAAACAATGGCGTGTGTGTCCGCAAAAAAAAAAAATTAAATCAATCTTCCCTATAGCCAGAATCGTTACAAGAAGAGATTCCACACGTGGCTTCAACGGGACTGACATACTGCCCTACTGTAAGGACATGCCTAACATTTATGTTCCTTTTCAAAAAAAAATTAAGTGAAAGCATTTTTTTGACGTGATAACGTCTTATAAATTGATGAACGCTGGCTGCACGCACGAAAAAGCACGACTAATTGTCACGTTCCGCCTGAGCCGAGCGTGCAAGATCCGGCCGACCACCGTGCGATAAAATACTCTATAATATCATACAGGGTTAAGGCGGGCTTTTTAAAAGCAGAAATTTTAAAAAAAAATAATTTATTTGTCTATTTTCGTCATTTCAAATTAACAATTTATTGACATTGATTTGATTTCAGTTTATTTCTATAACTATTTGTTGGTGATTATATTTAAACAAATTATTTAAATTAAATTCGCAAAAAATGTAAATTATATTTGAAAATTAAAAAAAGTGTGAAATTTTTTATCAATGTTTTCTTATGACGTTATCACGTAAAATTGTCGTCCGTAAACCGACTTTATGTACAGACAACCCACCCCCAACCTTTTTTTTTTTTTTTGTTATTCGCTAGCACTAAGCGTTGCTACTGCCGCTGAAAAATTCATGCGCCGTGAAAGAGGCGTAACAACAGGCTGCTTAAAACAGCGGGCTCACCTTACCCGCCTGTCAGTGGAGTCGGCGGAGTGCCTCTGTGGACTGCTACCACGGAGTGATTGTCCTCTCCCCCACCCCCTCCACCAATTCCTCCCCCAACCCCTCCTCCACTTCCTCCCCCACCCCCTCCTCCACTTCCTCCCCCACCCCCTCCTTCTCCTTCGCTTCCGCCGCAAATGTTTCGCCGCGGCCCGACGCCGCAGTAAAACCAGAAGGAAGAAGAAAAGGAGGGAGGAAAAGAAAGGCCCGAAGTCGTACCTCGTCACCAGGCAGAGGCGTAAAAGCGCAGCGCACCGTCGCACGTTCAAGACCCGCCATCTTGCGCACGAACAAGGGATGGGACGCGGGATAAGGACATGGAAGGGGGGAAGGGTTTACGGATTAACATTTGCAACGAAATTCTACACCCCTCATTCTCCTTTCCAACCCTCGGCCCCCACCAAGGAGGAAAAGACACGACGGTCGTAAACTTCAGAGAAATTTCGCCTCTCACGAGGATTACCGGCGGCATATTTGCTGCTATCTCTATCTTTCTCTCTCTCTCTCCTACCTCTAAAACCCTTCTTCTTTTCCACAAATTCGACGCAAATGCCGCCTACCAGAACTTACAAATGTGCATATTCCCCCCTTTTTCTCTCTCTCCGCCTTCCCCCCCCCCCCTCCTTTTTAAATGCCCGCCAACATTTCGACGACAGTTGTCGGATGCAGTGAAGTATCTGCGCTGATACGACTTTTCCTTCCATCTAGATGAGAAACATTAAAATAAATGAAAATGAACAAAAAAAAAAGGGGTTGTCTGTAAAGTCTGTTTACGGACGATAATTTTACGTGATAACGTCATAAGAAAACATTGATGAAAAATTGCACACTTTTTTAATTTTCAAATATTAATTAAATTATTTGCAAATTTAATTTAAATAATTTGTTTAAATACAATCACGAACAACTAGTTAAAAAAGCCCCGCATTAACCTGTTTGATATTATAGAAGATTTTCTCGCACGGTGGTTGGCTGGTTCTTGCACGCTCGGCTCAGGCGGAACGTGGCAATTTTTCGTGCGTGCAGCCGGCGTTCATCGATTTATTAAGACGTTATCACGTCAAAAAATTAATTCTGGGAGCAGTAGAAAGAAAAGGCTAAAATTTCCCTTTATACCTTCTACTGGAGGAATAAAAGTGCGCGTACCAAAATATTAATTACTCTTTAGTAGTTAAATTTTTTTTTTCAATTAAGAAAACAATAAAAACCAATAAAGAATATTAGTCCATAATTATTTTTCTTTAATGTATTGATCAAGATTGCAGTAAAGATTTAAGATATTAATTTCAGACACTTATTGATGTCGGAATTCGTGGACAGGGGTAAATATTAAGACGGTTCGGGTTACCTCCCGTGAAATAATAACTAATTTTCACCCGGAAGTTTAAATTTAAATCACGTGTTTGTATTCAGACTGAAGGAATTGGGTTGGTGGACACCAGAAGAGAGTGTAAACTGCAATTCAGAACATTTTGGTGGTGTGATGCAGGGACGTAACTATAGACTAGTGCAAGAACTCATCTTGGCATTCCTCCCCCCCCCCCCTTTTTTTATTACCAACCAAACAAAAATCTTTCCGGAAAACACCTCATATCGCCACCACATATTAATTCCACTAATTTAAACATATTTTATGCATTTATTATGGTAAATAAATATATTTATTTGCAGTCATTTCATTTGTAACAAATCACGAGTGGAATATAGTACGCGAAAATACCATTTTTTTTTTTAATATTCATTATTTAATATTTGACGATATACATGTATGTAACTTTCAATACAAATAATTCAGTTCAACTGCAGTCCAACATTTTTTTTTTTTTTTGGTGATCAACACTAGGATATACAAGTAAATATCTATAGTAAAAGTTTTATGAGTGATGTTACGGTCGAATATTATTATTTTTATTTAGTTTTATTCCATTCGTAGTTAACGTCTCTAGGACAGCGATGTCATTACATACGGCTGACAGAGAAAGATACGTCCGAATGGAACAGTCTTCTGACTCTATACTTTATCCGTCATTGAAAGACCTACTCCTTAGCACTGCACTTTTTTTTGCCACGCTCTGATGAGTCATCGACTCCACTCACCCTATAAATGCGTACACTGTAATTATTTTTGCGGGTGGAGCAGAAATATTTATGTGAAATTACAGATATTTGAGAAATTTGTACATGTTCACGAAGAAAAAATCTACATCACTACAAAATAGTGTCCGCCGAAATACTGGGTTCGGATTCCTACCCGGGCTTTCATGATTTGTTTTGTCCCCGCAATGTTCCAGTATTGGCCGATGAAAATAAATTCAAATTGTTGAATATCCAATTATATATTTCACAGTTTAAAAAATAAAAGCTCGAATGAAACATCGATCAAAATATAAAATCATGGACCGATTTGCGCAATAAACAGTACTATCTCGAAAATTAAAAAAAAAACTTATTTAACGTATGCAAAAATAACCATAGCCATGTGTTGTACAGAAGTACAGATTATTCCGACCTTAACGGCCGGCATTCTCACGTTTCCCTCCCACATAAGCGCCCTAATAGGGTCGGGTGGGAGAAACATTCCAGATCATTTATAATTAGAAACCGGATAAATTCGCGAATTCATTTCGCGATAGGCTAAAATACAAATAGTTATACCTCAGTGCTGCCTCTGCTATTGGCTCACAACTCACCTGGATGACGCTGGGCCAATGAGAAACACCCGACCAAAGCTTTATCGAATCACAGGCTGCTACGCTGGGACGTCTCACAAGACAGCAGCCAATGAGTGGGTGACATTTGACCGAGTGTACGTAGAACTATGGAGTTCATCCTGCAGGTCATTGAACCCGCGAATTTTTCCGGTCCCTATTTATAATACATTTCTGAGCTTTTTAAAAGAATATAACTGCTAGGATTCACTCCCTGTTTGATCGGGAGGGTATTATAGCTTCGGCAATGACCAGCGGCTGCGGCCACCAACCCAGCATAGTCACCGCCTCAGCCCCTCTACAACTCTCAGCTGACCAGACAGTTGGCTGTGTCGCACAGAAGGGGCTTGTGTCGTTTTGCTTAAAGGCGTTTTGCCTAATTTTAGGCAAAACGCCAATAGGCAAAACGCCGTTAGGAAAATCGCCGTTGGTCAAATCGGTGTTAGGCAAAACGCCGTTAGGCAAATCGCCTTTAGGCAAATCGCCTTTAGGCAAATAGCCGTCAGGTAATTCGACGTTAGGCAAAACGCCTTTAGGCGAAATGACTTTAGGCAAATCGCCGTAACGAATTCATGTTTAGGCAAACCGCCTTTATGCAAATCGCCTGTTACTCGTACAGAAGTACAGTATCTTTTTGTAGTATTACAATATATTTATTGGCAACTGAAATCACAGAAAGGTTTTTTTTTACCCCTGTGTATGCACTCGCCCACACGGCTCGCCACCGGCGGAATTAAAAAAAGAAGGGAGAGGGGGGGGATGATGACGTCATTACGCGACCGCCGCGGAAACACCGCCGGACCGAGGCGGTGATCTAGCACCGCTCGTAGCCGCCAGGACGCAGCACAAGCACGCCCCTCTCCCTGCTTGATAAATGATAACTGCGCGCAGCTTCCCTAATCCGGACCATCATTACAACCACCCCCCCCTACCCCTCCCTGACCCCACCACCACGCTCACACACTGCGCGCGGCGTGTTTCCTCTCTCCTCATTCCTCCTGCCTAGACGTAGGCCTACACGGACGGTCGTAGGCGAGTTCGTACCAACGAGAACACCACACAGAAAATTACAGTTATTTATAAATTGGTACGTTCGCGTGAAAACAACTGCACCGCTACGAAATAGTGCTGGGATTATTCCCAAGAAATTTATGCTGTGTGTTGGCCAAGTAACTTCAATAGTTAGGCAAATTGTTTTAAATTTGACTAGGTTTTCTCTGGTTTGAAAAAAAAATATGGCTTGAATAAATCATTGATTAAAATATAAAAATATGCACAAATTTTCGTAGGAAATATTTGGTTTTATCTCGAAAAAGGTATTTCATACACGTAAAAATAACTATAGACATGTGCAATAATCAATTATTACTGTGGAACCCACCCTCTGGAAACGTTGGCGCCATCTTGGAAATTCGTTATTATTTATCTATTAATTCGGGAAAAATTAATTAGAAAAATCTATTAATATACGGTTTGAAGCGATCGATTCCTGTCCTTGGTTCGATACTTGATCAATAAAAAGAAATTATTTTAATAAATATGGTGGAAAGTCTTAAAAGAAGCTTATCTTCCTAGTCTACCAGGCTCCAGTAAAACGTTAATGACATATTGGCTGCCCTCTTGGAAATTCGTAATAATTAACACATATATTCGGAAAGATTCTAATAATCATTAAAAAAAAATAGCCTATTAATGTAAGATGATAACTCGATAGATTTCAGTCCTTGGTTTGATTCTAGGCCAGTGATTAGAGTAACTACAACATAAAATAAATTCTAAATTCGGTTTATCATTACCTTTCGTGTAGTTTATTAAATCTTGCACTCTACGAAAAACGACTCTATAGAAGATACCTGTCCGACAAAAAAAAAACGTTGTAGCCGTGCATGCAATGAAAGTCTAACTTTTCGATAGTTAGAATACGTTCCAACCAGGTATTGTCAAATGTTGGGCGAATAGACCAAGCGTTTGCAAACCAAGAGGTACATATTTTTCGATGATATTCGAAAAACATTTTAAACAGGCCATGTCTAAAATCAGGCGTTTACCAAGCATCTCAAAACCTTGGGCCTAATCATGTCCTGAAAATGATATATATATATATATATACAGACGAATTGAGAACCTCCTTTTTTGAAGTCGGTTAAAAAGGAAGCAAATTTAGAAGCACAATAAAAAAACACAATCGGAAGCACAATCAACATAAAGGTAGCACAATCAATGAAAAGGAAACACAATTGGAACCACAATGAAAAAAAAATAGCACAAACAAAAAAGGAAGCACAATTGGAAGCACATTTGACAAAGAGGAAGCACATTCAACGAAAAGGTAGCACAATTTGATGCACAATCTACGAAAAGGATGCTCAATAAAAAAGGAAGCTCACGTGGAAGCACATTCAACGAGAAGAAAGCACAGTAAAAAAAAAGGACAATCGGAAGTACAATTAACGAAAAGGAAGCACAATTAGAAGCACAATTTAAAAAAAAAAGAAGCTGTATTACGAGTACTCATTATTAGTAGAAAATCCAATCGTGGCAAATCCCATTAGCTTTTCCATAATTTGAAAAATTAATACTTAAAACATTAATCAAAATTTAAATATTTTGCGCCCATTTTCGTAATCGCAATAAGAAATATTCAGTATTGTTTTAAAAAAAAATCATTTCATTTCATGCACATTTCATTTCATGCACATAGCAATGCACATAGCAATGTGTTGTACAATATCGAACTCATTCTTGGCAACCGGTTGTGCATGAAGGGGTAGTCGGTGGGTCGGGAAACAGAGCCGGGGATTTGGAAAGATGTGTTTGTGGGGTTGTGGGGGAGGGGGGGGGCAGGGAGTTCGGGCAGCGACTTGACAAGTGGAGCCCCCGCACACAATGGAGTCGCCGCGACTACAATGGGACCCGGTGCGCAGTCAGCTGTCGTCGCTCATCGAGGGGTGTTTGGGGGGAAGGGGGGGAAGGTTTCCAACAGGAGAGCTCGGACCCACATAATTCGCACACGTCCACCCCCCCGCTCACCCCTCTCTCTTTCTGTTCCTCCCAGCGGTCAGGCGCATGCGCGGCAGATCTATGATTACCCTGCCCCCCTCCCAACCTTCCTTTTCCGAGAAACTCCCCCCCCCCTTCCCCTTCCTCCTCAACCAATCAAGGCACTCGTTCTATGAGGGCTGTCTGGCGAACAAGCGTCTAATCAACAGAGGGGTCAATCCACGTGTGACACACATCTTCCTTTGTGGCGTTCCAATTGGCGGAGCCTCGAGCATAGACTAATGACGGACGTGAACCACACACACACTTCTTGTTTCATCCTAGAAACTGGAAAAAAAAAAAAAAAAAAAATCTGCGGAATCATTTCGCGAGTTGGGGTGAACTCTAAACACCTTTAAGCTTTTTTTTTATGTTTTTGTTGTCGGCTCACTGTTCATCTGAAAGACTCTAGGTCCAATTAGAAACCCTGAACTAAAGAAACATCGAATCGCAAGCAAATCCTTTTTAGACGTCTCGCAAGTCAGCATCCAATGAGCTGGCCTTAATTTGTCCCCAGCGTACACTGAAACCGCAAAACATTTTCCGTCCAAGATCGTTCCGCATCTTGCGGGCGTGGTCTACGTTAGTATATCTATACTCAATGTGTCCATAAGGAAAGATGTATCACACGTGTGCCCAGAATCCAACGGCCAATGTCCCAACGCAAATGTAAAAAAACTGAGTATCGTGGGAGCAGAGTTCGATGCGGTAGGTGTTTTACACCTTCTTGACCGGTGCATTTAAATATTATGAGCATAATGTAGCCACTTCAAGTCAAAAAATTTGATTCAATACAACTTCTTGAACATACCCCATCGCAGTTTTGCACTGTTTTTATCACGAAAAAAAAAAATTTCAAGAACAAAAATTAACAATATAAAAATGAAAAACATAAACCCACAGAGGAAAAAGCCTAGATTAGCTGATGTCAAACAGATAAACCCTATGATGAATCTAAACTGGTATTATGGTTAACACAAAGACGACATCATAGATGACAAAATAATATGTTTTTTATTTCATTTGCGTACTTTTTTTCCCCCATTTCGAAACAACAAAAAAATTACAATGGATTATGCCCAAAAAAAATTATTAAATCCAAATTCCCCATTGCAGGAATCACTTAAAGAGTGTTTAAGCAATTTTAACAAAGAATATTGAGAAATTGTTAACAGGAAAAATCTTTAAAAAAATCTCAGAAACTTCAAATATATTTTTTGTTATTTTTGTTTTATATTCGGGCGGGACTTATGCCCCTGAGGCCAACCACTCTCCTACTTCTTTCCTATGCGTTAAGCCACTGTACGTGTACGTTTGTAATATGCGAAATCTAGTTTATGTGGCATAGATATCGCAAATTTTTGCAGTTTATTCTCATAACATGCGTGCATCTTGGAGATCAGCATTAACGTTGGATATTCTGTCGCCTTTGGAGTCCTTTTTTTTTTTTGTGAAAAACCGTTAGTCGTAAAGCCGTTATTATTAAATTTTAACGCTGCCATGCATAACTCCAGCGACGCATTGCAGGCGAGGGTGAATTACAACGCGTTGCGGAGTTTTACTGCAAGTACGTCCCCTGACCACTTCACCCCCCCCCCCTTCTCACAAACAACCTACAAGAAGACCAGAGAAAAATTTACGCCGCTACTATAAAAAAAAGCTACAGAAGACCGTAAACGTGTTTACGTGACCCTGGAGCGTTATGCAACACTGTGCCTTCCTTACTTGGGCAGTTTTAATGAGCCTAAGTTCGTAACATTTTTAACAGTCGCACATTGCGTGTTTTTATTTCTAAGACTTTTTTTTCCTCGTGCTAAACGATCGAGATGTTTATTATAACGCCAAATGAAATATTTTCTAATTTTAATAAAATATTTATTAAAAATTTAATTTAAAAAATTGATTGTCTGTAATGTCTGTTTACGGACAATATTTTAACGTGAAAACGTCATAACAAAAAATTGATGAAATGATTGCATACTTTTATGAATAAAATTGAATCATTTTTATTGAATTATCACTATTTTGTATGGATACTAAGAAGGAGTGAAATGAAATCTACAATTTAATTGATAAATTTACTTTTATTTGCACTCATTAATTCAAATATGTTTATTACTTTAACGAACAGATTATTTTAACTATAACTTTTATACATGTTTGCTACTTAACTTCATCCAATCTGTGTTATTCTGTTAAGGATAGGACGATGATAGGAAGAAGAGGAAACGAATGGGAGTGTTTCAATATTAATGTGCTTCGAAAAAGTCAAATCGATGGTTGTTCCAGTCGAGTGGAAGAGAGATAGATGCGGCACAACGTACTATGAGCGTAACGGGACACATAGTAACGGGACACTTTCGTGCGTGCAGCTGGCGTTCATCGATTTATTAAACGTTGTCACGTCAAAAAAAAAAACAGTGTGTTTCCTGATGACGGGAACACATGCCATTTCCCGAAATGTCGAAAATATTTTGTCAAACGGGAAACTTATTGTGTTCGCCTATGCTATCGTCGTTGTTAATTTTCATCTTTCTGTTCGTATGTTTGCTGCGATGTTCAGGTTTTGTTGTCTGTCTGCATTCACCGTTATTGCTGAAACTGCCTCGTCGTTGTTAGCGCACTGTGTTCGTTTTGCTGTCATTTTTTTCCCATGTTCAAATTCCTTCCACGGATTTCTTGTGCTGTCTGATTTTTAAGTGTCCGTCCATGCAGTTGTCGATTATTTCCATCGTTGGGTCCATCTGTTCACAACAGCTGAGTTAGACTTGTTCTCTGTTTGTCTGTTTATAGTTTCAATTTTATTTATTATTTTGCATTCTTTATTGTTTTTTTTTGTATGACTAAAAGTGCAAAAATGCAATAGCGTGTGTCCAAAACATTGTATTAAATAAATATTTCTCATTGCATAAATCATTTAAAAGAACTAGGGCTGCATTAAATAACCTTTAGAATGTTATTTATTTGCGAATATTACTTATTATTATTTTTATATAGCCTATTATTTATTTATTTTTACAATGTTCCACCATGAAAATATTTATTTTAA
This sequence comes from Bacillus rossius redtenbacheri, assembly GCF_032445375.1. NCBI lineage: Eukaryota > Metazoa > Arthropoda > Insecta > Phasmatodea > Bacillidae > Bacillus > Bacillus rossius. The sequence goes on along the minus strand of NC_086341.1, from coordinate 7,466,057 downwards.
ATTGGGTTAATCAATTACAGCTTATTACTAATTGGTACCTATAGAATTTCTTATTAAAATTGTATTTATGACCGAATTCAATATCCAAAAAAAAAATTGAATAGCTTGAAAAAAAATTATACCCGTTAGAGCAGAATCAGACAACCCATTAAGTCCTGCAGGGTGTGACATAGTGAATTAAAAAAAGTTAAAGTGCGCATGGCCGCCGCGAGTAAGACGTAACACTTCAATGGCCTGCCTCGTCATGTGTGTGTGTGCGTGTGTGTGTGTCGGCGAGGCGGGATGATAAGCGCGACGCTCGCTGGTGCTTCTAGCGCGGTGTCTCCTCTGGACTGGCGCGCAGTCTTCTCGTCGGCACAGGATAACTGTGAAATTTGAGCGGTGACCGTAACATTATATTGCCGAAAAATGAAGATAAAGGTGTAATGCAAGTCCCTTAAATACTTTCAAAACTCTGTACCGGTTGTTTTATGCCTAAAAATTACTCTGAAAACATGCGTTTTAGCCATTTTAACTCTTCTAAAAATACGGTTTAAAAACTTAATCCGAAATTAAAAGTACTTTTCGGCCCTCAGCGAACTCTTAAATGCTTTGCGTAAGCATAGCCCACTCAGATATATTGAGTAGTTTTGAAATCGCGTTGTTTTTCCTGAAGCTCTGCGCACCGTGTGTGTGCCCGGGTGGGCGGGGCCCTTAACAGACTGGTTGTAGTTTGTCAGCTAACTAACGGCGCTGAAGGCTGCGGCTGAAATCAGTGTTTCGGCAAGAACCTAGATATTCAAACATATATTCGCGATTCGAGTGACTTAAATGTTAACGCCAGCACAGTACAATTACAAGCCATGAGTAGAGACCTGCAAAATTTGGTGGATTCATTCGGCGTTAGGCTAGAATTCAAACACATACATCTGTTAGATAATTTTGCTATTGGCTTACTGTTCATCTGGACGAATCTCAACCAGTTATAATCCCTCAACCAAAGAAGGATCGAATCACAGACAAACCAGTTGACACGACTTACAAGTCGGCAGCCAATGAACTTGCGTTATTTGCCCGAGTGTATAGGGGTATGTGCAGTCTATCCTGAAGGCCATAGAAACCGTGAATTTTGCAGGTCTCTAGTCATGAGATAGTTACGTGTTTTTTAAATTACTATGTACTAGCTTTTTTTTGAGGCTTCATACCGTTGCGTATAACGTGCAGTTTGAAGTATCCGCAGTGTCGCGAGAACATAGTAAGTGGAGCTCAATCGCAATGCTGTAAATCGTTCCGTAATGCATTAGGGACACCTGTATTTCGCGAATACATTTCGTGTCAATGTATGTCACCAAACACTGTAGCCTTTTTCTTAGAGTAATGGTGAATCGAATCGTGTGCGTGCAGCAGTACGGTATCCACATTCCCATTGGCCCCCGTCAAGTGCGGGAAAACACCTCTCGCCGACCAAAGCCAATAACGACAAGAAAAAAATCTACGTTGTTTTGCGATGTACCTTGACACGAAATAATGTATTCGCGAAATACAAGTGTCCCTAGAAATGCTCTAAGGCAGTACTTTTTTTTTTGGCCTTTATGTTACGTTCTGATGACGTCACTGCCCTCGATTCTCTTACTCTATCGGCTGTAAGGAAGTTCCACTTAAAAAAAAATGAAAATCGTTGTGATTGCAAAATAATGAAGTGTGCGTGCATGTCGCGAACCTAAGAGATTGCTCGGGTGAGGAGAGTGTGACGACGATAGAGGAATGGAATGGAAGGGAAGGGAGGGGGAACCACCACTTGTCGCGTTGGAACGCGTCGCTCCAGCGAGGTGTGGCGAAGTGCGACGAACCCACCCCCCCCCCCCACCAACCCCCCTTTAACGTCATTACGCCGTCATCAACGGACTTGTTCATGGTCGCCGACCTGTAATGGGACCGCTAATCCGATTGCCGCAGATGGAACGCTTGCGAGGGGGGAAGGGGTACGTGTGGCTCTTGGAGGAGGTGCAAGGGGTGAAGGGGGGAGTTGGAGGCGAGATTGACTCGGGAGCTACAGCAGTCGGCTCCGAGCCGCTGACGCATTCCGCCCTCCGCCGCGAGAGACGCCTGTAGTTAATTAAACTTCGTTACGCGCCCCGGCTATCACTTTTCCCGGAGCTCGACGCCAGTACGCACTAAAATCTCGCATGTGTTGTGCTGATGGAAACCGTATTCTTCTTATTATCTTTGAAAGATTTGTGCAATGGGAGTGCATGACTTGATGTAGGCTTTAGGACATACGCCATTGCTTAGCACATGTATGTCTGCAGAAGAAAACTACAAAAAAACACAAATGACATAAAACACAAATTAAGCAAATATTGCTGTTGTCAGGATTTAACGCCACACAATATTCCACAACAGGAATATGGTCAACAAACAAGGAAAAAACAAAGAAAAATGGACTAACAGAACGAAAAAAAAAAACACAAATGATGACAGCACGAAAATTCCGAACCCAAAAAAAAAAAACCAACACAACAGTTGAAACGAGACAAAAAACACAGCAAAACGAAAAGACGAAACAAACACAATAGTTTTCCAAAAAAACAAAAAAACAAAAAGAGAAACGAAAAAACCCCCACAAATGATGACAGCACTTCTTGATATAGTAACAAAAAATTAAAGTTGGTTACAAATTAACTGTGCTCACAGATTCGTTAGTCACTGTTAAAAGAACATGTTATGGATAGAGACCCGTAAAATTCGCGGGTTCAATGACCTCCAGGATCGACTCCAATATCCTCTTCACACTCGGGCAAATGCCAAATGTTCATTTGGCTGCTGACTTGTGAGTCGTCTCGACTGGGTGGCCTGTGATTCGACACTTCTATGAGTGAAGGTCTCTAATTGGCCCTCAGTCCTCCAGATTAACAGTGAACCAATGACAGAAGCAGCACAAAGGTATAATTATTTGAATTTTAGCATAACACGAAATGAACCCGCGAATTTTCCGGGTCTCTAGTTATGGATAGGGACACCTACCTGTATTTCGCGAATACATTTCGTGTCAAGGTTATTTCACAAAATACTGTAGCTTTTCTCCTGTGGTTATTGGCTGAGGTCGGTGAGAGGTGTCGTCCCGCTCTTGACGGGGCCAATGAGAATGTGGTCACCGTACTGCTGCACCCTCACAATTTGCCATGACTCTTAGAAAAAAGCTACAGTGTTTTGTGAAATACCTTGAAATGAAATGAAATCGCGAAATACTGGTGTATCTAGTTATGGATATTATTTAATTGTATGATCTGATTGAGGGGAAAAAACGAATTTTTCCGTTTGGTTGTTCCACCGAAACAATCGAAAGTTAAATTTAATCAATTATAGATGAACAGTTCATTGAAGGTGGCAGATAAAAAAAACGTATGTGATCGCTACATTGTGCTGTTGACTATTGGTTGGCCACCTAGAGTCTTAACCTCTTCATCGTACATACTAACGCATCACGAAGAAATTCGATAACCTCTTTCATAACTACGCGTATTTACTTTTCAAATCATTAATTAATTTTGTTATTAAAAAACCAGAAGTGTATTAATAAAATAACCCAAAATTATAATTAACATACATTTGGTCTTAAGAAATTAGGATACTCTACAATATGGAATAAATAATGGTACTGTTTCGTACTTGGATATTGTCAATTTCTCTATGATTCCCCTGTTTTCCAGTTTTGTCCTGTCTGCAGGAATCATGAATAAATATTACATAGGGATATTTTTTTGTACTTTCAAAAAGATTCGTGTAGAAAACAAGTTGCTTAGAAAGTTATTGTAACTTTGTACGACACATGGCTATAGTTATTTTTTTGCACACGTGAAATACGTTTTTCGAGATAATACTGAGTATTTCTTACGAAAATTTAATTTTATTCATGGAAAAGTTAATTGGATATTCAATGATTGGAATTATTTTATTTTATCATGCTCCTCAATGTACGCAGCTAGTACTGAAAAGCTATTCAAGGAAAATTTACAAAAAAAAGATCTTTTAACTATTGAAGATACTGGGACAACACAAAGTACAAACTTCTGGGTAAAAATCCGATACAGTTGTTGTTTTTTTTTTATGTAAACGAAGATACAAATACGAGTTATTTCACATGAATATTTATTTTGTTCCGTTAAAAAAAAAATACTGTTTGGACTCCGAACCATAGGGGTGTCCAAGCCGAGAAACACACACCCCCTGCCGAGTCCCGTGATCAGCAGAGGGTTGGAGTGTCAGGCGCCACGTTCACACCCCCTGAGCAAACACATTAGCCTAACACGTCAGGGGAGGGGGGTTGGGAGAGAGAGAGAAAGGGGTCGGCTGTCAGGAGGAGGGTTGAGTAATGACAAATACAACTCGGGACGTCCTCCAGATATGAAGGGCAAACATCGCCCCTGACGTCTGGTCGATACGATCCGGCGCGTCTTTGCTTCGTCGCGAGACACCCTTCTTCGGGAATGAACCGGGTCGTTACCACAACGCCGAATGTCAAATCGACCGCAACGCCGACAGCTAGAAAACTAACTGCTGTGTACCACAACGCCGAAATACAGTAACGCCGGAAAATGTTGTTGCAGGGAGAAGGGGGGGGGGGGGCACAGGAGTAAAATGAAAAACAACTGAATGAATTTGTGTGCTAACCTTACCTAACCTAACCTTTGTGGCAGTCCTGCAATGACATTTTTTCGGCGTTAATGTATTTCAGCGTTGTGGTAATTCGGCGTTGTTGTACACTTCAGTTTTCTAACTGACGGCGTTGTAGTCAATTTGGCATTCGGCGTTATGGTTTTCGGCGTTATTGTACGTTCGGCGTTGTGGTGCGTCCCCCTTAAATTTCCCAATGTCTGTGCCTGACCCTGAATTTTTAACTCGTGCAACGCCCGCACGCAGAGTGTAAAGCACTAACGAGCCTGGCTCGTGTTTCTCAGGATATACGAGTCGAGCAGGTCCGAGCGAACTTTCGCAAGTTTCGAGCGGAACTCCCCCATTACGGTGTCCACTTACGCTCCTCGCTCGAACACAGAACAGTTCGCTTCGCTTAAGTCAGTGTTGTGAGTCACTCCCCGAAGGAGGCAAGAAGTTACTCACGTAATTTGATAGTTTCTCTCAGTTGCTTCAATATTGTATGGTGTCTTAAAACATTTTTTTTTTCAAATCTAAATTCATTACGCTCTTGAAAATTCTGCGAATAACTCAGTCCCTCATTACAAATGGCTAGAGACCCGAAAATTCGCGGGTTCATTTCGTGTTATGCTGAAATTCAAATAATCATACCTTAGTGGTGCTTCTGTCATTGGTTCACTGTTAATATGGAGGACTGAGGGCCAATTAGAGACCCTCACTCATAGAAGTGTCGAATCACAGACACTCGGTCGAGACGTCTCACAAGTCAGCAGCCAATGAACAGTTGGCATTTGCCCGAGTGTGTAGAGGATATTGGAGTCTATCCTGGAGGTCATTGAACCAACGAATTTTCCGGGTCTCTACAAATGGCTAAATGTAACACTGGCAGTTAAAATTTTTTGTCAATTTCGACTACGCAATTCCGAAAATCTTTGTAAAAATTTTACTTTCGTTTTCACAGCAAGTTCCCTAAAAATAATTGTGTGTTAAATATTAAGGGGAATAAAACGCAGTGTTGGATTTACGTAATTCAAAAATTTTAACGTACATAAATAGTATTTTTTTACTTATTAAAATTTAAGGGACACGCACAAATACATTAGTTGTAGTAAAACATGCTTGAACCCTAAAAACGTTTTAAAAATTTTTTATGTCAAATAAATATAAGAATTATTTAAAAATTACTTGTTAGTCCCAAGGGTAACTAGCAACATAATCATGATTGTTTTGGAATTATGTTTATGTAAATAGTTTTACTGCCAGTAGTTCTTCACAAACATTCATCTGATATATTCTGTGTGTACACGGACCACTATTCCCGTTAGATAGGGACTAGTACAAGTAGTATCATGTCAATATTTCTTTTTTTAGCTGTTCTTTCTTTTTCCGGAACTCTAAAATAGGGCCAAGAAAATAAGAAGAAGAAATCCATGAAAAATGTTTTCAAGAGTGGGACTGAGAACCGAGCGACGAAAAAGTTGGGAAAACATTCCACAGAAGAAAAGGTGAACTCATGCATCACCAGAAGAATTGTGTCTCTCGCAATTCGCTTCAGACTTTTACGTGAGCGATGCCTATACATTTCTCTGGCTTTGCAGACGTAAAAAACTATAAGCCAAACACACTGCACGAGCACTTTAAAAGCATATCTCAGTTCTCATACACCAAATATACATTTATTATGAATGATTGAAGAATGATTCACTATTGGCTTCGAGTATTGTAGAATTCGGGGACATTGTAGACTATGAGGGTTGTGGAGATCAGAATGCATAGTTGACAATGAATGGGTTGTGTGGACGGGAGTCCCCTTTTTAAATACACCGGCTCTTATAAACGTCCGACACGTTTCTCCACCTGAAAAAAAATCATATCTTGACTTCGCCGAGAATCTAAATCGGATCACCTTGTTAATGACTCGGCAGCCATGACCTCTCTTGAATTATACTGTAAAATAATTTAATATATACATTTTTTTAACTCAGGCAATAAAACAAGAATATTTAATATATAATTTAGGTACGGGAAAACCCTTATTAATTCTGCAAAAACTATAAAATTGAGCACACATTATGAAACTAGCCAGAAAAAAAATCAACACATCATCATAGATATTCCAAAAGGAGAATGTTATCAATTTTAATTCAACCCATTCAAGATTTCAAAGGTTTTAAAGTGACGTAAGCCAAACAGCAAACATTAACGGACAAAGTATGCACTTTACTGTGAAGTTGAATATGAATAAATCTGAGCTCACGAATTTGTACTGTCTCTTGGTAATACGAAACACTTAAAGAAAAGCTAAAAGAAATATACAAGGGTCGCGGGGAACAAAAAAGCTTGTCCACATTTCCTCTGTCTCACTCGCTCCAACCATCCGCGAACTATGTGGAGTCCATTAAACAAAACAATAATTCAGTCTGAAAGAAAAAGTGTAATTCTTTTTTTCCGGATTTATTTTCAACTACGACATCAGGCGTTCATTTAGTAATGTCACGTCTGTGTTTTTTCCTTCTATTTTTTTTTTTTGGAACGGTTCCAAAAACTCTTCCAAGCCCTTTTATTCCTGCGGGTTTCTTCCTTTCCACAAACACGGCATTACTTCAGCCCAACATGTGATTCCATATTCAATATCATCCGCCAACACGGATTCGCTCTTCCGAATTGGGCTGTACTTCAGCGCTCTTGGATTCGTATTGCCCGCCCAAGGTCGCGTGTTCGTTTCCAACTCGTATAGAGACCGCTTGCTCCATCCCGCGATCCCATAATCTGTGCAAAATAATGAGCCCGATATCATCCTTACACACGGAAAAAAATTCTGGACTTTCACAAAAGATTCCTTTGAAAAAACCAGTTGCCAAGAAACAGTACGTGAAATATATTTAGAGACCTTAAAATTTCGCGGATTCATTTCGTGATAGTCTCGAATCCAAAAAAGTTTGCCTTTTTAACTGCATCAGTGATTGGGCCACAGTTTATCTGAATGATACTCGGCCAATGAAAAAAATTTAACAAAATAAGTATCTAATCACTAGCGTCCCAGTTATCAGGTGTCACGAGTCAGTAGCCAATGAGCAAATGCATTTTTCCCGCGTGCATAGAGGATCATGGAGTATATCCTACAGGTAATTGAAATCGCAAATTTTTCCGGTCTCTACAGATTGACCAAGGGAATCCTGATTTCGGTTTTTTTCGTGCTTTCTCTAAATTACTCCAGGTTGATTCTGGGACAGTTCCTTTCTAAATTAAATTTAAAAAAAGGCCACGGTTGATCACTTTCACCGCTCAGACTTGTCGTATAATCAGGCAGCACCTGCGCACTGGCATCACACCAATCGCAGGCCTCGTTCTGAGACAGACTGAACATACGGGTGTTGCGGTCGTGTCTAGAACCTGCCATGTGCTGAGAGCAAATGATAAAATGGCACGTGGCTGTGTCACGGCCACGGCCGTGTGTTGTACGTGGATACGTGTATGTAACAGGTAATATTTTCTACACAAAATATAAAATACCCTATATTTTTATTTTAACATCATGTATATTCACTGTAACTATTTTACACTAATGTTTTATGTATGAAATCGATAGATGTTGACGAGAGCTGACGATTGAAACCTGAAACGAACGTCGTAGCTTCTCCGATTCAAAAGTTATACTAAATGGAAATCTCGAAACGCAGCAAAATCACCTCAAAATGGCGGCGCTTCCCCCCTCCACCGCGCGCGATGCGTCACAGTCCTCACTTAGCGTATCGAATTGTTTGATCCTTTAGCTATCCGGTGGTGTAATTAAATTTTTGATGGAGATGATAGATATGTAGCTGCAACACTAAACTGTACCTATACCCCGATTTTGTTATCATTTGTTTTTTTTAATTGCCTACCACTATGGAAGCAATTTTATAGACGTATTCACGTCAAAAAAATGTGAACGAGTTTTCCAGTACTCGCCAGTGAAGTGTATTATCTAACCTCGCTCACGAGCTTATTCGTGTGTTCTCATGTTTGCAGATACACTTATAATACGATAATCGGACACGGAATTCAACAAAGAATTCTTTTAAACAAATGCGAAGCGTGATAAATACACGCAAAATGTGTTTTCAAACTACTTTTATGGACGCGAATGGACGTAGTTTCCACACCCGCTGCTAGAGTTCGCTGCCGTAGCAGCTACGTCGACTATTGATCTTATGTTATTAGTATACCGAAATTTTAAATATATATAATGAAACGTCCCTGATAAAAGCGAAAAAGACTTGAAAAAAAATAATACTAAACCCCATCCTTGGGTCATCAAAAAGTTGATACTATGAAGTTTCCCTTTGTATTTATGAAGTTTGGTTCGAGACTTCCACCATGGATGGCAGCACCGTGGTTACACATTTCCGCTCCTTGACTTCCGTCGCATTTACAAAATTACTCCCACCAAATTATGTACATATACCGAATGCTAAGGTGTTTCGATAAAAACAACGAGGGAGAACGTAAATTAAATAGATTTGTAAACATAGGTTCGAATACCAACGGAAGCAGTTATAACCGTGCTGCCTGCCCGGCGCTATGCAGTATGCCATATTCGTAGGTACGTTCAATTTTTGAGTTCATAACTCATTTTCACAAAATCACGATTCTATGCTGGTTTGAATGTCGACGATAAACTAAGAACAAATATATTTCAAAGAAATAATACTAGCTCTGTATTATTTAACATGTTGAATTTAACTTTGGTCAGTTATTAGTGGAGACCTGCAAAATTTGCGGATTCATTAGGTGATAGGCTAGAAATCAAACACATATATCTCTTAGATAATTTTGCTATTGGCTTACTGTTCATCTGGACAAATCTCAACCAGTTATAAACCCTCAACCAAAGAAGGATCGAATCACAGACAAACCAGCTGAGACGACTTACAAGTCGGCAGCCAATGAACTTGCATTATTTGCCCGAGTGTACAGGGGTATGTGCAGTCTATCCTGAAGGCCATCGAAACCGCGAATTTTGCTGGCCTCTCGTTATTAGCCTACACGTTGACAAAAAACACATTCACAACTAAATAACGTAAACGTGTTTTGGGTTCAAAGGGACAAATATAAATAGATATGTTACTTAGTACTGTATCGCTTATTTAAATATTCAACCTCGTTAAATCACAGAACATTAATAGAACTGAACAGTGACGGCCCTAGACTTTGCGGGACCCTAGGCGATTTAGTTTATGAGCTCCTAATTTTAATTGAGTGGTTTTAACCCTCAGAGCGGGGGTGGGTGGGATGTACATTAGTTCCTAGAGAGAGAAAAAAAGGGGGGAGGGGTGTTACCAGGAAAATTTTTAAAAATAAACTCTTTAACTCAACATTTAAAAACCAACCTGGAACTTAAATTTCAACGATTGTTAAAGGAAATAAATTTTATCTTATAATTTAAAAAAAATATTAAATGAAGATATATTTACGTTCTTTAATGTCTGTTTGTGCTTAATGACGAGAACAGATGCCAGTTCCGAATCGTGGCAACTGTTTTGTCGTATCAACCTACTGTGTTCTTCGGTGTTGTTGTCGCTGTGTTGTTCAAAATATCTGTTTATCTTCATATATTTGTTGCGTTGCCCAGGTTTCGATCTCTGTATTTCTGAATTTACGGTTATTTTTGCAACTGTTTCGTCGTTGTTAGCCTACTTTGTTCGCCTATGCTGTTGTTTTGTTTTTTCATGACTGAATTCCTTCCACGTAATTCTAGTGCTAATATTTAATGTATTTGTCTGTGCTGTCGTCGTTGTTTTGCCCGTGACACCTCTTTAGGTTCATCGTTGGGTTGGTTTAGACTTGTTCTCTGTTATTTCTTATTTTGCATTTATGAATTTTTTTTTTCTTTCCCATGACAAATAACGCAAAACTGCAATGACATACGTGCAAGAAAATTTGTATTAAATCAAATATGAATTTAGCTTCATTAAAATGCAAATACATTATGTTTACGTGATATAACGAATATGGTTCTGGTCCTATGATTAATGTCAAGGATTCCACTCGACTGTTGCGTCGGTACAATAGTTGGCACGGAGCCCAGAGATGGGTAGCTCGTCTTGCCCTGGTTCAAAGCTGCTTGAATATTTTAGTTTTGGGTCAGTTTGTTAAAGCCTTCTTTCATTCACACACTGAGAGAAAGGTTTGTTTCCCTCAACAAAATATTTGTTTATATATGGCGAAATAAATATATTTTGTTAATTCGAACAATTTTTTTGCAGTAGGAAAGATTCTGTCGACCCAACAAAATGATTTTGGCAACTCAAATGTATATTTGGTTAGTTGTAACAAATTATTTTTGTTACTTACTGAGTTTGGTTAAAATAAAATAAAAATATTTTGTTCCACCAAGTAGATATTTGTTTCGCCATATATAAACAAATATTTGTTTGATTCGAACAAGTCTTTTTCTCTGTGCAATGATCAAGACTGCGTGGTGAATGTTTGCACTTCTGCCGTATCCCATTCGGAGCGGCATTGCCCTAGAGTAACGTGGTTATCGCCCCGACACTCAGACACATCTGCATGATTCACGGGGGTCGCGTCTTCCACTCAATTTCCCTACATAACCAGGCCCACCTGCCCAGCCCGGGAGGGGGGGAGGGGGGATAAGGGGGTGAAATATGCACGTGGGGACAAGGATGGGGTGTGTCTCTAAAAGAGAGAGAGAGTGAGTGGCAGTAATTTCACCCGCAGGAGCAAGGAATTACATCAACTCGCTCGTTAAAGGGTCCGTGTTGACTGAGCAGCTTTTCGAGGGTTGGATGAAGAGGGGGGGGGGGGGAGTTGTTCACCACCCTTGGTCTACCCGTCCGCACTTAGAACTCGGCCTAACGTCGAACGCATATCAGCATTCGCCGGGAAGTTTCTCCGGGACTGCTTCTGCGTTCCCGACTCGGCAGAATGTTTAATAGCTACGACGACGGGTAAAGGGGTTCATTGGGGTTGGCCCTGGATAAAGAAGAAAAAAAAAGGAAAGGGGAGGGGCAGGAAATCGCTGAGCGCGCATTGGCCTAGGCGGAAAACTTTCCTAGTCGCGTCTAACGTCCAGCGGATCTTTGGTTTTCTTCTCGTTACTTAAGTGGATAGTATTCTAAATTACTTTTCTTCTAATATAAAGTTTTTTTTTCAAGATCTAAATAATTTCTTAACATAGACATATTAATTGTTTATAAAAGTTTTTTTCTTTGTAACATCTTATCTATCGGCACACGGCATTTGGTAGAAGTGGTTTCGCGAATGGAAGGGAGGTCGAATGGAACGGAAATGTGTTACCACGATGCTGCCATCTATAGCGGATGAAACTAACAAAGGTTCACAAAGCCAAAGGAAACTTTACAGTATTAACAAGATGTATAACAAGTATTTTAATAACTTTTTTTGTAAAAAACAGTCTAAAGACTAAGTTAACATATGAACGGTTGATCCATTAACTATATACAATGCGATTTCATGCGTTCAGTAGATGCTACGGCTGACACAAAAATTAGGCTTTAAAATCCAAAACCATTTAATATGTCTTGTTTAGTAGAAAAAGCCTTTTATAAATGAGCTCTAACACGAAATAATATTAGTCAAACAATATAGTATACTACCACCTCAAGGTACGGTCTCCCTTGCCACGTCCTTAGTTCATTTTATTGTCACTTTTATCACATACGGGCTATTCTTTAAAATTTGTTACAATAGCTCAATTGCACTTTCCGTTGTGTCGAAATTTTTGTCAAAAAATATTTTCCAAGTGTTATCTGACAGCGGTAAAAAGTAACGCAAGTGTTATATAACCGTTACTATCACATGCAGGACACTTAACAGATAGCAGATAGCGTTTTAAGTAAATAAATGGTAACGAAATTTCCAACTTACTATCGTGATAATTTTACAGGAATAGCCCTGGATTAATGGGAACTATACAGTACGTAAAAATACAATGAAATAATGCTGAGTTTGTGGAAATGGAAAAATTTTATCTGCGTGGCAGATATTATAGTTTGCCTGATGATTGAGAGAATATATATATATATATATATAAACCAGCCTATTCCACGAGTGACATGTGAGCATCGCGACGAAACATTTCTGCCCGCGTTTTCAAACTACATTGGGTGAGGTGATACTTTTCTTTATTCATTGGCGAATGGGAGCGTATGTATTTCCAAACGCTCGCGTTTTGTGAACAACAGAAACGCCCGTAAGTCACGATTGTTTTAAACGTTATCTAGTGCAATTTTTTTCAATTTTTGCGTGTAGTGGCTGTTCGTCCACGGCGCTTGCGATTTTCGTGTTCGCACGCAGGGGCTGCCCAAAAAAAAACACCGTCATTCCCTCCGAGGTCAAGGTCACCGTCACAGTGGTTTTCCGTTGCTTCTCGTTCAGCGCGGACTTGCGCCGGAGAAGGAAGTCGCTGCAAAACAAGCGGCTTGATGTATGCAGGGGCGTAGCCAGGGGGGGGGGGGGGTGGGTTAGGGGTTAAAACCCTCCCCCCCAGCTGCAAATCATTAATTAATTTCTTATTAATCACTCAAATTTCATAGTAAAACTTAATAATATTTTTACCATTACAATATTTAAATTTAAGAACCGAAAACTGCTAAAATAGCACTATTTTACACCTTAAAATCCAAATTTTCCCGGGGGAGGACCCCCGGACCTTCCTCCTTTAATACGGGGGGAGGGGGGGGGCGGGGGCGGAATGCTTCTTAACACACCCCCCATACACAAATCCTGGCTACGCCACTGGATGTATAGACGGTTTGTCGGCGGACCGCGCGAAGGGGCGAAAGGGGCACCGAATCTCGCGCGGTCTCTGAAGTTGCTCCGTTTTGCTCTCGCAACCAGGTTGCGTGTATTCGCGTGCAACCGGGTTGCTTTCATCTCCTCCCTCGCCACTTGCCTGCCGCAGAGTCTAGCTGGGCCGAGTCAACAAGGCAGACTTCTGCGGCGCCCGTGGAGTACGATGCTTTCCGCATCAAACGGCCCATATTTAACACTTCCCGAAGATACCGACACGTTCCTTTTCCAAGCTGCGAGAAAACACAAGATAAGAAACTGGAGTCAGAAGATGAGAATTGTAACAACATAAATAAAATGAAATGTACCCAAATGTGATGGATAGAGACCTGCAAAATTCGTGGATTCATTGGCCTCTAGGATAGACTCCACAGTCCTTTAAATACTCGCGGAAATGACACCTGTTAATTGGCTACTGACGCGTGAGACGTCTCAACTAGGCTATACGTAATTCGGCACTTTCTTGGTTTAGTGTTTCCCATTGGCTCACAGTTCCCCGGATAAAATGTGGGCCAATCGCAGAAGCGGTACGAAGGTATAGTTGTTTTGATGCTAGCCTATCGCGAAATGAATCCGCGAATTTTGTATGTCTCTAGTAATGGAATAAATGAAATGAAGCGAAATTACGCGAAACATGAATCAAATTATTATGAATTATTTCGCCAAAGGATACGGCTACAACCCAGAAGCCAAGCTACTATTGTTAGAGACCGGAAAAATTCGCGGATTCATTTCGTGATAGGCTGAAAATCAAACATGTGTACCATTTTGCTGGTTCTTCTATTGGCTCGCAGTTCAACTGGAGCTCTCTGGGGCAATTAAACAGACTATCGACCAAAGAATCATCGAATCACAAGCTACCCAGTGGAGACGCCTCACAATTTAGCACCCAATGAACACGCGTGTTTGCTTGAGAAATGCAGAGGATAATGGAGACTATCCTAGAGGTAGAGACCGGAAAAAATTCGCGATTTCAATTACCTGTAGGATAGACTCCATGATCCTCTATGCACGCGGGAAAATTACATTTGCTCATTGGCTACTGACTCGCGACACATGTTAACTGTGGACGCTCGTGATTCGATACTTCTTTTTTTTTTTTTTTTTTTGAAAGTTTCTTTCATCGGCCTAGTGTAATTTCAGATAAACTGTGGCCCAATCACTGATGCGGTAAAAAAGGCAAAAACGTATTTTGATTCTAGCCTATCACGAAATGAATCCGCGAATTTTTCCGGTCCCTAAACTATTGTCAAACGTGTTGGGAGGCTGATGTTTGACAGTGTGGCAGGGGGCTTCAGGCGCCGACACTGGTACAGGCGGGGGTCATCGCTCCTGTCACGGTCACGTATCGGAGGGGTGAGTTGGGGGGGGGGATGGTGTGCCATAGCTCTTGGAACCAGGGCGAGAGAGGGTCACTGAAGGACGAGGTGAGGTGTGGTCCAGCCGACCGCGCCCGTCGCAACTATACAAGGCGACGGTCGGGGGCGGTCGTCCCCGACTTCCCGACGCCTGCAAGGCACTCCCCTGGTTCGTGCAGCGGAACGAAGCCGGTTTGACCACCCCCCTCCCCCCCCCCACACCTTTCCCCACCACCCAACCCCACAGCCCCAACTGTATACTTCGGGTCATTACCACAACGCAGAATTACCACAACGCCGAATGTCAAAATTGACCACAACGCCGACAGCTAGAAAACTGCTGTGTACCACAACGCCGAAATAACAACTGAATGAATTTGTGTGTGTTTCTTAAATGTACCTTAACGCCGAAATACCACAATCCAACCTAACCTAACCAAACCTAACCAAACCTAACCTAACCAAATCTAACCAAACCTAACCTAACCTTTGTGGCAGTCCTGCAATGACATTGTTTGGCGTTTGTGTATTTCGGCGTTGTGGTATTTCGGCGTTGTGGTGCGTCCCCGTATACTTCTCAAGAACACACACATACACGAGAAGCCTAAGATGTACATCAAGTTCTGTCCCTGCCCCGAACACGCCCGAATATTCATTCACCTTTCGGCAAACCTCGGGATTTGTTCTTATTTTTTTGCGCAGGAAAAATGAATTCAGATATTAAAAGTGGTCGGTAGATACCGGTAAAATTCGCGGGTTCATTTCGCGATAGGCTAAAATACAAATAGTTATACCTCAGTGCTGCCTCTGCTATTGGCTCACAACTCACCTAGATGATTCTGGGCCAATAAGAAACATCCGACCAAAGCTTTATCGAATCACAGGCTGCTACGTTGGGACGTCTCACAATACAGCAGCCAATGAGTGGGTGAGATTTGACCGAATGTACGCAGAACTGTGGAGTTCATCCTAGAGGTCATTGAACCCGCGAATTTCTTCGGTCCCTAGTGGTCGGTTAGGATAGCTACATAAATAAAACACTTTAAAACACCATGGACGGTTAGTTAGGTTAGTATAGCTACATTAAAATGAACAGAGCAATATGAATTATTATAAGTAAACACGAGGTTGGCCGAAAGGTGAATATTCGGTCGTGTTCGGGCAGGGACAGAGCTTGATGTACATCTTAGGCTTCCCCACACACACACCCTGTGGATTAAAGGGATGTCTTCATTTCAAAGACGAGAGAGCCACACCCGAATTTCCCCGAAGTTCATGCTCGCTTTTTTTGATTTTTTATTTCACGGTATATTTAATGTAGATATCCTAACTAAATCAACCGTCCACAATGTTTTAAAGTATTTATAACGTAGCTAACCTAACCTAATTGACGATTAGTTATCATTAGAGACCGGAAAAATTCGCGATTTCAATGACCCGTAGCATAGGCTCCATGATCCTCTACACACTCGGGAAAATTACATCTGCTCATTGGCTACTGACTCGTGACACCTGTTAACTGGGACGCTTGTGATTCGATACTTCTTTTGTTGAAAGTTTTTCATTGGCCGAGTGTCAATCAGATAAACTGTGGCCCAATCACTGATGCAGTAAAAAGGCAAACGTATTTTGATTCGAGCCTATCACGAAATGAATCCACGAATTTTTCCGGTCTCTAACCATTAGATATCATGAGTTACAATGAACAAAAAAAAACGAAGATGCACGATCGGACGTTTGGCTCTCTCATCTGTGAAAATAAAGGCTTCCCGTAGACTAAAGGGCGCTAATCCAAGACGTTCGGGCCAAGACAGCGTTCAAGCACTGCCTCTTTCGGGACACAACCCTAACCTTAACTCGCGGGCCCCGGTATTCCAGAACGTGTCCAAACAAAAACCAAATCCCGGAATGGGGAACAAATCGGCAAACGTGTTTTAACAGACGACGGCCCTGCGCGAGGCTAGAAGCTGGTTTCAACGCATTCTTAATTGGGCCTTTTTTTTTTTGCAAACATCAATGAAATTGTTACGGAAAAAAAATAAAATACTAGAGATTAGACCGTCGCACACAATTTCTAATTTCCTCAAATACTTTTTTTAATTGCAGTTATTTCTTGTTATGACCATTACAGTGTAAAAAAATGTATTCCAGGATATTTTCCTATAATAAAGTTTCATTTGGCACACCAACACTCTTGGTACGTCTTTCAATGATCACAAAAAATGACTATATACGAGTTAGTAGCACCAGACAAATCACAAATTAATCCAACATTCCCTATTAACTTTTAAAATATCCATTATTAAATACTTTAATTAACACAAGTTCCACTAAAAATATTATAATTTTTCGCTAAATTAGGATTGATTTATAATGAATCAAGAAAGTGCCGTGCTTGTAAAATTTATTTTTTGATTTGAATGTAACTTATTTATTTTTTTACTTCACAATGGGGTGACTAAATACTGGGTCAGATAATTCTGCGGTGGTAACTGCCAACCCTTGCCACCCCTGAATCACGCCTATGTTTATGTGTAGAGACCGGAAAAATTCGCGATTTCAATGACCTGTAGGATATACTCTATGATCCTCTATGCACGCGGGAAAATTACATTTGCTCATTGGCTACTCACTCGTGACACCTGTTAACTGGGACGCTAGTGATTAGATACTTGTTTTGTTAATGTTTTTCATTGGCCGAGTATTATTCAGATAAACTGTGGCACAATCACTGATCCAGTAAAAAGGCAAACGTTTTTGGATTCCAGACTGTCATGAAATGAATCCGCGAATTTTTCCGGTCTCTATTTAAGTGTAGGCTAGTATATGAAAATCTTAAAATGTAAGATTGCTTGTTTTCAGAGAAAATACCCCCCCCCCCCCCCGGCCCATCCCTGCTCACCCGGTTAAAACACCTGTGCTAGTAGTCCTGAGAGTCATCATAGCCATAGGCCAATCTAAGTTATTTTTCAGATACCTTCACAACTTGTGGAGGACTATACTAACGACTAGATATATTATGGGTATAAAAAGGTGCCCAATACCTACTGAATTATCATCACTTGCGTCCATGATATTTCACAACGTAAATATTTGTTGAAAATATCTGGGACAGAACAACAATGCAAGCGAGGTATTAAGTTAAAATTTTAGAACTAGCACTTAAATAAAAGTAATGACGGAAAAAAACTGGATGCGTGTTCTTATGTACGCAGGTTATATAACTGATACTTACTTAGTGTAGTGGAAAAAAAATTGCCATACACATAATTCATAGAATTAAAATACTAAAAAGGACTGGAGATATATGATAAATACGGTTGAGATATTAATTCAAACAATTTAAATTTTTTAAAATAAATACTCAGTATTCAATATTAATAAAAAACACGCGTACAATTAATTATTTATTTTAGTAAAATACTCGAGATCAATTTCAATTCATAATGAAAATCATTAAATATACTGAATGTTTATTCAAATTAATTAATTTAAATTATATATTAATTAATGTCATAATTAATGGTTCAAATAAATTATACATACGCTAACATATCTTCACGTGTATAAATACATTTGAAAACGCTTATAAACACAATTTATATCACTAATATTCACAATAAATAAATGCTTTTAATTATATGCATGTGTATTCAATGTAAATCTCTAAAGTATACGATTTAAAAGCACATGTAATCTATTTGTATTAAGCCACCCTCCTTTTTTTCCTCAGCTTGTGAAAATTACATTGTATAGTGCGCGCCCAACGTAAAAATTCACTCCTGTAATTTTTTTTCACAACGCGCTTAGAGAAGTGCAAATAAAAAAAATTCAAAGCAGTCATGAGGACTGCCGACAGAAGTGAAAACTTAAAACTATAAACAAACAGTTGTTATTTTTGGATATCCAAATTAATTGTTTGATCTTAAATTAATTAAAACTTGTAAATCAAAGTAACTATTATTAATATTAATAATAGAATTAAGAAAATGCAAATATAATTTGAAATAATAAATACTAACTTTGTAAAATATAATTGTGTAACATAAGAAAATATTTTTATTGATAAATCAGGGACTTTTTCACAATTTTTACGAAAAAATATTATCACACAACAAATTTGTTTTTTCACGTTAGTAAAATAACTCCTAAATTACTATAGAATACGCATTGCATAGTAATTGTAGGTATTAAAAAAATAAATAATGATGCTCTTAATTTTTAGGTTATATTTCTACAAATTCTCCGTTTTCATCGTTATTCAAACTATATATCTATAAGAAATTATTAATACCTATATTTTATACTCACGTTTTACTGCACAGTAATCGTGTACTTAATGTTTAAAATAAAAAATGAACAAAAACACAATTTGATCACTAATAGCAACAGATACTGTGTAGGGGCATGCAGATTTCGCGAAAAGATTTCGAGACTAGATGAAAGATAAAATACTGTAGCACCGTCGGTGTTACGTGATTGGGTGAATTTCTCCCAGGTACATATCGATTGTAACAACACCAATCACAGTTATTCAGTGCGGAAGTAAACGCGTCCTGAGTGGCTCGGTCAAATAATGCAACGACTTCTCTCGCAGACGGCCGCCAATCACAAGGAAGAAACCACAGGTGCGTGTATACCTTGTTGCAGTCTAATAAGTGTTCAGGTCTTTTTGCGAAGAAATGCCTGCCCCTAATAATGTGTTATCGTTAGAGACCTGAAAAATTCGCGAATTCATTTCGCGATAGGCTAAAATACAAATCGTTATACCTCAGTGCTGCCTCTGCCATTGGTTCACAACTCAGCTGGATGACTCTGGGCCAATGAGAAACACCCAACCAAAGCTTTGTCGAATCACAGGCTGCTACGCTGGAACGTCTCACAAGACAGCAGCCAATGAGTGGGTGGCATTTTACCGAGTGTACGTAGAACTATGGAGTTCATCCTACAGGTCATTGAACCCGCGAATTTTTCCGGTCCCTAGTTATCGTTAACACGTCACGTGACCATGTTGATGACGACTTACATGAATTTACTCCCTATCCAAACCTTCCCCACAGAAGTTTTCACTTCAAAAAAAAAAGAGAGAGGGAAACAAATGAACGTGGCCAGTGAAATCGAGCTGAGCTCTAACTGTGTGGCAAGAAGCGGATAGGAGGAAACATCGGCTCTGCTCCTACGAGGCGGAGGTCTGGCCGCGGACGACGTGACGCGGAGCACAAACCCGGCCATCAGGCAGAGGCGGCAGTCGATTGTTAACTCGACCCCTCGAAACAAACAGCCCGCCCGGGTCGATACATCGACGGAGGTTCCCCCGGCACATTGGGGGTCCCGCAACAAACAAGTTCGTTTCGTTTACGCGGTTTTGTAGGAGGAAGTGAGAGTGGTGGACGGCTGGGATGTCGCGGGGAGGAGGGGGTTTAGAAGCCTGCCGGATGCCCGTCACTCACGGTACGCTCGCCTCATTAGAAGGAGCTTCGTGGTTGGCCGAAGAGTCAGAGAGATAGATAGAGAGAGGACGATAGCAGAACGGACAAAACGTCATGTACAACTAATCTCGTTTCGTGCGAGAGATCCCGAAAGATGCAGCGACGATGTTTACACCAAGCCAAGAGCAACAAAAAAAAAAAATTATTGAAAATTACCATTAAACGTTTTAATCAAACCAAATTCTCCCACGAACTAACCCACTGTTAATGATTTTGCCATTGGTAGAAGAATATATATTTTTTTTAATGGAAAAAGATTTCGAGACAATCTCTATGTTAAAAAAAATAAATAAAAAAAATCGCTTCATTTCGTGATAGATTTGGTTACTTTTAGGTGCATGTCTACTGTCGGCACACCAATCACATCAGTAGACTAATGGTTTCCTTGTAGAAGGCCGCTAATTAGCTACATGAAGAAACCACTCGTGCAGCACACGTTTTTGCAGTTTCAACAGGCGTTGAATAATTTTTTTTATTATTCGTGTTACATTTTATCACCACGTTAACATAAGGAATATCATGCTGCTTGCACGGTTTTTTTGTTGATTGGAGCATCGTTAACATGACACGAGCTGGAATACTTTCAGCCAGTTGCGTTGGTCGAGGTAAATCCCACCGGTAGAGACCGGAAAAATTCGCGGCTTCGATGGCCTTCAGGATAGACTGCACACACCCTTGTACACTCGGGCAAATAACGCAAGTTCATTGGCTGCCGACTTGTAAGTCGTCTCAGCTGGTTTGTCTGTGATTCGATCCTTCTTTGGTTTAGGGCTTATAACTGGTTGAGATTCGTCCAGATGAACAGTAAGCCAATAGCAAAATTATCTAAGAGGTATATGTGTTTGAATTCTAGCCTATCACCGAATTTATCCGCGAATTTTGTAGGTCTCTACCCATCGGTGTGTTGTAGCGCGACCGCCTGCTAGACGCCGCTTTTCCCCCGTCAATGCACTTTGCCAACCAGGTGAACGTGATATCTAAAAGGGGGGGGGGGGGGAGGTTGTCGAAGTTGCGAATTGATCCACGGCAAACAATGACCAGGCATTACGGTCGACCTACAGTCTGTAAACACATGGCGTGACCTTGAAGCTAGAAGGGGTAGAATAAGCATGCTTCTAACCGCCCTTCACCAGCTCGTAAATGGCGTCGCAGGTAGAGGAACAACTGGGAATGTTACATTATTTGTATATTCTTTCTGGATTGCAAAACAAACATTATGAAAGTATAACATGGAAATTCGTAGTCACAGTAAGTATATAATAATTTTGTAAAGGTTAGGGAATAAAAAGTTTAAAAAAAAATTAAGCCTACATAATGTGCGCACATCTTCAGGGAAATCCAAGCGATTTGAAAACTATTTAAGATATCCGAGTGGTGTCTGCTTACGAAGACTTATAAACTGTATTTTTTGAACAGTTAAAATGGATAATAGAAGTGTTTTCAGAATAATTTTCAGGAGTAAAGCAAACGATACAGTTTCTTGAAAGCTCTCAAGGGACTTGCATTACACCTTTCGCTCCATTTCTTTGTCACATAATGATGTGGTTATTGCTCAAATCTCAGTTGTCCTGTGCACGACGAGAAGACTGCGCGCCAGTCCAGAGGAGACACCGCGCTAGAAGCACCAGCGAGCGTCGCTCTTATCATATCGCCTCACTGACACACATGCACCCCTTGTGCTGTTAATGACTGATGGCGTGGTTAAAGTAATATTTAAAAATTGTGAGTATATATATATATATATATATATATATATATACAAACACTACATATACGTAGAGACCTGCAAAATTCGCCGATTTATTCGGTGATAGGCTAGAATTCAAACACATATACCTCTTGGATAATTTTGCTATTGGCTTACTGTTCATCTGGACGAATCTCAACCAGTTATAAACCCTCAACCAAGGAAGGATCGAATCACAGACAAACCAGCTGAGACGACTTACAAGTCGGCAGCCAACGAACTTGCGTAATTTGCCCAAGTGTACAGGGGTATGTGCAGATTATACTGAAGGCCATCGAAATCGCGAATTTTGCAGGTCTCTACATATACGGAGTGATTAAACATGACTCGTCTTTGTTGATAGCTTTGAGGTTGTGGTTATGAGAAATATGATCCAGCTGCTAGGCAAGGCACACCACTGAGGTAAAATCACCAGTTGTTTAAATGTTTTCGCACTCACCCTGTAGATGTTTCGCACATGCTAGGCTGCGGGGCGAATGTAAAAAGGTTTCCGAGATCAAATAAACTACCCCCCTTCTGCGCTGTAAAGTTGGTATGGCTCGGATGTTTGCGAATTTATGCCTCGTTTGCCTGCTCCATCAAAAAAAAATATATAAGGGATATTAATTAGGAAACCTCATTAATTAGCGAGTTAATTAAAACGACACATCCGCCGCTTATCCATTTTTCAGGGCGACAGCTTTCCCTTTTTCTCCACAACCTTCCCTCCCCACTGAGGCTCCTGGGGTTTTTAATGGGATATCCCGAGGGAAGCAAGAAAATCCCCCCGGGGAAGTGAAATTAAAAGAAAAAAAAATTTACATAACGTTCATTAAGAGGTTGACTAGTCCATACAGCCTCACTTCTGAAATGGTGGATACATTAAAAGAAGCCGAGACGAAATAATTAGATCTCACAAGCACGAGTTTTTAAAGAGATTACTAAATACGCGGTAATTACTACGGAACGCTGTCTTCGTTGCCGCGACTCAGTTAGGAAGGAAGGGAAAAAATATTATTTCAGAAAACCAAACGTAATGAAATAAATAAGAAAAATCTTTAAACTTAAAAAAAAGTTTAAAACAAAAAATAATTTAATTGGCGCGGTGTTTTGCCTTGGAAACTTTTTTTTTTCAGTTGGCGGAATGGAGTAGTCAGGCATTCCAGAAGCATTATTGCATTAAAATAAATTAAATTGGATTCTGTCCGGAGTAGATAGGATTCGGTTTGATTTTCTCTCTATCAGGATAAATCAAACGAAATTGCGTGACATTTTTAAACTGCAGTACAGAGTTTTTTTTTATCTATCTTTCTCTCTCTCCCTCTTTCTGTCTTCCTATTCGTTGCGAAATTGTTTCCACGTCTCGCGTGCTTGCGTGTGAACGAGCAAGCTATTGGCTCGCTTGAAGTGGAAGGGAGGAAGGAAAAAAAATGGGGGGGGGGGGGGGGCTTACTCGATTGTTTCAGTGTTGACATCAGAGCAGTATCACTTCCGGTGTCACGGACCAATCAATGCTTTTGTTCTCTCTGGTCGGATTATTGTTTTTTTTTTTTTAAATTTTGTCCCTATTTATTTTTATCTTGGGAAATCGGACACGGGCTGATCATCAAATTGTAAAGTGGCGTCACAATTAAAAAAATAAATAGACTACTGTTTAGCGTTTAAATAATTGTATTGAATTTTAAGTTTTCTCTAGTGAAGTAACCACTTCTATGACTAACGGAACAATTTATAACGAAACCAGTGTATTAAAACGGATGAATTATAATGCCATCACAATCACAAAATATTATATTATCGATTTACAGACTAAAAATATTCTTGTCCGTTAATCGAAATTACCTTTAGTACATTTGTAACCAGCTTTTACCTAATTGCGGAAGTACTTCTATAATTTATGAAATTCACGTCTTATATTAATTTCCCTTACATTCTACACGTAATTTTTTAAAAAAAGTTGTAACAAATAATGGTTTGTCTTGTTTAAAAAGAAAATATTTTTTTCCCCATAATGGCTTTAGTTTAATAACATAGTTATTTTAGTAGTTTTTAATTCATAAATATTATTCACAATATTCAAACAATTTCGAGCTGAATTCTTTAACAATATAGGGTCTTTCGTATCTTTGTACACTAAAAGGCACCCAAAGGCTTAGTAAAATTCCAATTATAAAGTTTCTTTGAAAAAAACCAATATCGTTAACATAACGATGATAAAAAAACGCATCCCGTCCTAAACAAGGTAAGTGTGTAAAGTAAACCAATACTGCCAGAAAAAAGGTTTTTACTTCTTTATCTGTAAATGTTACCTTCAAAAAGCGATATTGACGAGTTATTCTTACCTTATAGTAGTCAATCTGGAAGCAGCCTCTGTCTCACCTCCGTGTTCAGATTCTAGGGGGAAAAAAAAAAGAATAAATAATTATTTTCGTTCGTAATGCACTATGTATAAATATATATATTCACCAGATTATTGTTTTTTTCGTGCAAAGCATGATGAAACCCGTTTAACTGTTATTAAAATATTGAACCAGATATTTAATTTCACCTAACATGGGCCCAGAAATCTCTCAATCAGAAATTATATATGACCAAAAAATAAATAATTCTGAGACAAGGGAAAACAAGAGATTATTATTTATTACTGGAGACCGGAAAAATTCGCGGATTCATTTCGTGATAGTCTAGAATCCAAAAACGTTTGCCTTTTTTACTGCATCAGTGATTGGGCCACAGTTTATCTGAATGATACTCGGCCAATGAAAAACATTTAACAAAAAAAGTATCTAATCACTAGCGTCCCAGTTAACAGGTGTCACGAGTCAGTAGCCAATGAGAAAATGTAATTTTCCCGCGTGCATAGAGGATCATGGAGTACAACCAACAAGTCATTGAAATCGCGAATATTTTTACTTTTACAATGACGTATATGTATACCTACAAGAACCGTGAACACGGCACTAATTTATTTAACCCGTAGTGTATGCATAATAATATCAATACATCTACATGTGAAAATGAACACATTATTATTGTAATAAAAGATAAACATTCTTGTATTATTTTACCGAAACCTGTAGCACAGCAGTTTGGTTTTACAGAAACGTTTGCTTAAAATAACACCAACTATTCTTGTTTTCCAAAAAAAAAAAAAGTTTTAAAACCTTTGAATAAAAAAATTACGAATTAATAATTAATGAGAAAAAATATGTTCTCACTTATAAATCAGCCGATGGAATAGCAAACGTTGATAGAACAATCGTAAGGCTTTGAATCTTAGCCTGACGTCAGGTGAATTTGCAAAATTTCAATGTCTCTACTGGTTAAAAATGAGGACAAAGTAAACTGAAAACTATCAAATCGTGAAATTTTACCGCGACAAAATCATTGTTTCCAACCACACGTTCACAAAATTTATGTTTACTTTTTTTAGTGTAAACTGGTGCCGAAACCTTATTTTTTTACGTGGCATGTTTACATCCGAAGATATGAGAGTTGGTAGCTCTGTCAGAGGGTTAGGGAGGGGGGTTGAAGAATGTTCGTTATACACCCCGAGTGTAGCTGAATATTTGTTCACTTTTTTTCGGGAAGGTACAAATGGGACACCGAAAACGAAAACTGATATAATTATGATTTATATTGTCACCAAAAGCCTTTTTGAGCATGCCCGAATGGGAACGGATGAAATCACTCAATTATTTGGCTTTCATGTTTGCCGGTATGTTTATTTTAATAATCGTGTTATCCCCATTCAGCGTGCGTGTTTGTGCTGTTAATGACTGTCTGACGGCTGATTACTTTCAATTCGCTTCGAAAAATTAAATGAGAAGCAAACAATATTATGTCTACATTTAAGTAGTGAAACCCGGTACCAGCAACAACTACGAATCTAAAAAAATAAAATATTACTGCACTGCACATAACTGCGCGCTTGTAAGTTAGGGAATATTTTATGTGAAAAAGAAAACTAAAATATTTCTACTGTGTTTCTCTACTGAAATATGTAAGTTAAATACCGATAATACTTCAAAATCTGTAAAATTTTATATAGACTAACTCTAATAACAAATAATCGTAATGATCATTTTAAGCTATGATGTTACTTGTGGTCAGTGTTTTCTATAAATTGACTAACACCTTTCAAATTATGAGGTGACATTTGAGATACTGTTTTACAATTTTTAACAATTCAAAGTGTTAAAAAATATCGTGTGAACCAATTTCATGACTTTTTAAAGATTCCCAAATAAAGTTTTCTTATATACTTTTTATTGACCACATAGCGAAATTTATACATAAACTGAGTAAACTTTTAAACAAAAGCTAATTTGAAGAAACAAGCCGATTTTTAGGTTAGAAAGCTTAAAAGTTTTCATAGTTAATTTCCACATGATTCATGTGGTCAGTCTCTGAAGATTTATTTTAATTGTGCAACTATGAACATCAGCGAGACGTCAAAAACCAAACGCAAGTTAGCAATAGGCTACTGGAAAATTTAAGTTGCGCGAATTCCAGCACAGCTACATTTTATTTCGGATTTTATTTTTGTTACATTACTTTTGTGATCAATCCCCGGTTTATTTGCACTTCCGAGACTTTCGTGCCTTTCTCGATGCATATACGTCGTATAATATCGCTTGCAATACAATAAAGAATCTGCCGACCTGTGTAGCGAAGTTGGTCAACTTCGACGCGAGGGTTCTGGGTTCTTAAACCCGGGCAAGGCATGGATCTGTGCGAGTGTTTAAAATCCTTTTAAGTTTAGTTTGTAAAAACTTAATGATTAGGTAAGACTTTTATCAAATTGATTCAGGAATATACCGAGCCTGTATTAAACGGTAACGGCTGGTTTGGCGTCGTAAAAGCAAACCTTGGAGAGAGAGAGGGAGATAATGCGAAAGGAAGAGAATGAAAGAGGAAGAGAATAAAAGAGGAAGAGAATAAAAGAGGGAGAGAATGAGAGAGGGAGAGAATGAGAGAGGGAGAGAATGAGAGAGATAAAGAGAGAGGGAGAGAATGAGAGAGGGAAAGAATGAGAAAGGGAGAGAATGAGAGAGGAAGAGAATGAGAGGGAGAGAATGAGAGAATGAGAGCGGGAGAGAATGAGAGGGAAAGAATGAGAAAGGGAGAGAATGAGAGAGGAAGAGAATGAGAGGGAGAGAATGAGAGAGGGAGAGAATGAGAGAGGGAGAGAATGAGAGAGGGAGAGAATGAGAGAGGGAGAGAATGAGAGAGGGAGAGAATGAGAGAGGGAGAGAATGAGAGAGGGAGAGAATGAGAGAGGGAGAGAATGAGAGAGGGAGAGAATGAGAGAGGGAGAGAATGAGAGAGGGAGATAATGAGAGAGGAAGAGAATGAGAGAGGGAGAGAATGAGAGAGGGAGAGAATGAGAGAGGGAGAGAATGAGAGAGGGAGTTAATGAGAGAGAGCTACTACTGCGGGATCCAGATTAAATAAAATAACCTTTTATTATGGCCACACGGGCGCAAACACTCTGTCGTCATTAGATGAGCTCATCTGCAAAGTAATTTCAACGCCGCAGCGATGGCGCCTGGACAAATGTTTATTGAGCCAACCTATCGCGGAGTGATGCGCGAAACCACAACCACCTACCCCTCCCCTCCATCCCCCATTTGGCCAGGGGCTTAGCCCTGCACGGCAAACAAGGCCCTCTCTCACCTGTGTCGCTCTGCCGGCGAGTCGAATCCCCGCTCTCGATGTAGCAACGCTGTCGACCACTTAGTCATAAACACAAACCACTTTAGTGTCCCCGTCATCCTGTGCCGTGTGAACCCCGCCATGCTGAACCCATCAGCACGCAATCTGCTGCCCATAGTTCAGGTGAAAGGCGAAACAACAACTAACCGAAAAATGCTTCTCTATTATCTTTTAAAAGATACATACGCAGGGGCATGCAAATTTCGCGAAAATATTCCGAGACTAGCTGAAAGTTAAAACACTGTAGCATCATCTGTGTTTCTTAATTGGGTGAGTTTCTTTCAGGTCAATGTAGATTTTTAAAACACCAATCACCGTGAGTCAGTGCGGAAGCAAACAAGTCCTGATTGGCCCGGTCAAATAAGACAATAACTTCTCTCGCAGACGGCCGCCAATCACAAGGAAGAAACCACTGGTACGGGTATACTTTGTTGCAGTCTAATAGGCGCTCAGATTTATTCGCAAAAAATGCCTGCCCCTATACATACGCAAAAAAAAATGCACAAATTACCTGAAAACATTTATTAATATATAAAGGAAATTGATTAAATTTGTGTTAGGTTAAGTCGTGTAAGTTAAAATAGTGTTAGTTTAAGCTGTGTTAGTTTAAGTCTTGTTGTTTAAGCCGTGTAGGTTTATGCCGTGTATGTTTTAGGTCGTACTGATTTAGGTTCATGTTTGATTAGGTCGTGTTGGCTGACGTGAAACTGCAGACTCAGCTGACGTGAAACTGCAGACATTAACAGCTGACGTGAAACTGCAGACATTATCTGCTGACGTGAAACTGCAGACATTATCAGCTGACGTGAAACTGCAGACATTATCGGTTGACGTAAAACTGCAGACATTATCGGTTGACGTAAAACTGCAGACATTATCGGCTGAGGTGAAACTGTAGACATTATCTGCTGACGTGAAACTGCAGACATTATCTGCTGACGTGAAACTGCAGACATTATCGGCTGACGTGAAACTGCAGACATTATTGGCTGACGTGAAACTGCAGACATTATCGGCTGACGTGAAACTGCAGACATTATCAGCTGACTTAAAACTGCAGACATTATCAGCTGACGTGAAACTGCAGACATTATCGGCTGACGGGAAACTGCAGACATTAACAACTGACGTGAAACTGCAGACATTATCAGCTGACGTAAAATAGGAGACATTATCGACTGACGTGAAACTGCAGACATTATCGGCTGACGTGAAACTGCAGACATTATCGGCTTAAGTGAAACTGCAGACATTATCGGCTAAAGTGAAACTGCAGACATTATCGGCTAAAGTGAAACTGCAGACATTATCGGCTAAAGTGAAACTGCAGACATTATCGGCTGACGTGAAACTACAGACATTAACAGCTGACGTGAAACTGCAGACATTAACAGCTGACGTGAAACTGCAGACATTAACAGCTGACGTGAAACTGCAGACATTATCGGCTGACGTGAAACTGCAGACATTAACAGCTGACGTGAAACTGCAGACATTAACAGCTGACGTGAAACTGCAGACATTAACAGCTGACGTGTAACTGCACACATTAACAGCTGACGTGAAACTGCAGACATTAATAGCTGAAGTAAAACTGCAGACATTAACAGCTGACGTGAAACTGCAGACATTATCGGCTGACGTGCAACTGCAGACATTATCGGCTGACGTGAAACTGCAGATATTATCGGCTGACGTGAATCTGCAGACATTAACAGCTGACGTGAAACCGCAGACATTATCAGCTGACGTGAAACTGCAGACATTATCAGCTGACGTGAAACATGCGTTCTTGAATTTTTTTTTTCCACGACAAACAGTGCAAAACTGCAATGGTGTCCAATAAATTGTATTTAAACGTTTTTTTTTACAAGTATAACAAGATTATTCTTGTAGGTTCATGTTCAAGGTAAGTGAGATTTGTACCCGTATATATACGAAGATATCGATAAATTAATGAAGATACCTGAATAATTTCTGACCAGCTTTCTTCGTAAATTTAAGGGGGTAATTTTAAACAGTGTGGCTGACTGCCGCCCCACCAAGAGGATGTTAAGGGGGAAGGGGAAGTGGAAGGCAAGACGAAGATCGGCCCAAAGATGACCTTGACCCAAACCCGCAGGCGCGACAGGTGCATACAGCCCGCACCTGCATCCAGTTCCCCCCCCCCCCCCCCTTTTAAAAGGGTTATTTCCAAAATCATTATTCGATACCTCCCTTTCATTTGTTGTTCCGCCACAAATATTTCCAAACAGATTTTCACTTCAGTGTAATTAATGTCACGGGTATAAAAAGTCGCGCAACTGAAGATAATTACGAAGACTTGCGCTACATTTTACCCACATCACTGAGGATTTGACATAAAGATAAAAATAATAAGTTGGAATCTCATAAATTTTTTTCAAAATGTTTTATTAAAAAATATTTAAGTGATTAACTTTGTCAATTTACTAGAGAGGTTAGTTTTCATTAAAAGTTTTATAGTTTGTTGTTCAATATTAACGTTCGGTACTGTATAAAATTGTTTCAATATAAAAATTTGAGAGACTTTTTTTTCAAACTAAAATTAATCAAGAAGTATCTTAGGTCTATATGAGATAAGTTCAACTCTTCTGACTTAGCCATCTTGTCTTGTAAATTTAAAGTAAGTACTGATGGATGTAGTTTCCCAATTCGCAAAAAACAAATTTAGGAAAAATAAATTTTTAGGTGTAAATTATGCAGCCAATCTCATAATTTTTCATAATATATTATTCAAAAATATTTAAGTGATTAACTTTGTAAATTTAATAGAAAGAATAGTTTTCATTAAATTTTTTAGAGTTTGTTGTTCAATATGAACCTTCTGATCTGTACCAAACTGTTTCAATATCGAGAAGTTGTTTCAAACTAAAATTAATCAAGAAGTATCTTAGGTCTACTATGAGACGAGTTCGGCTCTTCTGACTAAGCTTTATTGTCTTGTAAACTGAAAACAAATTACTTAAAGGCAGTGATTCTGATGATGTAATTTCCCATTTCACAGAAAAATAATTTAGAAAAAAATTGGTTGTCTGTAAAGTCGGTTTACGGACGATAGTTTAACGTGACGTCATAACAAAACATTAATGAAATGATTGCATGCTTTTAAGAATACAATTGAGTCATTTTTATTGAATTATCACTATTTTTAAGGATACAAAGAAGGAATGAAATAAAATCTACAATTTAATTGATAAATTTACTTTTATTTTCACTCATTAATTCAAATAACGAAGAGATTATTTTAACTATAACTTTTATGCATGTTCGCTATTTAACTTCTTCCAATCTGTGTTATTCTGTTAAGGATAGGACGATGATAGGAAAAGTATGAAACTAATGGGAGTGTTTCAAGTTTAATATGCCTCGAAAAAGTCAAATCGATGGTTGTTCTAATCGAGTGGAAGAGAGAGAGATGCGGCGCAAGCGTACAATGAGCGTAACGGGACACCGCGTAACGGGACAATATGCGTTATGGGACACTTTTTCGTGAGTGCAGCCGGCGTTCATCGATTTATTAGACGTCACGTCAAAAATATATTTTTAGGTATCAATATGCTTACAATATTAGGTAAATAAACCAGAATATAATACAGAATATAATACATGTAACTAAGTATGAGTGTTTTACAACTTATTATAAGAGGGGGGAAAGGGGTGACGAGGAAATCCCCGCAGCAGGTACCACCTGACATCGCTACGCCTCTGACAAAAATTGATTTCTCCGCTGTCGCATTCGCGATTTCCTGCCAAAATGTTTCACTTTCCGTTTCATCGCGCAATACAACAATAAAAACCAAACGCCAGTTGGTTCATCTCGATTACATCATACCATCGATACCATCAGCTCGGATTATCTGCGGGCCAGAGCTCGTGTGGTAATTAATGCCGCCACACGCGGTTTGCCCGCGAACAGCTCGCTTCGAAAAAAATTTATGTATAAAAATCTAGTGATGAAATTACCGAGATTGCTGCAACCTGCTAGGCAGTTTTCTTTTTGACGTGACAACGTCTAATAAATCGATGAACGCCGGCTGCACGCACGAAAAAGTGTCCCGTTACGCACATTGTTCCGTTACGAATTGTGCCGTTTCGCTCATTGTACGCTTGCGCCGCATCTATCTCTCTTCCACTCGACTGTTTATAAAGTGAAGTGAAAAGTTAATGTGGTTTTCATTGCTTATTACAACAACACTATCTGCAAAAAAGGTTAATTATTCTTGCATTTAAAAATCTGATTACTAGTATAATTTCAAGTATTTATTCCTTTATTATTAAAATAAAATTATTCAATTTTATTCATAAAGTATGCAATCATTTCATAAATGTTTTGTTATGACGTTGTCACGTTAAACTATCGTCCGTAAACCAATTTTACAGACAACCAATTTTTTGTTGTTGTTTTAAATTCCCGCTGTGATTGGAGCTATCCAATCCGTTGGCCGAAAGTCACGGAATCACGTGACAGCAATACCGGATTAGTGTGGTGCTTGTAGTTATTTAAATTTAAATGTTTTTCCTTCGCAGAGAATGCTTTCTTTATAACACGCTTTTATTAGCTTCATACGTATGTATGTAAGTATGTAACGGAAACTTTGAACATGATTTTGACCCCCTTAAAAACGTCGGATTAACTCGAAATTTGGCATACTTGCATATCAAGGACCGATGAAAATTAAATATTTTAAACAGTTAGACCCGTTATCCTTACAAGGATAATCAGGATTAGCGATTTTTTGTTTTCCTAAACTGGACTTTTAATAAGACGAAATTTTCGGTGAGGGAAACTGAGAACCGGCTATGTCATCCAAGGGAGGCAGCAGGCGCCCAAATTGCTCATTTCTCGGATAAGTTACTGACTTAGAATAAACATCAATGACTTCCCGATTTTATTGAAAATCATTGATTTTCATAGTAGGATATTGAAAATATTGTGTAGGTATTATAGTTCTTCAACACGCTATATGGAATATATATTTTAAAAACAGCCAATATCTAGTCAAACTCACTTTAATAGTAAATTGATGTAATAAAAAAATCAAGTCACATTTAGAGACATACATGGTTTATTCTTTGAGACAAGCATAGGACTATTCGTAATAGTATTCAGGAAGTTTCGTAGGTTTCGTGATTTTTCAGATAAAACAATATTTATCCAATATATTTTCAATGCAGCCAACATCTATTCATAATTTACTTCATTAGTAAATTGGTGTAATCAAAACCAAAATTGAGCCACTTTTAGAGGCATACATGGTCTATTCTTTGAGACAAGCATAGGATTACTAGTAAGAGTAGTCAGGGAGTTTCGTACGTTTCGTGAATTTTGAGATAAATAAATAATAATTTTAAAAAACTAAAAAAGTATGCAATTTTTCATCAATGTTTTCTTATGACGTTATCGCGTAAAATTATCGTCCGCAAACCGACTTTACAGACAAACCCTCCCCCCCCCTTTTTTTAAAAAAAAAAGCTTGGCAAGGAGGGGTCCTCCCTGGTGCGAGGAAACGGAACAGCTTGTCGTGCATTCACGCGGGGGAACTGATGCACGGACCCGATACCAATGTGCTCCCGCTAGGAAACGCTAGGAAATTAAACGAGGGTCTGGCAACCTCGCGTGCAGGCGTGCCGGGGCGGGCACAGGTAGCGGCAGGGACCCCGGCGGGCGATCGGGCAGGGCTGACAACCTCACAAAGGAACCTCTCCCCCGGCACGCCGCCGACGTAGAAGAGATAATTTCCCTCCGCCAGGGGGAAAACGCTGGCACGAGCCCAGCCCCACGTCTCTCGTGCGGGGTTGCCTCGCAGAGGGGTGGGAGGAGTTGGCGTGTTTAACCTATTTTCGATCCCATCAGCGAACGTCAGGGTTGCCAACGGAACACCGAAAAGAAAAAAGAAAAATATGAGCGAGTCTTTCAGTACTGGCCGGAGATGTGTGTAACAGCATTTAACCCTCGGTAACGATCAAATTCGTGTGTTCTCATCTAGAAAATACACTTTTAACACGGAACTCGGACACACACGTGATAAACATATGAAAATTGTATTCACAGCTATAATTCTCTGGACGCGAAGCATGCGTAGTTTTCCTCTCCGGCCGCTAGAATTCGCTGCCGGAGCAGCTACGTCGATAATTAAATCATTTGACTAGCAGACCAAAATTCAAACTACGTAATGAAAAAAAGAAGTGAAAAAGACTTTTTAAAAAAAATACAAAACCCCGGCTTTGGACCTAATTTTCGACGGGAATATATATTTTTTAAATTAAAATAATGCTCATTTTATTAAAATTAATTAAATAGTTAATACTATAAAGTTTCATTTTGACTTTTGCGAACTTTGGTTACCGCCATTCGCCACAGATGACAGCACCGAGGTTACGCATTTCCGTTCCGTGCGACTTCCGGGCCATTCAGGAAAATTACTCCTTACCAAAATGCCGTGTACCAAAAACTAAGAGGTTACACATCAAAAACCATAATTATGTTATACTGATTGATGCGCCTGTGCTTCTCTACGGCAGTGTAAAGGCAGAACACTCGCAGAGCTCAGAATGGAGTACATGACCCTCCTCAAAGGTACGCCACTGCCACGCCTCGAAAGAAAATATAAAAATAAATTGAATAATGAAAATAAACTTATAAAAAAATCGTTACAATTAAGATGAACGGAATACCCTATCTTGAATTCAACAGATTTTAAAAGCCTTCAATTGCTTATTTATCTAACCCGAACTGTGTCAGTATGGTACCAAAAGTTTTTTACAGAAGGACTGGATTATGATCCGAAATCCTAAACAATGCAAAAGCCGTTGCCATGGAGATTATCGGGAAAATATGGTACAAAAATCTGGTAAAAAAATTAAACAAAAAAATCTAAGACGACTTTTAAAACTATTCTTACTTGGTGTGATAAAAAAAACTAACTTTGATTTTGTACGCAAATAATTAATACGAATAAAATAATAAAAGGCCTAGAGTGATATTATAAACACTGTTGGTAAAGTATAAATTCAATAAAAATAAAAAATAAATAAATATTCAGTATTAAAATGAACAAGTGCATGAAATTAATTATTTAATTAAGTAAAATATAACCCAGATAAATTTAAATAAGTAATGTAATTCAATAAATATGCTGCATGTTTATTCTAATTTATTAGTTTTAATAATTGATTAAATAATGTAATAATTTAAATGCAAAAAATTATAAATTTGGAAACATTACCTCATTGATATAAAAAAAAACATGAAAATAAACTTGAAAATGTTCATACATACTATTTCTGTCACTTATATTCTATTAAATAATTTTTTAAATAAAATTTATCAGTATTCACAATCAATTACTTAAGTATAAGATTTAAAGCACATATATTTTTATTTTAATGTAACTTTTTTTTCCCATCCTGCGGAAATTTCGTTGTATGGTGGGCGCGTTTAAAAAATTCCACCTCATATATATATTTTTTTTAACGCGCCTAGAGAAGTATAACTTCAAAAATGTTTTTAAGTGCAAACCGAGGATCCAAGTACCAAATTTCACTGCTCTAGGCCTCGGCCATCTGTGCGATACGCGAACTGCAGACGTACGGACAGTCGTACGGAAGATACAGCTTCCAGTCTCGCAGGAACGCATGATACCACACTTGCACTCAACTGCCTTGTGCCGGGGACGCACCACAACGCCGAAATGCCACAACGCCGAAATACACTAACGCCGAAAAATGTCATTGCAGGAATGCCACAAAGGTTAGGTTAGGTTAGACTAGGTTAGGTTAGACTAGGTTAGGTTAGACTAGGTTAGGTTAGGCTAGGTTAAATTAGGCTAGGCTAGGATAGGCTAGGTTAAGTTAGGTTAGGTTATATTACGCTAGGTTATGTTAGGTTAGGTTAGGTAAGGTTAGGTTTGACTGTGGTATTTCGGCGTTAAGGTACATTTAAGAAACACACAAATTCATTCAGTTGTTATTTCGGCGTTGTGGTACACAGCAGTTTTCTAGCTGTCGGCGTTGTGGTCATTTTTGACATTCGGCGTTATGGTATTTCGGCGTTGTGGTAACGACCGCCTTGTGCCTGTAGAGGCGACTGCGAGCTTCATGCTCGTCGCCGGAGTAACCCTTAAGGAAGTGCCTCCCATTTCAGGTCAAAATTTTATATTTACAGTAATGACAGATAAAATTTTAGACGTTTTCAATTGTTTAACTTTCACGAAATGAAAAAAAAAAGTATACAACGCTTACTTTTCGCATAATTAGCTGCCAAAGTTGCATTTTTAACTTTTTTTTTTTTTGCGTTGTACAAATAAGGAGAATTAAATTTAATGCTGAACTAAAACTTTTTAGGTTTAACTGCAATGCCACTGTCTACTTCAAGAAATAGTTTCAATTTATTTCAGAAAAAAAAATTAGTTAATTTCTCCTGGCATTTCAAAATTCTGAAATTGTTTACGATTTTGACAGCCAAGAAACATGAAATGAGTTTTTGTGATAGAAATGAAAACCATATCATGAAGTAGCCAGTGGCATTGCAGTTAAACCTAAAAAGTTTCAGTTCTGCAATCAATTAAATTCTCCTTATTTGTACAACCCAAAAAAAACCGTAAAAAATGTAACTTTGGCCGCTAATTATGCAAACCGTATGCGCTGTAGGTATATATATTTCATTTCGTGAAAGTTAAACAATTGAAAAAAATTGGTTGTCTTTAAAGTCGGATTACGGACGATAGTTTAACATGACAACGTCATAACAAAACATTGATGAAATTATTGCATACTTTTATTAATAAAATTGAATCATTTTTATTGAATTATCACTATTTTGTTTGGATACAAATATGGAGTGAAATGAAATCTACAAAATAATTGATAAATATACTTTTATTTGCACTCATTAATTTAAATATGTTTATTACTTTAACGAACAGATTATTTTAACTATAACTTATACATGTTTTATATTTAACTTCTTCCAATCTGTGTTATTCTGTTAAGGATAGGACGATGATAGGAAAAGGAGGAAACGAATGGGAGTGTTCCCTTAACGCTTCTCTTGTACCTGTTCAAACAACCACAGTTTACAAGTCAGGGAAGGCGGTAGTCAGTTTGGTGGTTCAAGTCGTCCGCCATTACGCCGTCGGCATAACGGCAGGAGCCACAACTCTTTAACATTCGCTGGATATGGAAGGTTGGAAAAAAAAACCGTTTCGCATACGTTTTCTCTCGTTGGCGCCCAAGACCGGTTACGAGACAAGGTGTGATGCCGCCGAAAATAATCACGCTTGGCTAACAAGCCGCGCCAATTACAGGATCGAAAATTAATCGATGTCGCGCGAGGATACTAAACGGGCCTAATTAGGCGTCGAGACACGAAGCTTTCATCAAGTTAAATACCGATTAGAAACCGATGGCGCTCTGGGGGGGGGGGGGGGGGGAAAGGGGGGGAGAAAAAAAAAGAGGATTGGTGTTAAGGTGTGTTCTGCGACTTTCTTTTCGAAACCCAGGCCGACGTCATCTCTGGTCCGTCGCGACGCGAAATGTCGTCGCCGCGTGCGAATATCGCGCCGCGAAGATTAATGGTCGATAATGACCCGGGATAATTTCCCGGGGGTGGGGGGGGGGGGGGGAAATAACAAAGCCGCATGCTGATGTATGCAGATTCGGCTCGGTAAGAAACCACATCGCAAGCACAGGCCCGTCGCTTAATAACTCATCCGTACATGACTCGTCTGCGCGCGAATATGTTAGGAGGCCTGGCGTGTCCTTTACGCATGGGAGAAAAAAATCAGTTGTCTGTAAAGTCGGTTTACTGACGATAGTTTAACGTGACAACGTCATAACAAAACATTGATGAAATTATTGCATACTTTTATGAATAAAATTGAATCATTTTTATTGAATAATCACTATTTTGTATGGATACAAAGAAGTAGTAAAATGAAATCTACAATTTAATTGATAAATTTACTTTTATTTGCACTCATTAATTCAAATATGTTTATTACTTTAACGAAGAGATTATTTTAACTGTAACTTTTATACATGTTTGCTATTTAACTTCTTCCAATCTGTGTTATTCTGTTAAGGATAGGAAAAGTAGGAAACGAATGGGAGCGTTTCAAGTTTAATGTGCCTCGAAAAAGTCAACTCGATGGTTGTCCCAATCGAGTGGAAGAGAGATAGATGCGGCGCAAGCGTACATAGAGCGTAACGGGACACAGAGTAACGGGACAATGTGCGTAACGGGACAATGTGCGTAACGGGACATTTTTCGTGCGTGCAGCAGGCGTTCATTGAGTTATTAGACGTCACGTCAAAATTTATGTACTTGCACAAAATATTCCCTTGTAAACAATTTGCCAAGAAATAGTTTGTGATTCTTCAAGAAAGATAATTTAACTTTGTACAACACATCGCTATGGTTATTTTTGCACATATAAAATACGTTTTTAGAGATAATACCTTGTGTTTATTACAAAATTTGGCGCATATTTTATATTTAATTGATTTTTTTCATTCCAACCCTTGTTGAAATTATGGTTGGTCGTATTAGAAATGCATTTAGACAAACGTTTTTATTATCACCCCTACAAGTTATAATATGTTCAAACGGATGTGATATTTATCATAATATGGGAGTTATAGCGATATTTCTGTTTTAAAAAAAAACCTTTTACATTTCTACCCCTGTGGTCAGATATTGCCCATTAACGAATTCGACCGAGAATTTCAAAGATTATACTTTCATAAGTATCAGTTTGGAAGTGATTTGTGAAAAATTACGTCTGTTATCGTGTTCCATAATATGTTATATATGAGTTGATAGTTTTGGGGTCTATGAACCATGAAACGAAAAACTATATAAAAAAGTATATACATGCAATGTATCAAATTAGAACAATTTATCGCACTTCTAGAAACAAAACCGTAAACTTTGGGTTATCAATAGCAGTGAGATATATTTTGTGTGCTTTGAGTATGCAGCAGCATTCCATCCGTGTCATGAAAATCGTTCGTAAGTTCCTGCTATAATAATATTGATTCACTTCTGGGTTGTAGCCGGGTCCTTGGAAAATAATTAGCAGGTAACTGCTCCCTGATGATGGTGACTGCAATGTCGACCGAAACGTCGGTGAATTATTTGCCAAGGACACGGCTACCAGGTAACTGCTCCCTGATGATGGCTACTGCAATGTCGACCGAAACGTCGGTGAATTATTCGCCAAGGACACGGCTACAACCCAGAAGCCAAGCTACTTCAGACAATGGCCATGAAAGCCTGCGAACATTATTAAAAGCACGTAAGTTGAATATTAGCGTTGGATTTAAATTTTTTTTTCGGTATCAAATAATGCCATAAAAAGAGGTTTCTTATAAACATGCACGAGGAATTCGATTCTGTATGGCAAATGCGTTCTGGACGACATGGCGTAATTTTCACGGGAGGACAAATATTTCGCCATGCTTAATCCCACGCGTGGTCGTTAAGATAAGAACAAGCGGGTGGAATTAATCTATTTTTTTTTCTATCTCAGGCGAGGTACGGGAATAGCTCGGGAGGCGAAAAAAAAAAAAAAAATAAGGGTTTTGGTTTTTGGATTTCGCTGGAGAAAAAAAAGGTAAAAAATAAAAATTTATACAGTCTGGCGTATCTTTCCGGTCGGCAGGGCGCGAGAGACATTTGGGGCCAATATTCGAGGCGAAATTGGTCGCGGGTTCTGCAGCGCTCGGCTGGGATTGGAGGATCGCGAGAGGGCGAGTGTGGGAGGAGGGGTGAAAAAAAAAAGGGGGGGGGGGGTCGATGCTGTCCATGGACCAGAGAGACAGCCAGCCAGCACAGCGATATCTGAAATGAACACTATCCCTCCCCGCACATAAATCACCACGCCGCGATGCGCTTCGTTTCTTGAAAACCAATTCCTCCTCCAAAACCTTCGCCGCGGAGGTAAAAATACGTTTTCTGTTTCCTGTTGTTTTTTTCTTTTTATTCTGCAGATTTCATCATTGTTGCTATTCTTCCCGTTATTATTTTCTAATTCTATTTTGCAACGATCTACGGTGATAATTACCAAGGTGCTGCTACAACGGGCAGGGTTTTATGGGACCGCCTAGTCAGAGAACTGTTAGCGTAAGAGAGGCATTTTCGGATCGAGAAAAGGAATTGCCCCCCCCCCCCCCCCTTCCCCAAGAACAATGAATAATTTTCAAAAATTATTCTAAGTCGTCCTTATCGTAGTTCATCAAACTTACTTAAGTATTATTTTACTGCAGTGCTATAGATAACATGGTTATTTTTAACCACAAAATAAAATACTTAAAATTTCTAAATGTTTTTAAATTGTATTAGAAAATTTAATTCGGCTCCTCCATGACCGTCAAATTCTGGATCTGCCCTAGAAGTGAGGCAGAATGATAAGGGCGACTCTCGCTGGTGCTGCAAGCGTGGTATCGCCCGTGTCCAATGTATGGTTGTAAAGTAGGTTTTTTGGAGTTGGATTTTACGTGCGATAAACAAGTTCGTTGCACTTTCGTATGCTACCTACTATGGGTCCATGGCACTGGACACAAAAACCAAATCCAACTTCATCGGCAGGTCCAGAAACTCTAGTTTTTTTGAAGGAGGTAAGTGTCACGTGTTCAGAAACTGTTTCTTTTATTAGTTTTTCCCAGAAAACGTTATTTCACCCAGCTTAAGTTGCGATCAGTAAAATGACGGTTTCCAGTCCCTTACCCCCTTCTTTTTAATCAACACTAATCTAATTCAATTTCTTTTTCACCGCTAGATAGTTCACGGACGTTGTTGACAGTGTGGATATTCTCCTACTCCCCCCCGGCCCTACTAAACTCGCGCTAGGTGGCAGCTTCATCCAAGAGGGGTTGACGTTGCACCAACTGCGATTACTTCAGGCTGAGTTAGAGTGCAGTTAATCTTGGATCAAACACACACTCTGCTTCGTCCGCCGCGGGTGGCGGGCTCGACACG
Organism: Bacillus rossius redtenbacheri; assembly: GCF_032445375.1. Lineage (NCBI taxonomy): Eukaryota > Metazoa > Arthropoda > Insecta > Phasmatodea > Bacillidae > Bacillus > Bacillus rossius. The sequence goes on along the minus strand of NC_086341.1, from coordinate 7,425,317 downwards.
TGAGTCAACGGAAAATTCGACGAGATTCGTAAGCTTGATAAAAAAAATTGGTTGTCTGTAAAGTCGGTTTACGGACGATAGTTTAACGTGACGTCATAACAAACCATTGATGAAATGATTGCATACTTTATGAATAAAATTGAATCATTTTTATTTTAATAATAAAAGAATAAATACTTGAAATTATACTAGTAATCAGAATTTTAAAATGCAAGAATAATTAACCTTTATTGCCGAAATTGTTGTAATAAGCAATGAAAACCACATTAACTTTTCACTTCACTTTATAAACAGTCGAGTGGAAGAGAGATAGATGCGGCGCAAGCGTACAATGAGCGTAACGGGACACAGCGTAACGGAACAATGTGCGTAACGGGACACGTTCGTGCGTGCAGCCGGCGTTCATCGATTTATTATACGTTTCACGTCAAAAAAAATCACGGTCTTATTAAAAAAAACGCAACTATTCTAAACTTCCATTAACTTGGGGAGTAAAAACAAACGAACATTGCCGATGCACAGCCAACGACCTAGAAATAATTTGGAAACTGCTGATAATCTTCAGACGTTAAAATTTAAATTCTAATATAATCTCATCGATCGAGACTGTAACTGTGTAAGGAACACAGTTACAAAAAGGCACTTTAATACGTGTTCGAATAGAAAAAATAAACTATATGTGTTATCACACAAAGAATCCGTCGCATCACTTCAGTAAAACTTTTTTTTTTAAAATCCTTTTGCAATACTAGTTTATATATAGAGAGAAAAAAAACAATAAAACAGCACGCTATCTCAATACAAATTCAATAAAATTCACAGAACTCGTAGTCATTATAAGAAATCTTCAGGAATTATTTTTTTTCCAAACTTTACGCGTGTTTCTCAGAATTATTGGAAGCAGCCTAATAAAATATTCTTAAGTAATTTTCGTTAGCAGTTTTCTCCGACAAAAAGAATCATTGCCACTAATTTACGCAGAATGAGTCGGTGAACCAGGATATAATCATGGTCGTAATCATAGAGAAATTGTGTAAATTTCACTTGATTGAATAAATATAAACTTCCAGCTTCCAGCTGGAGAAATAGTAGTACTTAAGTAGTTTCTTTTGCTATTTACTGTGTATTACTTTAATAGTTAATCCATTATAATTTAATACAGTAAAATTATTGATATTGTGTATTTATATATATTAAATTTTCCTAAATTATTTATTATGTAAGTTGTTTTAATGAATGAACGGGTTCAATCTTCACGAGAAGTTGTTGGTAGAGACCGAAAGAATTCGCGATTTCAATGACCTGTAGGATAGACTCCACGATCCTCTATGCACGCGGGAAAAATTACTTTTGCTCATTGGCTACTGACTCGCGACACATGTTAACTGGGACGCTCGTGATTCGATACTTCTTTTGTTGAAAGTTTTTCATTGGCCGAGTGTCATTCAGATAAACTGCGACCCAATCACTGATGCAGTAAAAAGGCAAACTTTTTTTTTTGGATTCTAGCCTATCGCGAAATGAATCCGCGAATTTTTCAGGTCTCTAGTTGTTGTTTTTTTTTTTTAATTTATTAGTTGATTATTAAAGAAAATTTTGTGTGTCTGGAGGTTTACGTTTTGAAAAAAAAAAATTAAGATTTTAGTTGAAATGACGGTTTATTTCTCGAGCTGTCTGTCGGGACGCAGTCGTGTCCCACCTGCGAAAGACGCCTCTATCCACCGATGCTCGCGCCATTTGCATATCGCGACACGACTCTCTCTCTCTGTCTCGCGGATTTGCATGCTAATCGCACAAACCGCTTTCGCGTTGTTTCCATTTGAATTTCACGGAGGGTTATTACGCCCTCGAAATTACGAAAATGCGCTTTTTTCTCTCTCTCTTTCTTTCTCTCTCTCGAAAAGAGCCGTTCTGCTTTTGGGGCTAACGCACGAATCTTTATGTAAACTACATGTTTATATAACGTTTTCATCTAAAGGGTGACCTCTACCGGCCACGTCGTTTAAACGACACCATAGCACCGCCAGTTACTAGCTTGTTTGATTTTTGGAAGTGATTTTTAAAGCTTTTTTATGAATAAGACATGAGCATGGGTCAAATATTCCTATATAAAATAGAGATTCATTAAATTAAAAAAAAATTACCGCACTGAATCGTCCATACAGAACCCTATATTGAAACATATTCAAATAATCAGTTAAATATAATAAACACTTTAAATAAATAAACCTTTATCGCACTATTCTTGTGTGCATGTTTGTGAATTATATCTCGGTATCATAAAAAAACAGCAAATTTTGCCAGGACTATACCTCGAAAGCACGCTTTCATTTCGAATGCGTCGCTTAAAAAAACTGACGCGTGCAGGTAAATTCAAGGTAGCTTGTTCGCACAGTCGTGTTACGTCGGAACATCACTCGAATGACGCTGTGGACTATGGGGAGGGGGAGTTACCTGTATGGAGGAATAAAAAATCGAGGCCTACTCCCCCGGCGTATCGATGTATCGAATGTCGACACGGGGCCGGCGTGTTGAGAACAAATGATCTCTGGCTGACGCCCACCGGTCGAGCCTTCACCTGGTCATCAGTCGCCGAGAGAGAGAGAGAGAGAGAGAGAGAGAGAGAGAGAGAAAAAAAATGGAAGGAGAGGTAACGGATTGGCTCAGAGACCTTTTGTACGAACTGTTATCCAATTGCAGAAGCAGAAAGAAGTTGTGTGTTTGAATTATATCTTATTGCAAAAATAAAACGCTAATTTTTTTTCTGTCTCTATTCATTAGTCTCACTTTTGATGACATTATCAATTTTTTTAAAAATAAGAATGGTGTAACACAGTACACTCGATAGAGGTTAAATAAATTATTTGGCAATTCAAACCTCGACATGTAAGCCTATAAGAGAGAAAGAGAGAAATAAGATAATGTTCTAAAAATCTTTTTGGCTCATTTATTTTTCAAATTTTTATGGATCCTAACCATTTTGTATTGACTAGAAATGTGATTAAAATCATAGGCTGAAACCCCGTTGTGTCACCCACTGCCCAAACACTCCCTTACTAGACGCCAGCAAGTCTGCGTGGCTTTCAGGCGCAGGCGGGTTCCTACCGCCGTGACCCGCCTATCCCTGCAGCACGGCGGGGTTCAACCCGAGCCGCACGGCGCCACGTGGAGCCCGCGCCCCGCCCAGTTCTCTGCACCGTCCGCAACCTTTTAGCGCTTCGCAACAATGTGTTCACATTAAAATTCGGCCTTGAAATTATTTTACTCCCGTTTCCCTCCCAAAGAAGTTTCGCTTCAAAAAAGAAATTTATTTTTTCCTCCTCATCCGGGAACAAGTGAAGCACGAGGGAGGGAGAAAAATTTGTAGGAAAAATAAGGGTAAGGGAGGGGTGTGTGAGGGTGGTAAGGCTTGTGAAGGAGGGTAGGATGAGGGGGGGGGGGAAGCCTGAAAGGGCAGAAGAGCCGAAGAGCTCTGGGGAAGGCCAGGACGTCGTCAAATATTCATGGCCCGGTCTTAGGAGCTGTGGGGGGTCCATGCGGGGATGCGGAGGGGGGGGGGGGGGAAATGGGGCCGCAATCTAGAGGCCATTTCCAGAAACACGCTCCTCTTTAAGCCCCGTCGGCCGCGGGGGTCCCAGAAGCGCCGCTCGGCGGCAACTGCGCTCGCCGCGGCGTCCAGGGCATCAGGTGGGCGAGGACTACCGCACTTAGGCCCGCCAGGAGGAACATGTGGCACGGGAGTGCTTGTTGTGAAGGGAGGAAGGGGGGGGGGGAAGCGGACTCAATTTATTCTAGAGCTCGGCGCAAGCAGCACGCCAGAGGAACGACAACCGCTCAAGGCGGTGCCTCCCATTTCAGGTCACGATTTTATATTTATATTAATCACCGAACAACTTTTAGACTTTTTCAAATTGTTTAACTTTCACGAAATGCAAAAAAAAAAAAAAAAAATGTTTGTCTGTAAAGTCGGTTTACGGACGATAGTTTTTACGTGACGTCATGATAAAACATTGATGAAATGATACTTGAGTTAAAGTAATAAATTTAAAAGCTACTTTTGAAAAGCCCGCCTTAACCTTTTTTTAATATAATAGTAGATTCACAGGCCAATCGAGTGGAAGAGAGATAGATGCGGCGCAAGCGTACAATGAGCGTAACGGGACACTGTGCATAACGGGACACTTTTTTCGTGCGTGCAGCCGGCGATCATCGATTTATTAGACGTTGTCACGTCAAAAAAATATATACAGCGCATACTTTTTGCATAATTAGCTGCCAAAGTTACATTTTTTTAACTTTTTATTTTGGGTTGTACAAATAAGGAGAAATTAATTTATTGCAGAACTGAAACTTTTCAGGTTTAACTGCAATGCCACTGGCTACTTCATGATATGGTTCGGCATTTCTATCACAAACAATCATTACATGTTTCTTGGCTGTCAAAATCGTAATAAACTTGAGAATTTTGAAATGCCAGGTAAAATTAATTAATATTTTCTGAAAGAAATTCAAACCATTTCTTTCTTCATAGAGTCTCTGGGAATGACGTTTCTTAGAGTCGCATACATTCTTAATATCCAACTCTACAGGAGGAAAAAAATGTTTTTGCAAAATATTAATTCTATATAACTGCAAATGTAAAAACTTTCGCTCCAGATTCGTATTTACATTGTCGTTTTCTTCCTCTGGGACGATGGCTTTTGTTAAAAGATTTATTTATAAAAAAATTATATATAAGTATGCATATAGTTCTGACACAATTGGCAGCGCCAATTCATTTCCTCGAAGCACGAATTCAGAAACAAACATTAAGTGCGTGGCCTATCCAATTAACCGAAACTAATTAACGTCCAGTTTCTTTCGCAGCTTAATTAGAGCTGCATGAAATATTTGCTCAAAAAAGGTTCGTTAGCGAAAAAGTAAAAAAAAAAAATAATATTAAAAAAAATGGCCTGTGCATTGGGAAAAAATAATAAAATTAGCCAGTCCATGATAAAACGTGCAGGCTCCGTTGTTAATTGGCCTGCAGAGATGCGTGCATATGAGTTCGAATGAAGTTACGAAACTAATGCGAACAGTGAATAAAATATCACTAACCTGAGACTATATATAGGTATATATATTATGTGTATATAGTTTTGCATCCAAGGATACGGGTATCGTAAAAAGCTGTTTGTTTATAGGACCGGTAGCATTTAATACCTACTCTAGCGGAAAGGTCAACTTTAAATCACTTAGGCGCAATTTCCATTTACGTTCATCGTTTGTTCGGGACATCTGTGATTCTATCAGAAGTAAACTGCTAAATATTTTCGTCTTAAATTTCCGAAGATGCTGGTAACAAATCGTCGAGGAACTTTTGTAAATTTACGGGTACCGAATTTACTTACTTTGAAAATGAACTTAAAATAATCATATTTAAGTATTGACAACTTACACACATGTTAAGTGTAAATAAATAAAAAAATTATTTCCATTGTCTAAAATTACGCTATTTTAGTCGCTGGAACTGAGAGGTTTTTTTTCTTAACGTTCGTGTTTGAACATTAGAGTGCACTGCATATAATTTTATTTAAATTTACCCTCTCATTTAGCTCTCGTAACTAAACTTTTTACTGACTACAAAATGTCTACGCCTTTTCGTTACCAGAAACTTCTTTTTTTTTTTTTTTACTAACTTTAAAATATAACTGTTTCAGTGTGTTCCTAAAACGACAAAAATTCCTCATGGGCACATTCCTGAGAACTGGAAAAATTCTTGGTTTCGATGACCTTCAGGATAGACTACACAGTCCTCTATATTCTCGGCAAATAACGCAGGTTAATTGGATGCTGACTTGTGAGCCGTCTCATGTGGTTGGACAGCGATTCGAGACTTCTTTAGCTGAGGCTTTCTGATTGGCCCTGAGTCGTCCAGATGAACAGTGAGCCAACAGCAAAAGCAACTTAAATGTATTATGTATTTGAATTTTAGCCTATCCCGAAATGAATTCGCTAATTTTCTCGGTCTCTACGCATAACTATGCGAGAACTGATTAAAGCGATAGATCGACTGTTATTTGAAGCAACGGACTCAGTAACAACGATGCGCCATGCTGTTTTTTAGAGCAAGAAATTTCAGAAATACCAAGAGGACTTTATTTAATATTTTTATGCGTTCACTTGAAAAACACAAAAGTGTTGTAATAATACTGACCACGTGTTCAAAAAAAATTGGCGAGCTATTCCGGAAAGATATAGTGAATAAATTTTAACGTTCTTGCAAAAGTTCAAAGAAGCAATTCTTTATGAAAATTTATGCCAGAAACTTCTAATAACAAACTTAATTAAAGAGATTTGAGTGAAAGTTTAAAACATCGTCTAGTTTCTCGGGTGGTACCGAACTGCTTGTTCGATATTAACTTCGATCGATTATTGGCGGAATTTCTTTAAGAGACGGATTGCGAGTCTAAGTTGAATGAACTTAGGAAGAATAAGGGCGCGGTAACACGGGACCCTGAAACACGTTCAACTTTTGCGCGCGTTTACACACAGTCTGAACATGTTTCGTCCGAGGCCATTTCTCATCCAGCCTTAAACAGGTTGGCAAAGTAGTTCAGAACGACATCTCCTCTAATAAGACTCTGATTGGCCGTTGAGTGTTGACACTACAACCATAGTCCTGGATAATATTCTTGGCACGAATTCTTGTAATAGTTTCCCGACTATAACAAAAAAAATTTAAAGGTAAGTAATTTATTGTTTTAAAATTGATGCTGGTAGTAATTCTCTAACAGAGGTACACAGGATCCACAGCACATTTATTCGATGAGAGTACACAATCGGTTTTGGAGATGAACACACTTGATAACAATTGCCGTGTAAGCGTACACTTTCGCATTTGTAAACTTGTTTACTTAATCCTGTTCAACTGAAGTAGTTCGGCAGTCCGTATCACTGCGTCCTTAATGTCGAGAATCCTTCATTATTGTTCATATGCGGTTGTTAATAATCAAAATAATAATTACCACTACCCACCTTCAATGTGTGGTATTCATATTTTAAAAAAATCTACTAAAGCCAATGGAATGAAATAAAATAATATATTTCGGAGGTATAAGGCATGCAGCATAAACTTTAAAATTTTAGATATAATTTTATTGTTTTTTTCTCTGCTTCTCTTTTTAGTTATTGAGCTATTTGTTATTGACATATTGGCATTTAAGACTCAACAATAGTTTTCGTTTTAACTTGATGACTTTCATTTAAGGATTATTTTTGTGTAGTATTATGTTATAAGAAAATTTTGCTTCAACTCTTCCTAAGTTAATTTAATATCGATTCTTCAATTTTTTTATTTTTTTACCACTTTAAAATGGTACAAAGCATTATGAACTCTTTCTAACAATTTTTAATGTTTTATGTCATAAGAAAATATTGCATCGACTCTTCCTAAATTAATTTAATACTGATTATTTTTAATTTTTATTTTATACCACTTGGAAATGGTAAAAAATCACTCTAACAAAATATGGATATAATATCTTATGCCTCCAAAGTACAGAAATATTAACATTATTTTATTTTTTTGATTTGATACAAGTTTCAAAACTTTAAACTAAACGTTTCCTGCACTTAAATTTCTAGAGCTATTATTTCAAATTGTGTGGTTGAGGTAGAAAATTGGATTTCACTTCATCGATACAAAACACTCATGCCTTGGAGCACGTTTGTATCATTGTGTGGAAGTATTGTTTCTGAAATATCTCCACTAGATAGCAGCATTTGGTAACAGAAGGAGTAGAAAGAGGAAATGCGGACGACAAATCTATTACCTTTATTGCTGAAGTTATTTCTGAGTTCCGTACTGCTACATATTTACCACCACTTTTCAACTCTTCTTGTTGCCTCTCTCTCTCTTTCTCGCCGTATTGTTGTCTCCATTATTCACCTCTAATTGCTCTCTTCGTGTCAACGGCTTCATATACCCTCTCTTTGGCGATGAACCTAAACACGCTTTGTACTTTCTTTTATCTTTAGTCTGCAAACCAAATCTCTTTAATAATTCTTTTCAGTGTACATCATAGCCTTGGTAGTTTATTCTCCATATCTGTTTCTCGTATATTGGTCCCGAGTCAGGTTCTTAGTTTGATCAGGAATTTCTCAAGTTCGGAAAAAAAAATTATGTCTCTACAATTTTAACACTTCGTAAGTGAATGTCCAAACCACTACGGAATAATTATGCAAGTACTCATACATCAATGCGTTATAATTATAACAAAATATTTTTCAGAACAACTGTTTGTTAAAACGTTTTTTCCGTGGTAGGCAGGATTTATTTCAGGCGCAACTATCATGGCCATCCAGTGCGGAAGCAAATACATCCTGAAAGGCCTTTCTAAATATACCAATCACAGGGGAACAGTCGCAGGTATACCTTATTGTAGTCTAATGAGCGATCATATTTTTTTTTAAGCGAAAAATATATGCCACTACTGATTATATCATCAATAGAGACCTGAAAAATTCGCGGATTCATTTCGTAATAGGCTAGAATCAAAATACGTTTGCCTTTTTACTGCGTCAGTGATTGGGCCACAGTTTATCTGAATGACACTCGGCCAATGATAAACTTTCAACAAAATAAGTATCGAATCACTAGCGTCCCAGTTAACAGGCGACACGAGTCAGTAGCCAATGAGCAAAAGTAATTTTCCCGCGTGCATAGAGGATCATGGAGTCTATCCTACAGGTCATTGAAATCGCGAATATTTCCGATCTCTAATCACCAACAATTCTTGGATTCACCGGTAGAGTGCCGTAAGTGCGTAGTTAGCAGAGTATAAATTTGTGATCATGAGTGCAAATTTTTTTTATAATATTTTGTAGTGGCAGCATTTATTTTCGTACCTAAACTACCTTTCAATGTTTTTGTTTTGTCTTTTGGTTTATCGATGAATATTTGATGAACTGCTTGTATTTCACGAGAGAAACTATTGACACAGCCACGCGCTCCCACGAACCGTTCTGGACGGTAAAGGAGGTCGAATTCTCACGGGTGGTTCGGTCCCCTACCCCCTCCGACCAGCTCGCGAGCAACATCTCCGGAACTTCATTAAGTCCCGGGCAGGGCTAGGAAGGAATGGCGCATGACTAATTCAGGGCCGGCTGATGACGTGGGCTCCTCTCCGGAGACGAGGTCGCCGAGTGTGCGTGAGTGCCCACCCGGCACTCGGCTGAACTCTGTCGACCACAGTGGCCAAGTGGCCGAGTGGCCGAGTGGCCGAGTGTTCAAGTGTTCAAGTGTTCGAGTGTCCGAGTGTCCGAGTTGTCGAGTGTCCGAGAGGTCGAGTGTCCGAGAGGTCGAGTTGTCGAGTGTCCGAGTAGCCGAGTGGCCGAGTGTTTGAGTGGTCGAGTGTAAGATTATCCGAGTGGTCGAGTTGTCGAGTATCCGAGTGGCCGAGTGTCCGAGTGGTCTAGTGGTCGAGTGGTTGAGTGGTCGAGTGGTCGAGTGGTAGAGTGGTCGAGTGGCCGAGTGGCCGAGTGGCCGAGTGGCCGAGTGGTAGAGTATCAGAGTAATCCGAGTGGTTGAGTGTCCGAGTGGTCGAGTATCAGAGTGGTCGAGTAGCCGAGTGGTCGAGTAGCCGAGTGGCCGAGTGGCCGAGTGGTCGAGTGGTCGAGTGGTGGAGTGCGCGTGTCTAAGCCTTAATTTGCAGTGCGCGTTGTAATGGCAATTTACTCTCTCTTTCCAATCCACGATTTCTGCCATCCTGTTTATGGTATTCTCTGTCGCCACATACACGCCATAGAGCACAAAAGTCTCATAGAAAAATTTATTATTTAATGGACTGCGTTTTTTAAAAAAAAATTATTTCAAACTTTATTTTTTGTAATGGAAAAATTGGAAATGCATTTTATTGTGGAATTTCATCAAGATCATTTTATAATATTAAGTTTTGACTTACAAGAAAATTTAACATACAGACGTCATCCTGGTTTATAACCGTTTTTATTAACAAATCGTTATTTTATCATGTAACATTTAAAGTGTTGGGTAGGTTTGAGGATAGTACATATCTGATGTCATTTGCAACATAAGATCACCTGAATTTGCTTGTTACCAAAGTTAGATGTTACATATCTCTGGCGAGTATGGAAAGTCTCTTTCACATTTTTTCTTAAACTTACATTGTGTGTTAGTTGACATGATACACAATATTTTTGTACTGTTTTACGGGTATTAAAAACCGCTTTGCTAATTACGATGAACGTAAGCCGAAATGGCCTTAATCTATCCGGAATAAACAACAACAAAATATGTCCATTCTAAGATACGTCCTTTATATACATCATGAAATTGCGTGAGCCATTACTAGAGACCGGAAAAATTCGCGGGTTCATTGACCTTCAGGATAGACTCTAATATCTTCTGCACACTCGGGCAAATGCCAACTGTTCATTGGCTGCTGACTTGTGAGTCGTCTCGACCGAGTGTCTGTGATTCGACACTTCTATGAGTGAGGGTCTCTAATTGGCCCTCAGTCCTCCAGATTAACAGTGAACCAATGGCAGAAGCAGCACTCAGGTAAAATTATTTGAATTTTAGCATAACACGAAATGAATCCACGAATTTTTCAGGTCTCTAGCCATTACTTTCAAGTTATGTGAAATAAATATAAAAAGTAATCCAATTTTAATTAAATGAAAAATTTCTGCCGCCTCAGAGTAGGTTAAAAAAAATTTTCTGACGCTGTTATTCGCAACGTTAGGTATCGAAGTTTCAAACGCCCGAAAGGAGAGAGAAAAAAAAACATTCGCGCTTGGTCACGCAGGATTTCCATGCTTCCACGGCATAAAAAGGTTACAACAACACAGCAGCGGTCTGAGGGGCACGAAACGCCTTGTCAAATAAACAATCCCGTTTCCGCAGTCATCGCCCGGAGCTTGTGTATTCTCCACGCAGGCGGGACACGCAAATCCACTCAGTCGCAATGGCGGCTTCAGGATGACTTTTCGGGAGGGGCTATCACTAGAGACCCGGAAATTTCGCGGATTCATTTAGTCGCAAGCTAGAATGCAAACCTCCACACGGTCGCACTGTGTTCATGATTGGCACGCAGTTTTTTGGACACGCCACTCTACGACCGTGAGCCAATGATGCCCAGCTAGGAGAGAAGTAAGCGAATCAGGTAGTGCCAAATAACAAGGATAAAAATGTTCTCGCTAAGAAATCAACCAATGGGAAAGTAAACATGGGTCGAGCACACGTATAACTTTGAATTCTATCCTGAGGCCAGAGGAATCCGCGAAATTTCCGGGTCTCTAGCTACCGCACAAAGAAAGGTCGTAGTTGCAAAAAATGTAAGTGGTCAGACATTGGCCTTGGAATATTATTTACAAATTACAGGTTTCAAATACAGAACCTGAAGAGCTCCATGCACATTTTTTCACAACCAAGAACGACCATTATAAGTTAGCTCCCATTTCTGCCAGCACCCAAATCTAACATTACTACCACATAAATAATGATTTAATGCAGTTTTTTTTTTGGATAAACGCCATTATAGTTTTGCTGTTTGTAACGGAAAAAATTCCAAAAATATATAAATATTTTAAGATTAAAAAAATAAACTCACAAAAAAACAACACAATCAGCTGATGTCGGACAGACGGAACAGACGATGAAATTAAACAAGTGATATGGGCAACACAACGACGACAGCACGGACAAAAATATGTTCAACCTCTCAATATCAAAGAAATTATTGTGCTGACTGAGTTATATATATATATATATATATTATCGCTGTAAACTGTTACGGCGTAACGTTTTAACATTCCTTTGAACATCACTGTTTTCGAAGTGATTTTTAGAGAAATAAAAAATAAAAAAGAGTTGCGTAGAATTTTATTGCGTTTACCTCCGTTGGAGCAATGAGGGAATTGTTTATACGCTCCGCTGAGAGGAGGGAGGGAGGGAGGGTGGGAGGGAGGGAGGGAGGGAGGGAGGGAGGTGATCCTAACGAGACGAGGGCTTTAAAGCACAATCCGCCCGCGCGCTCCGCCAGTTAGCGCAGAGCCAATATCGAGCAGGAGGACGTACCTACCCCCCCACCCCCCGGCGGGGCCCATGTGGATGGGTAGTTATGTGACGCAGCTCCCGGGACCCCGGGGCGCGCAGTGCTGCCAAATACTAAACACGAGATGTGTGTTCGCTGAACGTCGTAACAGAAATCCCGATGAACTGCCGCTGAAACGCAATACTACGACCGCGAAAATTGAGTAGCTAATTACAAAAAAAAAGCCAATAAGTTATTCTAATGTACTGGGTTAATATAAAAAAAAATACAACTTATATTTGAAATAGATAAATATACAGTAACACAACTGCAATGATAAAAAAATGAATCTTTAACCTGTTATAAAAATATATATTTTTTTTTGTGCGTTATAGATTAATGAAAATTTTAGTTTATAAAACTGTAGGCGTGGTCTTGTTATTATGGAGTAATTATTTACGCTTACCCTTGAAACGTCTTAAGAAACAGTTAAATTTTTACGTTAGTTTTTTTTTAACATTATTAAGTTATGACAAGCTGCTATGTGAAATCGCTTAATCGCTTCCAGAAAAAAACAATATTTAAATTTACCTGGCCCTTTTAAAATCATCAGAATATTTATTATTTTAAACTGTTAAATTTTAAATATTAATTTCCGAAAACAATTTTCAACCATATCACGCAGTAGCCATCAGCGTTGCCTTTTAACCCAAACGTTTTCAGTCATTTATTCCTTTTGGATCTACTCATCCAGACTGCACAAAAATGTCAAAAATTATACTTTGCCGGCTAACTATGCAAAAAAAAATTATTCCCTATATATATATATATATATATATATATATATATATATATATATATATATAGTTTTGTACAAGTTCGACCACTCAAAATATCTACAAGTTTAACCGCGTTAAACGTAAATATGAAACAGTGACCTGTAAACGGGACATTCGACCTTAAGGAGGAGTCTCCGTTTAAAATTTCGTATACGTATTTGCTTAGTCAGACAACACCGCGACACAGTGTGCCACAAACTATTGTCATCATAGCTATTGTTAGAGACCTGAAAAATTCGCGGATTCATTTCGTGATAGGCTAGAATCCAAAAAAATGTTTGCCCTTTTACTTCCTCAGTGATTGGGCCGCAATTTATCTGAATGACACTCGGCCAATGAAAAACTTTCAACAAAAGAAATGTATCGAATCACGAGCGTCCCTTGTTAACAGGTGTCGCGAGTCAGTAAGCCAATGAGCAGATGTATGTAATTTCCCCGCGTGCATATAGGATCGTGGAGTCTATCCTACAGGTCATTGAAATCGCGAATTTTTCCGGTCTTCTGGCCATTGTGGGCCTCGTGGTCCGCGCGCCAGAGCCGGGCATCGAACCAAGGACCTGCGAAGAGCTGCAGACCGCGGAGTGCAGCCCACTGCCTCTTGTTGTTGTGAGATAGAGTTCACGTGTGCGGATGTCTGTGGAAAGGACGATGCGCGTATCTGATGTAGTTCCCGACTGGGCGCTAGATCGCGTGAGCGGCGGGAGTAACGCGGGTGGTCCCTTGTTTGCGTTACGAGCGCCCGGTTGGCCGGCGCCGGAGGGGAAAAGGGGGCGTGGCCTGAACGGCCGTTGCCGAGTCCCGGGGCGCGAAAAGCTGTCTCGGAAGGTGTATTGTGGGGGGGGGGAGGGGGGAGGGGGGAATGAATGAAACACCGCCTCGCTTGTTGGGAGCTACGAGGGGAAACCGGACAGCAACTCTCAGCTGGGCGCGGGAAAAGCGAGACTTCGTTAAGTGCCGCCAGTCACACCACGTGCCGGCTGCCTCCTCGCCTTCAGACAAACACACGGGTCGTTACCACAACGCCGAAATACCACAACGCCGAAATACCACAACGCCGAAATACCACAACGCCGAACGTACAATAACGCCGAAATACCACATCGCCGAACGTACAATAACGCCGAATGCCAAATTGACCGCAATGCCGACAGCTAGAAAACTGCTGTGTACCACAACGCCGAAATACAGTTACGCCGAAAAATGTACCACAACCTAACCTAACCTGGGCTAGCCTAACCTAGCCTAACCTAACCTTACCTTTAGTTCCCTAACCTAACCTTTGTGGCAGTCCTGCAATGACATTTTTCGGCGTTATGGTTTTCGGCGTTATGGTTTTCGGCGTTATTGTACGTTCGGTGTTGTGGTATTTCGGCGTTGTGGTGCGTCCCCAAAAAAAAAACACACACACACACTCGGAACAAACCCCGCGAGAACAATCAATTGCAGACCTTATACACCTGGTAGCTAACATCATGTAAACTATAAGTTACTAGGCCAAAGATAATATTTCACACATAACATGCGATCTAAAATACTTATCCCAGGATTAGTTTGGGCGTAATCACACGAAATAGACATCAAACATTGTCATATTCAATATTTATATTTAAAAAAAATAATCGCCATCATTTATAGTCTGTCTTAATGTCTTTCGATTTTCTTTCATTATTAACACTAGTCACATATTTTGAAAATTTAGAAAAAAAATTTGGGGCTTTCGTAGTTAATGCATTTATTCTTAAGTATTTAACAGTGAAGTTACATAAACTATTGAGTTGACTTGTTAACCGTTGGGAGGAGTTTAACTAGATTTGAAGTATTTTAATGACGTTACGTATCCTAAAATCAGGTGCAAAGGTGGATTTTATTACTTCTTCAAGTCATTTTTGCTTTTATTGGAGCCGTTTCATTTCATAATTTAAATTTCGCCCTGCACATATAATGATTATATAGTCAACGTAGCTGCCCTCATAGCAAATTCCAGCGGCGAGTGAGGAAAATAGTGGGATTCCGCGCAAACTATTTTGTTAAAAACCACTTATTCGTGTTATATATCACGCTCAGCAATATTTTAAAAAAATGGGGTGTGGCTGTGTCATGGACACGGCCGTGTGTTGTACGCGAATACGTGTACGTGACAGTTAATATTTTTTTCTACACAAAATATAAAATATGCTATTTTATGTATGTTATAATCATGTTTGAACACTAAGAAGTCCTTAGGGTTTCCATGTTTTGTATATGATAATTTTTTTATTTTAGCACCATAAATATTCACTGTAACCATTTTACACTAATGTTTTATCCATGCAATAGATAGATTTAGACAAGAGCTGACGATTTAAACCTAAGCGAACGTCATAGCTTCTCAAAAGTTATACTAAATGGAAATCTCGAAACGCAGCCAAAATTAAATCAATTTGGCGGCCCATCCCCCCTCCACCGCGCGCGATGCGTCACAGTCATCACATAGCGTAACGAATTCTTTGATCCTTTAGCTATCCAGTGGTGTGATTAAATTTCGGATGTAGATGATAGATGTGTGGCTGCAACACTAAACTGTATACCCAGATTTTTGTTATCATTCTTTTTTTTTAATTGCCTCCCACTGTGGAAGCAATTTTTGAAGACGTATTCACGTAAAAAAAAATTGGTTGTCTGTAAAGTCAGTTTACGGACGATAGTTTAACGTGTCAACGTCATAACAAAACGTTGATGAAATGATTTCATACTTTTATTAATAAAATTGAATCATTTTTATTGAATTATCACTATTTTGTATGGATACAAAGAAGGAGTGAAATGAAATCTACAATTTAATTGATAAATTTACTTTTATTTTTCTCATCAAAACTTGTATACATGTTTGCTATTTAACTTATTCTAATCTGTGTTATTCTGTTAAGGATAGGACGGTGATAGGAAAAGTAGGAAACGAATGGGAGTGTTTCAAGTTTAATGTGCCTCGAAAAAAGTCGAATCGACGGTTGTTCCAATCGAGTGGAAGAGAGATGGATGCGGCGCAAGCGTACAATGAGCGTAACGGGACACCGAGTAACGGGACAATGTGCGTAACGGGACACTTTTTCGTGCGTGCAGCCGGCGTTCATCGATTTATTAGACGTTGTCACGTAAACAAAAAAAAAACTCTGCGTTGAGTTCAAGTTCTCAGAGTTTCGTGTTGTAACGAGAACACGCGAATTACGTCGCTTGTTAAAATATGTTGGACTTTACACATCCCTGGCGAGCGCGGCTGGTCACGTCCCAAGAGCTGACAGGCAACACGTGAAGAAGTAGGAGTGGGGGGGAGGCGGAAGGAAGTCTTGACGTGTGTGTGACAGTCGGCTGTGTCCTCACGCGACGCACGCATGCGCAGACGTCCAACCGGGTGTTTTCCGCCGCAGCTGCGCGCGCACAGGGATACCAACTTGGGGGTTTTTCCCCCAAAAAATTAGAGGGAGACAAGATGTAAAGGTTTTTTTTTGTGGTACATTTATTTACATGTATTCTTTAGGGAATTTTTTTAGCGGGTTATGTTATTTAAGAAAATTTTTGAGGGGCGTGAAATTAAAGTGTAGGCCAATATATTGATAACAAAATGAAAAATAAAAAAAGAACAGAAACACGAGTGGCTCTGGTGGCTGAATTTTGCACTACGACCAACAACCACTTGCTGGTCAAGAGAATTCCGTTTTTTTTTTCTTTTACCGTTCAATTTTTTCCACGTTTATAAGTTGTCTGGTTGAGGTCGTGTACTTTAGTTTGTCATGCACTCGCGACTTTTATTAGATTGCAAAGTAAGTCGTTTATGTTTTTTTCCTGTGGTGCCCAGGAATAAAGAAAAAAATCAAGAATAATAATTAATTATTCGCCTTCAAATCTTTTCCAGAATGCAAAAAAAAATATGAGCATAAATATACGAAATGTTGGGAGACCGATCCAGAACTTCAATGTTAGTAAATATGTATTCTTTAAACCGACATTAATTTCGTAAATATATAAAATTAACTTAAAACTTACTTTAAGTAAAATAGATGTTTTAGGCCCACCTAGTTTAAAATAATCATACCGCTGTACTGAGCTACGTATTTCATAATGGTATAGCAATACGATGTACAGATAAAAAATGTATTCATATAAATTTTCAACATCCAGTAATCTGTAATTTAAAAAAAATGTTTGAAAGAACTTTCCTACTGACAAGTTTCGAACCACTACTCTTTAAGCTTATTAACATCAATCGTATAATTGTTACATGAGCACGGGAGTAAAAGAAGCAACAACCAACACACGTAGGCGTGAAATCAACAATAATGACATCGGCAGCGAGACTCTGCAGTAGTGATGTGTCGTGTGAATAATCACGCGTTGTTTTTGACGTGACAACGTCTAATAAATCGATGAACGCCAGCTGCACGCACGAAAGTGTCCCGTTACGCACATAGTTCCGTTACGCTGTCTCCCGTTACGCTCATTGTACGCTTGCGCCGCATCTATCTCTCTTCCACTTGATTGGCCTATGCGTCCAAGGAGAAGAAATACAGTGGCAGCACACAACTTACATCAACACCTGAACTGTTTCGTCGACTGTTTATAAAGTGAAGTGAAAAGTTAATGTGGTTTTCATTGCTTATTACAACAACAATTTCGGCAATAAAGGTTTAATTATTCATGCATTTTAAAAATCTGATTACTAGTATAATTTCAAGTATTTATTCTTTTATTATTAAAATGAAAATGATTGCGTATTTTATTCATCAATGTTTTTGTTATGACGTTGTCACGTTAAACTATCGTCCGTAAACCGACTTTACAGGCAACCAATTTTTTTTTTTACAGCTTACTCGTCAACGAGAGACGCGCGGAGAAGGCGGGAGAGAAATCAAGCGAGCTTTTTTTTAAAAAAAAAAGAAGCAAGCGCAGGTTTCCAAAATTGGTGCCGCAGTCGGGACTATATAACAGTTCACGGCCACCCCCCCCCACCCCCCCCTCCGGTTCATCATAATAGAGGACCGCGCCTCCGTTCGTTCCCCCGATAAACATTTCCCCCGGCCTCCGCGGACCACCCCGCGGAAATTGATTTAAATCCGAGGTACGAGGCACACTCGCTGCGTCGATGGCCCTCGTCCCAGGAGGCCATTAGTTCGGCTCCAGTTAATGACCGAAATATCGCGTAAAACACATGCGCCCGCTTTTGAGTTGTTCAGGTGGACGGGAGCATGTTGGCTGGGGCCCGCCATTTCTTTCCCCTTAGTAATAAATTTTTTAAAAAATCTTTCATGCAAAATCATTAAAAAAACTGCTGTTTATAGAACATTACACAAAAGTTCAAATTTACACCATAGTACATGTTCTGAATTTTTGCTATGGTATTCTGAATAACCAAACTATTAAAGACAACTAAAATTAATACAATAAAGGATATATATATATACTGTATATATATATATATATATACATACAGTACATGAATAATGCGATAAAAATTTTTAGTCGGGTAATTTGACTATACTTATCGTAAAAAAAATCATTTTAGTTCAAGAAGAATTTCAAAACAAAATGGCTTATCAATGACAAAAATACATTAAAGAAGAACTATTCCGCTAAACAATTACTACTTTTATATTGCAACTTCATTAAATATTCAACTTAAAAAATCTCGATTGAAAATTTTACGCTAAACAAATCGCCAAGGTGAACTGGAGTAAATAAATCGTATTAAAATCCCCACTCCAATCACTCAAGATTGTACAAAAAAAAGGAACTGGTAAGAAAAGAAAAATGGTTAACATATCTAAAGAAATTTTGGGCAATACGTTGGGAAAAAAACTTTAAAACAAGGTAAAATGAGTATTACAATTTAATTTGTTTTAAAATCGCTATTTAAATTCGTACAGGCTAAGACCAGCTACATCAAAACACAACATAACGTTAATTTAATTTTCGCTCGAACTGCGCTCTCGTGTACACTTCAGTCCACATGGAAAAATTTCCGAGAAAAGCGGGGCGATTAGGTATCCCGGCTCCGAGTTCGGTACACTACATAATTTCAACCTTAGCAAAGTGAATGTTTAATTCCACTTAAATATCGCGGGGGAAAAACCTTGCCAAGTTGGCAGCGCCGGGCACGCAGTGGTACGCTATTCGCGCTTCCTCGCACTTCGCAAAGGCTCGCAGAGATGCACCCCCCCCCCCCAGGGGACTGTACGCCTGGCGGAGAGGGGAGCGGTGAGGAGAAGTGGCGCAGAACCGACTCGCTCCCCCTACTAACGGCCGCCAGTGAGCGTTTGGATGGTAATGAGACGCTATCCTTGCGAGGGTGGCAGAGGAAACGCCTGCGGCACCACTAGCTAGCTAGCTAGCTCGATAGCGTCGTGACGCTAAACTGTGTATCGCCCATCCCGCGCAGGTCTAATCGCCCACCCTGCCGGCGCCCCTGGGGCATTTACACGGGAATGGACTAATCCGCAGGGACGGGACGGCAAGAAAAAAAAAAAGGAAATCTAGGGATTCTGCCCTGGGAAATCTCCGAGCATGCCACTAGGTGGTGCGGATTGTCTTGTATTCGTAACTGTAAGACGTCGTTACGCAAAGTAGACCTATAGTGCGTTCCCGTCTAACCTGAACGCATCTGAATACCAGATCATCGCTTCAGTTGAAAGATGAAACTTTTTTATTATGATTTTGAGAAAATTTTACTGTTAGCTGGAATGTAATAAACGTTAAATTTGCATACAATAACGCTTAAAGGTTTACACGGTCAGTAATTTGCTGTTTTGCAAATACTTTTATGTCATCTTAACCAATGATAAAAAAAAAGTGGTTTAAAAGAAATAAAAGTTTTTCACTTTAACCATCAGAACATGGTACATGTATAGTTTATTAGTGTTATTTTTAAATTATCCTATTATGAAAATTACTTGAGAAATGGGCGCCTGCCACCCCATGGTACTAAAGGACCAATTTTTATTAAGAAAATTTGCAGTTATTGGGAAACATCAGAATGTTACAACGTCCAACGTAGTTTCAAACAGCATTTTAAGTTACGTTACTCATAATCCTTTATTTAAGTAAATTTCGTTATTTATCACTGTGGCCACGGTAGCTGAGTTGTCAATACAAGTCGGAAACGTGGGAAGTTCCCGTGAGCTGACGGGTTTTCTCCGGGTGCTTCAGTTTCAGAATGATTGTAACTGGCTGTCCTGGTAGGGACGGACGCAGGCTGCTCGCCCCGGCTACAACATCAAAAAATATTTTTGCAAATTTTTGTTTAGCTGTGTGGTAAAGTGGGATGAGCCAAGAACCATTTCTCTCAGATGGAAAAGTGGCAACTTTGATCCCTCGTTTGTGAGAAAATGGCCTCGGCTGTTCTAAGAACGCCTACACAGCCAGAAACGTGTGCACTGGGTGCTTACGGAAACGACGTTTGTACATGCTCCGTGGTGATAGTAAGAGACAGTAAAATCATTAATACGTTCTCATTGACACTACAATTAAATGGCTAATTGCTTATCCGTTCCAACAAGCAATTAGTTCTATTTTTTTTGTAAAGACATATATTGTCAAGCCCTTTACATAGATGCAAAATAAACTAATGTCTGTAAAACATATGTATAGCGTTAAGACTCTGTGCACGAATGTGCTACTAAAAATAACTTTTTTTTTTGCTATTTGCCTTATTAATTACAGTATATCCGTTCTAGGTCAGAATGAATAGATATTTGTGCAAACAATTGAATTTCTATACACTGTTAAAAATTTTCACCTTAAAATAAGGAAGAACGTTGGTTACAAATTATCCAAGAATCTTCGTAAATTTACAATTTTCTTCGTAAATTTACGGGAACTACGTTTATTGACTTTGAACATGAATCCGTGAAAATAATCCATAATAAACTAGCACAACACTCAAAAACTTGTTAAGATTCCTGAAAAGACAACCTTTTTCTTCTAAGAGTGTGTTAGCGTTAAAAACAGAAATTAGGAAGTCGAAATAAGATATAGTTTCTACAATGATTCAATTAAATGAAATTACGAAGAACTGTTTGTTCATTTGAGGATAATTTTTCGTTAAGTCCGCAAATTTAGTGTAATTTTTAAGAATGTGGATTGTATTAAAAATTAATGATAAATAACATTTTTAAAAAATTGGTTGTCTGTAAAGTTGGTTTACAGACTATAGTTCTAACGTGACAACGTCATAACAAAACATTGATGAAATTATTGCATACTTTATGAATAAAATTGAATCATTTTTATTTTAATAATAAAAGAATAAATACTTGAAATTATACTAGTAATCAGATTTTTAAAATGCAAGAATAATTAACCTTTATTGCCGAAATTGTTGTTGCAATAAGCAATGAAAACCACATTAACTTTTCACTTCACTTTATAAACAGTCGAGTGGAAAACAGATAGATGCGGCGCAAGCGTACAATGAGCGTAACGGGACACAGCGTAACGGAACAATGTGCGTAACGGGACACAGCGTAACGGAACAATGTGCGTAACGGGACACTTTAATGCGTGCATCCAGCGTTCATCGATTTATTAGACGATGTCACGTCAAAAGTTTTTAAAACGGACTTAAAAAAATAATAAAATAATTTCTCGTAGCTCCGGAGAGATTTATAACCCCATACAGATTCCTAACCCCATCCAGACGGTCCTAAATATGTGTGATAGTTGATTTTTAACACCTATGAATTAACTTGTAAGTTGGGGCGCATGCGATCGCTTATAGCAAGGAGTGTAGAGAGTAGCTGCAGTTGAAAACAACTCACATTAACATGTCACATCATTTAAGTTGAATAAAATTGTTGGTGAAGAATTCATGCATCAATTGTCTGTTGCATGCGCCCAACATTTCTTGTTTTAAACCTTACAAGTTAATTCATAGCTGTTAAAAATCATCAATCACAAATTTTTAAGACAGTCTGTATGGAGTAAGGAATCTATATGCTGTCATAAATATTTACGGAGCTAAGTGTAATATTTTGATACTTTTTAGTCTTTTATAAAATTTCGTTTTTTTTTTCAAATATTTTTTTTAATTATTTAGTTTCTGCTTGTTTGTCTTTTGTGAGTGAATTTTTGCAATTTATTTAATGTGTAGTACTTACTAATTTTCTAATTTTATTCATAACCCCAGAAAAATTGTAATGAAAATTTTTGATTGCAAATTTTAAATACCTATAAAATAATTGTAAGATTTAAATCTAAAAATGAGGGTCACTTGCGATAGATAATTGTAGGGAGACAAGTCATGACGAACGCACCAAGTCTAAAATAAACTAGTCATCGTGAGCTTTGTAAAACAGATTAATCTTATAAAGAAGATGAACAGGAAGATGCCAGACCTTACCATTTGACCTTGTGGCGGTCACATTTCCTAGCACTGTATGCGTGATACAGGAATCGCCTGCGGGGGCTGCGTTATGCAACCCGCAGCTCTGCACTGTTCTGCTCGTAGCCGAATTCCACGAATCCTGGGGCTTTGCCAAACAAAACCAAACAAAGAGGCAAAGAGCAAACAGACAAACTGAAAATAAAGGGAGTTAATATTGCATTGTCATTATGTCCTAAGCTATGTTCAGAGTTTCAGTACTTTAGCTCACCGGGAAGTAAGTTTAAAATCGATTGTAAAATTTTTACCGAACAGACAAACAGGCAAGAAGCGAATAAATAAAAAAACGTTTTAAAAATGGAGTTCTTTGTTTATATCTTACTAGCTACAGTACCTGGCGTTGCCCGGGCTGAACGAAGGGTGATTTATATTGCCCGCGAGTTAAAGCCAAATGGATGTCGCTATATGACAGTGTGGGGGACATATAGAAATGGAACACAATTACTGTTTGTATATGACTTATGATTTTCTGTTTACCCACGGCGATCGGTTGAACGGTTTAGAAGTTGATGCGCTGCAGCGCCATCTAGCGGCGAGTTACAAAAAATGGATAGCATAATAATCTTCTCCGTTAAAAACACTTGATGTTCACCTTCATGGAGATCGGTCGAACGGTGTCGGAGTTTATCAGTCATATACACAATTATATATATATAATTTATATATATATATATATATATATATATATATATATATGAATGGACATCCTTTGATACACAGAAGAAAAAAACTTTCTATACTTTCACGAAAGATTCCTTTGAAAACCAGTTAGCAAGAAATAGTATACAATACGAGAAATATATTTTAAATTTGAACCTTTGTATATAGTTTGTCTTTACACATGTGAAGAACGTTTTTTTCGGTATAGTACTCAGTATTTCTTACAAAAATTGTGGAATTATTTTATATTTTAATTTATGTTTCATTAAAAATTATATTTTACTAGACCACGGTTAATATAATTGTTGTATATTCAATAATTATTCTTCGTAATTTAGTTTTTTTTATACATTTTATTCGCGCAATTAATACTGTAAATATATACAGGAAACGGTTTACAAATATCTTTAACTATTGGTGGTACCGGGAACAAAAAAAAAGGCATAAATTTCCGGGAAAGAACCCGAACCAAGTATTACTGCGAACACCAAATTTTTTAGTGATGAGATGTTTTAAAGTAAATGTACAAAATTGACAAAAATCTGTAATTTTACGTGAATATTTCCGTCCTGTTGGTAGGGTGGACGGAAAGTTACTCTTCCGGTTTGCTATCCGTCTTTGCCTCGTGGCCGACTGCGTGTGAATCGCGTGGGTAACGCACTTCCGCTTCAGCCGCGTGAGGAATTTTCGTATCGGCGGAATTATCTTCGTGTTTGCTTTCCTGGCCGGCTGAACACGAGTCCACGTGTGCTGGCAAGATGCTATCTGGTCGTTGCAAGTCTACTTGGAGGAAACAAGACAAGTTGTGATGTCGGCTTCTGCATTCGGCGGAGGACGGTCTAAAAGGAAAAAAAAGGGTGACGGGCAGATAAAGATCAAACTACGTGTTCCAGAGTTCTCGAATCTTTGATCTTTTTTCCCCTTTATATTTTTTTCGAAACCCAGCACGCACTTTTGCTTTAAATTACACAAGTAGTATTTGTTATCTCACCTCTTGAGTCCTTACGTTGTTTTCTAAAAATTGTGTGAAAAGTTGTTTTTATTGAAAAATATGTTTTATACACATTTTGTTTTAATTGAATAATGTATTCTTCTTAAAGAATTGTTCATACAGTAAACCATTCAACATTTTCGACTCATTTCCCTGACACGCTTTACTTATTATTTATTAATTTCACGCAGTTTTATTTTACGATAATAATTAACTACAAGAAACTGCGTACCACGTCAGTGAATCCATACCATTCATCAACAGCAACCGAGATTTGAAAAGAATGGGTTATATAGTTTTATTTCCATTTGTTTTTGCAGTAAAGTTTACCATTGTAATTTGCACTTGATTTAAGCGTCTTTTTCAACTAAGACTGGAATTAGTAGATAATGCCTTCTGTATTCTGCCTTATTCTGTCGTAAACAACATGAAAATGCTTCTTGTAATGAAGCAGAGTGTGTTTACTGGAGACTTTAAACGTTGTCGAAGGTAGTTTTACTCTTCAAGATGACTTAAAGCTCAATATCACACAACACGTGAATTTTTGTTTTTGTTTTTTTCCGTCGTTACTTTTATTTAATGTGCATTTTTTTTTACAATTTTAACCCGATAGCACCCTTGTATTTGTTCTTCTGCAACAAATATTTTCTACACATATTCACCTAGTGCAAAATCAGGGGTGCAAGGCGGGCAAATCTTTGTAATTATCATCACTTGCGCGACATTTTACATACCTATATGAACTAGACTGTGGCGTAACTTTTATTTTCTATTAATTTTTTAATTGGTCCTGTTTCTTTAAAACACGTGAACAATCTGGTCATGCGTCGACCATTCATTACTGTGAAACATTTTAAAACTATTAGTTATTTTCTGTTAAAAATAAAAATAAAAATATCACAGTAGATATTAATAAACTAATTTCATTTTTAATAAGTCGTTTAAAAGACAACTACATTTCCCGGTGTAAGTTATGTTACTTTAAATCTTAAAGATGTGTGTAAATATCAAAGGTTATGCAAATATTATTTAACATGCAATGAGAAATTTGAAATATATATTTTAAACGAAAAGCAAAACTTGTCAAAGCAAATTAATATATTTTCGCGAGTTTAAACAAAAACTAATCAACTATGTCTCAAATTAATGCAAGGATAATTTAAACGCAGTGTTACGAATTCATCGTGTTTGAACAACACTAACGCATTTTCGAACACACACAATGCGTGAAGCTTATCAATGCATTATGAATTGGAGGATTAAATAAAGCTTTTATGCATAATCAGAGCGTGCCGCGATTATTTGCGAACCAGACAGACTTATTCGAACATTTATCTCTTCGCTTCGAAAATTAACGCGGTTTAATAATTCGCTTCGAAAAGTACGGATTGGTACGCAGATTATAAAACGTGGTGTGATCAACTGCGTCATTTGCGCCGCGAATGTAATTTGTGACTCACTTTTAGCTTAGCGGCGGTAATTTGTTAACGATAAACCTTGCCTACCCTCTCCAGGGAGTTCAGGGGCAATCTCCCAGGCCCCACGCAGGTGATTTTATTTATATTCATTTTTTCTTTGTCTGGTTTTCTTTTAAAAAATTATGAACATCAATGGTAAAAATAAAATTAATAAATTGCAACTTAATGTACTGGTCGATACCTTTTTGAAATCATTATTTCGTATTTTAAAAAAAATTCAAAAATTTTATTGCCACGTATAAATGATGTGATTGTACTGGAAATTTGATCTCGAGCATTTATAAAACTGACACGAGGATAATTTATCTGTAAATGACATCAAAATATATTTAGATAAAAGAAAAATTCCACTGTCCATATATAAGTTCCAAATTGAGTTTAAAATGTTTGAAAGAGTACGTTGTTAAAATTTTCTGGCGGAGGGTCTCCAAAAACGTAAATAGCTCAGGACCCCGCAAAATCTAGGGCCACTACCACATGGGCGTATATTCAGGGGGAGAAAGGGGGCCTTGCCCCCTTCCCCTTTGGAATTGATAAACCCCTCATTGAAAGGGCACGCTTGCCCTTGCAAAAAAGTAAATGTGTAACGAAAAGGATAAATGTAAAAGTCATAACTGTGTTTTATGGAGAAATGTCTCTGTATTATAAGGTTTTCTGCTTTATTGCTTGTGTGTAGGCCAAAATAATTAGCAGTACCCAGGGGCGGACCCAGAATTGACTTCTGGAAGGGGAGCGTACCCCGGTGCGCCCCCCCCCCCCCCCAACCGGCCAATGGCAGTGTACAACATACAAACATCCACCACAGATAAAATAAAATTATAATTTAAAAATGAAACACGGAAATAGAACTAGTACTCATCCGCCCCCCAACGAATTCTTAAATGGTTTTCGTGAACAGACACTACTGTGATATTCCGACCAGTTTTTCAAATCACTCTTTTTCCTTCTTTTTTTTTATGAAACTCTTTAAATTGTATGCGTCCACGTAGGCGGGTTCTTGCTCGGTTTAACGTGCAATGTTGATTTTTTTTTTTGACGTGATAACGTCTTATAATTCGATTAACGCCGGTTGCACGCACGAAAATGTGTCACGTTCCACCTGAGCCGAGCGTGCAAGAACCGGCCAACCACCGTGCGAAAAAATCTTCTATAATATCAAACAGGTTAATGCGGGCTTTTTAACTAATTGTTCGTGATTATATTTAAAACAAATTATTTAAATTAAATTTGCAAAAAAAGTGTAAATCTGTAAAAAAAAAAAAGTATGCAATTTTTCATCAATGTTTTCTTATGACGTTATCACGTAAAATTATCGTCCGTAAACCGACTTTACAGACAACCCCCTCCCCTTTTTTTAAATTTTTTTGACGTTACAATTTTTAAGTGCTTATTTAAGAAAATTACCATTTGTGGTTTTGTAACAAATATTTTATTTAAAACAGATATTCACTAAATGTAATATAATAAGTATAAAAATACCGCAGAGGTTATTTTAATTACGAACATTTACGCGACTTTCTACATCCGTTATAGTGGATAGCTGTTGAAAATATTTGTTATAGAACGTGTGCAAAATACGTGACGTTTAAAAGCTTTAGAAATGATTCTTTACTTATGGCAATGACGAGAAAATTATGTAAGTTTAACGTGGCATGTGAAGGAAGCCGTAGGGGTGACTCTAGCTTGTGCATCAAGTCACTCGTCACCTCTACGCGCACGGCAGCGAGCTGCCGCGGAGTCTTTGCGTCGCTCTGCGCACAACCGACTCCTTAAGCAACGGCTTTATCATCTTGTGTCACGCGTTGCTTCTCTCCTTCCAAACTATATATAAAACAAATAATAAACCAGCTGATGCAGGCCGCGGCAACGATGGCACCGCGTAGCACTCTCCAGGGTTGCCAGTTAACAATGACCGTGTGGGTTGCGTCCCTACTCCCGTGCACGGAGCTACACCGACACCCCATATTCTTAGCTGTTCCGTCGTCGGTCAACGCCCGCAAGCCTCTCTCGTCGCCAGAGTCCAAACAGTCTCTCCCCTGCATACGTCACACTCCCGTGACGTCATCCACCTCCCTCCGCTAATTCCCCTCTTTCACACGTGGACAAGTCCATTCAACAGATTTAAATGGCCGCACGGAAAACCACAAAGTCGTTGATTAATTTTAACTAAAACTTTTGAAGACATTAATAAAAATTAATATGAAAGCATTTACTAAAAAAATTACGTTAACATTAAAATTAAACATAATTAAACATAATAACATGAGACACCAGAAGTGTCTCCACATGTAACATCTTAACTTTCGGTATACGTTATTTTTTTGGGAGTAATTTCATATATGAAATGGAATTGGAATGGAACGGAAATATGTAACCACGGTCAAGCCATCTACAGCGGATCGAACGAACAAAAGTTCACAAAGCCAAAGAAAACTTTGCAGCATTAACTGTTTGGTAAATTTCAACAATATAAGCAGTGTTCTAATAAACTTCATTGTCTAAAATCAGGTTCAAAGCCAGGGTTGGTATTTATTTTAAGCCTTTTGCACTTTTATCGGAACCGCTTCATTATGTTGTTCAAAATTTCTGTCTGCAAATTGAATGATTTTATAGTCAACGTAGCTACTCTGGTGGCGAATTATAGTGGCGGGTGCGAAAACTACGTCTGATTCGCGTCCAGGAATTTTGTTGAAAACACAACTTGCGTGCATTTATCACGCAAGATAAGATTTATTTTAAAGACTTCTACGTAAAATTTCGTGCCGAGTTTGGTATTATAAGTGTATTTGCTACACGAGAACACACGAATTTGTTCGTCACCGAGGTTAGATGTTACACATATCTGACTAGTACTGAAAAGACTCGCTACATATTTTCTGTATCTACTGTTCATAGCTGGAACGAAATACCTGAGTCAATCAGGCTACCAAAATTCCCTTTCGATGTTTGAGAATTTGAGAAAACATTATTCAGGTAATTACTAAATCCCATGCTTAGGTTCGACTGTGGTATCAGTGATGTATGTGGTTGAATATTTGTGAATACGGGTAGGCTTAAATTATTATTAGAAAACCTATCAGTGCTTTTAGGATAGTTTAATAAAATTATTTATGTTTTTCTGCAGTTGGTATTATAGTATTTAGTATAAGGTAGATTTTTTAACTTTTTTACTCATTTTTTTCGTTTTTTAATCTAATTTTTTTTTAATTTCGCTTTAAATATATAATAAATATGCTACGTTAAAACACTTTTAAGTTCTTATACGTTTTTTTTATATTTTATATACTTGCTAGCAATTTGTTTATTTAGGTTGTATTCATTTTTTTGGTTATTGGATTTTTTTATTAAGGTTGACTAGTTATGTTCGTTTGGTTTCAATACCAATTAACAAGTACTTTGTGAAATAAAACTGACGCGGTCACCATAAAATAAGTGAACAAAATAAAAGTGAATAAAGTCCGGAGGAGACTCCTGGATTCGAACCCAGAACCCACCAACGGGCGGTTTCCACGCTCATCGTATACGGACGGACGGCTCTTTCCATTTCTATATTTCGGAACATGCAGAACTGTTAAAAAAAAAGAAAGAGACGGAAAATAGAGGGACGAGTAAAATTCAAAAAAAAAATCGGATGGGAAGAACGGCGTATAAAATATTTGCCACTCGGTTGGCACTTCATTACTGCCTCGGAGAGCTGGATTCAATTTTTTTTTGTTTACTGGCGGAGGGAATAAGAGGGGGGGGGGGAGGAGGTTTCGTTTGGAATGTGTTTTCCTTGTTAGTGTCATTCAATCCCCCATTTTACTGGTCCTCGCATCGACAACTGTCGGGAACAGCTTTAATAAAACAGATCCTCGACACACAGCCAGGGTGAGAAAAAGGGTCACTTTTGGCCTGAGGAGGAGGGGGGGCATTTGGGTGGCAGACGGAATGAAAAAAAAGCAGGTAACGTCTTTCCGAGTCGCAGCTGCCTCTGTTGTCCAGACTGCCATTCAACACGGAGGTTCTGCCAACCTCCTGTGCAAAAACCTAACGTCCAGCCAAGTGTTCCTCATGAGTCAGTTTCACTCTATCTCCGTTTCCACTTTCCTTCCCTTCATCTTTATTTTTCATATGCTATTTTTTTTTCTATTCGTCCGTCATCTCTTCCTTTCTAAGCATGTTATTAACTCTTTTGCAGCTTCAATTTTTTTTTGTCACTTTACTCTTGCATTTCTACTCTTTTTAATTTGCTTAGCTGTGTTCCCTCACTTTTCGTTAGCGATAGCTTTCTAATTCTCACTTTTTATATGATTTATTTAAGTTATCTCTGTTTATTCAACCCTTAGTTTTATCTCTACTTCTTTCTTTTGAAACGATTAAAATATGACCACCTATGTAACATATTTCAAGCACCTCATTTGCGATAAGTCTTAATCTCTGTTTTTTTAAAAGTATTCAGTGGAATGAGGCCTGCTTGGTTTATTGTTAAATCACCCGAACAGCGCTGAGGTGTCAGCTATTGTGTTTTGGGTGGAGGGAAAGGGGGGGGGACAGACAGAGTGTCTTACACCTGAAGTAATGGTCATGTATTGAGTCTAGACCGTGAATTTGTTTTTTTCTAATAAATATGTGTGTATCCCCCGCTCTAAGCATTTAGGAAAAATACAAAAAAAGGGGGAAGGGGAAAGCACACAACCATAAAACATTGTTTAGATTCCTGGAAGGATCGAACTCAAGATTTTTCTATAAGAGTTGCTCATGAGGTCGCCAATCATGGAAACGACTTGAAAACGCTTAAAAAAAAAACTGATGATCAGCAGCATGTTTTGGCCTAAGAGCAGTGTGTTTAGAATAATTGGAAACAGTTTTCAAAGACGGTATTTTATGGAAGAGATGTTTTTTTAACGAAGACAACTCTAATTTATATTCATTAACCAACAACAGGCGAGGCCACAATGTTCTAAGTGATGCGACATGACGATGGCGGGGATGAAAGTGACCAGCTACGTCACGCCAAATCCTGATAGTTCTGATCTCTAAGGCTAAACTAGTGACCAGAAAGTTTTTTTTTTTTTTAAGTTTCTGCTATTTCCCCACCCAAGAATTCTGCCGCTGCTTCGTCGTAGGACCTTATGTCCACCAGTGACTGAACCAACTTAGAATTTTATGAAGATATGAAGATAGAGTTTTGGGTTGTAGAAAATACCTCTAAGTTAGGTAGCGAGTCCGAAATTTTGAAAAATAATACTGCATTAAAAAATTTTTTAACACATTTCTGAAGTCTTGAAAAGTCATTATCAAAACGATGGTTTTATTAGATTTTTTTTAAAGAGTGCTTAAGTTTTAAAAAAAATCACACAAGAACTGTTTCACTAATCAATGTAAAATAATCAATTTTATATTAAAAATCTGATCCGATTAAAAGGCCAGGTGCCGATTGAAGATTATTATTTTTTTTTGTTTTGTCTCTAGTTTCATTTAGTTCTAAGAAATTTATGTGTGTTTGATTTAGGTCGGGGGGGGGGGGGGGGGAGCCTTAGTCCCTCCTATAAGACCGAACACATGATTTCCACTTCCTCGCTTTCAGATTAAAATTTTAATTCCTTAATACTGATGCCAATAACGTCATTCTGCATCTAGTTATTTCAGTACGAGACTAAAAATTTTATCCAAATAGATATCGCAACGAAGTTGTGTGACAAGAGCCACAGAATCTCCTTGGCTTGAATATTAAAGAAAAATTGGTTGTCTGTAAAGTCGGTTTACGGACGATAGTTTAACGTGACAACGTCATAACAAAACATTGATGAAATGATTGCATACTTTTATGAATAAAATTGTATCATTTTTATTTTAATAATAAAAGAATAAACACTTGAAATTATACTAGTAATCATATTTTTAAAATGCAAGAATAATTAACATTTATTGCCGAAATTGTTGTTGTAATAAGCAATAAAAAAACACATTAACTTTTCACTTCACTTTATAAACAGTCGACGAAACAGTTTACGTGTAGATGACTTGTAGGCCTAATTAATTTTTTTTAACTGGCGTTTAGCTATAAGTTAAAATAAAATTATGAACAAGTTTTCATATAAATAAACTATTATTAAATATATATCATCAATTATATGAATCACCATAATTTTTTAGTCAATTTTAACATAACCTATTATTACTGCACTCGCCGACACCGTAACGGAATGCAGCGTAACGGGACACAGCGTAACGGAACAATGGGCGTAACGGAACACTTTTTCTTGCGTGCAGCCGGCGTTCATCGATTTATTAGACGTTTTCACGTCAAAAACGAATTCCTTTAAACTTTCCACTTCCCACGCTCACGTCTGCTGACGGCTCGTCGCCGAAAGCTATGGACAGTGTGGTTTTTATCCATAAAGCTCCGGGGGGGGGGGGAATTTTCCATTAATAATAAAGCCCCTTTTTCATGTCAGTGAAATCATTTCTGGTCAAGTCCGAGCTACACCACTCATAAATAACAGCCGTCAGCAACGTAAAAAAGGAGTCGCCGCAGCTCTTTATTGGCGCCATTGTTTGTGCAAGCGTTGTGCCGGCGGCAGTGTCAGAACCAGAAACTGAGTTATCTGCGAAAATAAAATCACGCCCAGAAACAGCGATCGGTAACTAGCTACCCGCCGCGGGCCGGTTTTTTTCGGCCTAAACAATTTGCGACAAAGAAACATCAGGTAGGCCATAGGCGCTGTCACGTATAACCATATGCACGATTAGTTGCCATCAAAAAACCTGTTCCGATGCCACGATATCATCACAGAAATATTGAAAGAAAAAATAGAACATGAAAGCGAGTCTTGCAGTACCTACTCGCCAGAGATGTATAATTTCTAACCATGGTAACGAACAAATTCATAACTAGATAAATAGTTAAACTTGTTGGAGGGGGAGGATAATTATCTTCCTACGGCTGATTTACAGTGCGCAAAAACATTTGTATAAAACGAAATAAATGTTTTACATATTGATTTATATAATAATTTTTTTGCATTTAGTTTGCGAATGTCTAAATACTACGATGCATAAAAACAGTATATTTACACACGTCAGTGACATTATTAATTTTTTTCTGTTACTATTCTTGAGGCGCGGATATAAGTATTTGTTCAACCAAAGTCTAAAAAAATCGAAAAACCTATTATGACTCAATACCGCATGCTGTCATTAAAATATCCCGTATGCCAATTTATTTATTTATAATTGTATATACGAATAATGTTTTTTGAATTTTATTAAAAATATTCCGAATAGGAAAAAACGCGAAGTAAAAATCAAAACAAACAAGAGCAATACTAAAGGACCTCAGCTTTGAGCAAAGGAAGGCTACCACCGAAATATTAATAATAATCTACACTTATTTCATTAGAATTCGTTTTGCTCTGATTGCAGTGTTAGTACATTAGGTAATGAAGCTCGTGTAATAGATATAGTAAATCAAAAATTGCACTTCTGCGTTAGGGCGTACGCAGGAGGAGGGTGAAATATCCAGCCTCCCCCCCCCCTTAACCTAAAAATATAGCAACATTTACACCAACAGAATGTAAGAATTTGAAAGCAAACAGTGGGCAAAGTTAATTTCCAATTTTACCACAACCTCCTTTTTTTTCTTTATTTTCAAGAAATGAATTTCTGTGTTTGCTGCTGGTTCTATATTTATAACTGTTTTAGTAAGTCCGTGCTAATTGCCAGCCTCAGTGTCACTCACGATATATATTCAACCACACCAGTCAGGTTATGTATCTGTAAAATGGAGTTCTATGCAACGATCTTCAGCTTCCGCTTTGCCGGCAATAATTTTGATTCTTTGCATTTTAAAGTCATTATTTTTTTTATCTAAGATATTTTGTTTGGATGTTGCATTTTATAAGTTTTGTATTTTATAGAAAACTAGCTACAATACACAGCGTCGCCCGGGCTGAACACAGGAAGGGTTTAAATAAAGTTTTCTATCAGTTTCTTGTGTAGCTGAGTAGACCGTGGCGCAAAATACCCCTATTTTTGCTCCTAATGATTTTTAAAATTTAAAAAATAATAGTTTAAAAAACTAAAAAACACGCTTTTATATAAAATCCAACTAAAAAATAGAAAATAAATTTTAATAAATTTGAATGAAAAATATAATAAAATAAAAAAGTATTTTATTTAAAAAAAAGCGTGGGGTGCATGGTGACAATAGTTATAATTATTTTATTGACAGATATAAGTAGGATTATCATTTTTATACTGTCTTAAAAAGCACCCCACGCTTTTTTTAAATAAAATACTTTTTTAATTTTACACTATTTTAAATTCAAATTTATTAAAATTTCGTTTCTATTTTTTAGATGGATTTTCTATAGAAGCGTGTTTTTTTTAGTTTTTTAAACTATTATTTATTTTCTACTTTTTAGTTTGGTTTATTTATAAAAGCGTGTTTTTTAAAAAAAATTTATACTCTTATTTGTTCTGATCTACTATTAATTCCGTGATATCTATAAGTAACTGTAATTATTTTCCAAATTATTAATATGTACAGCTGTATTGACAGTCAAATCTCGATTTTAGAAGCCATTCAAATATTTTAACGTTATCAATATATACAGTGAGACTTAATGGTATAAGGTTATTGACGAACAAGTGATATCGCCCAGTCTTACATACTGTACGAAATTAATGCTGTGAAGCAGGAAATGATGGGCGTTACGGATTAATTATTACGTGAAGCGTTCCACATTTACGTAACAGGAATTTTGAGAAGGATGAGGAAAGGATCTTCTCAATGAGTGTGTATAGAATATGTGAGGACAATTCGGATAGCTCGGACTGGGATTCGAACCCAGAGCCTTCCGATGACATGTCGGCTGCTCTACCATCGGGCGCTCGATGTACGATAAATATGAAACAAAGCGCCCCACGCTTTTTTTCACAATAATACTAGTATTTTTCTTTCATTATTGTTTTAAGCTTATTTTAAAAATTATTTTTCACTTTTTAGTTCGATGTGCTTTAAAAGCGTATTTATTATTTTTTTTTAACTATATTTATTTTTCACTTTTTAGTTTGAATAGAAGGATTGGCGAAGTCCCAGACGAATTACAGTGGGATTTACGGCACCAATCCCAAAATTTGTTGAAAAGAAAACAATTTCTTTTCAGCCGTGGACAGGATTAGAACCGACACGTGAATACGTGAGTAGTCATCATCTAAGACCCGCCTTAATCCGCTCGGCCAACGAACCAACTATCGAAGATATATTTTAATAATACTAATACCCCGAGTGCTCGAGCTTATTTAGGCTATAAATAAATCTGAGAGTTTAAAATATGGTATGAAAATTAATTACACTCATAACACCTAACAGTTCAAAGAAAGGTTTTGAAAAATATTTCTACAGATAGAAAGATTTTTTTAACGTAATTGATAAAAGAAACGCTACGAAAATACAAACTATAATGTAGTGCACGTAGTTAAGTCAAAATAATTGAAAACACGTAAATTTCAAAACTTAAAGACAGGCTTTGGCAATGCTCAGATGTTAGCAGATAAAGCTATATTGGGATTAGAACTTTCCTTGCAACTCGTTGCTGATTATATCTACGTGAGCCATGCTTGTGGTTGGGTTCGAACTACTGACCTTCACTTTGAGATGCGAGAGTCGCGTCTTAGTGTAAAACAGCCACAAAGGAACCGCAAAGCTGAGAAACAGAGATTCCTTACACAACTACAGCACTGGCCCTAAGTTAAACGAAGCAAATAAACCCCTTTCAGTCCCAGACGACTGACGCCGTACACGTTCACACAGGATGAAGAACGTTTATGGCCAATAATGTACTCGAACAAAAAGAAAAAAATATAGTAGCAACGTGTTTCATGCAGACGTTTAAACACTGATCTCGATTTCAAGCAGTTCACAAGCTCCCAGAAACAATTTATTCATCATTAGAAACAAGGGACAGCACACATCAAATCCGCTTTGGCTTTGAGACAAAATACCACGTACTTGAAAATAAGCCAAGAACTAAATGGTTAATAAATCACTGACAAGGGGAGAGTTTTTTTTTTTGCAAAAAGATTTTCAGATTCTATGAAGCTCTAGACTACGTTTCATGATCTCTTTCATATTTCAGGTACTTGTCTGCTGACAGTACACGAATCACAGCTAGTCCTTGTGCAAGGGAAAAAAACAAGGGAAAAAAATGCCCGACCAATCAGGGCAACGGCTTCTCTTGCAGTACGCCGCCAGTTGCAGCTTTCACAACGTTACAGTTGCTACACAATAACATCATAGCACCTAACGCTGTTGACAGCTGTGGTGTTTTTTTTTCTCAATGCAGTAACACCCACCACCGCTGATTGTTAAAATTACCTATTTGCTGACTTGACAACGTCTAATAAATCGATGAACGCCGGCTGCACCCACGAAAAAGTGTCCCGTTACGCTTATTGTTCCGTTACGCTGTGTCCCGTTGCGCTCATTGTACGCTTGCGCCGCACCGACAGAAGTGAAAACTTAAAACTTTGTTTATAAATGTGTAATATGATATAATTTCTACGTCAAATGTACGTAAGAAAATGAATCTGAATACTAGTATAATTTCAAGTATTTATTATTTTATTATTAAAATAAAAAATTATTCAATTTTATTCATAAAAGTATGCAATCATTTCATCAACGTTTTGTTATGACGTTGACACGTTAAACTATGGTCCGTAAACCGACTTTACAGACAACGAATTTTTTTTAATATTCTCTAGAGGCGGTATTCCAAACCACACGGCCCCGACTTTATCGCGCAAATGAAACATTAATCATCAAAGTGAATATGTTTTGCAACGAGTCACTTCCCAGCACAAGTCCGCGCCAAACGTCAAGCGTAACGAAACAGTGACTGTGACAGTGACTGTGTTGGCAGCCCTGCGTGTGCGCGGTGGATCCCAGCGCCGTGGGTTTGAAAGGTACCACACGACCAAACGGCGTGTGAGGAATAGCTCAAACGCAGGGTATACCGTCAAATGCCAGTGTTCCAGTTTGCAAAAAATCAGCGTTTGCAAGAAAGGCTCTTACCGTGAACGAAAAGTCTCATTTGAGCAAATGTGGTTTTGAAAACCAGGCGTTCGAGGTCAATGGGTGAATAAAAGTGGGTTCTACAATGACACAGAAACGTAGACGGGTCACGTAAACGGAGTATGTTTTCTACAACAGCGCGCAGATGGAGACGGACCCTAACGGATTATTTCGGAAGTAACGAGCTCTTACGTCTACCTCGCTCCGTGCGACAAATAGAAGCCGAGTACATAAGTGCGTTGGTAGCCATGTATGCTTATATTATAACTGTTTCAAGTACAAGAATATCTAGAGTTCTCTTATAACTGTTAGTAGTTTATTTTTATTTAGCATGTAAATTCTGC
Source organism: Bacillus rossius redtenbacheri (assembly GCF_032445375.1). Lineage (NCBI taxonomy): Eukaryota > Metazoa > Arthropoda > Insecta > Phasmatodea > Bacillidae > Bacillus > Bacillus rossius. The sequence goes on along the minus strand of NC_086341.1, from coordinate 7,388,496 downwards.
CCGTGCATAAAATTCTATAAACCAAATCAATATTTCGTAACCTAGAAATGCAATCTTATTGGTTGCCATTTTGTTACGTTTACGTGCATTGTGGTAGCAGCAGACGTGATAGAAAAATGTTCTTGGGGACCCGCGTCCATAAAAGAATGTCCTAGTTTCAATGGTATATTATAACAGTTTAAAATATACTATTTACAAGAGATGATACGTCAAATTGAAGGCAAACTAACCTACTTTTTTTCTTATTAATACGTGCACTACGTGAAATTAATATGTGCGTCTTTAGCTATACGGCACGCACGCATCCAACTTGAAGTCAAATTATTCCCACACTTTGGTTAACAAGACCGGAGTACATAATGGAAGCAATTGCCTCTTTTATTCTGTGTCTCAACTCTGGCAAATAATTAGGTAGCGGCAGAACGTAGACACGATCATTTATAAAGGTCCCAAAGTAAAAGAAAAATCGCATGAGATTATATCAGGCGAACGTGGAGGTCAGCGGAAAAGAGCTCCGTCGTCCCGATCGACCATTAACGACCAATCAGACGTTTCAGTGCCTTCCGACATTCAACAACTCTCGTACAAAAAAAGACGCGAATAGGGATAAGTGCCTCCTGTTACCCAATTAAGACAACAGGTTCACCCTCTAATTACTGGAAAAAAGCGCCATTGTTTCGCGCTGACAGCGGAAAAAAAAAAAAAAACCAAAAGCAGTATTTGCGCACGCGCTCAATCTGAAACTGAGTTACTATTTAACTGTGATCTTGAACCAACGGGAGACCTAAGATGCACATTCCCGATTACACCCGAAAAATTCACCTTTCGGCCAACTTCGGGGTTCAAATATTAGTCGGTTAGGTTAGCTACATTAAAACACTTTAAAACACTATGGACGGTTACTTAGGTCAGTATAGCTACATTAAAATAAACAGAGAAATATATATATATATAAATAAACCCGAGGTTGGCAGAAAGGTGAATTGTTCGGGTGTCAGAACTTTATGTGCATCTTAGGCTTCCCTGAACAACCAAACACTCTACAACGCTAAACGGTTGATGCTGTTAAAAATTTTATAACTGGGAAATTTATTTTACGTACACGTTGCAGAACGGAACAGAAAGAAAAATGGCCTACCTTTTTTCTTCTCTTCTCCCGGAGCTGTCTTCCCCGGCCGTCTGGACGCGGGCGTAGGGCGAGAGGTAAAAGCCGGGGCTGATGACGAGAGACCGGACGGGGGATAAGAGCAGACCTCGCAACACCTCGACACGTGCGGCGGCGAACGACTGGCCGTCCCGGGCGCAACGGCCCTATTTGACTGGCGCCGCGACCCGCCTCGCCTGCGCTGCCTGGCGGGCGGCGGGCGAACCAGGCGCAGCCGCGCGCGCGCAGGCCTGCCAACACACACGCGCGCACACGCGCACACGCGCGCAAGCCACCCCTTCCTCCCCCTTCTTCCCCCTCTCACACATATCTCCTTCTTCGAGGCAGGGAAGACGAATCGGCCTGGGAAGAAGCTAGATGAGGGGGAGGGGAAGGTGGTGGAAGGTAGGACAGGACTCCAGCAGCGTGGGAACGTTCGGGCGACACATTGACTCACGCGCAGTGTTGCCAGAGGTACGTACGTACACGTACCAACATTACCACGTCTGCGCTCGGGTACGCGAATGTACACGAATTCAGGGAGAGAGAAAGAAAAAAAATTGGTTGTCTGTAAAGCCTTGTTTACGGACGATAAGTTTAACGTGACGACGTCTTAACAAAAAACATTGATGAAATAAATTGCGTACTTTTACGAATAAAATTGAATCATTTTTTTAATTTTAATAATAAATGAATAAATACTTGAAATTATACTAGTAATCAGATTTTTAAAATGCAAGAATAATTATTAACCTTTATTGCCGAAATTGTTGTTGCAATAAGCAATGAAAACCACATCAACTTTTCACTTCACTTTATAAACAGTCGAGTGGAAGAGCGATAGATGCGGCGCAAGCGTACAATGAGCGTAACGGGACACAGCGTAACGGAACAATGTGCGTAACGAGACACTTTTTCGTGCGTGCAGCCGGCGTTCATCGATTTATTAGAAGTTGTCACGTCAAAAGTTAGTCAAACATGTTTTGGACAATATTCACTTGGAATGGAAAACCAAAACAGTCTGCCCGGGCCCTTATGTAGGCACAACAATTTACATCCCTGCTTTTTTTTTTTTTTTAAACAGCCTTGGCTATGCTATATCCCTAAGGATCTCTAGAGCACCATATGATCAAGTTGCAGACAAGCAAAGGGATATCTCTAAATGAAAACCGATGCATAGTACAAATTTACATCTCCATATTTATATTAAAGGTAATTTTATAATAATTTTACGCCAACTTTAAACATGATGATAACATTTTTCCCTTCCCAATCGCCCAATGAGCGCATTTTAAAATGTTATGTATGAACCTTAGCAGTAGAGCCAATATTGCATTTAAACAATAAAATGTTATGTTGTCATGCTATTATGAGATTTATGATATTTGTATTAAAGAATACAGCATTATTTTGTTTTCATACTTTTTTTTGTGTATGTACCGTGGCGATACCAAAACTGAGAAATTCTGTACTCTAAAATACTCTAATGTGGAGGTGAGAGTGCGCGAATTGTGTGTAATATTGCTGGCAACACTGCATCACACGTCACGATACTTGCAGGCTCTTCGTAGGTAACATGCCTTTAGGCAGTAGCAGTACTGCAGGCAGGAATTTATTTTTCGGGGAACGCTATGCAGTGTGCATTCTACTCTTTCTTCAGCCCATTGTAAAACTCAGTTGGTGACTTTCGTAATTATAAATTCCAAAATTTAACACTGATAGTTTTATACTACATTAGCACATCAGCAAAAAAAAATTGATGAATACTATTTTATGGTCTTTATTATAGAACATTTAGTTTTTTAATGCTATTTAAAAAGGTAGATAGCAGGAGCATATGCAGAATTTCGTTTTCTTTGATAAGCCTATGATAAAATTCATGAGTCCCTTGTTTTTTCGACTTTCTTTCTAATAAGGTACCTTTCTGACATCATAAAGGGAAAAAATACTGAGATGTCCGAAAGTATCCCTACCCATATGTCCAAAACTTTCACCAGATATCACTTCATATAACACTCGATTTCGATCCTTTCCTTCTTCATTTGTTCTGACTCAGACACTCGCACGGCGCAGGTGGGAAGACAGAATTCCCCCCCCCCCCCCCCTCAACTTCCTTTTGCTTGTTTCCTACTTCCCCTGTGATACTTTTCATCTCTTTGCCCTTCAGCACTGCGCTGACAGCTCGCAAGATTCCTGGCCCCTTCAATATCTTAGGTTTACATCGAGACTCAACAACGAGTCGGAAGTATTTTCTACGACTATCCAGTAACCTGGAACTACTATAATCTTCGCTTATTCGAGGTCATTGTTCGTTGAAAGACCCGCAGATGCCACAACTTTTAAAAGTGTACAGGCGTTTTTGACGTGACAACGTCTAATAAATCGATGAACGCCGGCTGTACGCACGAAAACGTGTCCCGTAACGCACATTATCCCGTTACGATCATTGTACGCTTGCGCCGCATCTATCTCTCTTCCACTCGATTGGAACAACCATCGATTTGACTTTTTCGAGGCACATTAAACTTGAAACACTCCCATTCGTTTCCTACTTTTCCTATCATCGTCATATCCTTAACAGAATAACACAGATTGGAAGAAGTTAAATAGCAAACATGTTAAAGTTAAAATAATCTTTTCGTTAAAGTAATAAACATATTTGAATTTATGAGTGCAAATAAAAGTAAATTGATCAATTAAATTGTAGATTTCATTTCACTACTTCGTTGTATCCATACAAAATAATTATAATTCAATAAAAATGATTCAATTTTATTCATAAAAGTATGTTAAACTATCGTCCGTAAACCGACTTTACAGACAACCAATATTTTTTTTTTTAACAGACACTAGAAGTTAGTCATCGTACTGTTGCTAACGCCCATTAATCATCCTAATTACGATGCGTTGCGTTCTCGATTAAAACAGTAATAAATCCTCGTGAGGACCGATAATGAGTCAAGACAAATTGTACGGGGTAATTAACAACTTCACCGGAGGAGGGGGGAAGGGGGGTGGGAGAGAGAGATATCAGCCATGTTCCTTGTGGCAAACCCCCCCCCCCCCCCCCAAGACATTTGTCTTCTTCGCGACAGGGTTGTACGAGAGTAGCTGCACGGGGAGATACACGAGATACGCCTCGGGGAAGTGCGTCGAAACTTTCTTAGTTTGAATACGTAGTGAGAAGACTGCAATGCGGTGTGTTTGGTTCCAAGTTCATTGCACTGTGGGTGCATGCAACTTGGGGAGTTGTGTGTTGTGCGCCGCTGCAGGTATATGAGTGTCACTGGGAATATATATATATATATATATATATATATATATACTGACAAAAAAAAGCACGGGGAAATATAAAAACGAAAAAAGAAAAAATAATATCCCAAATAAGAGCAGCATTAGTCTGCAAGCAAGTGTCCCTAATGACGAAAACACATCTCAGTTTCAGAAACGTCACAAGTTTTCCGAAGAAAAAAAAAAACAGATACCAAAAAAATATATATGTATATTCGCGGATTTGATCAAGTACTTTGTCTGGGTTGTAAAGTAGGTAGGCGTGTACTTCAATTATTAGACGACATCAGTTGCATTAAGTGCCAAAAAAAGAAAGGTTTAAACACGACGATGCATGCTGGAACTCGCTAAAAACTTGAAAAACAGGCCGACGCGACTTACTTGATCACGCGTTGCGGAAGTACGTCCAGTTTTCCACGGCCGCGCGCGCGCTCACGCACACACACACGCGCGCGCGTCGACGTGTCGCAGCTGACGGTCGCCGAACGAACAGCTGCCACTCCCGCGCGCGAGCTATGCCGCGCACGAGCTATGCCGCGCACGACGAGCTATTCCCAGCGAGTCCCGGCACACGCCGCCTCCTCACACCCCATCCAGTGGCGGACAGCTGACCTCTTGTGACGTCACTCACACACACCCACTCCTCGGGACTCTGTCAAACAAGTCTGACGTGTATTTTGTACTGTACAATGACAGTCATTGGAAACTTCATTTGCCAACGATATCACTCGTAACATTTCAAAGCAGAGCTTTGTAACCATTTGCAGTTTTCCAAGGATTATCCCTGTAAAAAGTAAAAAGAAATTATCTTCACCTGTATAAAATTTACAAACATTAAAAAAAAAACTTTTTAATAGCTCAGCTAACAAACTTTACAAAAATCGTCTAACATAACTTAAAAAGTAAAAACTGAATAAACCAATAATTAAAATATAAACGTTACTTAATTAAGATATAATGAATTAAAAAAAAAAACTTTTGTATTAAAATACTAAGTAAAATTAATTATGTTCTTCAAAACTGAATAACAAATAACAACCAGTACGCACGAATGACATCAGTCACAAACGCAACGAAACATCGTACAGGGATTCAAAACATGTTAGCTAATATAATGCTACGATAAAGATTTAACAAAATAAAATCTTCGCGTGAGAGAATTAAGTTTCTAATCCTCTAATCCTGAGAAGTCCATTTATGTAAGATACTAAGTCGCCAGACAGTAAACGAGGTTATCATTAACAATTTCTAATTAAGTAAAATTATACAATAAAATTAATACCTTTTTAAACAATAGTTATTATTTTCATAACATTACCATTATAATTTACTGTTGCAAGAAGATAACTGCTATATTTAATGACAAAAAAAAAGGATCAAAAGGATATACACGTTTTGATGAAGTCACACTTAAAAGATAAAGTGTGAAGAGATAGTGATTAATATGGTGATATGCTTGCCAAGTCTTGTGAGTTTTGTCTGACAGTTTCTTATAGCAATAGCGCAACTTAGTGTAGGGACGAAAGTCTATGCCCAATCTAAGTTCCTTATCTTATACGTCTTTAGCAGAAACAATAGGGACCTCAAGTAAATCACCAAAGTTTCCTTAGAAATCTTGCCTTTTGAGATGATTCAGAGAGGGAAGCTCAGATCACTTGTGGATTTGGTTGGGGGGAAAAAAAAAGACGCCTCCCAGAGAAGATTTGTAAAAAAAAAAAATTCTTTCGGGAATGAATATTTTAAAACGTAAAAAAAAAAAGAAACTTTCAGCGGAAGTAACTGAAGCAATTATGACGATGGACGGCGATGATTCGAACAAGTAAGTACGTAAACTTGTGTTTGTCGAGAGGGGAGGAGGGGATAGAAATTAATCAGATCTGTTCTCTTGACGACGACGCGGAGTTTTTCTCGTCGTGAGATGTAACTTTCGAACGACCTGACGTTTGCAGTTTCCAGCGGCGAAAGGTGACGGAAAGGTTGAGGAAGGGGGGGTTGGAGGAAGGGAGGGGTAAGAAATGGTGAAATCCTCACGGGAACACAACGTAATCGCAGTTTGAAAACTGCAGGGAGAGTGGTCCTTGAGAGACGTGGGGGACCGGCTGATGCAGGAAACATGGCCAAGTTTTCGCCCAAGAGTCGTCGCACCTCCGAGGGGTTGCGGAAGGGTTGGTGAGGGGGGTGTGTGGAGTGGTGGAAGGGGGTAGCCCAACGATGCTCAGGGGAGAGTGAGCGCGCGCCGGTGTGTTTCTTCGCAGCCAGAGCACGGCGCGCGAGACTGTTTAGTATTCAAATGTCTTCGTTAACTCAAGATGGCGGTCCCTCCTCCAAGCGAAGACCCTGAGGACGCAGGACTGGGATTGTTGGGGGTTGGCAAGAGGAGAGAGTGGTTAGCGCCTTTAGCCTCTCAGCGGCTAACGTCATCCCCTTTGGGAGGGACTCCTGGGGAAAACTTCCCTTCTTGGAGTGGAGAGTTGGCGAGTACGACCGCAAAGGCGAACTGCAAGCCGTGACCAAGCGCAGTTTCGCCCTTTGCGACCAAGGGCGTCGCCAGGGGTGGTAGGGGGGTCAGTTGACCCCTCCCCCCTAGAGCCCTAGAGATTAAAAAAAAATGTAGCCATATGCAAAAAAAAATTTCATACTTTTCCCACAACTTGCCACCCTCCCCCCCCCCCCTCCCCAGGCCATCGGCTGGCGACGCCCTTGTTTGCGACTGTGGTGTTCGAGTCTCGACCGCTACCTCGCTTAATTCACTCAACTCTAATACATACACTTCAGAGTCACAAAGCAGTGAAGATGGAGTCGCAACTGAATTCTATAACTAACGTTTTTATTTTCTTTTAAATTAATCAGGAAATTGTGTGGTGTTTATACGCGAAGTAACAACCTAAAAGAACATTAACTTTTTCTAAAGTAAATGTTGGCAAATTGATTTTGTTTGTGGTCGTTCGTTGCAGGAAATATTCACCATATAATGTTTAAGATTGTCTGTTTTGCAAAACAAAATGTTTAAATGTTTATCTTTTGTTTTAAAAATTAAAAAAAAAAGCATATTTCGCAAATTATGAGGAGTGAAAATAATCTCAGTTTCAGTTGCAAAAAATACACACTAGCACACGTCTGCTAAGGTACACATGGCAGCCATGATTATTTCATGAATACCAAGATAATTCTACAATGTCAAAAATTATTCAAAAAAAAATATTCCCCCAATTATACTCAATACGCCAAACCGGTAATACATTATTCCATAACTTCTGAAATAAGGTTTGTTGATATTATATTTTATTTCAGATATTTGGTTTAAGAACTCTCTATGTTTTTCTTACATTTAAAACTTAAATGTTTATGTTGGCAATTATCAAGAGCACAGCTTTTTAGTGGCCATATTGAGCCTATTAAGTCCCGCGCCCCTCTGTTCAGAGTCACTTAAAGCTTTCTTTCACACGCCATGTTGAATGTTTTTTTTTTTTTTTTAATTTTTCGTCATTACCTTTTTTAAGGCTATTTATACATTTTTAGCTCGATACTTCCTTTGCATTTTTGTTATGCCACACATATATTTAACAGATATTAAACTGAGTGAGTATCTGATCTTTTGAAAATATTGGTTCCCCCCCCCCCCCCCCAAGAAATTATGATGAAAGGATACAGATGGAGCATTAACTGTCAGCCGTTCCCCCCCCCCCTTTTTATCACCCATTTTTTTTTTATTATTTTTTACATGCCATATGGCGGAAGTTTGTTTATATTTGTATCAGCTGTTCTAGCCTGATTTTAGTAACGACTGTATTTAAGATGCTCGGAAGAAAATTAGATCAAAATATTATTGGTTAATATGTTTATATATATATATATTAAGAGTTCTATACGAATCTTCATAACACATAATCTAATGAGATAGCTGACATTTTTCTCCAATTTAACCTGCAATACAGGTCCAGCTGATACATTTGTAAACAAACGACCGCCATATTGGTACGTGTAGTACACTGAAATCCCCCCACCTCGTCAATAATCGGACCATATGCTCCATCTGTATGTTTCACTAATCCCTTCTTTTTCCCCCAAATACGGCGTCTCCATAGGCCTCGATGAGGCATGGTTCTTTGGCGTCGATGACCCAGTTGCACGTGTCATGACGTCACGGAAGTAGGTCAGTTTCTCCCCGACAACTGGAAGAAAAGAGACACACGTTATTAAGCTCTCTCCTCGTCCTCCTCCTTTCTTACCCCTTTCGTACGCCACCGGGTAGTAATTCCGGCCCGAAATAAGAGGGTCACGGTTGGGGGTGGGTTCGGGCGGGGGGGGGGTGGTTGGCAAGGGCGCAAGGCAATACTGGGCGGGTTATGACGGTAAAGGGGTGGATTGGTGGGTGGTGGGGGGGGGGGGAGGAGTCACAGGGATCTGCAGAATATTGCCGTCGCAGTCAATACAATAGGTATTCATATGGATGCAGGGTCATATATGGCAAGAGCGCGTCCGACACCCGGATCCAACAAGGATCCCTCTAGGAGCGGACACACTTGAGTGAGTGAGTGAGTGAGTGAGTGAGTGAGTGATTGAAGAAACCCTTGCAGATGGAGGGAGTTTTTTTTTCCAGGCCTCGCAAACCCTCTATAAGCCCCATACTGCTCTCGGAAAAAGGATATGAAATCTTGACTCGACGATGCGCGAGTTACATTATCTCTCTCTCTCTCTCTCTCTCTCTCTCTCTCTCTCTGTGATTTCACTTCGAGGAAGAAATTGTGATTTCCACAGTTGTTTGTTGAGCAAACATCGATGCACTGGTTCTCTGCCTTATGAGTCCCTGCAGTCCAAGTCAGAATATGTGTGTGTGTGTATATATATGTATATGTGTATATATATATGTATATATATATTAGAATGCGCTACATTGAAGTGAAAACAGGCATGAAAAAAAACTGATATATTTTTTTTTAATTGTTCCGAAGGTCTTCAAATTAATTTAAGTGCTCAAGGTGAAATAGCTCTATTTGGAATCTGCTGAAAATTTCCGTGATTCATCCATTTTCAAACAGTATACAAATTAAACTAATTCGTCGATGTTGGAATGAAAAAACTATTTTCTTGGCATTCTCCTACGAAATATATTTCTTTGAGAGAGGAAATATTTATTATTTTAGTTAAAGAAATCTCCTGGTCAGAATATTTTAAGCAGAGACACGTTTATATTTATGGCCAAGACGTCGTATAGTCGACAATGGAAAGACGGCGCGCCAATCATGTGCCTTACGTATAGATACGGTGATGCGGTATCTGTAAGGAGTAACAACAGCAACCCAACTATTTACTCGCTGTAAGATTTTTTAAATATTCTGGTTCTTTTTCCTCATAATAAGAGGAAGAACATGCCACTTGGATAATGTTAATATTTTATTAACTGGTGTTTAAAAATATAGGTAAAAAAGCCAAATGCTAGATTTACTGGTACAAGAAATCGTTAAAAAAGTTTCGCGTGTCAAAAAAAATATAAGCGTTAGTTTTCAGATCTGAAACGACATGACCCTTCTTACTCTTGTTGCAATGAAAAGGACCCCACAGTTAAAGACCGAATAAAAATACTATTATCACATAAGAGTGAAAGATATACTCTCGCTAGTCGCAAGGGCGAAGATAGGCTTCGTGAGAGCGTGAAGGTCAACCTTACAGTCAACCTATACCGTACATGGTCACGTGGAACTACCACATCTTAATATTGATGCCAAGGGCATAGTAAACGTGCAGCCGTTTTCTTGAACTGGCACTATTTTCAAGAAACATAGCCAAACATTAAAAAAAATTATTAATAATTGGAAATAAAATTCTATCCAATGGTAAAATTTTAATCTGAACACTGAACATTTTTGCTGTACGTAAATAACGTAATTTATCGCTGATTTTAAGAAGTTATCTACCTAAGTTGAGACACTACTATGATAATTAAAGTAGGAATTATATGTAGCAAATGGCAATATTTTTTGTCCCTTTGAGGTGGATTAGGCCTTGTCATCTTGCAGTTTCATATATATTGATATCACTTGCAATAACGCTGCCGAAATACTTTTTTTTTGTTTGTCATGGTATAGGACTAAGCTTTGGTTGGTTATTTAAATCAAGACTTGTGAACTGGTGTGATTATCATGACAGAGTAGCCGGCATGAAATAATAAGTTATTTCCTTGCGATTGTAAAATGTGTGGTTACAACAAAGTATAGAAGGTCTGGTAGATATGATTTATGTCTCAAAATGTCAAAAAAAAATTGGGATGAATAGTTTGTAACTATAATTATAACAAAAAGATGGAAAAAAATCCTAGATGGCGCGGCCTAATACCCATTAATTCGCGGTGTGAGACATTCCATAAGGAAAATTGGAGTTACTGAACCATTGACATCATTAAACATTTTTTTTTTTCGAAATCAGACCACAAACTTGTGTCTTTTTAAAAAAAAATACGTTTTGCGATGTTAAATATATAGTAATATTAACATAAAATTTAGTGTTTGTTGAGTGTACATAAGACAGAAATATCTTGTCGGACCGTAAATCATTTACTAAAACACTTGTACCGAGTTCAGGGGAATGAGGTACGTACATGGGCAAGGGAGGAGGGGGGAGGGAGGTTCCTACTCCGCGCGGATATAATTCTGTTGCTGTTTGTGCAAGAGATCAAACCCGTGATCAGATGTTGCATGATGTATGAATGCGTGCTTCGTTGTCCAGCGGCGAAGCCTGCTCTCCCCCCCCCCCCCCAACCCAAAACAACCAACATTTTCCAACTCAACTCAGCCATGCCTCGCGATACCCACGACCGAACAGGAATGAGAAGGTGAAGGGGGGGAGGGGGGAGAGGGACAGATAAAATAAAAACGAAACAAAAAAAATTCCCAACGATGCGATTGACGTTTTTCATGTCCATTGGCTTAGAGCCATAAATAAATATTTTTTTTTTTGTCTTCCAAACACCAGAGTTTGCCAGGATGAATGATTCCTAGCGTTTCGTAGCAAAGCTTTATCTGGAATGGTGGGAGGTTAGGGAGGGAGAGGGGTGGAGGGGACGTTTGAAATTATTAGAATCTTTTCCCTGGGTCTGCCATCCATCCCAATCAAAATAAATATCATAAATATTCATTGTCTCGGTGTAGGTGTACACTGCCTATAGAGTTATCAAGCGCGATACATCAGTGAATAAGATACAAAGCTGGACACATTTTACTCAATCTGAAGTAAAATTAAAAAACAAAAAAGGTATTTTGTTTGAAAGACAAGTGTTGATATGTAAGAACTGTACAATGTTATTTTTAATAGAATGAACATTGTTATGAAATAAGTAATCAACATGCAAAATTTCGGTTTTTTTTATAGTTCAAAGTGGTAGCCATGCCCTTTTAAAAGCTTCCCTCTCAAAAGCTCTACATTTATGCCCTTCGTCAATCATTCCACGAAGACTACGTTTAAGCTTTTCAGTCCGTTTTACAAACGTGGTATATTATTATTTTTTTTATTTAAAGAATTGTTTTATGCGTTTTAGACTTGTGTGTGGATCACTATCCAGTTCTGAGGTGTGTTCAAAGTTTTAAGTCTCTAGCTCATCGGGAAGTTAGTTAAAAATCGATTGCAAAATATGTACCAAAGAGACAAACAAACAGACCGAAAATTAAGCTAGTTAATAAATCCGCCTAAAAATTACAAACATGTTCCAAAATAAGTTACGTACATTTATGGTTTACATGCCTATAGTAGGAGAGCTTTTAAAAAAAATCAATATACCTTACAACTCCAAATGATTGTTACCACTCTGGTTTTCGTACCATTGAAACTCTATCATGCATACTCCACGCTTTAAGTAGCTCCCAAAATACCAAGGGGTGGGGGGGGGGGGAATATCAAAGATGCCAGAAATGTACTTGTGTAAAAACTAAACGTAAATCTTTTCTTGCCACGGAGATGTTCAACAGCGGAAGATTTTCGTTTCCTCTAGTTAGAGGAAGGAACGGAACTCTCGTTTATATTCAAGGCACGTACATCTGTTATCCTTGTAGTCTCGTTACGTCACGAAGGAGAGGAGAGGACGACGTGGTAGGAGAGGAATGAGGGAAAGACTATCAGAATGCTGCGGCTCGTCTGCCGACAATGTGACGAGTAATTGGCGGAACCGCGTTCCTTGGCGTCGCAGCTACAAAATGAATTATTTCCTGGGGGGGTGTGAAAGAAGTTCGTAGTTTGTTTTGAGGAGGGGGTTTGTCGGGGGGAGGTAGCCCCCCTCCCCCCCACCACCGACCCTATTCACCCCTTCCTTCAGGAACTACACCTCGTGGTACTTCTATCGCGACGGCGAAAGGAAATTTGTCGCTCCGCTGAGCTATCTAATCTGGAAATCCACCTTGCTCCACGCACTCTTTATACCAGCATTTATACCTCCCCCCAAATCCATTACAACCTCATCTTCCCCCCCCCCCCCCAACAAACCAACTAATTTAACCACACACTAATCCCCGCTCACACAAGCACGAACAAGTCTCGGTTGTGTTTACGAACTTGGCAGTCTATGCCGAATTTAAGTTATACTCTAATCTATTCTTCAAATTGAGTGAATTTATTTAAGAGGTGATAGTGCTAAAATATTTTTGAAATTGCTTCGAAGAAATTGGGTTTTTATGTATAAATCATCTAACCTGAAGGTGAAGAATAGCTAGGTTTACTTAGCTATATTGAAAAAAACACAAGTAATAGTTCGTTAGTGATATCTTAGTTTTACTAACTTTTTAATATACAAAGAAACTCAGTTTTAAGGTTTCTGAAATAATTTACTAAGCATATTTCTTAATGGAAAAATATTTAAAAAAATGTTTGGTCAGTCATTATATCTAACACTGTAAAATTTTCGTTTCCTTCACACTCTACCTATTTCATCATCTTTCTAAACTGCCATCGGTGTTTGTCATTTCAAACAAATTCATCCACCCTTATGACTTGATGCACTGAAATATTTTACCTTTACGACATGCGTCCTCCCGATGCGCAAAACCTTCCGCAATAAAACCCCAGTTCCTTAATATCAGGGCCCCCGACATGTATACTCCTCGCTATTTTATTTTTTTTTTACTTCCCAGCCTAAACTTATAACCCACGTCCGTTCCCCCACCACTGACGCGTTCAAACATCCATCCCCACCATCGCGAAAAAAAAAAATGTGTTTGCGCGAGAGAGCGAATTGCCAAGCCCCGTCGGCGTTCTCGGAAAAAAAAATCAATCCAGCCTGCGCTTCGCACACAACCCGATTGAGAGAAAAAAATAGGGCCCGACCGGGGGGGTGGGGGGTTGTGTTTGTGGGAAAAATATAAATAAATACACGTCGTGTTTGGTTTCGTCGGGAACGGACAGCCACACGTCTGAGCTGGTATCGGCGGCGATTACATCAAAATTACACCCCCTTTTTCCCTCCTCCCACTCCGCCGACACGCCCCTATGCCTATATACCTCACCCCCCTTCCCCCCCTCTGCGGCTCTGGAGCTCTTCCCACGGCGGGAAGTACCGCGAGACACACACACGGTCGTTTGATTAAAATGCCGCAGACACCAATCGGTGGGGTTGAAGGGTTGGTAGGGGAGGGGGTGGGAGCTCCGCCTCGTGTAACATCTGCTCGCAACCCGGCGACTATATTACCTTTCTAATTACAAGCGGTCCGTGTGGAGCGAACATTCCTGCCATCACCCCCCCCCCCCTTCCCCCCTCACCCAACCGCTCTTCTCTTCCACAGCACATTTTGAAATCATCTCGTCACCGCGTGTAACCACAGTAGAACCTAGCGAGACTTGCGGTCCTTTCGGTTTGAAAAAAAAAATAACCGCGGCTCATTTCATAAAATATATTTAGTCGTCTGAGACGCTGAAAATGGTCAGGCCACACAAAAAAAAGTTAAAAAAAAATTATCAAAATTGTTGAGTTGCCTTGTCATTTGCTGAAAGTTTCTCGCATTATCACACGGCGGGCAGAGCTTCGGAAGAAAATTATGCGATGTGAAAACTGCGCGCGAGATGTTTGAATGTAGTGTCTTGTTCAAGGGAAAAAGTATTCAAGAATACGCATGACGGCACATGAGTAGATCTGTTTCCCGCATTTAGTTATTTAAACTGTGTTGTTAGAAGAGTGAAAATGGCTATTTAAAAAAAAGGGTGGGTTGTCTGTTAAGTCAGTTTACGGACGATAATTTTACGTGATAACGTCATAACAAAACATTGATGAAAAATTGCATACTTTTTTTTATTTCCAAATATTATTCACAGTTTTTTTTTGCAAATTTTTTAAAATAATTTGTTTAAATATAATCACGAACAATTAGTTATAGAAATAAACTGAAATCAAATCAATATCAATAAATTGTTTTAAATTGCTGCTTTTAAAAAACCCGCCTTAACCTGTTTGATATTATAAAAGATTTTCTCGCACGGTGGTTGCACGCTCGGCTCAGGCGGAACGTGACAATGAGTCATGCTTTTTCGTGCGTGCAGCCGGCGTTCATCGATGTATAAGACGTATTCACGTCGAAAAACGCGTGTTTTCAGAATAATGTCTTAGCCATGAAAACCTTGCCCATATTCTTGAAAGCACTCGAGATACCTGCATTAAACCTTTACATGTCCATTTCTCCGCCAAGCAATTTTATGTTTACCACTCAGATGTCATTTTTGTTCTTTGCACGACGAGAAGACTGCGCGCTAGATCAGGTACCGTGCTAGAACACCAGCGAGAGTGGTTCTTATCATCCGGACACACCTACAGACATACACCTCTGGATTAGGCCCCGAGGTACACAGCAACACTTCGGCTAGGCCAAGTCTCACGAAATCCACCAACGGCGAATAACTGTATAACTATATAAAATACATGTTGTATAACTGTACAATATACAGTATGTCCGTAAAATAAAGTCCCAGTTATAAATTTTAATCGCGTATCAACTGTAAGCGTTGTAGATGTTTGGTTCGAGTACACAATTTAAAAAAAAATATATCTCGAACCTTTTAAGATAAGCACATGCGCGAGTACTGCTTTGCTGTTTTCTCGCTTGCATCGACACCTATGCTGAAAGGATTGCTTTTCATCCATTTTATCCAGTTGACAGTTAAACCGTTCGAGCGAAATTGCACTCACTCTCGCTCAGACATGAGCACAAGTCTGTGGAAATGATGACTGAAAAATTTTAACGGTTGATTTTCTGACGTCACACACGTGCCAAGGTCACGTCCACAGCTCAGTGTGTCAGCCGAGTCCCAATTACACTGGCAGTGCTTCAACTGCCGTCAAATGCCCGGGCGAGCGTGGAACTTCGCGCGCAGACAAGGAAGAGGCTTGCTTACCTTGCGCTAGTATACTTCTTCAGAATCCACACGAGACGTGATGGATTACACAAACGAAAATCCGTCTCTTCGGCAGGTAGCAGGGATTCTGCCTCAAAGTACAAATGAGTTAATTGTGTTTTGTTCAATGTGAACAATAGAGCAAAAAAAAAATAAGCAAATACCTCACAGTGAAGTTTCTGTTCACTGAACCACGAGTTAAAGTAGCATTGCGTTATCGTGACTCATTTTTTGGCGAAGTTTTGTTCACTGCGAACATTAGAGCAAAATAATACCTAACAAGCAAAGACCTCACAGTGAAGTGTCTGTTCACTGAACCACGAGTTAGAGTAGCATTGCGTTTTCGTGACTAATTTTTTGGCGAAGTTTTGTTCACTGCGAACATTAGAGCAAAATAATACCTAATAAGCAAATACCTCACAGTGAAGTGTCTGTTCACTGAACCACGAGTTAAAGTAGTGTTGCGTGTACGTGACCTGGGTTTGCGGGCGAACAAAGGTCTCCTGAGGGGAAAACTCGAAAAGGTTCACAGACGTGAGAACTGCGTCGGTGCCGCCCCGACTCAGTGGTTTGTGGGTCTGTAAGGGGAGTTCACCGCACGGGACTCGAACCTGGCGCCCAGGTGTTGGGGGCCCCCTCGCAGTGGGAAGCCTTCGTTTCACAGACGAGAGAGCCACACCCGAAGTTCACGCTCGCTTTTTGTTTTTAATTTTTGATTTCACAGTATCTTTAATGTAGCTATCCTAACCAAAATCAACCGTCCACAATGTTTTAAAAGTATTTGTAATGTAGCTAACCTAACCTAATTGATCATTAGTTATCGTGGGTCACAATGAACAAAAAAAAAAATCCGAAGATGCACGATCGGGCGTTTGGCTCTCTCGCCTGTGAAAAAAAAAAGGGCTTCCCCCTCGCAGTACAGTGCCAGAACCCCGGCAGCTGGCTCAGGTGCAGGTGAAGTCTCTAACTGGTGGTCGCAGCCCCTTTGCAATTCTTCGGGCATCGCGGTCCAAGCCCAGGATATGGGCAGCTCGCTCAGGCATAGCTGCAGTCTCTAGCTGTAGTCACAGCATCAGACTTAGCTCACCGCGGCTCAAACTACATGAATAATTGAAACAACAGTAATGAAATGAAAGGTACCCGACTGTAATGGAAAAGGGGGTGTTGTCTGTAAAGTCGGTTTACGGACGATAATTTTACGTGATAACGTCATGAGAAAACATCGATAAAAATTCCATACTTTTTAATTTTCAAATATTATTTACAGTTTTTGCCAATTTAATTTAAATAAATCACGAACAATTATTTAAAAAGCCCGCCTTAAACTGTTTGATATTATAGAAGATTTTCTTGCACGCTCGGCTCAGGCGGAACGTGACAATTTTTCGTGCGTGCAGCCGGCGTTCATCGATTTATAAGACTTTATCACGTCAATAATGAAATGAAGTCAAACTATATGAAACTGAATAGAAAGAAACCAATTATAATGAAAAATATATATATTTGAATAGAAACGAAGTCAATTAATCAAATTCTTTGAATTGTAACGAAATGAATCAAAGAAAAGAACTGAAATGTATTGAAATGTTACCTAACTGATACTGCGCCGAAACAACACACCGCAATTATCGCATTAGTACCAAGACTGTAGCACAACGGTCGGAGAATTACGGTAGTCTCCCCAGCCATCAAACCACAAAATTATGTTAATCCCCCTAGTATGTGCGTGAACTTTAAACACAAGTTAGCTTTTCAAATACTTAAATGTTAACACATTCTACACAGACAAACTGAACCAACGCTAAATAACATGAATTGAAATAAATGCTTAATTAAAACAATATAATACAGAAGTAGTATATAAATAACTTAAATTATAAATGTAAGCTGCTCTTGCTTTTGGCGAATGGAGAAAGCGAACAGATAGAAGCGCACCACAAATAAATTATTAAATGCCTCAATACCTGGAAAATAATTTTCTGCACTATTAACTTGGGTATAAAACTTTAGTGGATAAATTCATTTTGGTTATCTTGCGATTCATTATTTATATCGATTTGGTTCGTTGCGTTTAATGCTATATGCTATATGGTTGTATCCACGTACACAAAACTTACATTTACATTAATTTATTCTAGCCTCATATAGAGTGTTCTAGAAATTTGTACTTGTGAAGTTTTAAAACTTATGAAAATACTTTTTAGATTTAAAACGAAACACGTGGGGCACAGGAAATAGATGATGATAATAATGAGTGTAGGGAGTAGCCGCCGCTGATAAAACAAACCCAACAGTTCACATCATTTGCAATGCAATGACATTTGGGAAATTTATTAGTGAATTAAGTGAACTATTAATGCATCAATCCTTCATTGCATGCGCCTCACGTTTCTCGTATTAAATCTTACAATATTCTCATAGGTATCAGAAATTCACAAATCACAAATTTTCCGGACAGTCTGTACGGGGTTAGGTACCTTTATGGGGCTATAAATCTGAATGGAGCTATGAGAAATAATTTTAATTTTTTTTTTTTAGTTCGTTTTGAAAACGTGGCATATTGAAACAATTTATTGAAATAATTATTTTACATTCCGTAGAAAGGAACGTAGGTGGGATCCACCGTCCGTCCATGAACTCTTGGTGAGGGGAGAGAGGCGAATATGCTACAGGGAAGCGCATGCGCGGAAGTATATTTTTCGTAAATGTAGCCTACCATACGACATTCGTCTTTAGTTTTCAACCCAAAGGTTGGTTCGGTAAAGGTTACTCCATTCTTTTTGTTTCAAGTCCTTTCTCTTCCTCTAAACATAATAATAAATTGACTTGGATTACGAATGGTAAGAATATTTCTCACAAATCCATCGCATATCTCATACATTTTTAAAATCAAAGTGTTATATGCATAGCAATTGAATCTACCATTTTTCTAGGTTAAAATCTTTATCCATTACACATATATAGGAACATTAAAAAAATTGTGTTTATTTATTTATTTTGCCGTGTTTTATACTGCTTTTTAAACTATGTTTTTTAATTCCTTCGCAATATTTTATAAATTTTAAAAAATATATATTTTTACCATCAATTTCCTAACGCTTGTTCATGCTAGACGCTTTCAAAATTGCGCCTAATAGTTCCACTTCCAGTGTGATCCTGTGTGCTTAGGGTAATCTTCCAATCCGGAGTTTCCACTACCGTTTACCTTGGCAACTGGTACAGTCAGGTTGAATGTGTTACGGTAAGATTTTCGATCGAAATTCTTTAGTCCACATTGAAAGCAATATGGGATAAATATTTCCAAACAAAGTAAATGCTTATCAGTTGTTCCTCTACTTCTGTGGTACAGTGAAATGTGTGTGAAAAGCAAATATAGTGTTGTTAACAAAATCTACTGCGAAGGAGTTTCATGTATAAAGAAATGTGTCCAAATGACAGCTACATTCACTGTAAAATTACTTTAAAAATTCGAAAAAGATATGTTTCTTTTTAAGCATTTTTTTAAAACTGAAGAGTAACGTAACCAAGATTTAACATGCAAGTCTAAAGTAAAAAACAAGGAGCTAAAATTGTTCAGTGTAAGAGATAACTTCGCCACTTTCTGAATAAACAGACAATCTAATCGAATTTAGTAAGTTAATGTTTGTGTTGATTTTATAGGTGTTTGAATTTGCGTAAAAAAATAAATGATGAAGAAACAGTTGGACGAGTGACCATGAATTATATATATTTTTTTCCTGCGGTGTGGACGGAGTTGGGCGCATCATTCAGTTCGCTTCGGGAATCGTCCGTTGATTTCCGAGGGTGGAGGAGTAAAAGGTAGGGGAGGGAGTTATGGCTGCGCTCAAGTTGCGGGAAAGAGTTGGGGGGGGGGAGGGAGGGGGGGATGAAATTCCACAACCGAGTTCGTTTCGCTCGCTCAGGGAAAAACGCGTCCTCTGCGATATTTCTCCCTCTTAACTGCATAGACATAATGGAATGCGCTGCTGACGATCATTCCTAACAAAAAAAACTGCACCAGATTAAACAAAAAAATAAACAGCCTATGCCAACTCACAACGTACTGGGAAAGTACTTAACGTTTTATGCCTTATTGGCAGAGGGAAAACACTCAGCGAATATTCAGAACTGTATCAGATTACATGGTACTGAGGGTGGATCCAAGGATTGAGTACAGTGGAAATGAAGGAGGGGATGTAGGGGAAGTTTTCCCCTGAAAAAAATATAAGTCGTTTTTTAATTCAAGGGTGTTTATCCGTTTACTTTTGAGTACACATCTCATATTTATTTGTTATTATTAGGTGCATGCATTTTTTCGCGGGAAATATTTCGAGACTAGCTGTCTGTTAAAACCTTTGTAGCATCGTGTGTGTTTCGTGATTGTTTTGAGTCTCTCTCATGTTCGTGTCGGGACACGAATCTTAGCAATGTCGACGAAGAAATTGTTGGCGCCGACTTAATTTATTGCAGTTTAACGAGGACTCAGACCATTTAACTAAAAATAAATGCCCCTAAGTTATTAATAAAAATATTGATAATTTCATTAAATTGATTCAGTAGGAATTTATAATATTTAATGTAACATTATTTATGTCGATGAAAATAAGAGACGTAAAGTTTTACCATTTTGTAAACATAGCAATGTTTCTCCTCCCAGGAATTTTTGGTGTCTGAAACCATACCAGGCTCGGTCGTCTATAGAAACTATGGTCCCGGGGAAAATAATTTTCTCATGCCCCCCCCCCTTTTCCACATTACTTAATATACAAATTTTTCTAACCCTGAAATTAATAAAAATTGAAAGACTGTAAGTGTGTCCTTTGCGTATTGCATAACTCGCAAGGTTTTTGAATGAATTCCATCAGCAAAAGACTTGAAATTTCGTGCAAATAACAATGTGAACTCGTGCGTTAAAAAGAAACCCAGCCAGGACCTCGGGTATTATCCCCCCCCCCCTCTCTCACTGCTTCTCCCTGTAGATAACCTTGCCCCTGGCTGGAACAGACTACAGACAGTTAAGGGCTCCGCCTACCCAGGCACACACACGGTGCGCAGAGCTTTAGGAAAAACAACGCGATTTCAAAACTACTCGATATATCCGAGTGGGATGTGCTTACGAAAAGCATTTAAGAGTTCGCTGAGGGCCGAAAAGTACTTTTGATTTCAAATTAACTTTTTAAACTGCAGTTTTAGAAGAGTTAAAATGGCTAAAAACGCATGTTTTCAGAGTAGTTTTTAGGCGTAAAACAACCGGTACAGATTCTTGAAAGCACTTAAGGGACTTGCATTACACCTTTATCTTAATTTCTCCGCCATATAATGTTACGGTCACCGCTCAAACTTTCACAGTTATCCCGTGACGACGAGAAGACTGCGCGCCAGTCCAGAGGAGACACCGCGCTAGAAGCACCAGCGAGCGTCGCGCATATCTTCCCGCCTCACTAACACACGTACACCCCTGACGAGGCGGGCGGCTTAAGCATAGGGGCTGCTTCCCCTCGAACGAACCCGGTGCGGTGTTTCGTGAACGCAGCGGCCGGTACACGCGGTACGCAGCTTGTTTGAGCAAGGAAGAGAAGGGTGGTGCGGCGGGAGTTTTGGGAGGAGGTTTCGGGGTCAAACGCTGATTGGTCAGTTCCGACGGACTTGGAGGGTCGCAATTAGAGGTCCTTTTTCCTGCCCCGCGTCGCAATCAGTGCGCGGAACTGTTTGCCCCGGACAATGGACAGCGGTCGGATATTAAAAGACCTCCAACCCCCCCCCCCCCCCGGCCCCTTTTTTCTCTCTTACGAGAGGCATATTGAACACTTCAACGTGGAGTGGAAAGATAAATACGTAGCGCACTGGTCGAATAAGAACTGTAAAACATCCCCTCATCTCTTTTCAACTCATTCGTGAAACGTTCATACATACATGTTTGATCATTCATTCAAGGATGTGATATTAACATTTTATGTTTGGTTTTACAATGGAAATCTTAGTAGAATAAGGAGGCCCAATACATTTTCTTCATCAAATATTAGTAATTTATTGTGACGAGGTAATCATGAGTAGCCTTGAAAAGCTGGATAATGAATAATTTTCTAAAGAGATACCAAAATTATTTCAAAATTAGTTTACGTATTTGTCAGTTCTTATCTATTTGGAGGAAGATTGTGCAATGGAGTTACGTCGAGGGCATAAATGTGAAACAGGTACAGGCATTGCTGGAACGGGACTTGAAAATAGATTTTTCCTGATTGCGCAACCGCGCGAGGTCTTTGCTTCTAAGGACGACTGGGCATATCGTAGCCCATCCGTTGTAGTCCTTATCATTTCATAGCTCCAGATAGGCGTCACCCCTCACCACAAGGTAGATTGTTGCAATCTTACCTGGGACATTTCTACTGAAGTTCAACTGAGTAAACATTGCATTTTGTGTTTCATTACAAATGACGTAGTCAAAATAAATAAGGATTATCTGTGAAAAACAGTGAAATATTTATAATTTAAGTTTTTGTCTTTCTATATTTTCATAGTGTTCATTCACTAGAACATCAATTTCCGAGTTTTCTTAGCTTGGAAATGCATACAAATTTACTTCCATAGTCCCGCTTTAGAAATGTTTGTTTATAAAAATCTTAAATGAGTTAAAAATGAAGTTATGATGAACTACACTAAATGCGTTTGTAGTAGCAATTCAAAACTTGTCAATATCAAAGGCATGCACTTTGAAACGGAAGTTGCCTGGAGATTTTCGTAACGAAGATAATACGAGACAAGAACCTAGATGCCTGGCAAAATAACCAATTAATTTGAAATCTTAGAAATACATATAATGTCTCAAATAAGATGCACTTATAATTTTGAGGCACTTACACTGAATCAAAATTCATATCACTGTACTTAATAAATTATACGACAGAGGTATCATGACATAAGCTTTTAAAACACGAAGCGTCTGATGATACCAGTCTGTGCTGGGCAAAAAAAAAAAAAAATTTCTGTGTAATTGACCGTAATTTCATAATTTCAGGGAAGCTTTTAACAGCGTACAGTAAAGAAAGGAGAAAAAAAGACAGAGAAAGAGAGAAGCACTCGATACTGCACTATGTGCTACTGGCTCTGGAGTGAGGTGAAAAAAGTGAAGGGATGGGGGTAGGTATTTTTTTTTATTTGGGTTGGTGGAGCATCGGAAAGGGGTGTTTTTTTGGGTTGATGGTTGGGGGAGGGGGGGAGGGGCAAGAGAAGATATATGGCATGCAAATGAGAGGCCAGAAGGCCGTAGTAGGCACTCAAAAGCAGTGCAGCTGTGCAAAAATTCCCGCCGCGAAAAAACAGGGTAGAGAGTAGAGGGGGAGGAGTTTATAAAGCCCTCCTTTTCCCACCCCTACCACCCCAATGCTCGCACCCCCATCGTCCGAAAAAAAAAACACAATATATTCAGCATCCTCTGCCTGCGTGTTATTTTTCCCTCCACTATATGACGCAACGGGGTAAACCCAATTTACCTCCCTTGGGCCACCATGCCCCATTTTAGTATTTCATGTGAAAAAAAAAGAAAGAGGAATAAGTGTGGTGGCAAGAGAAGGTTGGTTGTTGTGAAGACGAGGGAAAAAATAAATGAAAGAAAGGCCTTCCACTTGGGCTCGAATTATATTGCCGCGTGTTTTACAAGGCACGTAAAAAATAAAAACTACTTTCTACAGCCTTAATGTGTCTGTGGAGTTTCAGATGCTGCCCGTACAACATTGTGTTTAGCATGCGTGTGTGAGCATGACGTCACAGTTCTACGATTATCAATTATACGCGCAGAGCGAGTAAAACTCGCTTACTCGTTTCTAAAAAGATTTTCCGAGAGGGTTTACTTATTGAAGTTATATTTACTTCTTTAGAGGGCGTTATGAAAAAATTGATGAGAGCGAATTTTTCTACGATGCGCGCGCACCAAGCAACGAAATTTTCACAGGATGAAACAAAGACTTAATAAAAATAAAAATTATGTAGGCCTCTATGTTTTTAAATCTTATACTTTAGTAATTGATATTGAATACCAGCTCACATAATTTAAAAAAATGTATTGTGAATATTGATGCTAGAAATTGTGTTATAAACGTTTTCAAGAGTATTTATGTAAGTTAGGTTATGTTCCCGTATGTATAATTTATTTGTATTATAAATTATAAATAATTACATAATTTTTAGTAAACATTTAAAATTAATAAATTAGAATAAACATTCAACACATTTATTGATTTTCATTATTAACTGAAATTTATCTCCATTATTTAACTATATAAAGAAATTAATTTTATGCAGCACTTGTTTATAATAATTTTGAATACTAAATAATTATTTAAACTTTTTATTTGATTATATGCATACATTAACAACCGTATTTATCATATCACTTCAGTCCTTATATTAATTGTTTCTATTAATTATTTGCATGAAAAATTAAATTTAGTTTTTTTACTACACCAAGTAAATATAACTTCTACCGCGCGTACATAAGTACACGCAACAAATTTTTTAAATCTTGAATCAGGATTCTATTATGCTGTTTTAATATAATTAAATTCTCTATTTGAAATAAACCAATTTTTTTTATATTATCAGCAATAGCAAGCCAGTAGCAATATAAAAAAGACTAGTCTTGATCTTCACGCGTTGTAACAAAGCAAGCGGCGAGATAGTGATCCAGAGTGATTGAACTGAGTGACCCAGTGCGCAAATAGAGCATTGGAAAGCTTATAGCTAGCCAACTCACCCAATTTAATTTAAGCTTAAACGAGCTGCTGTTAGAATTGATTTCCTAAGTGGTTGAATCTTTTGCACTGTAAAATTAAATTACGATAATTTTATATCATATTTATTGTGGAAATATAACGCTAATGCTGAATTAAAAAAAATTGTATTTAACTAACTGTTGTCACACAAGAGCTGAAACAGTCGAACATGATATTAGAATTTTATTAGGTAAATCTACCGCTAGTTTGTAGGATCTGCATATTTTTAAGTTTGCCACGGGAATATACGCCATATGTAAAACTTTACATTTGTTCGTTACACACACGTCGGCCAAATTGTAATTACATAATCCTGGAAATATTATAACTATTAAGTTCATGGAGCTAACATACAGTTACACGATGAGTTTGAAGGGCGAAAGGCACAACTTACAGTAAAATAATTGTCTGGGTCGCATTTAAAGTTAAGTGCCATCTGTTGGCAATGTGCACAACTTCACGAGTCCACTAACCGTGGTATTAGCGTTTACAGAAGTTTTGTATTTGTACGGTTATTTTTGTAATACTTTGCTTGTAATTGTACAGAAAAGTTTTACAAAAAAAATAGTGCGTGGAGTCCCTCCGCGCAGATGAAGTGAAAATTCGTAATGTGGAAATGAAAATAGGAAGGGATGTAAATTGATTTTTAGTGAAATCATATTGTATTAAATCAAACTAAAATAAATCATGAAATCATTCAACGATAAAAGCTGTTTATTTAACTAAGCGGACGGGTTCACCCCAAGGAGAAAATTGACGCGGCGAGACCTCGTGGACATAGAGAAATGACACACACTCACTATTTATGTGTCTATGAAACACACATTCACTTTTGCTCTGTATCTTTATATTCCCCCTCCCCAGGAGCGTTAAACGTTTAACGCAACCTTGTTGTAAGTCGCATTAGAAGTTTCACTTCAAAAAAATATTTAATGTACCTTTACAAACATTTGCACTCTAACAAAAATTACTTTCATAAATTTTTTAAGTGAAACGTAAGCTGCTTAGAGGGCTAGGGCTACAATTTTCGAGCGTTACGAAGATTCAGATCGCACGAGGGGAATAGTTAGGTAGGTACGTGGTGGGGGAACCGGTGGAAGGACGGCGGGGGGGAGGCAGAAATGACGCAGCATACTTTCACACTTGCATACATAACACTTTCACACTTATAGATATAGGCTACTTGCGCAATAGCATAATTTAGAGCTCACATACTTGCATATATGTATATATATTTTTTTATCTGCGACCTCAACCAAAGCGAATTACGTTTCCTGTACCTAATAATATAAAGATCTAGAAGTCTCAATGGACTGCACGCACACTATATATATATATATATATATATATATATACACATATATATATATAGTTTTATTGTGTGCTGGTCTACTCGTGAGGATTTCTTTCCCGAGCTCAGGACCAGTGGTTATGTCGTAATTCCTCCTGCACACGGCGGAAGGCTACAGCAGATTCACTTCGTGGCATGGGTACAACCTAGCCCCAAGTATGACCACCCCTTCACCATCAACGAGCTGCTTACGAGCCGAGAAGAAGCACTGGTTCTAGTTTGCATGTAAAGCACTATACCTACACAGATAAAAAGGTTTGTTTGAATCAAAACAAATATTTGTTTATGTATGGCGAAACAAAAATTTACTTGGTGGAACAAAATATTTTGTTAGTTTAACCAATCTCGGTAAGTAACAAAAATAATTTGTTACACTTAACTCAAATGTATATTTGGTTGACAAAATAATTTTGTTGGGTCGACAGAATCTCTCCTACTACAAAATATTTGTTTGAATTAACAAAATATATTTAATTCGCCATATATAAACAAATATTTTGTTGAGGCAAACAAACCTTTCTCTCAGTGTACATCCAAAAACACGTCGTGGACCTAGAGACCTGACCCCTCCCCTTCTCTCTCTCTCTCTCTCTCTCTCTCTCTCTCTCTCTCTCATGCTGTCTCTGCCAGGCGAGATATTTCTCGTTGTGCGTCCTCTGCCGGGCAGAACCCACCCTTATTTATTCTCCTGCGGGAGGCCGCAGTGTGGCGGCGAAGAATGCAGGGAATTCCGGCGTTCCCACCGGGAGACTTCGCAAAGTCACTTTTTGACTTCCTCCCCCTCCTCCTCCTCCTCTCCACCTCCTCCTTGTCCGGTGCGACTGTTCTCCAGGGGGGGGGGGCCTTTAATATGCCCTCCTTCTGTCCCTCCCACATTGCCCACCGCGCTTTCATCCTACCACCCGCTGGCCGCGGAAACGCGAGTCATATGCTCGCACATTTCCAAACACATTCCCGACAGAAATGTTTTTCATGGATGATTCATTAAGGGCCCCGCCTCGTCAGGGGTGTGTGTGTGTGTGTGTCAGTGAGGCGGGATGATAAGCGCGACGCTCGCTGGTGCTTCTAGCGCGGTGTCTCCTCTGGACTGGCGCGCAGTCTTCTCGTCGTGCACTGAGCAGTGACCATAACATTATATGGCCGAGAAATGAAGATAAAGGTGTAACGCTAGTCCCTTGAGTGCTTTCAAGAATCCGCACCGGTTGTTTTACGTCTAAAAATTACTCTGAAAACATGCGTTTTAGCCGTTTTAACTGTTCTAAAAATACAGTTTAAAAACTTAATCCGAAATCAAAAGCACTTTTCTGGCCCTCGGCGATCTTCTTAAATTATTTCCGTAAGCAGACCCCCCACTCGGATATCTTGAGTAGTTTTGAAATCGCGTTGTTTTTTCCTGAAGCTCTGCACATCATGTGTGTGCCAGGGCAGGCGGTGCCCTAAAGGTTCCTCACATGCACCCGGGCACACACAAGGCACGCAGAGCGACTTGAAAACTGCTCGAGACGTACGAGTGGTTTCAGTTCACGAATATACGCTGTAGTTCTGTTCCTATATTTCGTTTACAAAACTGTATTATCTTTGAAAGATTTGTGCAATGGGAGTGCATGACTTGATGTAAGTTTTTCGACATAGGCTACGTCATTGCTAAGCACATGTATGTCTGACCATATTCCTGTTACGGAATATTATGTGGAGTTTATATCCTGTTGACAACAGTAATTTTTTGCTTAATTTATGTTTTTGTTTTTTGTAGTTTTCTTCTACAGACATACATGTGCTTAGCAATGGCGTATGAACAAAACTGTATTCTCATGAGTGTGACAAAGGCTAAAAACGTGTGTTTTCATAGTAGATTTTAGACATGAAACATCTTGAAAGTACTCGAGGGACTTGCATTACACCTTTGTCTTCATTTCTCCGCTATGTTATGTTATGGTAATCATTCAGATCTCATACTTGTCCAGTGCACGACGAGAAGACTACGTGCCAGTTCACGACCTTGCACTTAGAGGCGACACCGCGCTGGAAG
This sequence comes from Bacillus rossius redtenbacheri, assembly GCF_032445375.1. NCBI lineage: Eukaryota > Metazoa > Arthropoda > Insecta > Phasmatodea > Bacillidae > Bacillus > Bacillus rossius. Next base: position 7,360,552 of record NC_086341.1, on the reverse strand, counting down.
CGCCAGAGAACGTCGCACTTATCATCCCGCCTAACTAACACAAATACACCCCTGACTAGGCAGCAAAGTAAATCTGAAGCACAAATGCACGTGTATCAGGTTGATGATTGATGTGTAAGCGCTCGTCGAACATGGGGGAATTGGGGGGGGGGGGACGAATGCAGCAGTGAGAGACGTGGAGTTCTCGTGCAGCATAACCGTCACTGCTTCCACATATTGCAGTTTTCGCTGATGCATTCAGTGCAGCTGACCTCCCCGACGATCAGTGCCAAGTGTTGGAGGTTAGTTAGGTTAGCACGTAATTTATAGCCGCCAATTACTTTCCCCTTCTGAATTAAAGTTTAGGCTGGCTGGCAGCCTGGCGGGAAACGACAAAATGTCACCCCGAAAAAAAAAAAACCCAGCGCTCCCCAAAAAAAAATCAATGCGGACAGCAATGTCCAAGGATTAATTAATTCTTCTTTCACGATTCAAATTAAGATTAGACTAGCCGGCAGCCCGACGGGAAACGATGAAAGTCGCCCCCGAAATAACCAATGCCACTAAAAAATAATGTGGACTGCAATGTCCAAGTACCCAAACCCCTGGCATGGTAGATTCTTTTCTACTCTGTCCAACTCTTCTTCCTGAACCATCCATCTGTTTCGCGTAACCAACCTGCTTGCTTAATGCATGATTTTTGCATCCCACGTGAAAGATCCCAGGGTTTTCCCTGTGTCTATGCAGGTTTTAAATGGGCCCAACTTATCTAGTTTTAGTCTGGAATAGTCAGTGTGGGGGAGTTAGTCATGGCGCCAATCGCTACCATGGCTGGCCAATCCCCTCCTAGCACATGATGCATGCAAACCCTCCTGCATGGCTACCACCCTGTAATGAGCTGGTTAAGTGAAAACATTTCGGAATATTAATTTATGAAAACCTTTAAATAATTTTTATGTATGTTTACCAGGGGAATAGTCTATTTCCGATATCATTTTTCTTCTTATTCTGAAATGATTGCCTGTCCGTAAACAGATTAATAGACAGCAAAACACAACGCCACAGTAGAGCGACAATGTAAAAGGAATTAGCCGTGACCTATAGTACGGAACCATCCTACCAATTTTCTAGAAAAAATCGGTGGGACTGTATCAAGACTCACGGCTGTTGGTTTCAAGTGAAACTTCTATGTCAGTGAGTCGCTTTTAGTGTAATGGTTTAAAATAAAAACAATAAAAACGAGACATTGACTACGTACTAAAAAATTTAATTCAAAGCAAACACTAAATGGTAGCTTACTATTAATTTCAATTAATATTCGACGAAAATTTGTTTAACATTGACCTGTGATATGATAAACGAGATACCGAAGGCATAATATAAACATTAATGTTTTTTGGTGAACCTACAATCTGTATTGCCCAGTGTTCTCAGTTCTCTATACACAATCACACGAATCACCGCGCTATCACATCTGAGTCGTGAGCTACACTGAACAGAAATGTTTTCCGAATCTAAATTAAAACTAAGTGTATTTGGGAGGTCTAGGTAAGGAAGACTTAGGTGCGTCTCAGGCCGAAGCCTATATAGTTATAAAAATGTTAAAGCAAGACGATTCACACCTTATCGTCGGACTTTTTTCTAAAAACCCATATGTTTCGCGGTGATTTTTTAGACGTTACACGTCAAAATGATTTGACAATTACCAGTCGGGATTTGAACCTATGTTCTCTGTAATACGAATATAGTGTCTTACGACTCGGTCCATAAACTTCAATAGTGTATCTTTTCTCATCATCAGATTGCCTTGTAGTGATTCCTTATGGTACAGGCGTGAGTGTACGATTATTGTATAACAGTACAAATACATAGTTTCAGACTATAGTACATACCCCATGTAGGCTATCATCACAAGTCTTGAAAAATATTGACATCTAATATTATAAATAAAACTTCCAATTATTATGGTCTCCTAAATTTTAATTCTTGTCTTTTGAGTACATACTGTACTAGTGCGTGTAACTACATGTGATTTTGTTTACACATTTACCATGGGTGTAGACAGTATTTGTGGAAGGGGAGGGCAGAAGCCAAATCTTCCTCCGGAAACTCTTTTACAAAGATAATGCTTGAAAATACATTTTTAGGTTAGTTGACGATCCCTTAAGTACTTTTTGAAATTCCTGCCATTGTAATTTTTGTAATATAAAATTATTTGTCTAAATTAATCTGGCAACCCTATTTCCCCCCTTTTTTTTACTCCGCTTTTGACACTTATTGTTACAGTAACAGGATCCTCTTTTGAATAAGCTTCTCTGCACTAATACCTGTGCCTTGTTAACAGAAGTGTAAACAAATATACAAATAAAACAAACAAAACACAAATCTGTTCAAAGAAAGTCAGTATCTATGTGAATATCAACAAATTCAGTATAGTTCATTAAATAAAATTTCCACTGACAAAAAACATTTTAAACAATAGGTAAATTAATTCAAGATGTAGTTTCAGACAAACGCCATTACTAATTAAACTGTATGTCATGACAAACATCAGTCTGTTTGTGCCTTAAGAAGGGAATAGATCTCTTTCCCGAAACGCCGCAACTGTTCTCTTAGGAATCATATACTGTGTTAGTCTGAGCTATCATCGTTGTGGTTTTCAAAATATCTGTTTTTTTCGCTCAACTGTTGCTTACGGTGTTCGTCTGTGCTGTCATCACTGTTTATTCACATGGCTGGATTCACCTGCGCGTCTCTGTATAGCCGTTGTTTTTTTGTTTTTTTTTTTCAATTTTTACATGCTCTATATTAGCTTCACCTGTATGTTTGTTTGTCTGTCCGTCTGTAACTCTTTCGACTAAGAGTGAGTGGCTCATCACTGTAAAATGTCCCAATAGTTTCATTACGTACGTTAGCCGAGCGGTCTAAGGCGCGCGACCTCTGTGACGTCAACTTTCGGATTCAGCAATCGTGGATTCTACTCCCGGCCACGCCGAAAAACCAAAATGTTTTTTTTTTTTTCCGGTAAATTCTAAGATTATATCCATACATCTAACTGCAAATGATTCGGAGAGACTTTACCATTTCTTTGTGACGTTGCAAATCCAAATAGTTATCTCAGATGGTAATAGGTAGTGTCAGGGGCGGATCCAGGGCCGGGCGACCCGGGCAATCGCCCAGGGCCCCGCGCCTAGTGGGGCCCCGCGTCTGCCCTCACCCTAGCACCTGTCAATGACATGTAAGGTGTTCGAAATTAAGTTGTACACCCCTAATGTCTATTAGAACCTCTTTCATATGTATTACCCGCAACATGCAGGGGACGAGTGTCAGATAATCGGGTTGGCAATATGTGGTTCACATTACCTGACACTTGCCAGCCGGCGATGGTGTTTAGTGTTTGCTTCAGGTTACAGATATCACAGATACCGCGACAACAAGGCTTTGCTCTGAGTGTCGTTTACCTCTAATACATCTCTGGGAAAGGGCGGTGAAAAGTACATACATTTGTACTTTTTTGTTTTATGTTTATATTACCATTATTATTATTATATTATCAAAGTAATTGAAAGTATAGGTCGCTATGTATATCTACCCTAAGCTTCCTCTCAACCTTCTCAATTTACGTGACTAGTCAGCGGCTGATAATTAGCCTTCCCTTCCCTTTTACGATATTCAAAAGTGGAGGGAGTGTGAACGTACGCGTTACAGACCGAGTATTGTTATTTCAGTGTTGCCAGATCAGTGGAAATATTAAGTCATGTATCGTGCAGTGCACATTTTGAATCTCTATTCGTTCGTCCTGTTATTTTGTTGTAACTACTTTCAATGATATTTATTAATAGGGCTAGTTATTTTTAATTAGACAGTTTCATAATCAAGGCTGAAATTTTTATTTGTTAGTTTCAGTCAGATTAATTTAAAATGACCTCTCGTGATCGTGACTTTGGTAGGAAATATGATTCTGGCAGTTCCAAACGGAAAAAAATTGAAAACAAAATTAAGTTTAATTTTCTAATTTTCCGGGAGAGTGACCGCAAATACCCCTTTCCCTAGTGGTATTCCATACTCCAGTCTGATAAGACCACCCCCCCCCCCCTCCCGCCGAGATACAAGGGCCCCGCTGAAATAAATTGTCCAGGGCCCCGCAGAGTCTAGGTCCGCCACTGGGTAGTGTCAGTAACTCATTTCCCTATGATAATTATACATAAATATAGTTTAAAAAACTAAAAAAAAACATGCTTTTAAAGAATATCAAACTAAAAAGTTAAAAATAAATTTAGTTTAAAAAACTAAAAAAACATGCTTTTAAAGAATATCAAACTAAAAAGTTAAAAATAAATTTAGTTTAAAAAACTAAAAAAACATGCTTTTAAAGAATATCAAACTAAAAAGTTAAAAATAAATATAGTTTAAAAAACTAAAGAAACATGCTTTTAAAGATTATCAAACTAAAAAGTAAAAATAATTTTAAAATTTAAATTATGACAATAGTATATAAGCAATACTAGTATAAATGAGAAAAAAGCATGGGGCGCTTAATATACAAAAATTATGGCACAAAGCGCCTCAAGCTTTTTTCTCATTTATACTAGTATTGCTTATATACTATTGTCATAAATTAAATTTTAAAATTATTTTTTACTTTTTAGTTTGATAATCTTTAAAAGCATGTTTCTTTAGTTTTTTAAACTATATTAATATCTGTTAAGTTTCATCGTTGATTAATTCTGGTTGCCGTTGTGCACCGTAAATTTTCTTTGTAAATGGAACAGAAATATCCATGTAACCTTAACTATTTGTTAATTTATTTACATTAATTAATTTACATGAAAATAACTGTATAACTACAAAATAGTGTTACCATTTATGCCTCGTGTTGCCCCAGTAACTCCAATATTTAGTTATTTGCAAACAGTTGTTTGAATAGCTTTCCAGGGATTAGCTGTGCATGTTAAGCACGGTAAAACAAAATAAAGCCAAAAGTAATATAAAAAAGTTAACTTTTCTGTGGCTTTAAAACCAAATAAATAAAATGTATATACAATAACTTCATGCTTGTAAGCACATGCATATTTTAACTAAACGCACTCTTTTAATATCTAACATTTATTTCAAAATTCATATGTTTTTACTAGTCTATATTTCTATATAATTATTGTACAGCGGGATTGTAAGTTTGTTTGCAGGAAAGTAACTAAAAAATTGCCAGACTAGAAATACAAATTATATTTCACTGTAATGAAATTACATAATTAATGCTGAACGAACAACAAAGAACACATAAATTTGTTCGTTACCGAGGTTAGATGTTACTGCACGTAATGACACACGAAACTACAGTAAACTCGCGGAATAACATCATATCAGTGTAAAGAAGACTGAAAATATCCGCTCTATTACTCTGGTTCTGGGGTAGAGCGCCTGCCTTGTGACTTGTAGGACCTGGGTTCGCGCCCCGGCTCCTCCAAGGTGGATTGCCCAGATTAAATGGTGGCATATTCTCTGGTAGGAATACAATCCCTTGTAACAAGTCAGGCTACCAAAGAAACGGTGGGTGGAACAGAAAAAACCTTCCAGGTGGCTTCCAAATGGGGAGCCCGTTTCTTTTCTTGGGCTCCCCATGCGGTGGCCATTCCGGGGGTTTCTCCGGGGGAACGGCGTTTTGCAAAAATATTTTTTGTAGTTTTGTAGCGTTTTAGTTTTTGGTAACTGTGGCATTATCATTCCAACATGTTATAAATAAAGCTCCAACAAACATTTAAAACCAAAAAAAAATGCTTTTGTACAAAAATATTTTAATTAAGTGTGCATCAGTCAGTGAGTGGTTGTGTGTTAACCATTTATCGGTATATATTTTCTGGAAGTATTATTGACGGTTGAATTTTTGTTTTGTAGTATTTTAGCAGTTTTGACGAAAAAATATTTATAGGCACATGAATTTTATTCTTAAAAATATTATTTCTGTAAAACCACATAGTTTTCAATCAGGAATATCGTTTTTAACACACGCTTTTTTTTATATATATGTCTGTGCGTACCAGTATAAATCCAGATGTAAATAAAATATTCTATTTATTTCAACATGAGCAAAGCCTTTGATACTTTCCAACGTAATCTTTTGATTAAAAAATTGTCAATTTTAGGCTCGTCAAGCAATGCGTGGTATATATGTTTTAATTATCGTACAAATAGACGCTTTGCAGTCAAATTTGCAAATGCAATTTCATGGTATTAGATGTTCCGCAAAGCAGTAGTTTATCTCAAATACTCTTTAATATTTCATAATTGATATTCCAACTATAATCAGAATAGATCAAGAAAAGATGCTGATGGAAAAAAAATTGGGAATTATGTTTGTGAAACTATTCAACAAGATATTTCAGCTGTCCGGATCTGATTTTCGAGTTAACAAACGTCTTTGAATTACGATAGCATTTACTGTATAACCTTTAGTCAAAAAAATTAATTTAATTACTTAATCAGAATTATCACATAGTAAGTAATGACATTAAACGTGGTGTCCTCTTTTAAGACCTTCGAGTTATATTGGATGCCAAGATTTTTTTTCACCAACATATAGATCTCTAGGTCTTAGTAAATTTAAAACTTTCTCTGCATCAAAAGGTTTTATTAGAAAAGAATTGAAAGTATGCAGAATAAGTTCTGAAATTAATATTTAAAAATTTCAGGCATTTTAATTATTTTGAATATGCTACATTCCTATATAACCTATTTGCATTTTCTATTTATTAGACGTTCGATCAGTGATGCACATTTTATTACCATTTTTGTTGGATCAGACATAATGACTCGGTTTGGATTAAGAATTCCAACTTGCAATTACAGAATTAGTGACACTTTTAAAACCATTAGTAACTATAAAATGTGTAAAAAATTATAACTCCTTTTGAATAATCTACAAATATTCATTGGTAAAACTTTTGTAATCTACATATTTATTTTGTATACACCATTTTAGTTTCGGTTTAAGATTTTTGTGAAAACCAAAGTAACCAATTGGTTAACTGAACTTTATCAATCTTTATCCATCTGTGTGTTGTTTTGTTTCGTGTTTTGTCGCACTGATGTGTATATCTTGTGTTAATGTGTTTTGTTGTTTTTATATATCATAATTCGTTTAAAGGTGCTGTAAGGCACAAAAACCGAATTTCAATTAGATCTGACTGTTTTAATGAAGCAGGATAATATGCTACGCATAGTAATATTTTTTTATTTTCTAATATAAAAAATACTTAAATTTCAGCAGAGTTTATTTTTGACAGACTGCAAGTCTGTGCAAAGCCTATGTCTCCCCTAGAGCGCCTGTGCTGCTTGCCCTGTGCCAACAAACTCCAATACACAAAAATATTTCCCTCGCATTTCAGCATCTTAAAAACACATTTTGTAGACTTAAATTTATTTACTATAGACATTAAAAACCTTAACATCTGAGTTTTTTGTGCTCAGTCACAGAAAACATTACATAAGAAAATCCTTGAATACTTGCCTTGGATTTGCACTCAATAAATAATGATATACAATTACTTCAATTATTCCAGTGTCCAAAAATGTAAATTCTATGAAGTTCTATGAAATTTTACGAGTACGGCCGTTTTCTTTATTTCGTAGAATGTATAAGAAATTTTGGCAGAATGGAATACTACGTACCACATGTATTTTTTTTAATCGTCGTAATAAGAATACAGTGCTACCTATATAACATTTTTGGAAACATTTCTTTCTTCTCGTCCGCGATCTGGATATGAATTGTTATTATTGCAACTATCACCGTCTGAAGCGCTATCTGTAGGTACGCTTTGAAGTTAACCTGAGAAACAGCTAGAGGGTTGACAGCGCTACCTACCGAATATTATATACACTTCGAGGACAATGCTGCTGTACTCATTCCATGGAGGGTGTAAGAAAATATGGCAGAATTCCGTCTCGTCCTTTGGACTTATGGCAGATTTCCGTTATGGTACTTTTCCCGCCTTTTTTCGAAGAGGCCAGGCGGAATACTGTCATTATGGTAGTCTTCCGATGTGGTAGTCTTCTGTCGCCCCCCCCCCCCCCCCCCCCCAAAAAAAAATGTTTCTTAACATTACAAACGCAACAAATATACGAAAGTGACAAACGTTTGATGAGGCTTTTTTTTTAAAAAAAAGACCTATTTGAGAAAAAATATATGTATTTAGTTGAAATTTAAAAATTCAATTGACAAAATTGCCCTTCCTTAACACACATTTCAGAAATTTCGCTCATAAATTTAAATAACAGCACCTTTAAAAAAATACTCGACTAGTAATAGTGGGCCTATTTAAAAATGCACCCGGTTAAACATCTTCCTGGAAAACAATATCCTTACGTGCGTTCCAGAAGTGTTCACGCAGACGCCTCACTTCGGAGACGTGGTGATGTCAGAAGACAGTAAAAAAGAATTTGCTGCCGGAAGATTTTCCACATTTAATGGCAGGGAGGCTAATAACAGCTTGTGGACATCCTTAACGCAAATTCTAAATGGAAGTTTAGGAAAACAAAAAAAAAAACAACTCTTCAGTGGCAAAAGTTTAGTTTTTTTTTTAGGTTTTCATATATATTAGCAACAGGCTTTGAATAGAAGAGCCTAAGGTTATTTATATTTGTTTATATTTTCTCAGGGTGATTGTTACAGAAGTGACTACTGGGAAAAAGGCTAATTTCTTAAGGAAATGCTTAGTTAGGTTAGCTTCATCAATGATATGTATTAAAAGATATGTCAGCAGGGTCCGCCCCAGACACGGTGGGCAATCGCCCACGCCGACTACCGCAAGTTTGTGGTGGGGGGGGGGGTTTAGGGAGGGAAAAGGGGGGAAGGGGGGGAGCGAACTTCCTCTGGAGTCACGGCAGTTCCGTCCCAGGGATGGATGAGCTTGTCGCGACCCGCCTGGACGGGAGGAATGATACATAAACATGGCATCTTACCATAAATTTTGACGAGAAAAATACAGCGACACACACACATACTTCCGCGGCAGGACTATAAACCTGGGTATCTCTTTTCTCCGGCGACTATCACCGACTCTTGGCGGGAGGGGAAGACGTGTCCATAAAATCTTGTACCTGTTCGATCTGTGTGGGAGGTGGGGGGGAACCCCCCCTCTCCCCACACACACCCTTGCCACCACCCCCCCTTCTTTTTTTCTTTCCACTTCCTCTCCAACGCAAAACTTTTTTCACGTCTGCTCCAGAAGAAATATTGGAATCGAGTAAGAAACTTCCCAAAGTGTCCGCGTCCTGAGTTTGAACCGAGAGACAATATTTGCCATATTTATTACTAAAAAAAAAAAATCAAAACTTTGTTCGCTGTGTAACTTCCCGATAGCTCTCACAAGAGTGCCTGTTACAGGTACATGAAGACGGTTCATGCTTTGCCTTCTTTCTTATTTTTGCAATCGGTTCTTTCGGAAAGTTAAAAAAAATCTATAAACGTGGATTATCCTTACGAGTCCCTAGCACGTGATTTTGTCAGATTGTTACATTCTTAGGAAAATTGATTATCGGAAATGTTATAAATTTAAAGTTACGTAGGCCCTATTGCATGGTATTTTCCTGAGACAAAGGAACGCATGTACTTGTTTTTTTTATACATATACTGCAAAATTACCTTAGTACTGCAAGTCACAAAACTCTTCGTATGTCAAATAAGTTCTTTATTCATGCGAATATTTTGTTAGTAACCTAAGGCACACTAGAAAGCTCCAATCTTTATAAAATGCCTTTCATAAATATGAAAAAAATATTGACAGTAATTATTTCCACCAAAAAATTTGGTTGCACGTATGTTTTAAAAGCTTAATACAAAAAATTAATAAGAGGTCTATGTAAAAGAAAATAACGTGATTAAAAAAATATAAACATTTTAGAATGAAAAAAGGCAGGGTCATTTAACACAAAATTGACAGTCTGAATCAAGCCACGTACTGGGTTCATGTGTACATTTTTGCTGGGGCATTGTAAATGTTTGCTAATGGAAGGTGGGGTTTTTATTGCTGATTCACGGTTGTGGATGATGGATGGGGTCCACCATATTGGACCCTGACGTCACGGTGGCCATCTAGGATGACCTTGACCATTTACCTTGACCTTAAAAATTTGCCAAAAATAATTACTCAAATTTTGCCGAAATTCGCCAAATATTCGCCAAGAATATATTTTTTTAGGAGAGAAAAAATTATACAAAAAATCAGAAAAATTAAAAAATAATCCCTTTTCGAGAGGGAATATTTTTGAGGTTAAATTTACCGTTTTAATCCCCATAAAATGTCAGAGGCGCGTGAATGTCCTCCAAGAGGCTGAAATTCCCCATCGATAAACCGCCCTAAGCCACTGAGTTCATGACCTCGACCATTAGGATGTCATGGCTGCCATTTTGGATAGTGTTTGTATGGCTACTATTTTGGAAATCCGTAATTTTTATCGGAAAAAAATCGGGACCATTTGTGTCATTTTTAATGACAAATAGTTATTATCCCCAAAAACCTTAGATGTCTAGCAATTTCTTTGGGATATGAACCAGGGATGGCTCTAAACATTGCGGGTACCTGAGACATTAAAGGTTTATGGGAGCCCCAAATATTTTGGAGAGGGGGCCTAATGGGAGGTATGGAATAGCCCTCAAACGGAAAATTTGAAGAATAAACTATTTGAAACAACGCTTGTAATCCAACTTCGAACTCAAATGTCGGAGAAGTTTTTGGTGATTTGTCTAAAGAAATTACGACGTTCTTTATTAATAAATTAGAATTACGGTAATTCGAGTCGTTATGTGAGACAATAAAATTTTATGGTAAGAAATCATTAAAAAATCAATTGAAATCTAAAGATATTGAGCAGGACTTTCAATCGCATGCTTAAAAAAATTGTATGTTCTTATTTTCAGTAGGCTACCTAAATACCATTTTGCTCACAGTTACGTGCGGGAGAAACGAGTCCAGACTGTCTGGCAAAATAAGGCAATATCTTCTCTTGCAAACGGCCGCCAATAAAAAAAAATGCAGAAATACCGTATCGTAGTCTTAGTAAGCGAACAGATTATATCCTGAAAAATCACTGCCTATACCTATCGACCACTTAAAAATTAAAAGTAATGTTGAATATTCAAATACGTTTTTAACGAACAATGGTGTTTTACAGTTACACATAATAATTCAAATTACACCCGGGATATTTTGCACAATGTTTTAAAAAATATTGTAACTCATTATACATAAGTTTGGTGTATTTGGGATGCGTATTTGTTATAAAATCGTATTAAAAAACGAAATAATATTATTCCCCTACGGTGCTGTTATCTACGGTTAGGACGCGAATCGAACGAATCGCGCTATCTACCCACTTCCGCGGCAACCAGGCAAACGTTAATACATATTTTCCTTTGTTTATCGTGAGGGGCGTTATTATTAATGAATTATAAATAAAATTTCGTACCCGGGGTCACAATTGCATATCATTTTGAGCACTGGAAGACATAAAAACGTAAAATATTCTCGAAGAATTTATATCTGTAGTTTTCATTGCTTATTACAACAAACATTTCGGCAATAAAGATTAATTATTCTTGCATTTTGCATTCTTGCATTAAAAATCTGATTACTAGTATAATTTCAAGTATTTAATCTTTTATTATTAAAAAAAGTAGCATTTGTCGGCGAGTGCAGTAATAATTGGTTATGTTACAATTGACTAAAGAATTATGGTGATTCACATAATTGATGATAGATATTTGATTACAGTTTTTTTTATATGAAAACTTGTTCATAATTATATTTAAACTTTATAGCTAAACGCCAGTTATTAAAATTAATTACAAATCATCTACACGTGAACTGTTTCGTCGACTGTTTATAAAGTGAAGTGAAAAGTTAATGTGGTTTTCATTGCTTATTACAACAACAATTTTGGCAATAAAGGTTAATTATTCTAGCATTTTAAAAATCTGATTACTAGTGTAATTTCGAGTTTTTATTCCTTTATTATTAAAATAAAAATTATTCAATTGTATTCATAAAAGTATGCAATCAATTCATCAATGTTTTGTTATGACGTCACGTTAAACTATCGTCCGTAAACTGACATTACAGACAACCAATTTTTTTTTTTTCAATTTTTATCTGTTAAGTTTCCTCGTTGAGTTATTTTGTTTGCCGTTGTGCACCATAAATTTTCTTTGTAAATGGATTAGAAAAATTCATGTAAAGTTACATATTCTTTATAATTTGTACATTTACATGAAAATAATTGTATCACTACATTTATGCTTCTTGTTGCCCCAGTACCTCCACAATTTAGTTATTTGCAAACAGTTGTTTGAATAGCTTTCCAGGGATTAGCTGCGCATACTAAGCACGGTAAAACAAAAGAAAGCCAAAAGTGATATACAAAAGTTAACTTTTCTGTGGTTTTAAAACTAAATAAAATAAATGTTTATACAATTACTTCATGCTTGTAAGCTCACACATATTTTATCTAAACACACTCTTATAATATCTAACATTTATTTCAAAATAACTTTACCATCGACAGTGCTCTTTACATATTTTTTTACTAGTCTATATTTCTATATAATTATTATACAGCTAGATTGTAAGTTAGTTTGCATGAAATCAACTAAAAACTTGCCAAAATAGTTATACAAATTATATTTCACTGTTATGAAATTACATAATTCATGCTGAACGAACAACATAGTAACACATAAATTTGTTCTTTACCGAGGTTAGATTTTACTGCACGTATTGCACGTTTTAATGACACACGAAACTAAGGTAAACTCGTGGAATAACATCATGTCAGTGTTAAGAAGACTGCAAGTGTCCGCTCTACCACTCTGGTTCTGGGGTAGAGCGCCTGCCTTGTGACTTGTAGGACCCGGGTTCGCGCCCCGGCTCCTCCAAGGCGGATTGCCCAGATAAATGGTGGCATTTTCTCTGGTAGGAATACAATCCTTTGTAACAAGTCAGGCTACCAAAGAAACGGTTGGTGGAACAGAAAAGAAACCTTCCAGGTGGCTTCCAAATGGGGAGCCCTTTTCTTTTCTTGTGTTCCCCATGCGGTGGCCATTCCGGGGGTTTTTCCGGGGGAACGGAGTTTTGCAAAAATATTGTTTGTAGTTTTGTAGCGGTTTAGTTTTTAGTAACTGTAGTATTATCATTCCAACACGTTATAAATAAAGCTAAAATAAACATTTAAAACACTAAAAAATATTTTTGCTTTTGAACATAAAATATTTGAATAAAGTGTGTATCAGTCAGTGAGTAGTTGTATACCGATTTTGTGAGTTCAACCATGTATCGGTATATATTTTCTTGAATTATTATTGACGGTTAAATTCTTGTCAGAAACCTTTGTTTTGTAGTATTTTAGAATTTTTTGACGAAAATATATTTTCCCTACAAATATTATTTCTGTAAAATCACATAGTTTTAAATCAGGAAAATCGTCTTTAACACGCGCTTTTTTTAATACAATTTTGCGTTTGTAGCATGGTATGTCGGTACCTTTAATTTCTCTATGTCTCTGAACACACACACACTAACAGTAAAAAGTGGTACATATACAACCCGATGTGCGACTCATTGACCTATACAAATTATTCTAATCCACTTCCAGAGAAGCCAGAAACTTGAAATTTTCACAGTAGGTAGATCTCGTCCCTTAATAGACGAAGTTGAATTTTTTTATTTTAATCTCCGATAAATAATTATTAATATTTAATAATACAATAATTTACAGTTACCTTCCTTTTTGTTCTCAATTCATGGCATTTATTTTAAGTCCTACAGAGTTTATTAGCATTTATTAATTTTTTCAATAAATCTAAGTGCTAAATATTATTGTATCGAAATGAAGTAGGGCATATCTTTTGGTTACTTGTTGAAGTCAACATTAGATAACTAGTGTAATTATCATGATAGTTACAGTCGCTCGCTTGAAATAGTAATTAATTTCACTCGCGGCACTCACAAACCAGAGCCTGTTAGTAAATATGTGGTTTCAACAAGGCATGTGATTGGTAAACAAATAGTTAGAAATTATAATCCTAGCGATAAAGATGGAAAAATCCAAACGGCGTGGCTTAATGCCCCTTAAAAGCTGATGATTTCTATAAATTTCGAGCATTTTTTTTAATGCAAGTCAGAAACCTTGTCAAAAAGAAGAGTGAATGTTTCGTTGTTAAATTTTTAATAAGGAAAATATTGTTTATTTTTGACGTGATAACGTCTTACAAATCGATGAACGCCGGCTGCACGCACGAAAAAGCATGACTCATTGTCACGTTCCGCCTGAGCCGAGCGCGGAACAAGCGATAGAGAGGCACGATCGGCCCGCGCGTTCTGCTTGTGTTATTTAAATTAAATTTTGCAAAAAAACTGTAAATAATAATATTTGAAAATTAAAAAAGTATGCAAATTTTCATCAATGTTTTCTTATGACGTTATCACGTAAAACTATCATCCGTAAACCGACTTTACAGACAACCCCCTCCCCCCTTTTTTTTGTAGGGTTTGATGGTGAGGGGAAGTGGTTTGGGAGGAAGGGATCTGAACATGATCTCTCGTCAAGGGAAAGGGGGGTTAGTTACTCGATTCCCCTTGTTATTTTAAGTTTTAATGGGTGAAGTCCACGGGACTCTGCAGTATTCCCGCAGGTGATGCCGCTTCGCCATCCATCTTCCTCCGGCTGCGCGCGGCTCAGTGAGCGCCGCTCATCAACGCGAGGCCCGGAAAATCCGCGGAACACCCCCCCCCCCCCTTCACCCCCTCCACAACCCACCTCTCTCCCCCCCACCCCACACAAGCCTTCTCTTTCGCCTTTCCCTTTTTTTTTTCCAACCCACTTGATGTAATTCCCCGGGAATATGAAAAATGGCCCCGTCTGTCAGCAGACTCTCCCGAGCAGCAGAAGATGAAGAAGACGTTTCATGCCGGTGAGCGACCCGTGCACTGTGTCCCGTTCTCTCTATCTCTCTCTCTCTCTCTCTCTCTCTCTCTCTAGGCACGTTTATTGCAGTTCGCAATTAATATTCGGTTTACTCCCAAAGATACTATCGAATAATAATCATCTTATAACTGGTATGCTTATGTTGAGTTCCAAACCTAAAAAAATCCCTAAATTGTATTCTGTGGTAGCACATCAGTGTTTTTTTCCTGGTATCAGAAAAAAGATACTGGTTTTTTAATGGCACAATTCTTTAGTTGACTTCCATTGATACTATCGAATAATGATCATCTTATAACTGGTGTGCTTTTGTTGAGTTCCAAGCCTATAAATTCCCTAAAGTGTATTCTGTGGTAGCCCTGAATGTTTTTTTTACTGGTATCAAAAAAAAATATACTGGTTGTAAATGGCACAGTACTTATGTTTTAGTTCCAATCGTAAATGTTATTGTATTTATATAATTATTGTAAATATTAAGTAAAAACGTAGAAACATCAAACCAAATATTAACTTCACCAGCTTAATTAATTATACCCTCTTTTTAGGTGATAATAGTCAAATTATGTTTACATACATACATACCGGTAAACGAGCAGAGATTCGCTACTGTAATGGATCTAAAACCATTGTTGACCCAAAACTGTAATGATCCGAGTTTCCGACTCCACCGAAAAAAATTCTAGAAGGAACGGGATGGGTAAGTGGAGGAGGTTAGGTAGGAAAAAGTTCAAGATAGTACTGGATGAGAGTCTGGATTTCTGGGCCTTCGCATTTACCGGTTAAGCATTAACTTAGTATAAGGAACCATAAGCTTTGCCCAGATACTACTCTCATGCCTGTTCGGTTCCTTAAACACTGTAATTATTGTTCTTTTTGTCATGGATCTACACCTTACAACTCCGGTCGCTGGATGCACCTACTCTCTGTAGCTTCGAACCGAGGACCCCAAGAATACGTTACCCGAGTGCGTTACATCGTCAATAATCGGGTACACAAACCTACTGTGCTCGTTGAATCCTACACTATGCCATTGAACATATTAATGTGAAATAACCGAAATAATCTTCAACGATACAAATGGAAATGAAATAAATCCACATTTACGGAAATGAGTCAGAAACCTAATACATCAAACAAAAACACTCTATACAATAGAAATAAAATGATTTGTACCCAAATGTACTTAAATAAATAAAATGAAGTAAAAAAAACATCAAAGAAAACCCATTTATAACGCAATAAATGTACTTTAATAGAAACGAATTTCAATGGTTAAATGCATGAATTGTAACGAAATAAATAAAAGGAAAAGTCTGAAATTTGTGGGAATGTTTCCTAACTGTACATTTTTATGTGAAATAACCGAAATAATCTTAAACGATAAAAATGGAAATGAAATAAATACACATATACGGAAATGAGTCGGAAACCTAATACATCTTACGTGAGTCTCTGAAACTATCATTTCTTTGTACTCTCACTACTAAGCGAGTTTAGTTTAGAGCTAAAGTGTATACTGTAGAAAATAAACTGTTTTATTCAGTTTCATGACCTAAAGTATCCTGATGTGAGTCAATGCTGGATCTGTGTTCAGAAATCTTTATTAGAGAATCCAAGCGCCAAGTTGTCACATAGAGAAGCTCATCTCTCCCCCCAACGGTAGATTACGTCAGATTTACGTTTGTCGAACAATGGATTCGGAGTACACAAAAGCCCTCCCCCTCGGATGCATATCAAGCATTGCCGTATAATACTACGGCACGTAACAGGACCTCCCAGTGCGTCCTCCATCCCTACGCCAAATCCGACGCCCATCAACTTAAATTGTCCTTGAACGCGGGCTCGCGATATTATACTTACCCCCTCCCCTCACCCCTTTCCAGCTACACATTTGCGCCGAGCCCCTGGGGCATATGCAACCCTCCGGCGTCGGTTCGCGACGGGTAGCCGCACCTCGCCTGCCAGGGGAACTTAAAGCAATCATGAAGGGGGGTAGGGAAGAACAGGAGGAAACGTAACACCGGGTTTGCGGGTGGCAACACCTCTCTCTCTCTCTCTCTCTCTCTCTCTCTCGCTCATCCCTGGAGCTGCCCCTAGCGCATTTGCATGCCAGATTAATGTATGTTAATGTAATAAATTGGACATGTCTGTCCCGATGGCGCGCGCGTGTGGGCGACCTAGCGGCAACATTGGCGGTGGCTGTGGCCAACTCAGGAACTGCGATGATTTCATTCCGTTCCACTTCACGCGAATTCGTGGCGAAAGTAACGCGACTGTGTTTCTTTTTTTTTTTTCCCCCGGCACTTAACTTTCACTTTTCAAAATACGTACATATTGTATTTTATTGACTTATTTTATGTGACAAGTATGATTGTCCACAACTTAACCTTAAACATAAAAATATGGTGGAAGATGAATAAAAAAAATTAAAAATTAGTATACTATATGTAGATGTAATTTTAATCATGGTAAAATTCTATTGCTAAACAGGCTTCAAATCTCTCTGTTTATATTTGCGATTATTTTTCTTATTGGCTCTTATTAGCTATAGAAGCTCGTACCGCACTTAACACAGCTAATGAGGAAACACATGCTGCCATTCAGAAGGTGCGTGGTTCACCCAAAACAATAACTACCTAATGTAGAAAATAGAAAAAAAATTAATAACAATTTTGACTTTATAAGTTTCCATGAGAATCTTTTTTATCAAAAATTTACAATTTTAATTAATAACTATGTTAGAGCTAGTTATGTGAGCCATTGAAGAAAGTTATTTAGCGAAGTTTTTGTAACGACAATGTTATCTTGACCAAACCACTGAATATAACTATTTAGTAAACGTAAATGTGTCGATAGAATTTTAATTATTCCTTTACAGGCTTTATTATTCAGATTTTTTAACTGACATATGAATGGAAGAATATGTGCATACATACACTTAAGATCACATTCAAACCTAAGTATATGTGAGGATGAATTACAATATTAGAGGTATTTCGATCTAAAAATAAATAAATAACATGTTATTAAATATTATACTTGGATTAATTATTAAATAACGCAAACATGGTGACTTCATGCTAAGAACTACCTTTTAAATATAGCTACATAAATCTTTATTTTTAATATACGTTTAGATCAAATTATCTCTGGGTAGCACCACAATCTTTAATATTTTAGTCTACAAATTTATGTATTTTCGTAAGTTGTTAGCGCTCCATTTGGCGAGCAAGGATATATATTTTTTTTATTTTCCTTGTTGGTGGCGGGGTTTAAAAATTATTCAAGTCTTTTTTTTCGCTTTTATCGGAGTCGTTTCATCATACAGTTTAAAATTTTGGTCTGCAAATGGAAAGATTCGATAGTTGACGTAGTTTCTTCGGCGGCGAATTCTAGCGGCGGGCGCGGGAACTAAGTGTGATTCGCGTCCAGAAATGTGGTCGAGAACAAAAATTGCTCGGCATTGTTTTTAAAGAATTATTCCATGTTGAATTTTGCTACCGAGTTTTGTATTGCAAGTTTATTTGCAACATCGTGAGAACACGTGGGGTTTTAGATGTTGCACATCGCTGGCTAGCAGTGAAAAACTCGCTCACGTGTTTTTTTTATTCTTCTTTTTTTTCCTTCGCGCCGCACATGAATTATGGCGGTTCGTCGACCGGGCTGGCAATTTGCATACGTGACAAGCCCCTATGCATGCGTCTTCTCCGGGGAGGGGCGAACCGTCCGAGGGGGGGGGGGGAGGATAACACGTACCAACATTGCAAAGAACACATGCCGGACGCGCGCAGGCCAGATTAAACATAATTTTCTTCCTCCCCCCAACTCTTGCAAATATTTGTCCCGGAAGAAAGAGAAAAGGGAAGAGGGTGGATTGGGGGGGGGGATGAATAGATAACCCGTCATCACGTGATGGCCACGGGAGGGGCTCTATTTGCGAGTCATGGGCCCCGCAACGACGGGACGGGTCCACGGCGCGTGAATCATTGAGGCGAGCTCACGTGATTGGCTGTTCTTCCCCCGCGGACGAATACTTCTTCATTCGCGCACTGCAATTTATTTCTGGGTAGTACAACAGAAATACTCGTGTGAAATTACAGATATTTGTAAAAAAAAATTGTACATTTACATGAAAACAACTGTCATCACTACCAAATAGTTAGAGACCGGAAAAATTCGCGGATTCATTTCGCGATAGGCTAGAATCAAAAATACGTTTGCCTTTTTTACCGCATCAGTGATTGGGCGACAGTTTATCTGAATGACACTCGGCCAATGATAAACTTTCAACAAAAGAAGTATCGAATCACTAGGTGTCCCAATAAACAGGTGACAAAGAGTCAGTAGCCAATGAGCAGACGTTATTTTCCCGCGTGCATAGAGGATCATGGAATATATCCTACAGGTCATTGAAATCGCGAATTTTTCCGGTCTCTACAAATAGTGTTCGCAGCAAAAATTGAGTTCGGATTCTTACCCGGACATTTATGCTCTGTGTTGTCCCAGTATCTCCGTTCTATGAATAGCTTTCCAGTATTAAATGCGCACATTAGTAAGCAAAATAAAACAAAATAAAATTCAAACTATTGAATACTGGTCTTAAAAAATTATGCTGGGATGAAACATCACCTATGTATATAAAATTACGCCCCAATTTTCATAAGAAATACGAGTTTTTATTTCTAAAAACGTATTTCATACATGCAAAAATAACCATAGCCAATATATTTCTTACTTGGCAACTGGTCTCCGAAGGAATATTTTATAAAAGTACCAACATTATATGTATATATATGGTTGTACACGTGCGTGTCTTTACCATCAAGTGGCTACAGTGCTTTTCAGCTAGGACTCTGCTTTCGATAGTCTTTTTCTTCAACAACGACTGCACTAAACTCAACCTCAGCGTAGCTTTTATTTACATGTTTCAGCTGAAGTTAACTGTAAATAAAAACTTCAGCTGAAGTTTAACTTAAATGTTGCTCCAATTACTTAGTAAAATCCGTTAAGGACACTTAAATTTTTTTCCGGATGGTTGTTGAACTTTGTTTAAATCAAACATTATCAAGAAACTCAGTGTTTCATCTTAAATTTTCAGCTCCAACTTCGAAGCCGTATACCAGCCGCAAGTCGTAATAAAGTTTTCACCTAATTATTTCGCGATGATACTTAACAGCTGAAGTTTCCCAATGGAGTTCAGTATTTCCATAATCACTCACTTTGGTTTATTTCAACTTCTATAACTATCATGTACGAGGTGTGGATCTGGGTGTGAGAGCATAATCTTACTACGCATGT
Source organism: Bacillus rossius redtenbacheri (assembly GCF_032445375.1). Taxonomy (NCBI): domain Eukaryota; kingdom Metazoa; phylum Arthropoda; class Insecta; order Phasmatodea; family Bacillidae; genus Bacillus; species Bacillus rossius. The sequence continues at coordinate 7,340,299 of NC_086341.1, read as the reverse complement.
AAATGCGACTGTAAATATCTATACGGCATGGGAAAAAACTAGCTTAAAATTTAACGTCAGTAAACATCAAAATATGCTTCTTCCTAGGGAGGTTAATTTTAAATTTTCTTTTCTTTCTTGTGTTATTAAGTTTTTAGTTTTCTACTTAATAAAACTCTATCACTGGCTAAGTGGCAAACGTGCAGCTTAAATCGGTGTATCTAGAAGCATTTAATTTTGCATAGGTGTTCCTCATATAACGCAGGTGAGCATTAAGAAAGTATTTTTGAAAATACATCTCTCAGAAAAAAAAAACCCATCAGGAATGGGCAACAAAGATGAATAGATAATCGCACTAGGCAGAACCCAATATCAGGTAATGGCAACGTTAAATTCTTGGACAGCAGTGTGATTATGTTACATAAATATTTCCTTTTTCAAGAATTATTCAAAGAAATGTATAAACCCTATTTAAAATATTGGGAGTTTTCATTACGTTATTAACTACCATGCTCCATAATTTATCGCTAAGCTATTTCACGCGAGGACGGATAGCATATAATGTAATTGTTATTCGATAGGCAACGAGTGTAGACTTGAACAAGTATTGAGGACTAAATCCTGTGTGTAGCAAGCCACATACGTCATTCAACGTACGACAAGATGTGTTTAGAGTGTAATTCTTTAAAATGTATGATAGTGTAAACATGTGATTCTTAATAAATAAGACATATGAGCGAGTCTTCCAGTACTATGCCAGGGTTGTGTAGCATCCAACCTAGGTAACTAGCAAATTTGTGTATTATGTTAAAATACACTTATAATACGAAACTCGAACCCGAAATTTAACGTAGAATTCTTCGAACTAATGCCGAACGTAACAAATATATATATATATATATATATATATATATATATATATATATATATATATATATATAAAATGTGTTTTCAACTTAATTATTTTGACGCGATTCACATGTAGTTTCCCTACCCGCTGCTAGAATTCGTTGCTGGAACAGCTACGACTATCAAATAATTTGATTTGCAGACCGAAATTTCAAACTACCTATACAATGAATAAGCTCCGATAAAAGCGATATCAACTTCAAAAAATTTTAAACCGCTCTATACTAACATTAAGATCCTCATTGTGGATAAAAAAATTTCTCTGTGTGTGGTTGTGCATATATAATAGTCTGTGTTATAATTACAAAATAAAAAACTAAAAAAATTACTTATAGGCTAATCCTCAGTAATGGAATACAGATTATACACAATAAATAAAGTTCGAACAATATGGTTAGCTTGAATACTTGATGTTATATGGAAAATTATAATTAAGAATATAAAATTATGAACAAATAAACCATTTGTGTCAGCTCAAATGTTTGTTAAACGACTGGAAGTTAGGTTGGGCACATCATTTAAAAAACAAAAGTTATTGTCAATATTATAATTGGGTTCCAACATTAATGCACACCACGATGTAGTTTATATTATAATGTTTTAATTATAAATCCCGGCCAACTGATGTCAATGGTAGAGAACGAAATTCCTACCTTAGGACTTGTGAAATTCCGACGAGTACTCGGTATTAGTCAACAGACTCGATTGTATTTAATTATTTTTCTTCACTCATCAAATATAACCTCATACGATTAACACTTCAAAAAGAAAAAAAAAGCCTTCGTATTTCTTTTTAATTATTTCCTTATCGGGATCTCAATTCTTCCATTCATTTTTAAACTCATCGGGAAGCATAGAGTAATGTAATACAATATGACCATTCCAATACCATAGCACAGACTTTAATATAGCAAACAAACATGGCACTAAAAACTAAATATATATATATCCGATTCACAAAACCAAATCAAAAAGTTCATCTGTAACAATGTTTCGTTACACCTCGGATTTGGACCTGAATTTCGACAATGAATTTTATTGAAATATTGCCCATCTTGTTCAAATTCATTAAACATTTAATACTATAAGTTTCCCTTTGGCTTTGTGAACTTTGGTTCGCGCCATCTGCCACATATGGCCGCACCGTGGTTACACATTTCCGTTCCATGCGACATCCGTTGCATTCAAGAAATTTCTCCCACCAGATGCCGCATACCGACAGCTAAGATGTTTCACATCGCAAGAAAAGGGGGGAAAAAAAAGTATGGTTCGCGATTTATTTCGCTGTTCGGCGCTCCACACAGCCGCGAAATTTTTGAAAAAGCCGCGTTTGCTTGTGTTACACGCGTTGCTAAAATAATCAACGGTTGCGAAAGTGACCGGCGTTTCTCTCTCTCTCTCTCTCTCTCTCTCTCTCTCTTCTGCACACTTCGCCTCCCCCTCCCCTTCATCAACCTCCCTCGTCACACACACGAGTCCGACAGCAGAGAGGCGGTTGTATATAAATAAATAAAAAAAGTTTTAAACTCCTCTCCTAGCGACCGCGCCAAACAGCACTAATAACCAATTTCACAAACGTTTATTAACGTATCATGCTTCGCTGGCTTCATCATTTTGATCTTTGAGTGGATAAATTGATTTATTATTTATCTTTGATTCCGGGCTTTGTGATTATTTGTTCATCGGATCCCTGGGCATTTGGATCGAGTTGGGAGGGCTAAAATTGCCGGCAAAAGGAGTTACATACATAGGACTAGCACTTTTAATTTTTATTTTCTCTCTGCAGCAGCAAAAGCAGCAAATTAAAGGCTGCTTCGTTTTGTTTTAACAACGGAATTTTTTTTTTCCTCGCAACGTACCGCAACGGCACTTCCAACAACGAAAATAAACGAAGTGCTCTACAAAGCTGTTTCGTGTCCGACGAAACATGGCTTCGCTGTTAAGTTGCATACGAGGAGAGTTACGAATACTGCTGACGTAGTCTGGGTTTGCGGGGAGGGGGTGGGGTGGGGGATAAAAAAACATGTTTCATAAGCCAGAACAGCTTAAATAATCCATTCTTCGCAAAAAATTACAACGTTCCTTACACTATTCATTAAATTTCACAGAACATTCAATTTTAGTGAAAGAGATAATAACGTTTCCTTTTTTTTCCTTTCAATATTTTAGTAAAAAAATTTACATAAGTTAGTTAATAACTGTTTCAAAATAAATTTACTTTCAATAACAAGTGTGACGCTAGGTACAAGCAACGCAAAACTAGGTTTGACTACAGATACGTGCAGAAAATAATTATAAATTAACACTTTTATAGCTATAGCGTCGATGATAAAGCTCTGGTTAGTTCAACGCTATGACGTGTTTTAAAGATTTAAATAATTCAGACATGCGTAAATACAGTATTTAATAACTGGATGTATAATATTGAATAAAAAATTTTCTTGACAATACTGACAGTGGATTCCTTTAACTTTTTATTTTTTTAATAATATTTACCTCTGTTACAACTTAAGAGATAAAATTTCGGAGAACGTTGAATAAGAGACGGTAGATTGAGGTATTTTTTTTTACTAATCATTGACAATATCTTAAATTAAGCTTGTTGTGATAGAAAAATATTGTTTTTTAATGTTGGAATTATATTTACAACATTTCATCTCTTAAGAAGTAGTACATAGAAAAATTCTATTTTGTGTGTTTCTAAGTTATGACAGCATCTCCTTCGACGGGTGGTAAAGACTGTTGGAAAAATCATTCAAGGGCCTTGCATTCCATCTTAATCTACATTCCACTGCCATTTAACGTTATGCTTACAGCTCAAATCTTATAGTGTCGTCGTCCTGTGCACGACGAGAAGACTGGGCGCCAGTTCGAGGCCTTAGCCCTTATCATCACGCCTCACTAACACAGATACACCCCTGACCCTTGGGGATCAATACAACTTTGGAGCATAGGCCTCTATGGGCCATGGACGTTATACAATATCAACAATAACTACTTGACAGAGAAAGTGATTCGACATAAAACAATACTTGCGTTATTATTTAATTTTCCACAAAATCAGATTATATCTGAAATTTTGAATTTCTGTTTGGGGCATTGAAACGTAATCTAAAAAAAATATATTCTCTACCTCTCTTCCCTTCCGTTTTTATTTATTTTTGTTTCACAAAATATTTATTTTTAGATTTTACTAGTGCTGAATTATGCAGAAGTGAAAAAAATTAACTACGGAAGAGAAAAAAAAATAAAAATTAAATTAGTGAAATTTTTATAATCAGTTTTTCTTTTAAGTTACCTAATGTGTCAAAAAATTAACTAACCCCTGTTTTTCTCCAATATGTTTCATGTGTACACTATTTAATTTAATTTCTGTACATAAGAGATATGATTTTACCGATACAGCGCTCTTTGGCTCTTTGGCTCTTTGTTTGTTCTTTGCACTCATTGGCCTTTGGCATCTATGGCATTATGCCAAAGGTAAACTAAGAGGGAGTTTTCGCTTTTGATAAAAAAAATTACAGGCTACAAGATGCAGATTGGCCCACTTGTTTATTACAGCTTTATAATCCAAACTTAAAATTTTGGCCTTCCCTGGACCTAGCTTCTGCAATCAGTCCTTCGGGAAGAAGTTCGCTCTCCTGTCCTCCATTGTCCTGTTCCTCCTTCCTTCCTTTGGCGGACATCCCGAACAAGTCGTTCCGTTTCGCCGATTGTCTTGCGAGATGTTGGTGTCCTGGCGAGGACGAAGAAGAAGAAGGGGGGAGGGAGGGAACGCGTCTCGAGTCTGCTGAGACGACGCTATTTATTTCTCCGCCGCCTTAACAATTCCGAGAGTGCTGCTAACGTTCCCCGTCCTCGGAGCCCGCCCATTGTCTCGCAACAAACGCCCGGTCTTCTCTCCCCCCCCCCCCCCCCCCCACGAAGAAGCACCAGCGCACCGGCCTGTTCTTTCGGCCTGATGGCTGGTCGCCTGCATCCAGTCGCGTGCTGGACAGGTCGTTACTTAGAACTGTCATCACTTAGAAACACACGTGTTAGAAACCCACATCTTGGAAACTTCATAACTTAGAAACACACATCTTGGAAACTTCATAACTGAGAAACACACATCTTGGGAACTTCATAACTTAGAAACACACATCTTGGAAACGTCATAACGTAGAAACACACTTCTTGGAAACTTCATAACTTAGAAACACACAACATAGAACGGTTATAACTTAGAAACACACAACACCGGAACACACATATTGTAAACTTCATAACTTAGGAACACACAACTGAGAATGGTTATAATTTAGAAACACACAACACTGAAACACGCATCTTATAATCTTGATAACTTAGAAACACGTGACTTAGAACTGTTATAACTTAGAAACACACATCTTGGAAACTTCATAACTTAGATAATAATAAGTTAGAACCATCGCAACTTAGAAACACACAATTTAGAACTGTTATAACTTATAAACACACCACTAAGAACTGTCATAACTTAGAAACATGTAACTTAGAAAAACTCAAAACGCTGAAAAACTCAACTTATTAAGTCTACATTTCAACTGCCATAACTTAGAAAATTCCGAGTTGTATGTTTTTAAGTTATGACATAACTCCATGGTCAGTCGGGGAGGAGGAGGGAACCGCGAATTTACAAGTGGAATATGGCCACTAAAAAACTGTGTGCTGTTGAGAAATGCCAACATCAAAAAATAAAGTTTTCAATATGTGGAAATCATGAAAATTTTCTTTAACATAATAAAATAAATAAAATAATATATTTGCTAACATTCCTAGTTCAATACTTATGGATTGGTGTATTAACGGAATGGTGTATTGATTATAGTGGTTAAATATTCTTTGGAATAATTTTTCCAATGTTAAATTTTTTGGTGGCAATGAAAGAAGCATGGCTGTAAAGCAAAAATCATATGTGTACATTGCTCGTTCTGTAAATTTTTTTTTGTAATAAAAACTGATGACATCACTTTCAGCGCTCAAAATTTTTAGCTATGCTGTTTCCCATATTTGAAACAAAAGATAAAATATTTAACATATTGTTTTGGTTGTTCCATATTGAGAAATAAATCATCGTAAACATAATACGGTTAATATTCCCAGAAACGAAAGACCACTAAAAAAATGAAGGTTACCAACATTTACTTTTGAAATGTTAACGCCTTTTCAGGTTGTAATGTTGCCTCTAAATCCCGCACAGTTCCGGGATTTCTAAAGAAAATGAGAGCTTTAGTTATAGCATTGAGTTCCACTCTTTATCTTCATTGTTTCATGGTCCTGGAGATTGTGGAAGTCGAGAAGGTCCAGCAGTGAAGCATAAGGGTTTGTTGTTTCGACATATGTAGTATTTCTTTTGAGACTTAAATTCTGTCTATCATGTTCGCAGGCTTTCACGGCCATTGTCTGAAGTAGCTAGGCTTCTGGGTTGTAGCCGCGTCCTTGGCGAATAATTCACCGACGTTTCGGTTGACATTGCAGTCGTTGTCATCAGGGAGCAGTTACCTACTGTAATTACAGTAGCCAGAAGCCAAGCTACTTCTGTGTATCTTTATTATAAAATCTTTGCATTTCCTTTATTGTGTTTTTTGTAGGTTATGTGGCTGTCCAACTGTGGCATATTGTTGTTCTCTCGTATAGTTATTCTTCTCTGCAAGACAATATACCACTAAGCTTCTTTTCCGTCGGGCTTCCATGACACACGCTTTTTTTTTAAACTGTACAAGATGTCCATAAAAGAATGCCCCAGTTACATGCGGTATATCATAAAAATTTTAATTCAGACTATTTACAACTAATCATACATCAATTTGAAAGTAAACTAACCTAGTTTTTTTTACAACTTTTCAACCTAAAGGTTTTTCCAACCTAAAGACCAAATCTTCCCAGAATTTGGTTTAAAAAATCCGGAGTAATGGAAGCAATAGCCTCATCAATTCTGTGTCCCAACTCTGGCAAATCTTTAGATAGCGGCAGAACGTAGACACGATCTTTTATAAAGACACAAAGGACAAAATCGCTAGTCGCATGGCGTTTAGGAAATTTATATCCCGAAAATTTCGGGCCTGGATCCCGGGATCGAATCCACTAGTAGGCGTATCTGACACCACGTATTTCACATGAATGCGTGCGACTTCTAAAGATTTTTTTTTAGTGAAATCTTCTATAGGAATGTTTGTATAGGGAGTAAATTCATGTAAGTCGTCATCGACATGGTCACGTCACGTATTTTTTTTTATATTTCAAGGATAAAACTAAATTTATTCTATTTTTAAAGGTATAAGTTTTTAATTTTATCTTTATTTTCCAAATAAATTTTAACGTTATTGTGTGGTACATATTGCGAGTATTGGATATTATTTAGTAGGTAGTTAAGTTGAGGTTATGTTTTTTCTTTTGTTTATTTATTTGCGATGAGAATTCCTTCAAATGTCACGTTATTGATTTATTAGAGATAATGTTGATTATTTGAATATTTAAGTTAATAATTTTTTTTATTCTTACAATGAAATAACTTCATTTCTTCTAGTTTTAAAGTTATTATTGGTAGGGGAAAAACTTATGGGTTCGCGTTACCGACATTCTAGTGATAAACTTAATACCAAAATTATTTTCTTGCGTACATTCGACATAGAAATGATTTCATATTACACATTTAAAAACAAAATTTTAAGTTTTCACTTCTGTCGACAGTCCCCATGACTGGCTTTTAGTTTTTTAGTTTTTTTCCCCTGGGATGAGTCTGAGTTTATTTTGATTTTTTTTTTTTTTTTTTTTTTTTCATTTTAGTTTTGGTTGGTTTTAGTTCCAGTTGAATTTATTTCAGTTTAGGCTTAGGTTTCGTTAGTGTAATGTTTAAGTGAGTTTTTTTTGGTGGTTTAGAAAAGGTTTGACTGATTTTCAGTTTAGTTTTAGCTTCGAAGCCCGGTAGAAAAAGGAGAGGAGAGGAAAGAAATCTTGCGTTGCGGGCGCCTGCCTGGGACGCCCAGGGCAAAATATTCCCCGCCGCTCGTGGAAGCTTGGGCGATGATGAATGGCCTGGAGAAAGGGCGTGACGCAGCGGAACGGTACATTTTTATTTCCGGGGGTTGGGAAATGTTAGACGGAGCGTTGGCAGGCCTGGGCGCCTCGCGGGTCCCCGTCACGTGAACGACTCCCGGGTTGCGAAAGGGCGGAGGTGGGTTGACGTCTCTTCGGCGAGAGACTCGTTCTTCGTTCGGGTCGCTGCTCCACGGAGGAGGGGGGGGGGAGAATGGATGGATGGAATACTCGCGACAGGTAGGCAGGCTCCGCCAATCCCCCGCCCTTCACTAGTCAACGCTAAAGCAACCGGAAGAAAAAAATTGGTTGTCTGTAAAGTCGGTTTACGGACGATAGTTTAACGTGACAATTGAATAATTTTTATTTTGATAATAAAAGAATAAATACTTGAAATTATACTAGTAACTAATCATATTTTTAAAATGCAAAAATAATTAACCTTTTATTGCCGAAATTGTTGTTGTAATAAGCAATGAAAACCACATTAACTTTTCACTTCACTTTATTAACAGTCGAGCGGAAGAGTGATAGATGCGGCGCAAGCGTACAATAAGCGTAACGGGACACAGCGTAACGGAGCAATTTGAGTAACGGGACACAGCGTAAAGGAACAATGTGCGTAACGGGAAACTGTTTCGTGCGTGCAGCCGGCGTTCATCGATTTATTAGACGTTGTCACGTCCAAAAAAAAAAAAAACATGAGTGCATGGCTGTCACACGCGTCAACAGTGAAACATCACAGATAAGAGGCATACACAATTTTAAGAATACCTCTTATATTTGTAACACGGGCAATCATTATGCTTTGAAATTATTCCTTCATTTACTAGTGTCTGTCCATGACTTTAATGAAACATAAGATTGAAATGACAGTGACTCAAGAAGAAAAGCATTCCCTACTATGCAAGTACGATCAAGCAGGAATTTCTACACACAGTAGGACTGAACTTGAAGGGATAGCCAAAAACGTAAGTCGACACTGTACTTCGATTTTACCCCCGTATAATTTGCGAGCTCAACCCTATTGAAGTGGTACGGGCCTAATCGTTCGTAAGGACTCCATGCCACAACTTTCAAGGCGCATGACATGGGAGATCTTAATAACACAAGGTTATGCCCACGTATCAAAAAGACACCTGGAAACATTACGTACAAAAAGGTGGAAAACTGTGAAGAGCTGGCGAACTTGAAGAGTGCGGGGACAGGTTTTGATAAGTTTGGTCTCGCCCAATCATCTCCATCGCCCAAACAACATCCTTCTGGTCAGCCGTGTTCTGCTCTTAATGGCAGGGGTATCAACATTGGTCAGCGGTATGTGTATTACTTTCTGAACCAAGTTCACATTACAATAATCATCGTAAGAATTCGTACCGATGAATGTGTGTGAACGTTCTGTTGTTGTAAGTTAAAGTAGAAACGCGATGGTATAAAATATTATAAACTACGATATGAGTTCTTAAAAATCTTCTTGTACAGTCAGAATTCCACAGCAACATATCTTCGGAGATTCGTATATGTAAGATATTTGGCAACAGCGTGTGTCATAAGCCGTGTACTGCAATCTAAAAGTGAGGCGGTCTATAAGCAAGTTTCTTCCTACGGTATCGTCTATAACGGGTAAATCAAGGGACAGTGATGAAGGCTAAAATGTGTGTTTTCACGTTTTAGACGTACAGTATTGTAAATGGTGTAGAGAATCGCAGGGAGAATCTGTATTTCATATTTCACTACAAATTGACATGGTCGCCGCTGCAAGTCTCGCACAGGCGTGTTACCGACGATGCGACTGCCTGGCGCATAGAGACTAAGATCTGTGTGATGAGCGAGATAGCGTCGCCCTTAAGGGCCCCGCCGGGGACGCACCACAACGCCGAACGTACAATGACGCCGAAAACCACAACGCCGAATGCCAAATTGACTACAACGCCGACAGCTAGAAAACTGCTGTGTACCGCAAAGCCGAATTACCACAACGCCGAAATACATTAACGCCGAATAATATAATTGCAGGACTCCCACAAAGGTTAGGTTAGGTGAGGTAAGGTTAGGTTAGGTTAGGTTAGGTTAGGCTAGGTTAGGCTAGGCTAGGATAGGTTAGGTTGTGGTATTTCGGCGTTAAGATACATTTAATAAACACACATTCATTCAGTTGTTTTTCATTTTGTTCCTTTGGACCCCCCCTCTCCGCAGCAACATTTCTCGGCGTTGCTGTATTTCGGCGTTGCGGTACACAGCAGTTTTCTAGATGTCGGCTTCACGGTCAATTTGGGATTCGGCGTTATGGTATTCGACGTTATTGTACGTTCGGCGTTGTGGTAACGACCCGGCTCCGCCCACCCGGGCACACACACACACACACACACACACGGTGCGCAGAGCTTCAGGAAAAACAACGCGGTTTCAGAACTACTCAAGATATCCGAGTGCGGTCTGCTTACGAAAAGCATTTAATAGTTCGCCGAGGGCCGAAAAGTACTTTTGATTTCGGATTAAGTTTTTAAACTGTATTTTCAGAAGAGTTGTAATGGCTAAAACGCATATGTTTATTTCAGAGTAATTTTTAGGCATTAAACAATTTGTACAGATTCTTGAAAGCACTCAAGGGACTTGTATTACACCTTAATCTTCATTTACCCACCTTATAATGTTACGGTAAGCGCTCAAATCTCACAGTTGTCCTCCTGTGCACGACGAGAAGACTGCGCGCCAGTCCAGAGGAGACACCGCGCTAGAAGCACCAGCGAGCGTCGCGCTTATCATCCCGCCTCACCGACACACGTACACCCCTGACGTGGCGGGCGGTTGAAGGTTCTCTTTCGTCTTTGGGAAGAGGTGAAAGTCGCAAGGCTTGTACGTCGGACGCAAGCGTTGCGGCCTCTCCCGTGCGTCTCGACTCTCGCGCGGGAGTTGTCGACCTTGGAGGTACGCAAATAAGAGATTGCGTAGAAGATAAGTGTAATTTTAAGGTACAACACAAATTTAGAAAATCTGATAATAAAAAAAATTGGTTGTCTGTAAAGTCGGTTTACGGACGATAGTTTAACGTGACAACGTCGTAACAAAACATTGATGGAAATGATTGCATACTTTTATGAATAAAATTGAATCATTTTTATTTTAATAATAAAAGAATAAATACTTGAAATTATACTAGTAATCACATTTTTAAAATGCAATAATAATTAACCTTTATTGCCGAAATTGTTGTTGTAATAAGCAATGAAAACCACATTAACTTTTCACTTCACTTTATAAACAGTCGAGTGGAAGAGAGATAGATGCGGCGCAAGCGTACAATGAGCGTAACGGGACACAGCGTAACAGAACAATGTGTGTAACGGGACACAACGTAACGGAACAATGTGCGTAACGGGACTCTTTTTATTGCGTGCAGCCGGCGTTCATCGACTTATTAGACGTTGTCACGTCAAAAACTAATGGCCATGGAGACATTTAACTTTCAAACAAATCTCGTAGGGCTATGAGGATGTACGAAACCAAACTGTTACCACACATCCCTGGCGGAAGGGACAGCAATAACCTGAACGTGGAAGGAGGGGGGGGGGGAAGAATGGAATATAACTCGTGCTGGCGGCTTTTTAAGAGTAATAAAATTATTAAGATCGCCTTTGCGGCGACGCATCACCGTGTGGGGGAGAACCAAGGGGGTGGAAGGGTGGGGGGAGAAATTGCTTTTAAGTGCTCATCGTCAACACCTCTTTCCCGCCCCTTTCTCCGCCGCGCTGAAGACAACGCGCAGGGCAATCCACCCTTTAGGGCTCCTGGCATTACCGCAATCTACCCTTTCCCCACCAATCTCTACCCCCCCCCCCCCTTAAATCCCTGGGGCGGACAAAAGGATCTCCCCCCTCACCGCGGCCGTAATATTCTGTATCACAATGGTCGCCCCTAATCCTTTGTTTTCATTGGCCGAAGCTGTTGCTGGCATCCAGGGGGTGTCGGAAGCCTCCCCGTTCCTCCACACACCCCCAAACCCAACCATAACCCACCCCTTCGTCCCTTGATGCGCCGCCGTACCGAATCCTTTGCACACCCTCCCCCCCCCCCCCCATCACCCCGAGCTGTATAATTTATACGAGTTTCAGGAGATTTTCGCCACCCCCCTCTCCCTATCACCCAGCCCTCATCGAAATCCACAACCCTCTGGTCTCGTCGCTCGTAAAGTTGCGTCCCCTGTTCGCGCGCGCGGACAATGCTGCCAACAGTGGTCCCGCCGGGGGCCCCAGGTCCGGAAACTTACCTCACGTCTTCGCTGCGGATGCGACACCACGTGGCTTTGGCGCCAAGTTTCCGCGTCTGTAAAAGTTGTGGGAGAGGGGGGGATGGGCATAGGACATATCCGCCGCCAGCACACAACTCAACCAGGACCGACCTTTGCTCAGCTTAAACTAAATTAACACCCCCCTCCCCCCTCCTTTTACACTTAAAGGGAGGTCTGGACAACACTACAATTTTAAAGTAAAATATAAATTCATCGCAGGAAATTTAAATTTTAAATTTTTTCGGTCACTTGCAATCGCCACTGCATTTATTTATTTTTTTTTTTTTTTTGAAACACTGCATATAAATACCGAAACAAAACTCACAGCGGTCAAACCAGGAGGTTAGTGGGTCGCACCTAGGCGACCTGGGATTCCTTCACGGGCCTAGGGGTTCGATGCCAAGTCGCGGCACTCGGGCCCCTATAGGCCCGCGCGGGCGATGATGGAATCCCTGTCAGTGGGACGTACCGTCTGCTTGGGGGGCGCTTCATCAAGCAATTAACTCTGAGGCAGGGCCGGTCTTGCCCTTCGACACACCTCGGCCGCAGTGGCCTTAAGGGGCCCGCCTACCTGGGCACACATACGGTGTGCAGAGCTTCAGGAAAAACAACGCGATATCAAAACTACTCAAGATATCCGAGTGGGGTATGTTTACGAAAAGCATTTAAGAGTTCGCTGAGGCCCGAAAAGTACTTTTAATTTTTGATCATGTTTTTAAACTGTATTTTTAGAAGCGTTAAAATGCCTAAAACGCGTGTTTTCAGAGTAATTTTTAGGCATAAAACAATCAGTACAGATTCTTGAAAGCACTTAAGGGGATTGCATAACACCTTTATCTTCATTTCTCCGCCATATAATGTTACGGTCACAGCTCAAATTTCACAGTTATCCTGTGACGATGAGACGAATGCGCGCCAGTTCAGAGACTTGCGCTTAGAGGCTATACCGCGCTAGAAGCACCAGCGAGCGTCGCGCTTATCATCCCGCCTCACTAACACACACACACCCCTGACGAGGCGGGTTTTCAGACCGTAACGATTCACTATCGATTAATATTCGAAATTCGGCCTCGTGGAGAAACTGTATATAATCAAGCGGAATTCCTAAAGCAAATAATGACTTTGTTGCGGTTATTTTTTTTCTTGTAATGTAATTGGCGTTTAATTTTGATTTAAATTCATTAAATGTATATCCTTTAATCATAAACTAATTATATTGTGTGACTATAATGTTATATATAATACTGTAATTATTATATTTCACCTACAACGAGATCTAATTTAATATTTTTTCAATCTTACGCTCAATGAAAACTAACTCCGTACGCCTTTAGAATTGTGTATTCTGAGTAAAATAATTGATAAAATTCTAAAAAAAAAATATATTGTGGAGTACTACTTGTTATTAATTAATCTGTAAAGAGGTCAAGGTCGATTTTATTCTGCTGGAACGATTTATGTAATTATAATTGTTTTATTCTTGTAGGGAGGATTTAGTTAGATTTGTAATTTGTAATAGTACTGGCAATAGACATTGAGTCATAGTTTATGTAAATCTCTTAATGTGTGTGTTTGTCTTTACTAAGGCAAATTTTCAACTTTAAACGTCAAATATATTTATGGCATAAAATCTGTTGAAATCAATATAGTGTATTTCGTTTATTATCTCGTCCCCTTAAAATGCGCACGCTTTGATTAACTTTGCTTTTCATTTCTACAAAATTAAAGTAAGAGATGATGGTTTAGGGGATAACATAAGGTCAGTATAAATGTCGGCAGAGACGCCCAAGGAGCGATCCTGAGAGATATAACAGCGACGGAACGCTTTGGTAGTGGAAACAAATTGGTTGTCTGTAAAGTAGGGTTTATGGACGATAGTTTAACGTGACAACGTCATAACAAAACATTGACGATATGATTGCATACTTTTATGAATAAAATTCAATCATTTTTATTGAATTATCACTATTTTGTATGGATACAAAGAAGGAGTGAAATGAAATCTACAATGTAATTGATAAATTTACTTTTATTTTCACACATTAATTGAAATATGTATGTTTATTACTTTAACGAAGAGATTATTTTAACTATAACTTTTATACATGTTTGCTATTTAACTTCTTCCGATCTGTGTTATTCTGTTAAGGATAGGACGATGATAGGAAAAGTAGGAAACGAATGGGAGTGTTTCAAGGATGATGTGAAGGAAAATGGCTTACCCAACACCAAAATGCAGTCAAAAATAATTTATTTGCGCCACGGACTCTGCAGCAATGCTAGGAGGAACAGGTTAGCAAAGAGCAATTAAAATGTTACATTGAAATGCATTAAAACAGAATTACGCCACGGACTCGGTCGCAATGCTAGGTGGTTCAGGTTAGCAAAAAGCAATATAAAATGAGCGTAACGGGACACAGCGAAACGGGACAATGTGCGTAACGGGACACTTTTTCGTGCGTGCAGCCGGCGTTCATCGATTTATTAAACGTTGTCACGTCAAAAACCCAAAGGCCAATTTTTAACTTTCGAGAAACTCCTGGATTCTATCCGAAATCGCCCTGGCATTAGTCAAATTGTCTGCCCACGCATTCATCGTGGCCTCTTACAAGCCTAAGGCGTTGCTGGGAAGAAATACACCGAGCAAACGTTTTGAAGCAATAAAAAGTTTTTTCGAAAGAAAAATATATATGAGTTTACCAACGATTTTATTCGTGATATATAAACAAATTGAAGCTTTCTTATTACTGCAGGATAAATAACGAAAATTTAATGCAAAGTAAAGGTTAATAAAGATGATTTATACGTGTCTGGATAAAACTGAGAAAATACAAGGAATTTTATTATTTATGTGGTTGTGCTGAATATCCTGTAGAATATTAATATGTAATAATAATTGAGTCTATAATATAATTGCACATAAAATAACTAATCATTCCTTTTTTTACATGCTTTATATTAGCTTCACCTGTATGTTTGTCTGTCCGTCTGTAACTCTTTCGACTAAGAGTGAGTGACTCATCACTGTAAAATGTCCCACCCATTTCATTACGTTCGTTAGCCGAGCGGTCTAAGGCGCGCGACTTCTATGACGTCAGCTTTCGGATCCAGCGATCGTGGGTTCTACTCCCAGCCACGCCGAAAAAAAAAAAGGTTTTTTTTTCCCCGGTAAATTCTAATATTATATCCATACATCTAACTGCAAATGATTCGTAGAGACTTTACCATTTCTTTGTGACGTTGCAACTCCAAATAGTTATCTCAGATGGTAATAGGTAGTGTCGGTAACTCATTTCCCTATGATAATTATACATAAATATAGTTTAAAAAACTAGAAAAACATGCTTTTAAAGAATATCAAACTAAAAAGTTAAAAATAAATATAGTTTAAAAAACTAAAAAACATGCTTTTAAAGAATATCAAACTAAAAAGTTAAAAATAAATATAGTTTAAAAAACTAAAGAAACATGCTTTTAAAGATTATCAAACTAAAAAGTAAAAAATAATTTTAAAATTTAATTTATGACAATAGTATATAAGCAATACTAGTATAAATGAGAAAAAAGCATGGGGCGCTTAATATTCAAAAAATATGGCACAAAGCGCCTCAAGCTTTTTTCTCATTTATACTAGTATTGCTTATATACTATTGTCATAAATTTAATTTTAAAATTATTTTTTACTTTTTAGTTTGATAATCTTTAAAAGCATGTTTCTTTAGTTTTTTAAACTATATTTATTACTTCACAGAACTACCAAAAAGCCAAGGGCTGTAACACTCTTGACACTTCCTGCGCAGGGCCAGTCATGAAACTAAAGCATCTTTATGCGAAGTGATGAAGCACACAAGGGCTAGCGGCACTTTGCGCTTGTCGGCGGCCATTAATTCAAATTTGCATGTTACGTATATTTCTTGATTAATTTGCAGCGGGGAGTAACAGCTCGCGTGGGAAACCCCCCCTCCCCGGGTATACACAAACACACCCCCCCCCCCCTTGCGATTCATCACGTAGTTGCACGGGGGTCCAGGTGATAAGAGATGGGGGAAAATATTTTTTGGGGGGGAAGGGGGAGGGGGGAAATGGTAGCTAGGCCATCGCTCGGCATTAACGCAATAATAATCCAGATGCTGTTTTGTTTATTTTCTCTCAAACGTTTCTGTTGAACGATTCACGAAATCACAAAACACAAACTCAGTAGAAAAGCAGTTAGAGGGCGGTGTTCCAAGACGTCGGGGTTAATGTAGCGAACAAGCACTGCCTTGTCGGGATAAAACCGTAACACAACAACTTTGCGGGCCGTATTCCTGAACGTGTTCCAACAGAATACCAGCAAAGGGAACAGAAAAGCAACTTTTTTTTTTTAAAATAAACAGTGCCCTGCGCGAGGCTATAATCTGGTTCCAACGTACATATTCTGGCGTACGTTCCGCAACCATCGATAAAATTGTTACGGAAAAGAAAACCACTAGAGATAGCAGCAACATCGCAAAAAAGAAACAATAGAACCGTTTTTCTAATTTTCTCAAGTACATTTTTCATGTTGCGATTATTTCTTGTTGCGACCATTATAGTGTACAAAATGTATTCCATGATAGTTTCGCTATCATAAACTTTCATCTGGCACACCACCACGCTTGGTGTGTCCCGCGATGTTCACGAAAGTGACTATATACGGGTTAATGGCGTCAGACGCGGGTCCACCATCCGGACGAAACCAACGAAAAAAAAGTGAGATCTGCGCATGCAAGGAATTCGATCAACAGATCGGCAGCGGATAGGACACCAAAAAATCCGTGCCCTAAAAATTAAGGTACTGGCCGAATCCTATCGAGCACTAGGAATATGGTTAGGTTGTAGGTGTAGCATATTCCACGCCTAAACCATTATTTTTTGTGTATGGTAATACCGGCCTTAGTGTCCTGATTGAGATGTAATCGCACATAACCCAGCATCCTTCGGTCCACAGGCGGCTCCATACCCGGGTTCGAGTTTCCTTTACGGCCCAGTTTTCTCATACAAAACACGGACATTACTGGCGAAAGGAAAAACTAAGCTGTCATTAATATGTAATTTCAAGTGCTGGCAAATATACCTTTACGATTTCAATTGAGTTCTCTTGATTTAATTGTAGAAAAACTTTCAAAATTTGTACTGGCTTATAATGACTCGATTTCGCCGGAACTTGAACGTTGCAATTTGCAAACTCAAAGAGAGTACATTAAAAAAAAGGGGGGGGGGGTTGTCTGTAAAGTGGTTTACGGACGATAATTTTACGCGATAACGTCATATCAATTTTTTTTTTTAAATTGCTGCTTTTAAAAAGCCCGCCTTAACCTGTTTGATATTATAGAAGATTTTCTTGCACGGTGGTTGGCCGGTTCTTGCACGCTCGGCTCAGGCGGAACGTGACAATTAGTCATGCTTTTTCGTGCGTGCAGGCGGCGTTCATCGATTTGTAAGACGTTATCACGTCAAAAAAATATGAATATATCAAACATTTAAAAAGATAAATTTGAAAACCATCGTTGATAATTAAAATCCAGATCCGCTTAAAAATGTTGTTTTAAGAGTAATTTTTTTTACAAGTTTAACATTGTGAGGTTTATTACACCTCCCTCCTCCCTCGGTCTCCGCGGTAAGACCCGTCTCGAAAATATGAGGACTTCGCAGGGCCCCTGCAAAGTCTAGGGACGATACTGCTTCGTTCCGTCGAATACCGGGTGTCTAGCTTCAGGAAAAACAACGCGATTTCAAAACAACTCAAGATATCCTATTGGGGTATGTTTACGAAAAGCATTTAAGAGTTCGCTGAGGCCCAAAAAGTACTTTTAATTTTGGATCTGGTTTTTAAACTGTATTTCTAGAAGAGTTAAAATGGCTAAAACGCATGTTTTCAGAGTAATTTTTAGGCGTGAAACAACCAGTACAAATTATTAAAAGCACTTAAGGGGCTTGCATTACACCTTTATCTTCATTTCTCCGCCATATAATGTTGCGGCCACCGCTAAAATTTCACAGTTAGGGGCCCGCCTCGTCAGGGGTGTATGTGTGTCAGTGAGGCGGGATGATAAGCGCGACGCTCGCTGGTGCTTCCAGCGCGGTATAGCCTCTGGACTGGCGCGCAGTCTTCTCGTCGTGCACTGAGCGGTGACCGTAACATTATATGGCGGAGAAATGAAGATAAAGGTGTAATGAAAGTTCCTTAAGTGCTTTCAAGAATCTGTACCGTTTGTTTTACGCCTAAAATTACTCTAAAAACACGCGTTTTTAGCCATTTTAACTCTTCTAAAAAATACAGCATAAAAACTCAATCCGAAATCATAAGTACTTTTCGGCCCTCAGCGAACTCTTAAATGCTTTTCGTAAGCAGACCCTACTCTGATATCTTGAGTATTTTTGAAATAGCGTTGTTTTACCTGAAGCTCTGCACACCGTGTGTGTGCCCGGGTAGGTTTATTCTACGCACTCAGCCAGCTAAACGTGGAATGTCTTACTGCAGTATGTATTAAGTCGAAACAAAATTATTTTCGGAGCATTATTTCAAATGTGCAATTTGGTTCTTTTAAGCAAGATTTCAAAATGGTTTAACCGTAAGCATTTCTTTAAAATATATATTTTTTTTTTTTCATTTTTTGCAAAATTACCTAGTTTCCGTATTGTGATAAATAATACAATGCATTATATTAAAAACTAGAATTCAAAAAAACTTTGCCAAAAAAAGTGGAATTCGAAATGAAATAAGGAATTTATTGAATAAATTTTATAAAAAAGGTAAATTTACTACTATACTACCTGTTGGTTTTCCAAAGAAAAGTGATTTTTTTTTGTTTATTTTTTTAGCATTTTAATACTAGGTATGTCAATTATTTTTATATAAGGTAGTCAATTATTTTTATATTAGGTAGATTTATAAAAATACATATAATTTTTTTAAAAAAAGAAATTGTCACTGCTGTTCCATTCTGAAATCTTGCTTAAATTAGTCATCTTTTTTAATATCTTGCCTAGTCAGCATAGTATATTTTTTAAAAAGAATGATTAGTCAAATTTTCCCGAGTAAAATTTAATGCTGCATATCAACTATATATATATATATATATATATATATATATATATATATATATATATATATATATATAATGATGTTGGTATGTATGACGTCGATACGATAAACTCCGACACCGTTTGACTGATCGCTATGAAAGTTGGCACATCGAAGTGAACATTCATGGAGAAGGTTTTTATGCTATCCATTTTTCTTGTAACTTGCCGCTAGATGGCGCTGCAGCGCATCAACTTCTATACCGTTCAACCGATCACTATAAAAATTGTTATACTCGTACACAGATATTTGAACACGGGGGATATTTTCGCGATATCCATTTAGAAATAACTCTGCACTAGATGGCACTGCAGCAATTCAACTTCTTTTTCGTTCAACAGATCACCATGCAAATTGGTTTTTTGTGATTTTTACTGCCATTAGTCCTCAGTAACAACAAATTTTGATTGTGATGTGAATAGTATTCGGAGAGCGAGTTTAAAATGGAATACCATTGAAAATGCTTTTAAGATTCATACTACATACAAACCATCCATTTTAGATACATAGAGGTGAATAAATAAACACTGGCCGGACAAATTCTGCTGGGTTCTGCTAGTATTTTCTAAAAGCGTATAACAAAAAAAAAACAACCGATAGATCAACCAGTTTAATTTTATAAATAGAAAACTTTTTGTCGTAATGGTGTTTCCACCCACCGGATATTGCTCTTCGCGTAACTGCCTTTGGCGCGGGTGGTAATATTTTTCACTGTTTCTTTAAAAACTATTCTTTATCGGGAATCAGAAAGGCAAAACTTTATCCTTCATCAGCAATATTGATAAACGGCACATCAACCGACTTATTTTAAATTTTTGACGTGGAAACATCTTATACATCGATGAACACCGGCTGCACGCACGAAAAATTGTCACTTTACGCCTGAGCCGAGCGTGCAAGAACCAACCAACCACCGTGCGAGAAAATCTTCTATGATATCAAACAGGTTAAGGCGGGCTTTTTAACTAATTGTTCGTGATTGTATTCAAATAAATTATTTAAATTAAATTTGCAAAAACTGCAAATAATATTTGAAAATTAAAAAGCATGCAATTTTTCATCAATGTTTTCTTATGACGTTATCACGTAGAATTATCGTCCGTTAACCGACTTTACAGACAACCCCCTTTTTATTATAAATTTACTATATCAATATATAATGTACTAGCTGCCCGACCCGCCTTCGCACGGCTATACTAAAGGAAAAAAAATTAAGCCACATCTTCAATTTACAGTAATGGTAAATAAAAAAAATTCAGTGAAAACTTATTACATTGCTGTATAATGTACCGGAGAGAAAATGAATAGCACCGATGGTTTCCCGACTCGTGCACGCAACGTACAACTGATGTACCCGTACTTCGCTACGGCAGTCTACAGGCAGATCACTCTTGCGCCGCTCATTATACATGCCCCTCCTTGTGGGTACGCCACTGCCGCGCGATGCCCGTTGCCATGGAGACGCAGAAGGCATGAACAATGCAAAATCCTGTTCTCATGCAGACAAAGTACCCACTGTTGCCTGGTTTTAACCACCCATGGGATATAATTTTTGGAAAATGTCATCCTGCGTAACATAATGAACATTACTGTGAAGTTTCAAGTCTGTAAAATATATATACTTGAAAAAAAGGGCAATTTTTGATATTTAAAGTACACGCCAAAATTTCAACGGTGATGAGTACTGCACTAACAATGAAATAGTCGTTGCCATAAAGACGAATGAAGCATCAACAAAGCAACAGCTGTTGCCATGGTGATTTCCAACCAAAAACTGGAAATTTTGATTTATTACGCTCCCGAAACTCCCCTTGGGATCTGATTTCCGCAGAATACTTTCTTAGCGGATGCCTACGTCATAACATCTACCTGCATGCCAAATTTCATCCCGATCAGTCCAGTGGTTTGGGCTGTGCGTTGATAGATCACTATGTCAGTCAGTCACCTTTGAGAGTTATATATATTTAGAAGATTTACGATAACTAGATGGGCTAAACTGTTGGATTGTTTTTTTTTCTCTTTCAAAATAATTTGCACCTAATAAAGTTAATTCTTTTTTTAATTCATTTGCAAATACTATACGTTTTTAAGGAAATAAGATTGGAATTCGAGCACTTCGCAATGCTTTTCCATCATCCGGCAGTTGTGAAAGTTGAATTATAGTGGATTTCTCTTCCCCCCCCCCCCCCACCCCCTCAGGCGGCACAATCGCTTTCCTGCCGCGCTTACCTTTCAGGTTATATTTACATGAACTGCTTGCTCTTCATCAGCAGCGAGAAAATTTTCTACTAATGGTCCGGAAACTCTCTACCGTAACTTCTTTCTCTCCCCCTCCGTTTCCTGTGACGTAAGAACACTTCGAAGGGGCGTGCAGTACGGAGAAAAAAAAATTAAAGGATGGGCACTGCAAGAAATATCCTCCTTTTCCCCCCATCAAAAGTCGTTAGCAGCCAAACAGAAAGAAGGTGGTTGGGGGGGGGGGGGGAAGAATAAAAAATTCCCCAAGTCATTTCCCTAAAAGTGATTCACGTGAAAAGAAAGGGGAGGTGGGTTGGAAAAAAAACATAACTCCAACAAAGAAATTACTAAAAGTAGTAGATTGTCGCGTGCTCCAACTC
This sequence comes from Bacillus rossius redtenbacheri, assembly GCF_032445375.1. Classification (NCBI taxonomy): domain Eukaryota; kingdom Metazoa; phylum Arthropoda; class Insecta; order Phasmatodea; family Bacillidae; genus Bacillus; species Bacillus rossius. Next base: position 7,318,344 of record NC_086341.1, on the reverse strand, counting down.
ACTCCACCCTTCCACAAATTCCCCATTTTATTTTTTTATTCGCTCAACCCCCTCCCCCCTTCTGTCTCGAAAAGACCAATAGGTCGCCCAACGCCCATTTTATATCTTCCTATAACTTCCCCTCTGTGGCCCGACCTTTCATTAACTCTCTTATGACTGCTTCATTTCAAGTGTCCTATTTAAGAGTGGAAAAAAAAGAAGAACCAAGAAATCTCATATTTTAATAAGTCTGCGGCTGACAAGAAAGTTTCGTGAAAGCAATTTTTTCATCGTAAACGGTTATCTATATTTTTAACTTCTCTTAGCTGAATCCTCCATTTTTTTGATTAACATATGGCTTTTTCACACGCTACAGTTTCTTTTATCTTTGTTTGCTAGCTAAACATGCCATGCTGTTTATGTGAACAAGGACACCACATAGGGTTCAAAGGACCCAGCAGCAGTGATGTGATAAATAATAACTCTGCCTTGCAGACGTTCACATTTGTATCTAAACAAAAATCTAGCTGAGTACACACTTTGTTCCTGTCAAAATTGTTAGCACTGTATTAAAATACACAAAAATAAGGGTTTAGGTATTTAATGTGCTAACCATATTCCTACAGTACGATAGAACACGGTCTCTCCGATATTTTTAGGGAAACGATTTTGGTGTCCTAACCGTTGCCGATTTGTTAACCAAATTCCACGCATGTGCATGTCTAATTTTTTCGTTAACAGTTAATTTTTTTTTAATTGATGCTGACGTAATTCTCTACCAGGGTTACAATTACTTAAAATAAATAGGATCTACAACACATTCAATCGGTCCTGGAGTTGAACACACTTTACACCAACTACCGTGTAACCTTACGCATTCGGTTTGTAGACTTATTTATTTAAACCGGTTCACTTGAAGTAGTTTGGCGTTCCATGTGACCGCACCCTTACTTTTTTCGCACCCCTCCCCAATTATAATTTGCTGCCTGAATCGTAACGTTGCCTGCCACTATCCTGCACAGATAGTAATACAAAACAAACATAAATTTTAACTCTTAGTAACTACTCCAATTAAAGCGAAAGAGGCTTGAAAACAATCCTAAACCCAGCCTTTGGACCTGCTTTTCGACATGCAATTTTATTAAAATACTGTCCATCTTGTTAAAACAGTTAACACTTTTAAAGTTTACGCACACCAGAGGAAAGTTATACTTCTATGGAATTACTAAAATATTAGCCCGAAACATTTTGAAACAATATTAGAATACTAAGCATATGTTTGTACGTTTGTTTTACTTAGACGTCTGATATATCAGTCTTTAAATACTTCCTAAAAACCAACTTTAACCTCATTGAGCTAATCCAACATTATTGTATATAATTATTATATTAAAATGTTATTTAAAACTAAAGTAAATTAAAGGGTCAAGATTTGAACCTCGTCCCTTCTTGCTAACAAGCAAGCTTTAAACCGTTGTGCTATTGAACCTGCTGAGAACAAAGAAGGAATTTTCTTTAGTATTATTAAACTTGAGATTACTTTTTACAGTGTCTATTTTAGTTTACCAATAATTATATTCAGGGGTAGTTCCACTATCATAAAGTTTTTATTTGGCACACCAATACGTTCGGCATGTCCCCTGATGTTTGCGGAAGTTACTATATAAAGGTTACGTTGCTACACGTGGGTCCGCCATCTTGGTTACACGTTTCCGTTCATCGACTTCCGTTCCAAATGCCGTCCATATACCGAGAGCTGAGAAGTCCAGACATCAAAACGTGTCCTCGTTTTTTTTTTTTTTTTACGTGACAACGTCTAATAAATTGATGAACGCCGGCTGCACTCACGAAAAGGTGTCCCGTAACACAAATTGTCTCGTTACGCTGTGTCCCGTTACGCTCATTCTACGCTTGCGCCGCATCTATCTCTCTTCCACTCGATTGAAACAACCATCGATTTGACTTTTTCGAGGCACATTAAACTTGAAACACTCCCATTCGTTTCCTACTTTTCCTATCATCGTCCTATCCTTAAAAGAATAACACAGATTGGAAGAAGTTAAATAGAAAACATGTATAAAAGTTATAGTTAAAATAATCTCTTCGTTAAAGTAATAAACATATTTGAATTAATGAGAGCAAATAAAAGTAAATTTATCAATTAAATTGTAGATTTAATTTCACTCCTTCTTTGTATCCATACAAAATAGTGATTATTCAATAAAAATGATTACATTTTATTCATAAAAGTATGCAATCATTTCATCAATGTTTTGTTATGACGTTGTCACGTTAAACTATCGTCCGTAAACCGAATTTACAGACAGCCAATTTTTTTTTTTTTTTTTTTTGGGGTTTTCGTCACACAGCAGAAATTAAGTAACAAATAGTGCGAGTCCAATTTATCCCGAAAACTCACTGTGTCTATAAATCACTGAACATTTGTCGCCAGCCACACTGAATCCCGCTCGGGAAGTGCTGATTAATTCCAGGTGCAATTTCATGCTCCCTTAAATGGAGGCCGGGAGACATTATTCCGGTGTACGCCATTCGCTCCCGACTCAAACCTCGAGCATTCTCAGACGTCTGGTGTTCGGTTCGACGCTGAGCCAGTCGGTGGCAGGAAGACGCCGCAGAACGACCGAACCTCGCGTCTGAAAGGGGGGAACCGGGAATAGAGCAGCAGGCGCCGGAGACTAATATCTGCAGCGGCGATGACGATCGCAATTAGTAGGCACTAATGAATGACTGGCGACTGAGGGCCGACGAGACGAAACTTCGGATTAGGCACATTGTACTCACTTCCCCCCCCCCACCCCCCACACTCCAATTCCCCATCCCACCAACACACGCGCCCCACACGTGCGCGAGAAGGGCTGGTTAACAAGGCCGGCGTCAGATCTGTTACCGGGGTAGTCACCTCACTCTCCGCGTGAACTTAACACTCGAGCGAGATGGATTTCTTCGCAACGTGTTCAGCCATTAAGGTAACTGTTTGATCGACAAATGTTGTACCGGGGACACATTTATGATTTTTGGAAAAAGTCACACCTGGAACAAATAATCTCCAGGAAAAAAAACATCACTGGCTAACGCAAATACCCGAACATGTCTCAAAGAACTTCGTTTGAGTTCTAGCAAAGTTGATTGAAAATAACACTTCGGTGCAATATGTAGGTACTGGTTTCAAATACTCAGTAATATCATGTTATGTGTCTATGCCTATCCCCGATAACCCAATAACATAACAGTAGGACATTATCTTTGAAATATTTGTGCAATGGGAGTGCATGACTTGATGTAAGTTTTTGGACATACGCCATTGCTGTAGCCCCGGGCCTATATCTCAAGCACCGGGGGTCTACAAAAAACCTTCCACACTCCACTGTTACAGGAAAGCCAAAAAGTCAATGTCGCCCTTCCCTGTTGCGTGGGTGTAGGATCCAGTTACCATCAACAAGTAATAAGGTGGCATGGGAGACTATGGGGCTCAACATCTAACAAAAAAAAAACGTGTTTAATAAAAATAACATTTACTTTAAAAAAAATTACTTGCAAACCTAATTTATGTAAATACCTCGAGCACCTTTTCCGTTACGAGCTCTATCACTGAACAAGCATATTACCATCCTCATACTCCTAGGTAATGCTATACATGCAACTAGTAATAATATTATAATACATTTAAAAATAATAATATATTAAAACCAACAGTCCACTAATGAGTCCATCTGACTATCGTAACATTACCGCAGCGCGCTACTTGATTATACTTATGGTACCATTAATTATCTTTCATCTGTCCCACGAAAAAGTTATTATTATTATTATCTTGAAGTTAATAAATAGTAAATGAAAATTAACCAAAGACGACAGTTTCTTCGCCGTGACTGAGTGCACACGAGTATCGCAGTACTAGGTCCGATTTAACTCTCAATATGTCTCGTAGCCGGGGAAACTCTAATGGTGGAGAATAATTCAGTTGTTTGCCTTACTCTGCGATGCGTCGTGCTGTCATGCCGCTACCTCGGCGCTCGCCCGGGCCCGGGAACTCGCCGACGCTGCTCGCGTCGCGTGATGCCTCTCGCCATACCCTGGGACTCCCACTAGCCCCGAAGACGATACTTGCTCGGCCGCAAATCTGCAAGGCCTCGCCGCCACTTCCCGAAGTGCCCACTTCGGCGTCCAGACCAGCACTGGCCTCAGTCGCGCAAGCCGCACACTCGCTCGTCGGCTCCTCACTCGGCAATCCTCGACTCCACCGAAAAACCCCGAAGGTGTCAGTCACACTGGTGCCAACTTCACAAACTGTCAGTACGTCCAGACCGCACCAACATGGGAAAGTTCGGAAGAAAAAAAATTTAAAAAATTACCTGCTACTAGAAATAAATAAATCTAAATTAATTAATCATAACAAATAAATACCGTTAACAAAACATAGGTAACCGGGTGACGCCGTTACCACCCCAGTGGTAACATTGCTAAGAACTTTTTCTGTTGAAGAAAAACTAAAAAAATAATAAATAAATAATAAATAAAGAAATAAATAAAAAAACCAAAAAGACAAAAAACACAAAATTAAGCAAAAAATTGCTGTTGTCATCAAGGATATAAACAACACAGCCCTTACTCAGTCGCACCCGTGTTTCCGTACCATGCGCGTCTCTGCCTGAGGACGGGAGCAGATAGCAGTTCCTGAAACGTCGCTTGTTTCTGTTTCGGTAAAACTATTGTGTTGGTTTCGTCTTTTCGTTTTGTCGTGTTTTTGTCTCGTTTCAACTGTTGTGCTGAATTATTTTGGGTTCAATATTTTTGTGCTGTCATCATTTGTGGGGGTTTTATATCGTTCTATTCTGTTTTGGAAAAATATTGGGTTTGTTTCGTCTTTTCGTTTTGTCGGGTTTTTGTTTCGTTTCAACCGCTGTGCTGAATTTTTTTGGGTTCAATATTTCTGTGTCGTCATCATTAGTGGGTTTTTTTCGTTCTCTTAGTACATTTTTCTTTGTTTTTCTTTGTTTTGTTGACCATATTCCTGTTACGGAATAATTTGTGTTGTTTATATCCTTGTTGACAACAGCAATATTTTGCTTAATTTTGTGTTTTTTGTCTTTTTGGGTTTTTTTATTTCTTTATTTTTTCTTTTAGTTTTTCTTCAACAGAAAAAGTTCTTAGCAATGGCGTATGTCCAAAAACTTACATCAAGTAGGACATTATTAAGAAAAATATAAATAAACAGTACGTCCTCACATCACATGGAGGAACAAGAGGACAGACAGTCTAGTATATCGCTAGAGGCAGCCCGCTCGTACCTCAGCATCCAAAGCAAAGTAGATGAAGACAGCCAGCCTACTATACCACGCAAGTCAACCCGCCTATACCTCAGCACACCAACTAAATTAGATAAGTAAAGTACAGTCAGCCAACTGTACTGCTGGAAGTAGCCCATACGTACCTCAGCACACCACACAAAGTAGATATGAGGACAGTCAGCCTTCTATACCACTATAGGCAGCCCATCCGAACCTCAACACACAATGCAAACTAAATGAGGACAGTCAGCCTACTATGCCATTAGAGACAGCACACCGCATAAGAGTAGATAAAGACAGTCAGCCTACTACACCACACAAGATTTTCCCGCCCGTACCACAATGAAGGTAAACGAGGAGAGACACGGTACTATACCTTGCCAGGCAGCCCGACCCGTACCTCCGCACAACAACGCGGGGAACACGAGCACAGCCAGCCAACTATACCCCCATCGAGGTAGCAGGGCCGCCCGCACACCGCCACACTGCGCTGTGTTTAGCTGCCGTCTGTTCCTTCTCGGGATAGTGTGTGCGCGCTCCGCGTCTGTCTCCTTCCTTCCGCAGCGTCTTAATTGCGAGCGCCGGCGGTCTCTCCTCGTCTGCCGCCCCTTACAACTCTCTCCTCCTCACCTCCTCCTCTCCACCTCCTCCTCCAGTCGCCGACGGAACGGCAGCGAGCCCCGGATAACTGCCTCTATGCAAATTGCATTCCCGTGTTCCTCATGGCACATAACGCATAGCCATAAGGAGGTAAAGGTGTGTCGTGTGTGTGTGTGGGGGGGGGGGGGGTAGGAGGAGATTAAGGTGTCTGAGTATTTTCAACCCCTTCCTTCCCCCGACCCACCCCTCCTCGCCAGCATGAAAAGCACCGCGCAGCCATGTTGGCGAAATTTGCGCCCCCGCGTAGATATATACGTCATTACTTAGAGGCTTGCGTCGACATCAAGTTGAGGTGGGGCACAGTCATACAATGCAGGCGTCTCAGTCAACATTAGCCTTCGTAAGATGATGATGATGATGATGATGATGATGTTAATTAAAATCCTTCAGCGCTAAATTAAAAAAAAAGAGGCATATTTTATCATGATCTGTTTATTGGGGGATTAAACGCTACACATTGGTCGAGTTAGAATTCGGCCGACACAATTATGTTACAGGTTCAACAGAATATATATATATCCTTTTTAAGGTCTATTGTACTTCCCAATAATTTTGAATTGTGAGCTGATTTAATTATCTGATTGCAAATAAAAAGAAAAAGTAATTAAGATGGAACATAAAGCTTCAGGATAATGTTTAATTGACCAAATATTTAATACCACAATGTCGTTAAAAATTATTTAATTAAAATAATTTGGGTCACACGTTTATTTTCCATGCATTTTTTTTGACGTGTAGTGACCCCCAATTTACTCAAAGAAACATTTTTATGACAAGAACCTGTTTTTCGTTGGTTATATAAATTTGTTCTTCAGTGTTGCGTCTTAAATACTACTTCTTTTCCAGCCTAGTCCAACACTGGAGACCGTAAGACGTACCTATAATGTTTCCAAATAATGTTTTTGTGGTGAACCTGCAACCGATTATTTTCCGTCTAATTCCATCTAATCTGTATAGTATGTAATGTCTTGAAATGCTTATGTTCTACAAAATTTATATTTGAAATAAAACAACCTTTATGGAATTTCTTGAGCAATTAAATATGTTTGTCCTATTAAATACTTCTTTGTGCTTCTCAGTTACAGACTGTACTATAAATGCAATTTTTTGCAACCTATTATTTACAACCGCCAGGTTTTCTCAGCAATCCTATGTATGTTATTAAACGTTAATGGCAAACCTATGGTACCGTGTATTTTATTTTAAAAACGCATTCCTTACACGTCACTTCTGGAGTCCTTCCTGTGTGGTCCTAAAACTACCGTTCTTCAAGAACGAGTACATACTTTTGAACTCAGACATAAAAGCTCGAAAACCTCCATAAAGCACATCGACTCATGGTTCAAAATTATTTTGAAAATAAAAACTTCGAAACAGTTTTAGTACATAGGTATACCAGCTGAAAAAATCTTATGCCGAGATATAAAACGCATTTTCAATATTAAAACCACTCCCCTTAAACTTTCACAATGTCTACTGTTTCTTCTGTTTTTCCCTGGGGAAAAGTATTGTAGAGTAGAATATGATAATTGCCTTCCCCCACCTGCTTAATATAAATAGAAGTTAGTATCATGTGACTAACAAATTTTTAATAATGCTTAAGTATTCAGCATTAAAAAAAACGACAACTAAGAAAACACAGTACTTCCTGTAATCCTATTAAAAGTAAAAACAAATTAATGAAAATCACGTTTATTTATAGAAGTGGTGAAATGCTTATCACAGTCCAGAAGGGAGCGGAATTGGAGTATTGTGGCTTCACTGACATGAGGATAATGAGGTTTACGTAAATGGCAGATAACTTTCTAAATTATTTTGAAGTTGTCACATATCAGATGTAACTTAAAACTGTTCGTTATCGACAATTTTATTTCATAACATTATGTCTACAATGAAGCTTGAATGAGAAATAAAAATACATGACCGTTATTGTAACAGTTATAAAACAATATATTGATGTTTATACATAACAAAAAAAATGATGTTACGTGTCACTTAGAAAAAATAACGTGCAAGACTACGATTGTTAACATACTGTTGAATCCAGTTACGAGATTCATTTGCAGACATGCGTGCGTGAACGATTTCATTTTGGGGGTAAAATGGCATTTTCCAAGTTACATATAGCGTAAAGGCAATGGGAACATATCCAAACACAGTGAACCTTTTTTTTTTCGCACAAAGCTACACAATTTCAGTGCATATCGCGCATCGCTCTATCATCCACCGGAAATTGGTTCACATCGCGAAAATCGGAATCGAACTGGCATAGCGAATTTTTTTTTGGGATGCACTCTCGTTCGTAACACACAACTTCACGCGCGGCTGTTTTATGAAGAAGAAAAAAAAAGAGATAAAAATAAAACTTAAGTTACTCCGTGTTCACTTGAAATGAAGTTCGCATGAGCTGCTCAGAAAGCATTCGGAAATTCATTTCCGCATTTGTGCTCAGCCAGCTTGAAGCTAGGCAATTTTTTTACAGACAGAGTTATGTTGAAAATATAATGCCCCAATTTCATACAAATATAATCTAAACCCGTGTGTATTTCCCATTAGATAACTCACAAACTTACTAACACTTACTATGAATAAAACCTTCATAGGCCTATCTGAAAACACTTTATCAAATGGAAATTATATTGAAAATAACAATAGGCTCAATTTTTTATTCTCTTTATAAATAAAACTCGAAATTTCAAAATAACGTACAAGGGAAACAAATAAATTGAGGACATCGTACTTTCAGAAAAATCTTGTTATTTCAGCATTTCATTTGATTTCTTCACTTCACAGAGAAAACCATTAAAATTCATATGTACAATTTGTCAGGTTCATGAATACGGGATACAATGGCTATCTGTCATAAAACATTTATCCGAGTAGGAAGATATTAAAGAATATTTTTTTTAGTTAAATATTAAATGAACTATATTCGACTGGAAAGTGTTGTGTTTGGCTCGTGATGCCAAATTTTTACATAAAATTTAAAACTGTCAGAGAAACTATAGAAAATATTTACTAAGGCAAATGAACAATAAAGTTCTTGTTTACGAGAACCCTAAATATACTTAAATCTATGAAGGAAGCTCAAAAATTGTATGCAAAAGCGAGTACAAAAAAACTGTTCGGTGGCTACCAAATAAAATGTGCCATCATGGTAAATAAATAGGCCTATGTAATGTTGGCGTAGTAGCTTAGACTATTATTAGGGACATGAATATTTGGCAAAAATATATTCCAAGACTAGCTCAAAATTAAAACACTGTAGCATCGTCTGTGTTTCGTGATTGGGTGAGTTTCTTTCAGGAGCATGTCGATTTACCTTGTACAAGAAACTTGTTGCAAGTAGTTCCTATTTTTGCCAACAGATGTCGCCACGTGTTGTATTGATGTAAATATTATTTTCTTTATGTGGGATGCGGGATGCTCATTCACGATCGCACGATAAGAAGGGCTTCGCTAGACCTTAAGGGGAAGTGAAATCGCCTTTGCATGTCAGTGTAACTCAGTTGCCTCAAGGCATAGTAATCGACTGAAAAAAATATTTTTTATTGTTTGCATTTCATCTGATAGAGTTTCTCAGTGATGAATTCTTTGACCAAATCAGCACTTACATAATTTCTTATTAGGTGGAATCAAGATAAAAATGATTCATTACCAGATGATTACACTTGTCTTAAAACCACCGAGAACTCTGTGAAAAAAATGTGGAAGTCAATTGTTATGTGGAACTGCCCTGGAGACTTGCAAGAACTGCAAAGGACTTGCTTCGTACTCTAAGACTATTGAAATAGAGAAATGTTAATGATTTATTTGTTTTTGTTTTTCTTTTTATTTGTGATTTTGTTGTTTTATTTCTCGAACCTGTTATTTTTTTGGTAAATTAAATCTAACTATTTTTTTTTGCATCGAGGACAGGAAACGATCGAATCAATCATTATTTTAAGAAGTCTTTTTTTGATGGTTTTTGGAAAGTTTTCCCGATTTTCTAGCTTAATAATAAAAGATGGTGGCCAAGACGGCGAAAAAGATGGCGGGCGCCATGGCAATAAATAATAATACTGCACTTTAGCAGGCAAAAATTAAACTAATATGGTGACAGTGAACTAAAGAAGACGAAAACAATATGTCGTAATACCAGATGGCCGACTCCAGCAAACGAAAGCAAGATGGTGAAATCGAAGTTTAAAATTGAAATATTATTCATTAATTATGTTAAGTATTTAAAATTTATCTCATTTATATCAGTTAATAATTACGTATTTTTAATATGGCGAACAGATTTTAAAATAACTGAATGGCTTCAAACGACTCAAATCAGGCTGTAATTACTTCCGACAAACAAACCTTAACCTTATTGATCATATTAAAAATTATTATTATAATATAATATTATCATAGTATATATTTTAAAAATTTTTAAAAAAATTCCGAGTGGCGAGATTTAACTAACTGCTATCATATTTTTATATAAAAATGCTTGGCTGGCAAGTATTCATCACCAACCGGTGAACCAACGTGAAAGTTTACCGACTTTGACAAATCGGTGCCTAATTTGAACGTTTACAAATTTACACCTGTGCCTTACACTGGACTCGAACCCACAACCCCTCGCACCATATGCCAATGTGCATCCGACTACGCTACGGAGGTCGGCCTATTGAAACTATGTGAATCTAGTAAGAAGCGTGTGTATCATCGATAGTGTAATTACATTTTCCAAACATATTTTAAAACTTGCTATTTGGTTTTACCATACTATTTAAGTTTACCAAACATATACTAGGGTAGCTTCAATATCGTGAAGTTTCTTTTGGCACACCAATACGTTTGGTAGGTACCCTAATTTTTATAAAAGTGACTATACACGGATTTATGTCTCTACGCGTGGACCCGCCATCTTTGTCCCACATTTCGGTTCATAGACTTACGTTCCATGTATTTTCACAAAGTTTCACCTACCAAATGCCGTATACCGAGAGCTAAGATGTTTACACATCTCATAGCTGCAATAGTTGTACAGAAATTTTTATAACTCGACTAGTGTGAATTTTCTTTTTTTCTTCCAATCCCCCCACCGCATCGAGTGCAGCATCAGGGAAGAGAGTGAATATTCCGATAGCGTGGCTTGGTTGATGATATTCTGCGTGGATAAAGCGGGTGCTTCCTTGACTCGGGGCAAGAAGAAGGGGTGAGGGGAAGAAGGAGGGGGAACAGAACGAAGAGAAGAAACGAAGTGGAAGAGCCGAGAAGCGCCGAGTGCGTGGTTGTGACGTGCGTCTCAACCAATCCGCGTGCAGCTACAAGGAAAGTTACCCCCTACACCCCTCGTCAACCACTGGGACGTAACCACACTAATTTCCACCAGGGGAAAAACTCATCTTGGCGTCTCCTTTTTTATTTCCCCCTCTAACCTTTTTTTTTTCGTACCAACCGAACGATAACCTCTGCCGACAACACCTCATATCGCCAACCACATTAATTTCACTTTTCCAAAAAAAAATTTTTATTCAACTTACTAATAAATATATATTTATTTCCAGTAATTTCATTCTTAATACATTGCAAGTTGGATAGTACAAGAAAAATACAAGTTTTTAAATATTTGAAGATTTTCATGTACCGTAACGGGGTGAATAGAAACAACATTCTCTAAAATCTATAATAAATAAAATCATTAATTAAAAAAAAATTCTACTTCGAAAATTATTTACTAACATCACTCTGATAGCGAGGCGGGATGATAAGTGCGACTCTCGCTGGTGTTTCCAGCGTGGGATCGCCCTTAAGCGCAAGGCTGTGGACTGGCGCAGTCTTATCGTTGTGGATAAGGCTACTGTGATGCTTGAGCGGTGACCATGATATTAAAATGGCGGAGAAATGAAGATAAAGATGTAATGCAGATAAAGATGTAATGCAAGTCCCTTTGAGTGCTTTCGGTACTTCGAGCCATTTACACCCTCCTAAAATTACCGTTTAAAAACGAAATACTGAGACAGAACTACTCATCCACCCTTTGAATTTAACAGAAATATTATTTTTATAACATCTAAGGTAATTTAATAATTTTAATAAAGAAAAATTAAGTTATAGTTTTAGCATGTATCAAAAATGAACATAATTTTAATGAAAAAAATAATATTTTTAAAACAAGTAAATAAAAACTAACCTTTTTGGTACTGGTCTTAAGTCAAACTGAAAAAAAAAAACATAACTAACATAATTTTACAGAGGAAAAACTAATCATAGTATTCATTAATATGTATAAAACTCTTGGTATTTATTGTGTCCTAAATTACACGCTTTCAATGAAAAATAAAGCACCAATCACTATTGATTCTTGGCCGTTTTAAAAAATTTAGGTTTTACGTAATTTTGAAGCTATTAGATTCATTAAATGTTTATTTATAGATATTTTTCTACTAACGAAAAATTTTAGTATAGAATTTCAACCTCTTAGAAAATATTGCTAAATTTACTCGGCTGATCTATAATAAATTAAATAATAAAAACCATTTTAACCATCACTAATTTCATTAATGAAAACAGTATCAACTAAAATATTAACGATTATAATTTAAATATACCGGATTTTGATTTTATATAAGTTCGTGCACTTCAGAAAAACATGTCGACCCCCCTCCCCCCAAATAAAACCGTATTATGGCTGAGAGTGAAACGAAAATAAATATTTTTTCGTTTAAAAAATCAAAAGTAGTATACTGCCTGACTATTAAGTTATTCTTTTATTTTAATAAAGTTTATGAGGGAACCATAAGCAGTAACAACTATTTTTTTTATGTAAACAAAGAAATGTTTAGAGGAATCTAGAAAGCAGCAGAAGGACATAAGGGCGTGATCAGATTGATTTTTCTCTAAGCTAGAAATGATACATTTCCCCTGCGAATCTTGCACCGGTTACAAAATTTAAAAAAAAAAAAAAATTCAACACAATAAACTATGTATGAAAAACGGGACTGAACGTATACGTTGAAAGAAAACTGTACACCCAATTCTATTCACCACCTTTGGTGCTCCTGAATTATATATTTCAATATAGTATAAAATAGTTACATGACTTTACTTTGTGGAACGTATAAAATAAACAGAAGCTTTCAATCAGAAGTTTTTTTTTTTTAAATGGAATTAATTACTTTATTTACACACGTGTTATTCAAACTTTTGAATGTTTTCTTAGATTTTATTTTTAAAAATTCACGTCATTTGCTCGCAAAAGGATTTTTTTTTAACGTTGAAGAAAAAAAAAAGGGGGGGGGGTGTTCTGTTTGCAAGACAAAGTACTCCTACCTGCGGGGGTCGCGGGTAGTTTCCGCCAATCAGCCGTTGTCTCCCCCCCCCCCCCACACACCCCTGGTGTTATGCGGGGGCAGCCGCCCTAGAGTTATGCGCCGACGGCGGTACAAGAAGTTGCGTGGGACGCGCTCACAAAGTAACATCGACCATGTCGGCATTCACGTAGCGTTGTACGGTCTTTCACGTGAACTACCAAGGCTTTATGGCCATGGGAACCACAAGCTCTTGGTTTTTCTTTGCGAACGACATGGCCTTTGGCGGTGGAGTGTATCGCTTGGGACTTCTAAGATCGTCGCTTGTAGCAAAAAAAAAAAAAAAAGTTTTGTGGTCACCACGCGCTTTTAAAAAAAAACCTTTTTCCTATCAAATTACTTGATTTTTTTTTTGATAAAACAAAAGAAATCATTCTAAAGTCTTAATAACATGTTTGTAGATAAACTAAATAAATTCATAAAAAAAATCACAAGATTTTATTTTTATACATATTCCGCAAATTAAAGTTATATAACTATTTTAAAGAACATAAACGAAGAGTACTTCAGAATTACAAATAACTGAAGCTTCGTCGAAATTACGGTGGATTTCATCTTCCGACATGCACGTTCAAGCAAGAAGAGATAAAATTTATTTTCTAATTTACAGGAGTAACTTTGCGTAAAAGACGGTCACTATCAAAACAAAAGTATTCCATAAAATTATGTGGTATGCTCGAACGAGCAAAAATTATATGTGTCATAAAAATGCTGAGAAGGACAATTGACACAACGATGGCTTATTTCGATTACGACCACTTAGAAATAAAAAAAAGTTTTATCATATGATCGTTTTCATGAAATACAGCAGGAAAATATATTTCCAAAATACTCATTTATAATTTTTACTTAACAAAATACAATGTTATGACACATTTTTTGACGTGATAACGTCTTATAAATCGATGAACGCCGGCTGCACGCACGAAAATTTTTCAAATTCCGCTTGAGCCGAGCGTGCAAGAACCGGCCAACCACCGTGCGAGAAAATCGTCTATAATATCAAACAGGACAAGGTGGGCTTTTTTAAAATAATTGTTCGTGATTATATTTCAACAAATTATTTTAATTAAATTTGCAAAAACTGTAAAAAATATTTGAAAATTAAAAACTATGCAATTTTTCATTAATGCTATCTTGTGACGTTATCACGTAAAATTATCGTCCGTAAACCGACTTTACAGACAAACCCCCTTTTTTAAAATATATTTTTTTAGTACATTACCACTTTGTGTCTAAAATCTTTTGTACTCTAACAATGACAACGCTGATGGCAGATATCGTGAATTGTACAGAGAAAGAGAATAAATGTTCATTTAAATGCACTCTGCTAACTAATGATGAGACGCGCTGTAGACAGTTTATGGAGGATTCCACATGTTGCGAGTGTTCGGAATCATCTCGTAGGCACGAGAAGTGCCGGTAAGACCCGTTCTAGAAAGGCACGGGAACGGATTACTTAAACGCAGACGAATCACGTAAACGGAGACGGATCTCCCGGAAACATTTCACTACAGCTTCCGCTGCTTTCACAATGCACGGAAACGTAACGAATGTCACCAATGAGAATGAATTTCGCGGTTACAAAATAATTATTCAATTTAAAAAGAAATTATTATGAGCTTCGAGCTCGTAACAAGGTCAGGGTTTACCTACGAGGGTTGTTTTTATTAAGTAAGCACCGGCTTGAAATTCGACAGCTTCGGTCGGCATGTGTGCCTACATGTGTTGGCAAGCCACAGACGCCATTACGGGAAACATTCGACCGTGTTTCCGTGTGTACGTGACTATTCTGAACGGCTCCGTCAACTGTGAAATATACGCTGTGATTTTTATTTTATTTTAGGTGCTTAAGGCTAGAAAGCGGCTGAAATTCATCGTCAGATCAGTGAATTGTATGGAGAAAACCCTATGACCGATGGAATGGTACGGAAATATGAGTTATGAGTGGGTGACCGACCTGTCATTACCGAAGATGTGTTGCAGAAATTGGACGAGAAAGCGAAAGAGAACAGCCGTGTTTGTTAAATCAGGTGGCATACTTCTGTGCGAATGGGATTAACAAAACTGATTGTAAGATACGATAAGTTAATTAATATTGGTGGAAATTATGGAGAAATGTGGTTTAAATGTACAGGTCTTCGTGTCAAAATTAAATTGTCTACATTTTTTTTTAAAATTCCGAAATGGTGCTTCGAATAATATAAAAATAAACAAAAAATTATAGAACATTAGATATTGTTGTACTTTCAACAATTTTTGACGTACTGTTGGTCGCACGGAGTCACGCAAACGGGAAGAGCTCAGCATCGCCGGGCTAATCCGTGCGAGATCCGACTCCGTTCACGTGATCCGTCTCCACTGGCGCGTGATCCGAGGGGCCGGGGGGGGGGGGGGGGTCGTCAGTCGAGCGAGCGGGAGTGACAACGCCGACTGAGCTGTCCGGGGAAGGAGGGGGGCAGCTGGCCGCGACGGGGCGGGTTGCAGACGACGCCAGGGGGAGACTCCCGGACGGGGGTAGGGGGAGACTCCCGGACGGTGGTGGGGGGAGAAGGTAGACAACCAGAAAATGAAAAGGCCCGGGACTTGGCAGAGCAGTTGGCCCCGGGGAGAGAGGAGGGAGGGAGGGAGGGAGGGGGGGAAAGAGGGAGGGAGTCAGAATCAGATGGGAGCAGCAGAGCTCCGCCAGGGGAGGGGGGGGGGGGGAGGAGGAGGAGGAGGAGGGAAGAAGAAATGCGATATTGCAAACACAGATGTAAGGGACTCCGGCAGCTGCAGATGTGTGGCTGTGAAGAGAACCGCGCCGCCGAGAGACGTCTGCCATTGACTTTTCGTCAGATACACGCGAGATTATTAAAAAATGTCTTGCCGTTGGGCGTTCGGAAATGGTTTGCGGGGGGATGGGGGGGTGGAATGTGGAGAAACAGGGGGTTCTAAAATTCACAGAAAATTTCGAAAAAAACATACTTTGTTCCTTTTCCTGCCCAGCCAGCATTGTTTTTTTTTTCTCGTCAATATCAGGTTCCATCTTTGACGAGTTTTCCAAATATTCTCTCCATGTGTGGCAATGACCACAAAATTTAAACTCAGTATCTTTCATGTCGTTATTAACAATTAAGATGCCAAAAAAAGAACACAGTTTGCTTGTCAAGGCAAAACTCGGCTGCTTGTGACTTAAAACTACGATCACGTTCACCAGAAATTTAAATTAAACTATCCATACTGCATTGACGTAAACTTATGTTCAATCATTTCATTGTGGTTATCTGTTCTAAAACAAATCTTTAAAATAACATAACTAAACTGTATATTATTGGCGATTTGCACGTATTTTGCTACAGAAAATAACACCAAGTAGCAGAAACTGCACAAAAATGTCGTAAATTCTGTGTTTCATTATTTAAACGATCCAAGCAATCGGGAATTTTGAATTAATACTATCTCTTGGGCATACACAATTGCAATTTTGCATTGTTTGTGATGGGGAAAAAAATTCATGAATGTAAAATAAGAACTGAAGATTGAAAACATAATCCCAAAGAAAACAAACCTAAATCATCTTATGTGACACAGACGAACCCAACGATGAACCTAAACAAACAGGTATAATAAACAAAACAACGACAAAAGCACAGAACAACACATTCAAACTTAAATATCAGACAGTACAAGAATTCCTCGGGACGATACAGTTTCAACAATAACAGTAAAAGTATGAAGGCAGACAACAAAACCTAGAACACGCAGCAAATATACGAACACAACGATGAAGATAAACAGGTGTTATGGACAAAACAACGACGACAACACCGGCGAACACAGTAGGTTTCCTATGACAAAAAAAAATGTGGCGACATTTCGGGAACAGGCGTCTGTTCCCGTCAACAGCCACGAACAGACTGTATTTGAGATGCGTACTTCTTTGGAAATTCATTACATTTGCTGCAGTTTCAAACAGCGTAAAATTAACTTAAGTTTGAAGGATGATTTTGAGCCTTGAAAGTATTGATAGCGGTATTTTTTTTGTAAGAGGTACACCGCGTCGCGAACCCGAGATCTCCAGCGAAGAAGACGTCTGGTCGTTCCTGCTTCCAGACGGAGGCCTGGTTCCAGCGCAGCGCTTGATTTAAGGGACAGTCCGCTAATGTGGCCCCGGGCGTGATTCACGGAGCCCGACGAGATTAAAGCGGGCCCGCCTGTTGCAGGGGTGTATCTGTGTCAGTGAGGCGGGATGATAAGCGCGACGCTCGCTGGTGCTTCTAGCGCGGTGTCTCCTCTGGACTGGCGCGCAGTCTTCTCGTCGTCACAGGACAACTATTAAACTCCAAAGTATAACATGTTTTATTTTATATTGATTTACTATCAAAAAAAGAGGTTATTTATGATTGCTTTACAACAAATTTGTAGCAGGAGTATATAATAAATTTAATGCACAGTGGGGATTTTCAAACTTAAAAAATAATAATAATAACTACGAAACTTTTTTTAACTTTGTTTTTTTTATTCACAGCCGTAAATAGTTTTCCTATCAACTATTCTCAGCTTGGTGTTAATTTCTTGGACATCATATGTATATAATGTAGAATGTTTACTGCACACTGATGGTGATACAAAGTTGGTACAGTTTTATTGTTAGTAGGTATACCTTGTAATTTTTCATGTATACAATTTGCACACCTGTTGAATAAGAAAAAATGTGGTGATAGAATAAATACAACAAAAAATTAAATGTTGCGAAATCCAACATATTTACACTAAAAAATATATATATTTTTAATATAAGGGATCTCTAAAGTAACTGGAGGTAGTATGCAACAATAAACTAGCCCAATACATATTGTTATTTGTGGCACACATTAAGAATGATCTTGCTGGGTGAGAAATTTTGCTTTACAGCAACGGTGATGTCTTTGTTACGTCTGCCACATATGACACATGAAACAAAAGTTATTTTTACTTAAAATTCAAAAAAACGTATTCTCTCGCTGTCTCTGTCAACAGAGAATTAAAATTAACCTCGTTTATTCCTAAAAGTATGTAGCGATACACTATTTTTAAGTACGTATATGTTTGAAGGAATGTTACTCGATTTCAAGTTGGTAATTTCTTGTTGGCAATATGTTGGTTGCACTACGTCGAACACACCCAAAGGATATTGGAAACGATCTTTTTTTTTGCGCACATGGAAATAGATTCCCTATGGGACCAGAGAGAGAAGATGTATTCCTCACTGAAATGGGGAATTTTTAAATACCTATTAAAAAAAATTGTTAAAAATATTAAATTCTCATTCGCTGCAAGTTATGAACCCCAGGACTGGTATGCTAAAAGAGGTGTCTTCGAAATATATTTATTATCTATTGTTATTCAATTTATATATATTTTTAACCATCTTAATAATTCTTAATAAATTGTCTTTTCCGAGGGGGAGCTGTGGTCATCATAAATCAAATTTTCTTCTTATATTTTACGTAAGTATAGATACTTAGCGGGTAGTGTTGAAGCCATAATTGTCGTTGTTGAAATAATACTTAGTCGTCTGTGTTGTAATATCTTATAAAACTTCTGTGTCTGTTTTATTTTTCCGACAGTCCTCTATCAGCGAGTAGGGTAATTCATCTCCTGACTTCTCCTGACTTCTCCTGACTGGTGGTGGAAGGCCCATGGCACGCCGCAGAAATCAGGCAAGAAATATGGTGTGGTGGGGAGGGAACTGAATCCTTAACGGGATTTGTGGGTGAGGAGGGGGTGAGGGAAGGAGGGGGTGGTAGGAAGAGACAAGGTGGGAGAGATATAATTTAAATGGAGATTAAATAGGCTTATCTAATCCCACGGTGACGACCCGCGCTCAGGGAGATTTTCTGCCTTGGCTAGCAGAATTTCCCGCCAACCTGAGATGTAATATGTCTCTACCGTTTCCCCCGCTACATCCCCTAAATCTCCAACACCGACCCGGAAATCATTCTTCCCAGGGATAGCATCCTCCCTTACCCGGCTATCTCTCTCACTACCCAAATCTTCTGCTTATTTTAAGTGTTCTCTGGAGGCACTCCTTTCTGCCTGATTATAAAACCAACAAACGTTGCACATTATTTATAAATTCTTTTTACAGCATTACTTTACATGTTCCGTTTCTTGATTATTATTTCTGGGCAGAATTAATAAGGCCTAGAGTAGATCTTCATTCTCGAACGTCCTCAAGGTTTCGTAAATATGTAACACGCTTAAGAAAAACACATGGAAATGCATATTAAAATCATAAAAGAGAACCTATGTGTGCTTAATGAGAAAAAATAACCAGCTTGCTTTTTTCTTTAACCTGTAAAAATTATAGTATCTGAATAACATTATTATTCTGCACTTCTTGCCTTGCGCAAGAGTCTAGAGGTTTTTGCTACAATTGTGACCTACGTTAGTCCAGCCACCTACAAGATGAAAAGAACCACATTGAAATTTGTTGAAATCCATGTTATTGCGTAATTAACAATTGCTTTAGAAAAGTGAGAAAATATTGTATAAAACATATTATTGCTGTGCTTAATACAAGGAATCACATCCTTAAAACTATATATATATATATATACACACACACACACACATATATATATATATATATATATATATATATATATAGGGAAACAGACATCAA
Source organism: Bacillus rossius redtenbacheri (assembly GCF_032445375.1). Classification (NCBI taxonomy): domain Eukaryota; kingdom Metazoa; phylum Arthropoda; class Insecta; order Phasmatodea; family Bacillidae; genus Bacillus; species Bacillus rossius. Next base: position 7,298,401 of record NC_086341.1, on the reverse strand, counting down.
TCTGAAAATTGATTTGTACATTTGTACAAGGAAAAATTAATTAATGATTCGATTTACAACTAGCATACTAAAATATTTTGTAAACACGTGTCTATGAAACTAATAAAAATCAAATTATGCGGCACAATTTTGCAAAGCTATTAAACTGTGATTTTTGTTGAATTTCAGTCAATCTTAAAATGAAATGCTGTACTAAAACCAAAATATTTAACCTATGTTAAAATATAAAAAATATTAGAGAATTGTTCATCATAAACTTCAAGTTAATCATTATTTTATACTCTATATCCTGTCAAAGCTAAACACTGAACTGGAAAACATTGAACTGATAAATCCATTGCCTCCGGAAAGGAAAAGCTAACCGGGAAAATATGCATGCTTGCTTGAAGAGGATAATATCCTTAATTATTTTTCATCTATTTTTTCATGTTTTTACACATTATTTTCAATAATTTCATAATATAACCATATTCAATAATTTCATAATATAACCATATTCAATAGTTTATAAATGCTTTTACTTTTAAACAAATAATTATTTAATGGTTTTTATGAAATTAAAGGCAAATTTTTTTATGTCAGTTAAGTATATACAGAAGCATTAAAAGTGAAATATACAGTTTTTTTTACTAACCGTACGTATGCAACCTCTGTCTTAAAACTATTTATTTTTAATACATTTATTACTAAATCAATAAAAATTAGGTTTGCCCTGTGGTTTAAGAAAAAAAAACTAATTTTTAATGATTTATGTGCATATAATATACAAAAATAATGACTTACAAGACGAAAATCACACACGAAAGGTTAAACCAAAATTGTATACCACATAATTTTATGCTTTCGATACATACTACGACTGAAAATAAAATATGTGCCTTTAAGTTCATAAAAACACTATAAAGGTATTGTACAGTAGAAAAAAAAGATTTATAAACAATTAAATATTGTTATATCGTGTATTTATTTAATATCATGTGCAAAAAACCCGAAATAGCAGAAGTAAAACAATCAAGGAAACTACTCCTCCCTTAAAGAGTGTGTGTGCAGCTGAAACCAGGCCACGTCATATAACGCGTCGCAGAAGTTCCTCTAATTATGCGAGTGAATTCCACAAAAAGTACCTCCCCTCGCCGCGGCGAAGTGTGTCGCTGGTGTCTCGCCAAGACCAGACTTCTGCTGCTAATTAAGGATCACTTAAGGCCTTCTCGCCGCCAGATATTTCCCCCAGCCCCCGAACTGCGCCTTCACTTCCCCGAACATTTTTCCTTCCTCCCAGCGAAAATCTTCATTTGCATGGCCGGAAGGGCGTTTTCCTTCTACTCTTCCCCATTCCTCCCCCTTCCCCCCTTCACATTCCCAACCTTCACCCCTATGCTGTTTTTTCTTTTCGTCCCTTTCCCTATAAAAAAAAACCGGCCACCTTATTTGCTAGCCAGCGCTAATAGATTCCACATTCTCGCAATCAAAACATAATCAACAGCTCCGGCGCTCCGAGCAAAAACCGCGGATGTAGCAAAGAAGTTGCTTTAGCGGAGGGGAAAAAAATAAGCATGTCGGCGAGTCTTATAGTACTCGACACAGAGATGTAAATCTATCCTCGGATAGCTATTAAATACATGATGTTCTCGTGGTTTCAAAATCCGTAATAATACGAAACTCGGACACGAAATTTAACGTAGAATTCTTTAAATAACGCCCAGCGTGATAAATATATACGAAAATTGTGTTTTCAACTACACTTCTAAACGCGAATCACACGTAGTTTCCGCACCCGCCGTTTAGGATTCACTGCCTGAGCGTCTATGTCGACTATCGAATCATTCGATTTGCAGAGCGAAATTTTAAATTATATATTCAAACGGCTCCGATAAAAGAAAAAAAACTTTCAAAAAATACTAAACCCCTGCTTTGTATCAGAATTTCGACAAGAAATTTTATTAAAATACTACCAATTTTTGTTTTTAAATCATTAAACAGTTAATACTTTAAGGTTTCCCTTTGGATTTGTGAACCTTGGTTCCCGCTATCCGCCACAGATGGCAGCACCGTGGTTACACATTTCCGTTCCATGCGACTTTCGTTCCATTCACGAAATTACTCCCACCAAATGCCGTAGGTATACCAAGAGCTAAGATGTTGTACGTCAAAAAGAGATATAATAAAAGAGAACATGTTTTTGATGGGTTTACAAGCTAGCAGTAACAAAACTTCAACAACCACAACAGAATTAACTAAAAATGAAAAAAAAAAAAACTTTTAAAATCATAGTATACTAGTCCAGTGTGTTGAAGGAACGCTCTCTTGAAATGTCTGCCAAGGTGAGAATTTCAAGCAATGACATGCTTTAAGTACTCAAAATGTTGCTCATATCTGCAAATTACGTTCAAACATGTAGTTTATTTTCATGTGCACTGTTTTAATTGAGAGGAGATGAAAAGCTGATACTTTTGAGGAAAACCTGTCTGGGTTATTCAACGTTTAACTGTGACAGAAAAAGTTTATGCTGGAGAGAGAGAGAAAGAGAGAGAAACCAAGATATTCGCAACCTAACTTGACAACTACCAGAATTAATTATTTTTTTTTTACTTCTATTCGGGGGAAAAAAATGAAAACAAAAATAAATCTGGTACTAGGAGAAAACTGGTGTTTGACCCCTGCCTAGCGAGTCAAATCCCTAATAATTCCCGGATTATTAATAGTAAAATAATGACCAGGCATCCTGGGGAAAAGAAAGTAAAAAAAGCTAATAAAACCCGGAGCCGGGCATAAAAAGATTAATTCCCAACCCCTCGTCCCCCATTGGCTTGTCCCGGCCTCGGACCTACACAATCCCTGAAGGGCGTGTCCCGCGGGTGATTAATGGAAGGGCGCTATCTCGCGATATAGCATGACTAACATTTTGCGTGGGAGGGAGGGGGGTGGAAGGGGATTAAACACGGCGCGGCCGCCCGGATCGCACGGCAGGGAGACTGGGTTCCCGCGCTAATTATTTTTCTCCGGAAAGGGTGGTGGTGGGGGGTTGTGGGGGGAGAGAGAGAGAGAGAGAGAGAAAGAGAGTTCATCAGTGACAGTCCCGTCGTGATCGCTTCGAGAGCGGCAAGATGCAGTCACGTGCCGTCGACACTTCCTCGATGCGATGCGTTGTCGGCTCCGATGCTGCAGCGACATCTAGCGGACATAATGTGACACGAGCAACATCTAGCAGACTTAAAATGACACAAGCAAAATCTAGCAGACTTAAAGTGACACAAAAGCAACATTTAGCGGACGTAATGTGACACAAGCAAAATCTAGCAGACTTAAAGTGACACAAGCAACATCTATCAGACGTAATGTGACACAAGCAGCATCTAGCAGACTTAAAATGACAGAAGCAAAATCTAGCAGACTTAAAGTGACACAAGCAAAATCTAGCAGACTTAAAGTGACACAAGTGACATCTAGCAGACTGAAAGTGACACAAGCAAAATCTAGCAGACTTAAAGTGACACAAGTAACATCTAGCAGACTTAAAGTGACACAAGCAATATCTATCAGACGTAATGTGACACAAGCAACATCTAGCAGACTTAAAGTGACACTAGCAACATCTAGCAGACATAAAGTGACACAAGCGACATCTAGCAGACGTAATGTGACACAAGCAACATCTAGCAGATTTAAAGTGACACAAAAGCAACATCTAGCAGACGTAAAGTGACACAAATCACGCCAGTTCACAGGTTCTGACTTCGTCAAGTAGCCAAAGCCAGGTTCTATGCCATGCCAATTGCAAAATGGAGAGGCTTAACCTCCCTTAACAACAGTAGCTAACCACTATTAATGATCCTGTAATAAGACATGCATGGCAAAATTGCAGCTAATCTGACACAAAAACTAAACGAATATTAATTAGAGTTTTATCGATAATTGGTCACTTATCTGCTAACTTCGAAGTGGGATTGGTTACCACTGTGAGAGCAGCGGTTGTGGACCAATCTTCGCGGTTCCCCTTTCCCCGCCAAAACCTCCCACCGACGACGCCAACTCAAGGTCGCATCAGAGAGCTGACCATATGCGTTAGATAATGACACCGCACTTACGTCAAAGACTAACAGCAGCTTGGCTCCTGGGTTGTAGCCGTGTCCTTGGCGAATAATTCAACCGACGTTTCGGTCGACATTGCAGTCGCCATCATCAGGGAGCAGTTACCTACAACTGGGTAACTGCTCCCTGATGATGGCGACTGCAATGTCAGATCGAAACGTCGGTTGAATTATTCGCCAAGGACACGGCCACAATCCAGGAGCCAAGCTACTTCAGACAATGGCCGTGAAAATCCTGCGAACGTTATTCTAAGACTAATAGTTAGGGAATTACTAAGGCAGTGCGATATATAACTTTTCGTTACGGTGCGAATTTCTGTTCTGGTACACGTGTGTTTAGGTGTGATTTAAAATAACTGTATCCGAAGTGAAGAGCTCTTAGAAGTGACTGAGGCGCGCAGTTAAGAACAGCAAGTGCGGGGTATAGTTTACACTGCGACGCAGTAGTTTACACGCAAATTCCGCTGACTGACCTGCGCAGCCCTCCACCCGCGAAACGGGGGAAAAAATAAACGTCAAACGAAAATTCCGAAAATTCCAGTCCGGCGCAAGGCAAGTGAAGTAAAAAAAATAAATCGCTTGGCCTTTTGAGTGTTTCTCGACGTCTTTCTTTAAAAGAGCGCTGATGGGCACCGGTTATTGAGATGTCACGTTAAGGGTGAGTTCGCCTTTTTTTTTTGTTTGTTACGTATCCGCGCCGGCCTTGGTCCTTGAGGACGACTTCAAAAGAGGGCGCTATTTGTTGGGTCCCCACGACCACCACTCGATCCTGTTTCTCTCTCTCTCTCTCTCTCTCTCTCTCTCTCTCTCTCTCCTCCCTTCTTCCCTCTTCGTCCTCAGAAGTGGCGTCGGCACGCAGCAACAAAGGAAGTGTCCGGCGAAGGACCACAAGAGCGCGAAACACAGATGACTGCCAGAGAGAGAGAGAGAGAGAGAGAAAGAGAGAGAGAGACTTTGTGGCGGAACGTCGCGACGTTCCAATTTGCGCAAAGAGCGACGGGCCCCGTGTTTTTGACCGGGCTATTATGCATGCAAATTCTCTTGCCGTCGTGTTTTTTTGGGATCGCGGTGAGGAGGGGATGGTGCCGGCATTAAAGAGGGGGGGGGTGAGAGGGATGGGGGTGTTGGATAAACAAAGGCAATGTCAATTTCTTCCGCGCCGCGTGTCCCAACAGCCCTTGCGATGGTCGAGGTGATTACACGTCCAGCGCTCTCTTGCAGTTTCCTTTCCAGATACCTTTTTTTTTTCATTCTGTATCTGAAAACTTTGTAGGTATTTACCATCACACAAAGAACCGCAAAGGTTACAGTTAAAATTCGTGGCTTTGTGACCAGGCCTAAATTAGTATGAAAAAAAAAGTGTGAAGTTGGAATCAGAAATTGATAACCGGTGCTCAACACGTAAACAAATGTTTGAACGAAGACATGTAAAAAAAATCAAATGATTATGTAACCGGTTAATATGTAAATATATTTGTCAGAACGAATTAGTCTTGTTGATAATAAAATAATTATCCAATTTCACTACACAGAATAAAAAAATTTCTGTACGTTTACAAAATATTCTTTACGACTCCAGTTGCCAAGAAATAGTTCGTAATACCATAAGAAAGATATTGTAACTTTGTACAACACATGGCTATGGTTATTTTTGAATATATGAAATACGTTTCTCGAGATTATACTGATTATTTATCACGAAAATTATCGCATGATTTTACATTTTAATTGTAGTTTCATTCAAGCATATGTTTTTATATCATGTAAAGGGTCATCGAATATTTTATAACTTGACTTCAATTTTGTGGTATCATGCAAATTATGTGTGCAGTTAGGACTGATAGGTTATTGAGGGAACGAGTTAAGACTGATAGGTTATTGAGGGAACGAGTTAAGACTGATAGGTTATTGAGGGAACGAGTTAAGACTGATAGGTTATTGAAGGAACGAGTTAAGACTCATAGGTTATTGAAAGAACGAGTTAAGACTGATAGGTTATTGAGGGAACGAGTTAAGACTGATAGGTTATTGGAGGAACGAGTTAAGACTGATAGGTTATTGAAGGAACGAGTTAAGACTCATAGGTTATTGAAAGAACGAGTTAAGACTGATAGGTTATTGAGGGAACGGTTTACAAATAACTATCGGTGGCAATGGGACAACACAAAGCATAAATTCCCGGGTAGTGATCTGAACCCAGTATTACTGCAAACACTAGTATGTAAGGATATAGTTGTTTTCATGTAAATTTCTGTTCCATTTACAAAACAATTACAGTGCACGAATGTACACCTTTTAGTGCAACAACTAACGTGATAAATGCATAGAAGAAATCACACTTACGATAAGCGATAAAATTATAATTGTCCTGTTTTTCGTCCGTGTTTTGTACTTGTAAGCATATACATACTTAATTGTAACAGTACAAAATATTTGTCATAACAAAATTTATGACTTCCAAGGAACTGCAAAAACAATATATTTTGCAGTTCATAATGACACAACCATATTTAATTTACATAAGTTTACGAAAGTATTATTATATTAAATAATGCCTTATTAGTGTGTACGGTGTACCTACATGAGTTCAAGACGCTAGACTAACAAACACGAGGTCGTGTATTCGCTATCCCTCTAAGTTACTCACTTTGTTAGAAGTGTTTACTTGAACAATTAAAGTGATAAAATTAAATTTCGCTCTGTAGTACACATTGTTCATTAAAACCTACAAACTAAAAAATATATATATTTAAAGAAGTCGAATTAACTGACAGTTGTGGCAAATATACACACAAAGTAAAAATACACCACTAACTATGAAATATTTACTACACCAATGCAATTGTACTTTTACACTTTTGATAGTACTTTTACTTAAGCACAAGAGTAAAATCACACAAACACATGTCCGAATATGTGTTACTTTTTATATACCTTAATTATTCTCATTCTGGTCTATGCCGAAGTTTTTTTTTTTTTTTTTTTAGATTTTTTTCCTTCGGGTTTATTCTTAGCGCCTTGTAAATATATACTTTATATTATATGTATATATGTTGATCATGTAAAGCATCTTGTATTTTTTTTTTACTGGCAAAAGAGCATTGTGTGCTGGGGTGCCGCTTTCCCAATGTATGTAATGTACATAATGTGATGCAATAAAGCCTTTTGAATTGTGAAATTGTGAATTGTTTTCCAACCCCGAGGTCCAAGCTGTCATGGTTCGAATCACAGCTCTTCCAGTGTATTTTGTAAAAACAAAATACATTTATTTTGTCAATAAGGACCACAAACACATTGGCAAGTAATGGATCATTGACCTTATATCCATGAAACAGAGTGATGCTGGTTTTGACTAGGCACAAATACCAAAAATCAAGATTACGGAATCCAAGATTGTGGCCTCCAGCAAACGAAAACAAGATGGCGTTAATTACGTCAGAATCTAAAAAAAAAAAATGTGGCTGAGATATCAGATACAAGATGGTGGACATGTTATTAGAATTCAATATGGCGACAGTAACGAAAATTTCAATATTCAGGGATTTGGGCGCTCGATGACAACATGGAGAAATCCAAGGTCAAATATCAAGGTAATTCAAGGTTTAAACAAAAGTTTAAGCTCAAGAAACAAGGTCATCCAATATGGCCGCTGTGACATCAGAGGTTGGTCTGTCATCGACCCCACCACACACATCACACACTTACACCCGGCGCGGTGCTCGGACCGACATTTTTATGCAGCTCTCAACAATATTTAAAAATTAAAAAAAAAAAATTTAAAAATAACCTGATGCCTTTTTCATCCCAGATACCTAATTATCACTTAGCCAAACGATAATTTTTAAATATATTTTTTCTTTGGTCCTGCGTGGAGGCAAGACCTGACCTTCCCCTCACTTTGGGAAATACAGAGAAAGAGAGAGAGAGAGAGAGAGAGAGAGAGAGAGTCTCGTAACCTTCCCCCACCACCTCCCACCGCCCCCATCTTCTCCCGCCAGTGTTACCACCACCACCCGGCGACCGCTATTTTGGAATGCAAGCCTTTCCCCGTGTGTCTCCAAAGGAAACGAACGCACGCACTCTGCTGGTAATCGGCTGCTTTGTCTGGGGCGCGCGGCCACAAAGTGGCGCTACGGGCGCGGGACTCATTAATTTGTATGCTAATTCCGGCCCCGCCTTCCCCCCACCCCCTTCTCTCTCTCTTCCGCCGGGGTTCTCGTCTCCCAGGGAGTGGCGGAGTGGGGAGGGGAGGTGAAGGGATCGACGCAGGGACGCCTGCTGGACTGCCCGTCCCTACTATACACCCGCTTGGCCTCTGCGCAGCACACGGAGTCGCGAGCTCTTGTGCGGGCCCCCGAAGCCCGCGGATGAATCTTCGTTAAACACGCGGCCTTGGCTCAAGGGGGTTTCGCGCATTCAGTTCCAACACACGGAGGGAAGACAAAATGGGTGCGTGTACTTACGTACGACCGGAAAAATTCGCGGATTCATTTCGCGATAGGCTGGAATCAAAATACGTTCGCCTTTTTTTACCGCATCGGTGATTGGGCCACAGTTTATCTGAATGACACTCGGCCAATGATAAACTTTCAACGAAAGAAGTACCGAATCACTAGTATCCCAATTAACAGATGACACGAGTCAGTGGCCAATGAGCAGACGTAATTTTTCCCGCGTGCATAGAGGATCATGGAGTATATCGTACAGGTCATTTAAATCGCGAATTTTTCCGGTCTCTAGTTATAAGCAGGGACCGGAAAAATTCGCGGGTTCAATGACCTGCAGGATGAACTCCACAGTTCTACGTACACTCGGTCAAATGTCACCCGCTCATTGGCTGCTGTCTTGTGAAACGTCCCAACGTAGCAGCCTGTGATTCGATAAAGCTTTGGTCGGTTGTTTCTCACAGGCCCAGAGTCATCCAGGTGAGTTGTGAGCCAATAGCAGAGGCAGCACTGAGGTATAACGATTTGTATTTTAGCCTGTCGCGAAATTAATTCGCTAATTTTTCCGATCTCTAGTTATAAGTTATACTTACTTGGCGTAACTTTAAATTTACATGCAAATAATTAATAGAAATAAAATAATAAAAAGCCTGGTGTTATTTTATACATATGGTTGGTACAGTATTAACCCAATTTAATTTAAAAAAAATACTCAGTATTTAATATCAATATAAACACAAATATAAATTTCTCCTTTAGTAAAATAATCGAGATGAATTTTTATATGTAATGAAAATCAATAAATACGTTGAAATTTTACTCTGATTTATTTATTTTAGTACTTTATTAATTAATAAGGTAGTAATTTATAATGCAAATAAATTATACATAAGTAAACATAACCTCACTTATATAAATATACTTTAAATGTATATAAACACAATTTCTATCACTAATGTTTATTATAAATAAATTTTTAGTTATATAGGACAGTATTTAATATCAATCATTAAAGTATAAGATTTAAAAGCACATTTATAATTTTTATTTTTATTTAGCCTTTTTTTTCTTCCTGTGAGATTTTCGTTACAATATTGCACGAGCATCTTAAAATTTCACTGTCATCATTATTTTAATAACGCTCCTAAATAAGTATAAATATATATTATAAATAAAAATTAGTATAAATAAGTACAACATCAAACCAGTTGTCAAGAAATAATTTGTACTAAGTACTACAAGATAACTATTGTAAATTTGTACTACATATTGCTATGTTTTTTTTGCATATATGAAACACGTTTTTGGAAATAACAATACTGGATATTTTTTGTTGCGCTTACGATAATTAGCGTATAATTTTACATTTCAATCGATGTTTCATTCAACCATAATTTTTTAAACGATGGAAACGATAATCGAATATTCCACAATTTGACTCTATCTTGTTTTATTGTGCTTATTAATGTGCGCAGTTAACACTGGAAAGCTATTCAGGGAACGGTTTACAAATAACTTTAACTAATGTAGGTACTGGGACAACACAAAGCATAAATTCCAGGGACAATTTTATATACATCTGTAATTTTACATGGTTATTTCAGTTACATTTTCAAAGAGCAAAAATTAACAGTGAGAGTTCCCGCTAGCCTCAACGGAAGTTCTTTGGACACTGAGTCAAATTGTGCTTGTCATTAAATACAAATAAATAAATAAATATATACTATATATATATATTACGTTTATTCGCAAAATAAAGTTCACTAATGAAAAAAAAGTATACGTCAACAAACACGTGTGAGGTTTTATAGTCAATTAATAGTTTAAAAAAAAATTCCATGTGATGAAGAAATTAAATTTTATTCTGTTAAAACGTGTGCCATATATTTACAAATGAAAACAAATAACTTTTAAATCAAACAAGAATAACCATGAAACCAAATATAGTTTAGAAAAATCTAATTACTCTTCGGATTCGTGATAACATTATGGCTTCCGAATAGTGTCTACCAACCATGTATAAATCTGATATTTGATCACACGAAATGTATTTCTTTAAGAAGTTCAATTCATTATTGAAAAAAATATGTATACTTTTAAAAGGCATAAAATATTTACATTATTCACTTATTAAATTTAAATCGTACTTTTGGGATTACTCGGGCAGTTATCTCGCCGTATAGAAAGAATGTGTGTGTGTGATCGTCAATCAGCCATAAACGGAATAACGGATTTAAATAAATATTACGTGAATAAATAAAAATTTTAGGTGATTTTTATTTTGATTACCTAGGTTTTTTTTTGTGTGAATAGATTATTTTCCCCCAAACACTTAAACATTTCTCCGCTGATTTGCATAAAATGTATAAAGTATTCATACTTCCTAAAATTAATTTTAAGTGCGAGTATCTAAAAAAAATACAGCAGTAAATAATTTTAAATTAAAATTTAAGATGATAGATACAATAATGATCAGCATGCGCTTTCTGTTAAATTATCTACTAATACAATTAAAGCATAAATAGACTACTTAGGCTTTTACAATAAAATAAATTTTTTAAATAGCCAAAAAGTAATTATGGCCAAATGTGTTCTATTTTTTTCTTCAGAAAATTTACGGTATACTACCTCTTAAATTAAAAAGAGTATCACAGTGGAATAAATAAGTATTGTAAAAATTTAAACTGCATGTAATTTTGTTCACTTTCTCCACCTAAAGTAACACGTGAAAGAAACAGGCAGAATAAAAAAGGTCCCAGTATTTATACGTTACAATTTTTCAGGAATCCACAGGAACTGCAATTAAGCTCTTGAAAGTTTGGCAACACTGGTGAGCCTGATTGTGACAAATGGTTCCGTGTCTTCTTCAACACTTGGACAGGAAGCAAAGAGGGGGAGGAAAAAAACTTCGAACCGGGAAACGATTAGCGAACACTCAACAACAAAAAAAAAACTATCATTAGCGTCTGGGAACGAGCCACGTAAAGCGTGAAGACATGTCCGACAAACGCAGGAGACGAAGAAAATAAAAAAAAAAAAGTGAGCGAGTATTTCAGTACTTTCCAGAGATATATATAACACCTAATTAACAGCTTTACTACTTTCTTTTCAATATTTCTCGCTCATGTTTGCAAATACGCAGATTGGCCTGGGAACCTATTTTATATATTTTTTTAATTCTCCACAACGTTTGTTTGAAACCTTTTTCGCTTAAACGCCTATATTCTGAGAAAAACTTAGTCAAACAAATTTTTAACCCCTTTCCTCCAAAAACTTCACGTCCAATTTCAAAAAAAAATTAGCACCATTCGATTCAGCGTCCTCGAATTACCATTATATCAAGTTTTCAGGTCTGCTGGTAAAAAGTGCTTACTTTGCCTCTTGTTGACTGGCCTATAGCAACGGCAACGAGCACATCATGTGTTCTCGTGTTGCAAATACTTGCACTTATAATACGAATATCGGTAAGGACTTTTAACGTATAATTATTTTAAAAAAATCAGAGCGTATTAAATACACGCAATTGTGTATTCAACTACGATTCGTGACGCGAATCACACATTTCTCGAAGGCACGGGATTAAAAAAAAAAAAGGTTTGGGTGGAAACATTTTTAAAACTGATGGCCACAGCAGTGCGTTATTTAGTACACGTTTAATTACTTTTGTAAACGTTTGCATACATTCTCATACTTTTGCATACTTCCGTAACTCGTACTTAGCAACTCTGAGGTTGAATCCGGTGTTAGCAGTAGAATTGTAACAAATTGTATGGACATTACCAGTGTGTTTATGTATCATATTTTAGCTGCCATAAACACATTCATTCATTCTTAGATTCCACTGAAGTCATGGACAGACACTAGTAAATGAAGGTCTATTTTCAAAGCATGATTAAGCGTGTTTAAACAATTTCCTATCCCTCCAATCTGTGAAGTTGCTTTTTTAACGCGCGTGAAGGTCATGCACCCATTTTTTTCATAAATAAAAGACGAGAATTAGGGTGAGTAAACAGCAATTATTTTTTAAAACAACCACGCAGTACACTAGGTAAAGACCGGTGCATTATCTAAATCGTCACTTTCACTTTAATACCAATCACTCCAATAAGTGAAATTGCCACAACTAGTGGCGGCTGGTGAAGTGGTAGTGGAATATACCTCCCTCCTCCCTTCCCTACCCGGGATTTAAAAAAAAACTGCTCACCAACAAAAGGAATGAATTTGAAATCAAACAGTGGGCAGAGAGGGTTTACGACTCCCCCCCCCCCCCTTAACCGAAATGAAATTCTGCGTACACTATTGGGGCAGGTGGGGTATATACGAACTATTTACTAGGTTTTAGTTGAGCCACAGTTATTCTGCAGTTTGGTTGGGCAGCAAAGTATACTTGAAGCATATTTACATCTGCTTTGTGACTTGGCAGTTGACCCGGGATATGTGTAATTTCTTTCTCGTTATTTATATAATTTCCACCCTACAGATGTTCCGGTCTACAACAACTGTAAGTTGTTTTTCTCTAGACCAGCAGTGTGGCGCAGCCAGTACCACTGCATGAGGATGTTAGAGAGGGCGAGAAGACTATCCCTCACTCTGTCAGCTTACCTAGTACTTTAACTATGTATACACTGCATCCGTGTAAACAATTATCTTCCCGCCGTTTTTAACTTCCCCAGGTAGTGGTACACGGGTTATCGGCCAATGATAATTTTTAGGGGCTGCAGATTTCGCGAAAAGATTTCGAGACTAGATGAAAGTTAAAACACTGTAGCACCGTCTGTGTTTCGTAATTGGGAGAGTTTCTCCCAGGTACATATCGATTGTAACAACACCAATCACACGAAGTCAGTGCGGAATCAAACGCGTCCTGAGTGGCTCGGTCTAAACAAGGCGACGACTTCTCTCACAGACGGCCGCCAATCACGAGGAAGAAACCACAGGTGCGGGTATACCTTGTTGCAGTCTAATAAGTGTTCATATCTTTCCGCGGAAAATGCCTGCCCCTAATAATTCTTAAATGAGTTATTTATACACAGGCAAGTCCAGTCTAGCCTGGAGTCACATGAAAATGCGAAATAATAGTTAACTCCGCCTGTCACATCTGCAGCAGTTACGAGCAAGAGGCCAAAACATGTCGTGTCCCCCAGGTATCAAGCCAGTACAGTTCTCAGCAAATGTCGGCACTGTCTTCGCCAGAACGCCAGGCCTCACTGCTGTTAACTAAGGTATGAAAATTACGCGCTAATTAACGACGGTTATTTCAGCCAGAAGAGAATAAACGAATTGGGACTGGACGTCTAGTCGACCATCGGTAAAAAAAAACACGGGAAAACAATAAACAAAACAGTCATTTGAGCAATCTATGTTAAATAAAATAATCTTGTACAATTGTCAATGGTACATCCCTTAATGCAGAGCCACTTTAAAAATAACTTCTGCAGCCAAAAAAAAAAAAGGTTACTTTGTGGAAATTTACACCGTGAGATGTTTTATACTGTCAACAAATTTGTTTTGCGCTTATTCACGAAAAAGTTTTTTTTATAGCGATAACGTTGTTTCATAGCCACCGGATTGATTATTTAATGGTCACCGGAAAAAAAATTTCGTGTAGTTAATTTTTTACAAAATGACTTAAGAAATTCAAACATATATAGTTTAGATTTTTAGGTTATTTTAAGTTTTATAGATGCGATCTTAATTGTATCTAAGAGATTTCCTGAGGGTGTCGAAAAAACAGTTGAAACCAGTTTGAAATTCAGACCTATTGAAAAAATATCAAGAATTTTTTTTAAACCCTCAACATTTTAGCTAAACGCAGAAGATAAGTTTAATTTGGAAACATCTCGTCAGTTAAGTGCATATAGGCAAACATATGTGTCCATCTCTAAAAATCTGCCCCAACTTTAGAGTTAGCTGGAGAGCTCATTTATTCCGTAAGTTACACGCGTCTCAACCAAAAGGAGAACTCGTAAACGTGTGTGTATGTATACATATACATGCACATATATATACATACATGCGTCATGTTCCCTCGAGATAAGGAAATTGTGGAAACATTTCTCCGCCGGGAAGATTTATCATTGGCCCAAACATATTTCCTCGAGGAAGAAGAAGGAGAAAAAAAAATATTGCGAAAAGAAAATAAGATTGGCTGTGCGGTGTATCTGCCAGATTGTGGGATAATAGAGTAAAGCGTTATAAAATACTTCTCGACGTGAATTTACTTCAGCAAAAATATTCCGTGGCCAGCAAAAGGGAATGTTTCACTGCGGGTCATTTCACTGAGGAAATTTCTCCATCAACGCTGGTGGCAAAATTGTACGTCACGTGAACTCAAAACCTGATGTCTTAAACTTAAAAAAAAACACAATTCTTTTTTTTAAGGTAGGGAAGACATTAGGTTGAACATATTTGACTCAAACGCGTTTAATCACCATCCAGGATAATAATACGTGTCACTTTTTTTTTACTAACCGAATGGAAACTTTCAAAATGTTAGTAATGCTTTTAAAAATACTATCGTCGGCTTAGAAGAATAACTCCGGATCTCAGAAATCACAACCTTCTCCAATTATGCGCGATTTTCTGACTTAACATGGTTTACTAGCAACAAACGTGATTTCTCTACCCGAGCGCAGAGCATACGATGTTACTGTCCTTTAGGCTGGAAAATAGTTTATATACGAGTTTTTACACCCAAAAATGCAATACAAATATCTGTACCTAGGAGGCATGAGACACTAAGTCCACTTTTGGGCAAAATTAATTTTTAACCACAAACTTGACCATCTTTTGAGGTTCTTTATATCGGCATACAACACTAAGATTTACGATATGCCAAAAATGCACCCTTTTTTTTTGGGTAGAAAACAGTTTAATGTAAACGTGAATCACTATTAAAAATTATTTAAACTGTTCTCTTGAAAAATAGTTTTTTTGTGACAAAGAGTGTTATGCCTCCGAGAGGTACAGAAGTATAAATTTTTCTTGAGATGCGAGTTTTCATTCTAGGCCTAAAATATGTTTAATTGGGATCATGGAAGTTAACTAGTCAGATCACTTAACCTCCACCAAATCAAAACAGGTCTCAAATCATAAATTTGTCGAAGGAGAGAAATATGACGGACGTTGCCGTTATGTGGAGGGGTTTTTGTTTTATAGGTTCTCCTGTCTCCCAAGCCCATATATCATTTCACCCTTTATCGTCTATAATGACCTCGATGTCAATTATGAGACAATCCGTAATTTTTCCCTTCAGAAATTATAAACATGGGCATATCAGACATGTATAGACTAAGTCATTCAAAGAATTTGTCTGCGGTAGAAAATCAAGACTGACGTAAGCAATACAAACATGTACATATCTCAGGGGGGAATACAAGTTAGTTCCTGTAAAAATAAAATAAAAACTATAGACGAATGCTATGTATGCAGTTGTTATAAGTTTTATAATTTTCACCTTAAGTTATTTGCCTTTAGCTAAAAAAAAAAAAAAAAAAAAAAAAAAAAAACCTCAAAGAACAGACATGATTGTAACATTTTGTCATTCATGTTTCAAATACTTCGGTTATTTTGAAACCAGTTAGTGTTTTCGTGAGGCTTCGAATTTGCTGTTCGGCACTGCCGGAGCCAAAATCCGCATTTTGAAGGGTTTTTCCTGCATAGACGTGAGAAACTTGGGGCGAAACCACATACTTTCTAAGAACACCGCATAACGCCAAGAAAGTTTAAAATTTAATATTAAACACTTGCATTCACCCTCTAGACCAAAGTTAAATCAGACAACTTTGAAACACTCCATACTTCTGCAACGAAGCTATTTATCCCCTTAAATTACTAAATTAAACATACTGTTTACAACGTTTTTTATCCTGCATTCACATATCCATAAGAAATCCGTCTACAGCCTGATACTGGCCCTTAGAAAAGTTTTCATTTTGCAACAAATATATATGTATATTCTTAGCTACAGTAACTTATTTTATATAAATATACTTTTGAGTTGGATAGAGAATAAGTATTTATTATTATTTTTAAAAAACACATTTGTTCATAAAATCTTCGTCTTCGTCAAATTAACTTAACTAAACCTTTGCTTGTTACATCGCATGATTTTCTGTCAACTTAAAAATAACAATTAGGAAATACACCAATAGCAGATTAAGACATACTTTTCCAAACAAATTAATGTCATAAACGGGTATGTTCACATAAAATTGAATATTTTTTTTAAATTTACTTAAAACAATTAGTTATGGTCTTGGACCCTGTAAAAACACTCCTGGACTAAATTTTGTGCAAATTTTGACGGGGGATGTGCATCAGGAATCGATTTAAAAATTTCATTCGCCCGAAACAAAATAATTGCGAAAGCAACGTTGCTTGGGGAAACTGTTGATGCGCGCCATCGCGTCTGGTCAACACTTGTTTCAACGGTCAACGGTTTCATAAACTACTCAAGGTACACAACGATGCAACTGCGCAAGGAAATCACGGTCTTTTGCAAAAAAAAAAAAAAAAAAAAAACTGGACTCGCAAGACGTCACCAAAAATCGTATAACAGTAGAAAACGAATTTCTTCCGCGAGGTCTTCTTTTGTTAGTTTATGTTTAATATGAAAACGTATGAAATCATAACATATATTATTTGAAAGTGCATTTTTTTTTTCACTGTGCGATATTTTAACAACTGAAAACGTGACGTATCTTTATAATGAAAACAAAGTCCGTAGCTTTCATACGCAATTAACGTTAGCGTAAATTTAAAAAAAAAATTCTGAGCGCCTTCACTTCAAAAAAAAATATGGATGGAGGAAAAACGCAAAGCTGAAAACGTTGGAAGATGCTTCGCGTTTTTAGTTTTTTTTTTTTTTCCTGCGCGTTGCGCAGTTTCATACGCGAGTGTTTGAAAAAAAACGTCGTTACTGAGATAGATTTTTTTCTGTTGCTTGTTTGCGTTTTGTTGCGCAGTTGACTAACCTCAGAGCCGGAGCGCTATGGAGTCTCTGGGCCCCGGATCTTCCTTTGTAGTCGTCGCCGAGAGAGACGGCACTCCCCCCCCCCTCCTCCATCAACCCTCGCCCCCGCGGGCCACAGTTATTCATCACGCGTCCATTAGCGCAGGAGGTTGTAATGAGGGTAATGATATTTCTGGCGACGCAGAGGGGTGATGAAGAAGGGGTGGTCTTGGTTCGACGGGGGGGGGGGGGGAGGGGGTCTAGGTGTTTGGGGGGGGGGGAGGGGGTAAGGCGTGTTGCGCTCTGGCTCCTAGGACCCTAGATGCGGAGCAATCCATCAGTTCCGCTGAAATAATCCCCCTCCCCTCTCCCATGGTTCCCCCCTCCTTTAAACGTCACTCAAAGGATTGATAGCGCACCCAGAGTCTCTGCCGCTGTGAGCAGACGCGATAATCAGATCTCTGAAAACCTCAGCTTCAACCTCCTAAACTTCTCCCCGCCTACCCGACATTTTCCTCAGATATCGCCTTGTGCATTCAAGGCTAAGGTTGGTTATTTCATTTTATAGCCATTACTGTTATCCTAGAACTTTTCCTGTAAATTTTACCATGAAGCTCTCACACGGTAATTTTTGTTATATTTTTATTTGTGAATAGAACATGAATATTCATGTAAAATTACAAATAGTTGTAAATGTGTACATTTACATGAAAACAGCACTGCAAAATAGATTCAGCAGTAATACTGAGTTCGGAATTCTTTCCCGGGAATTTATCCTTTGTGTTGTCCCAGTACCTCCAATAGTTAGTTATTTGTGAACCGTTCCCAGAATAGCTTTCCAGTAGGCCTATTAACTGCGCACAGTAATGAGAACATAGAACAAAATAACGTCCAACTATTGAATATTCGATTATCTTTTCCGACGATAAAAAATGTTATGCTTGAATGAAGCATGAATTAAATATAAAATTATGCGCCAGTTTTTCGTAAAAAAAAATTATATTCAGTATTGTCTCAAAAAAGTATTTCATATATTGAAAAATAACCATAGCCACTGGTACAAAATTACAATATATTTCTTGTAGTATTACAAACTATTTTTGGGCAACTGTTTTCCAAAAGATTTGTTTTTGTCAAATCGCAGTAAATTTTTTTTTCTGTGAATGCGTTCTATGTAACATAAAAAAAACTCAGATGGACGACGTATACTAGAGCTGATTGGCAACAAACATTGTATACAAAATGGTGGCAGTGACGTCATTCAAAATGGCAATCGGCATCTGACGATCGCTACAGACATAATCAAAACTGTGTTGTGCGCTTGGTTTGGAGAGCGTACCATAATTTATCCCTAGCACACATTCAGCGCACGATAATTTTCTCCGAAAGGGTGATTTATTTTACTTCGACGTGCCATAATTACGCCCGACACATATCGTAATTATGGTACGGTGTACCACGATAGTCTAGCGTACCAATAATTTGCTTTGGAAGTCCACGCTGTCCTATTACTACACATATTATGCATAGTTTAGGCCACAGAGCCTCTAAATTCCCATTTATCTGCCTCGGATATAAAAACTATTGTTTGGAAATTATTCATCATAAGACGATAGCAAGATATGTTTAACATTCGCGACCATTGCGTTTTATTTTATTGTGTTTTTTTATTAGGGCTTAGTGACCTCTGTCATCTTACTGCCAAAGTGATTCAGGCAGAGGGCTTCTGACTAAACATTATAAATATGGATTCACGTAAAGAAAGATTTCTCCTGCGGGGGATATAAAAAACGCCCTTGTTGCGGAGTAAGAATGGCGTGGCTTGTTACCTGGCGGTCAGAGTCACGAAGCTTGTACAGAGAGCTCACTTTCGCTCGCAATAAGGAACAAATTACACCGCTGGAAAAAAATTCAAATAACAGTATTATGTTCATTAACAGAAACTAGAATATATTATATGTTTTAATATATATATATATATATATATATAGCTTATATGTATCATTCAGTTAACGTTTCCCAGTTTAAGTAGTATAGTGTTTTGTGTTTTAGGCTCAGTGAAAGATAATTTTATCAATTTCGGTAAAATAATCTACCATCACCACTATAAGATTTTACTACCTTCTTTGCGGATATTTTGTCAGTAGCAATATTTAAAAAAAAAACTAATATTTTTACCTTACAAAAATTTTTAGCTCAGATTACATAGAATTTCAATTCCTCTTATTCTTATAAATCATTTGAACAATGTTGTTAATAATTCAAAATAAGCAAAATATGTTTGTATGTAAATTCATAAAAAAGTGAAACTACAAAAAGATGTAATAAAAAAGTCAAGTGGTTTTAGAAAAACTTATAATTAAAAGGGACGTATGTTATAGAACAGTTAAAAATACTTGTATGAAATACCTTCTTTTAAGCTAAGTTATTTCATATATATTTAAAGTTATTTAAGACCGAGTGTTTGACATGCAAGTTTAAGCGGAGAATTTTAGCTTGTACGGGAAAAAAATTTGATAAATATATTTGGGACATTACCAAAATAAATTAGTGCATATTATAAAATAGTTAAAATAAATATTGGTCTAAATTAGACAATTTTTTTTATAGAATTTAAGATGATATTTTTTACATTAATCAATTGCAAACTATATAATTAACTACCAAAGAAAATTTATCGCAACAGAAAGGTGACAAAGAAGTTAAAAAAAACTTTTTTAATTTTAAAAAATGGTTTTAATTTTTTTTTGTTATTTTCCCGTTCCAACGTACGAGGGGTACAACAAGCAAATGTTTTTTCTCAAAGGTTGGTGTTTGCAAACGTGATTAAGTCGCTGCACACGGGCGGGAGTCCTACAGTATCTTCAGTTCGGGTGTTCTTGATCTTGAGAAGGCCCGGAAAGGCACGTCGTATGGTGGGGGGGGGGGGGGTGGGGGGGGGGAGAGAAGAGAGAAGTTTAACGAAGCACAACACATCGGGGTGGAAACAAAAAAAAATAAAATAAAATAAAATGCGCATGGTGGATGGCGAGGGGGGAAGCTGATGTAACCTATCCTCCCAGAGGTTCCCCCTCCCTCGTTCCCTCGCCACGGTTACGCCCCTCTTGACGAGCTTCCGCCGATAACCCTGGCTTCCTGTCCGCCGAGGGAAAGGAGGAAACACCCCCAAAACTTCGTTTCGCTGGCCGCGGTGATCCTCAAAAACATGACGTGGGGGGGGGGGGGGGTCAGGAGAGCGGAAGAGAGTGGAAAGCCAAGTCGCGGTATCTAGAACGTTTCAATTGAACCGAAAAGTTTGTTTCTCTCCCTCATCCTTTTTTTTTTTTTTTTTTTTTTTTTACTTCTTCCGACTCTGCATTCCTTACTTCGCTAACCCTACTGTTTGACTCCGAAATCGCCCCTCTTGTTTCTGTTCTCTGACTTCGTGCGGAATCAGACCTTTTTTTTTTCCTGGATCCTACCTTTAACTAGACACCGTAAAAAAATGTGCGTATTAATTTCGCGAATGGCAAGAATCCGAAAACGTTTTTCCTTTTTGCTGCTTCTGTAATTGGGCCGTAGTTCATCTGAAGGACTCTGGGCCAATGGATAACCTTCACCAAAAGAATAACGAGCTGCCCATATACCACGTGTCAAACATGGGGGATCATGAATTCTGCCCTTAGGTCACTGAAATCGCCAATATTTCCGGTCTCTTAGTTACTGCGTTTCTTGCGAAGTTTATAAAACTGGCCTTAAATCTCTGAAGACCGTGGGCCAATTAGAGAGAGACCCCCAAATCCAATAAGTTACCCAGTTTGAGACTCCTCACAAGTAAGCAGCCAAATTAACAGGGGACGTTTACCCCGAGTACATGCAGAGAATCGTGGAGTATCTCCCTGGAGGTCATTGAACCCGCGAATTTTTCCAGGAAAGTGAATTTTTACAATCTTACTTTAGAAGCATTTTAAATTTCTTGCATCACAAAATGTCCCCCCCCCCCCTCGTTCGCTGTAATCATAATTTATCGAACAATTATATAAAATACATAAGTTTCTGTAAAATCTTTCAAACATTTACAAAATTTATTTAATGGTACAGTGCAGTTAAATGTGGAATGTCTCTCCAATTATTTTAGGAATGTCAGGATTACATTTTTTTTTTTTTTCAGTTTCACAACTTAATTCGTATATTTTTTAAAGTTGGCTTTGGAGCAATTTTAAGTCAATAAGATATTTAAAAAAAAATTCACATGATATATTTTAGGGGACGAAAATAATGTTTTAATGTGTTTTTTCTCCGCGTGTTTTTTGCACCGGACTCTGGCTGAGATTTGTAAATGTCCCTGCCAATACGTCACGTCCGCCCTGTCGGCCCAGGGGCAGGAGTTCCTGGCCGGTTTGTGCCGAAAAAGCCCTGGGTTCGATTCCCTGCCGACCCGCTGACTCGATAGCTGGAGGTCCCAGGGCCTCATCCAAGAGCTTCGCCAGCTCTTCAGTGAACTCAGAAATGTTGATGTCACAACACACATCGATATATTGCAATATCCACGGAAGTAGCCTGTTTGCCGTGAAAGTCCAAAAAGGTTTCTGCAAGGCATCGTGCGCTCCTCGGTACACACCCGACCCTAAACATTCCACCTAGATAACATGTGGCAAATTACATAATATTTTTACTACTTCTTAAAAAAAATGTGATTAAAACTTTTTTTTTTTTTTCGTATTCTGTGTCAATGATTCATGGCTGTTGGAATATTTCCTTCCCCGTGTCCACGTTTGGTGTTCGTGAAACCGGTTTCGTCTTTGTCCCTTGAAACTACAAACTTGCTGAAGGCAACGGCGATCCATTGAGGTATCACCTCGTCTATTAGTGTACGACATGGCCAACATGGCGATGACTTGGGAATCCAAAAACGACGTGGCGAGTGGAAACCGAGTTTTAAAATTGGATTTTGCTATGGCTCTGTTGCGGAATTCACAACAAGGACTTATAAAGAAAAAAAGTGATACGGAATTATTATTATTATACTAACTAATGTACCCGTACTTCGCCAGGGCAGTGTACAGCAGAACACTCGCACTGCTCAGTATACACGTCCTTCCTCGATGGTACGCAACTGCCAATGGCGTACCTCGAAAAAAAAAAAATGAAAAAAAAAACTATATAGAATTTTTAAAATCATCTTATGAAACAATAAAAAAATCGTTAGAACTAAGATAAATGGGGGAAAAAAATATAAAGTGATAATGCCATAATGGAATCAACAGTTTTCTGAGAACCTCAAATTTCGCATTCATTTGACCAAAAATAACGCGTCGAAATGATGGCGAAGATGATCACAGAAATACTGAATCATATGTATTTTTCCATGGAAAAAAATATCGAATAAGTTTGACAACATGTTTAAAACATTTACAAATCTCAGCCAGAGTCCGGTGCAAAAAACACGCGGAGAAAACACATTAAAACATTATTTTCGTCCCCTAAAATATATCATGTGAATTTTTTTAAAAATATCTTATTGACTTAAAATTGCTCCAAAGCCAACTTTAATAAATATACGAATTAAGTGGTGAAACTGAAAGAAAAATAATGTAATCCTGACATTCCTAAAATAATTATACATTCCACATTTAACTGAATTGTGCCATTAACTAAATTTTGTAAATGTTTGAAAGATTTTACACAAATTTATGTTAGTATTTTATATAATTGTTCGATAAATTATGATTACAGAGAACGAGGGGGCGGGGGGAACCTTTTGTGATGCAAGAAATTTAAAATGCTACTAAAGTAAGATTATAAAAATCCACTTTCCTCGAAAATGTTCTGTGCGCGGGATATCGGAGGGCCTGCCTAGGGAAATCACGCATGTGCCATTAATTTACATGATGTGCATATTTAATGCTGCCGGGAACTTACATACGCCTTTAAGTGCCTACCTAGCACAGCACGGAGGTCCAAGTATGATTTATTACTTTAATATCCCTTCTTTTCTAGTGCTTTATTCAACCATTATAATACACATTTATGAGCAACAATACTTAAAATTAAAAAAAAATATTTCATAAATAGTGTTCATAAATTATTCATAAAAACAGACGCATCTAGTACATGTAATAATAACGTCTAACTTCTGTTACGTTAGCAAGTAGGTATGTTCTATTTCAGATGAGGTTATTAACAGTTTCGCTACTTTGAATTCTTTCAGCTGCTTTAGATGCGTAAACTTGACCCAAATGCTCATTTAGATTATAAAATAAGAACTAAACTTCTATTTACACGCATGCATTTATTCAATTACGTTTTCACTGTGAAATACATATGTAATAAGTCGCTGTCTACAGAAAGCGTTTAAAATTAAACAGAAAATTGAGTTGCAACTAAATATTATAAGGGCATGAAACAACATCTGTGATGACCAGGTAAATACATTTCACGCCAATATTTAATTCAATTTGCATTGGTTTGATAAAATTGTACATTGATTTCAGAATTTTCATAATCAACCACTCATAAAAATATATATATATTATCCTGACTTGCATGGATATATAATTTATAAGCATACGCCTGTTTACTCTATCATTTTTGTATTTAAAGGTAAATTATCCAGTTACCAAACGTGACAACGCTAGAAATATTACATAGGCTGAACGTTCAATTGATTTAAGTTAAGTTTTATACCTCAGATACAACTCAAGTACAAACTTAGATAACTTTGAAAGATATGAAATCATCATTCGATTAATATTTTTTTCACGTTTAACTATATATTTTGGGAATTATGTGCTTAAAATTTACTTTCAGTGTAAGTTTACCAAATGCAACTCACCTGCACGAATCATATGATAAAAATGCAATAAAATTTACTATGCAAACCTACACGTATTTATATAATTAGTTGATTTAGTTAGAGTGTCACCAGCTAAATGATGTGAGATCCTTATTTCTAGGTTTGAATCTCTGGTACAGCATGGATAAGAGTGGGATTTTTTAAAATTTTAAGATAAGTTTAATTAAGTTCAACAGGCGATCTATAACATTAAAGGGAAGAGATAGAACCCGAGAGATTCCATCTTTGTTTCAGCAGAATTTTTAACCACACAAATTTTGTATCGTTAGTTTTTCAGTATTTGGCTTTGGTAAAAAAAACGTATACACTTGTTGGAACGCCTGACTACTAGAAATAGTTTTCTATGTGAAGTCACTGGCGTTTAATATTGAACTCACATTTGGGGATGTCTACAAATGCATAAATACTGTTAAAGGACACTATGATGCTGTCTTTGAAGATCTCTTAATGTAATACCTATGCCTTAACAAAAGTAAATTCTCGTTTTTAAAGTTTAAAAAATTGTAAACAGAAAACATTTTTCTATACTTTTACAAAATATTTCTTTGGAAACCAGTTGCCAAGAAATAGTTTGCAGTACTACAAGAAAGATATTGTAAGGTATTGGTTATTATTTTTGTTTATATTGAATAGGTTTTTTTATATTATTGAATGTTTCGTACAAAAATTGGCGGATAAGTGTATACTTTAACTAATGTTTTATTCAAGCATACATTTTTTGAAACCTGTAAAAGATACTTTAATATTTACCATTTAACTTTATCTTGTTGTATCATGTTTGTTTTTGCGCAGTTATACTGGAAAAAATATTCAGGGAACGGTTTACAAATAATTTTAACTATTGGATGTACTGGGACAACACAAAGCATGAATTTCCGGGTAGAAATCTAACCTCACTATTACTGCAACACTATTTTGTGGTGATACAGTTGTTTTCATGTAAAAGTACGAATTTACAAATATCTGTAAGTTAATTTGTTGATACTAACATTTGGGGGCATGTATTTTTCTCAAAAGTTTTACAAGACTAGCTGGATGACAAAAAAAAAAACTCTGTGTATCATCTGCGTTTCATGATTCTTTGGTTTCTTACAGATAAATGTCTACTACTGGCACACCAATCACTGCAATTTTAAGTGTAAGCATACACAAGGACTAGCTTTTTTTTGGCAGTGGCTTATTTTTCAGACGGCCACCAACCACAGGGATGTAACCTCTGGGCATACATTATTAAAGTCCAATAAGCATTAAGATCTTTTCGCAAAAAATTCCTGCCCCTACTATTATGAAATAAATCAGTTCATCTATATCCCGCCTTAATCTACCACAGCACGAAAAAATCCCATTTAAAAACATGTATGATGTATTAGAAAAGTAATTTGTAGTTTCTTCAAATAACTTTATCACTGTAACGTTTTGTAAATTAAACAGAAATATTCATGTAAAATTACAGATAGTAAAAAAATTTTGCGTTGAATGAAAACAACAGAGTCACTACAAAACAATGTTCACATAAATACTCTATTCGGAGTCTTACCTGGACATTTTTGCTTTGTTTTGTCCCAGAACCTCCAATATTTAAAGTTGTTTGTAAGAAATGCTCTGAATAGTTATCCAGTATTAACTGAGAACACAAAATAAAGTCAAAATGTCGAATATTCCATGGTTTGAAAAAATAATTATGCTTGAATGGTACAACAACAAACATATAAAATTATTCGCCAATTTTCGTAAGAAATACTCAGTATTATTTTCGAGACACAAAAAAAACGTATTTCATATACGCAGAAATAACCATAGCCATTG
The DNA here is from genome assembly GCF_032445375.1 of Bacillus rossius redtenbacheri. Lineage (NCBI taxonomy): Eukaryota > Metazoa > Arthropoda > Insecta > Phasmatodea > Bacillidae > Bacillus > Bacillus rossius. The sequence continues at coordinate 7,272,274 of NC_086341.1, read as the reverse complement.
TGTTGAACAAATTAACAATATCTTTCTTGTAGCATTGCAAACAATTTCTTTGCAACTGGTTTCCAAAGGAATCTTTTGTAAAAAGAAAGTACAGAAATTATTATTTTCCCCTTGTGTACCGAGGTCAGTGTGGGGAGTCGTATGGCGGTCAGCCGCCAAGGCTTGAGGCTTTCTGCGAGCGGAATTCTCCAAAGACCAGCGGGTTTAACAAAGAAGCTGCCCGCCGCCTGCTCCCTTATATTTAATAGCTGTCTGGGATTTTATCCACCCAGAGAACCCTCACCCCTTCTATCTCCCCTCACCCAAAAAAAAAAAAAAAAAAAAAAAACCTTTTCCCTGTTTTCCCTGAGTCGCCTGCTCCTTCAGCTGCCTCCTTCCTCCTCCGGCGACGTCCGATATTAAACGTCTGCCGCGACAGGAAAGAAAATCCAGGGAGAAGAGAGGAGCAGTGGAAAGAAATATATTCGCCTCATTTCAGCTGCCTGTCTCCTCCCGCGGGAAAAAAAAACTCCGTCTCGCTGTCGTCTCAAACACTCGGCCGACGTCTCGTATATATGAAGAAAGTGGTCACAGGATCACGAGTGAAGAACATCGTACAATAACATATTTGGGTTATCTGTTTCGTCATTTTTTAATTTTATTTTCATTTTCATGGAATACCGCAAACATCAAAAGTAAAAATGTTTACCCGTCATAAGAAACGTTAGACTAAAGAAGGCTAATTGAAGAATTCAGTTCATCAGTATTATAAATTATGCCTATTGGCATAATTAGTATAGCTACAGAGAAAAAAAATTAATACACAACAGTTTTCTAGCAGCCGTAAAAGAATGTTGTTAATATCAATCGTGTCTAAATTGTTCTACGGCTATCCACGAAACTATTAGTCAACAGAATATGTAAGCACTATATTGTTTTGTTATTAAAAACATTTTTAGGGGTGTATACATAGTTAAGCTGCTATCAAAATAAAAATCGGACACTGTGATTTTTCTCTTTTTCTATATACTTTTAATAATAAAGTAGTTATATTAGCAAGCATTCATAGGTACTGAATTCCTCATTCGCACACTTTAAATCACTGCATCATAACAAAAAATTGCTTTAAACCAGAATAATTTGATTGCTAAATAGTTGTAAAAGGTAAAAACTCGAAATATGACCTGCAGTTTTAATTTTTATTTCAAAAAAAGAAACAAGCAGATAAAATATTGAATACTTTTATATGATAACAATATGGATAATTAATATTGATTTATTAAAAACTTAACTCTCTTATTGACTTATAATTTACAAAAATTAATTGTAAAAAGTCTGATAATGTTTGTAAACATGTAATAGCAGTTGTTAAACTGTAAAAATGCATGGAAAATTAGCCATGTAATTATGGCACATTCCTATGCATTACACATTTTTCTAAAACAAAATGTCGGGGAGATACCATGGATTCATGTGAAGTTATTAACACAATTTTAGGTTAATAATACTTTACACTACATGTTAATGAACGTTACCAAAATGTTTTTAAGGGTTGTTATTTGGTTTTACACAACAAATTTCTGTCTGGTCTAAAATGGACATTCATATCTCATTTATTTTGAAACAATAAATGTAGTGTTGACATTTGTCATAGGCCCACATATATTTTCTTTCTCGAACTCTTAAGTCATACTTTATAGCTTACACCGTTCAACACAGCGTTTTTTTTAATCACAATAAGTTCAGGATAGGCTAGGCTAGCTGGTGTTATTCATGAGAGGTTTTGTAATTTGAACATCTACATAGTTTACCTACGTTGGGTGGATCTTGTCTCAGCTACCTACGATTTTTCTCCGCGAGTTTGCCACAAGTTACAAACCACGTGATTCGTTGTGCAATATAGGAAATCTGCTGCTGAGAAAACACTCGTCTTTGTCCAGCGAACCGTTGCGGAAATGTGTTGTCATTTTTTTTTTTTTTTTTGGAAAAAGCACTCGTGTCGCCGAATGGCCGAGTCACAAGATAAATCCGAGAGATGTCGCGATCTTCTTGTGAGTTTCGTACCCACTCCCTTCCGCTTCAGCTTCGGTCTGAAGTTGTGACATTTCTCAACACAACATGCGAGCAAAACCAATAAGGTATTGACTGGAACACAGTGAAAAATTAGTAGAGATAGGACAAGAGAAAAGTTCTGTAATATGTGTACAAGGTAGCCAGTAACCAATGTTGATTCCTACAAGCGTGTGTTATCCTCAGTTAAATAAACACATACATCACACGTTTTATTTTCAAACTCATCCAACATCCCCACACGTAATTATCGAACAATATGAAGATCTGTACAGTATGAAAATTTTTTATTTGAAAACTGCTCAACGTTGATGAATTTGTCTTATCACGAATAACCTTCAAACATAAAAATCTATTGTGCTTAGATACACAGCAATTCTGAAATAGGCAGGTGATGGAAATAAAGCAGGAACTACATTTCATCTATAACCACCTAAAATTTATTTTAACCGTAAAATTTCCAGCACAATATAACTAACTGCATAAAGACCAGTGTTGCATGAAGGGGGGGGGGGGAGGGAGGGGACAACTGTCCCAGGCGCCGAGTTAAGGGCGTATAATGGGCGACCAAATTTATTACTTTATCTTGACTATGTATAGGATGTAGTTAATACAACAGTAAGGGTAAGTTTAGTTTCTTTACTTAGTCAAATATTTTTTAAATATTTTTTTAAACTTAACAATTCAAAACAACTAACGTTGTAGACATATTAAATTATTTGTTTCACCTGTCAAAGCCAATAATTAATGTTAATTGAGAAGTGTATATTTAAGGTTCGTAAATTCATTATTATTTTTTTAGATTGATATTTTACCAACTTAAAATATAAATATGTATATAATATAGAGTAATGGCTTAATGAAGCAAAGTTAAAACTTCAATATCAGGTTGATAAATAGTTGCTATTTTTTTACATTTTATGCGTTTCTATTATTCATTTACTTCAAGATCCCGTAAAGTAATAATTTGAATTATAATTTATTACCAAATTTTCGTCTGGTTGTTCCTGTTGAGCGGCGTATCTTACGGTTGTTAGTGAGAGTTAGTCTGACCATGTTTACCTTCTGTGCTACGTAAAAAAAAAAAAAAAAAAAAAAAAACTTCAGAGGCGTGGTGTTTAGAGGGTATTTAAAACTTGGCATTTGCATTAATTACGAGAGATTTTGCGTAAACAGAGATATAAATTATAAAGCGCTTGGCATTTTTGATGGTGTTTAACTGCCTGTCGACTTAAGAAAAAATCCCTCAAATTATATTAAAGGTCCTTTTTTTCCAAATTTGGAGCGCAATTTCTCAAAGTAACCACTGACACTTTCACTTGATGATCTCGTAATATAGCAGATGAAATTCCTACGCGTAGTTGGCGGAAGTGTTATTTTTGTAGCTAGGGCTATTGGTACCACGTGTTTCTCTTGATTCGTGCCAATAAATATTTTTATAAAACGAAAGTTTTTTATCTCTTTTAGCTACCACACGTTATAATTTTTTTTGGTCAGACCTGTGACGTCAAAGCAATCTAATTAAAACGTAGCCTTTTTTTAACACTCACGCTTATGAGAACGAGAGTTTAGTAAAATGTTCTGCACACGTGGTCTGTGTAGGCTAAAGTAATTACTAATTTGAATCTTCAAGAAATCTGTGGTTTGTAGTACTATATAAAAAGGTGTGTGTACTTATGTTCGTGCATAAGAAGTTATACTTTTATGGCATGATTAAAAACTGAGAGTTTATGAACGCTGAAAATTTAATTTTACAAATTACGAGTCAGAGGTAGCACAGCAGAAGTCATATTTGGACTAATTTTTTTTTAGTTTTACAAATAAACTAAAACATTATCAATAACATCAAAAGAAAGAGATAGCACAGTGTTGGTCATATTAACGATAAACTAACAAAGTGGTAAATATTATCGACTCTATAAATGTTTTTTTTTTCAGTTTTTTTTCCAGGAAAAGTAGCCTTTTTTTAATTTTGTACAGTATGGATAAGGAGGGTGAAATGGAATATAATACTAGATTTTTTAGGTTTAAAGTAGTTTTACTGGCTGCTGTTTTTTATGGTTTAGTATTTTTCAGAAAAAATACCTCACCTTTTAAAATCATCGGAATTTTTATTATTTTAAAATACTAAATAAAATTAAATACATGTTTCTGAAAGAATTTATAATCATACCACGCAGTAGCCACTAGCGCTGCCTTTAATCTCAAAATTTTTCAGTTATTTATTCCATTTGTTTTTCCATATCTATGCTGAAAACAAAAAAATGTTTAAAAAGTATCATTGCCAGATAATGATGCAAAAATTATTCACCAAAAATATTTTTCATTCCGTTGAATTTCGGCAACTCAAAAAGTTTACAAATTTAACCAAGTTAAACCTAAAAAAAGGGGGGAAAATGTTACCGGGAACGGGACATACGCCCTTAATAGAACTGAGGCTAATTTCTGGCGTAGTCGTGGAAAACCCCAGTTGTATGACAAATTCTCACCTCTTTTCTAAACAAATCTTAAACAGATACTTAAAAAGTAAAAACACAAAAGATTTTGTTTAAATCAAACAAAATAAAGAATATAGGTACCATTATAATTGTCAATCTTTGGTTTTTGAACACTGTGATTTTTGTAGCCGTTACAATGGTGCGACTTCCGAAATTTTTTTTTATATAGTTTTTCGTTTCATGGTCCATAGACCCCAAAACCATTGTCAACTCAAAAGTGTGTGTGTATATATGTGTGTGTGTGTGTATATATATATAACACATTTTTATGGACACGATAACTGCCGTAATTTTTCACAAATCAATTCCAAACTGATACATTTGATATAAACAGGGAAAATCTTGGTCGAGTTCGTTAATAGGCAATATCCGACCAAAGAGGTAGAAATGGGGAAGGTTTTTGAAAAACAAAAAACTCTCTATAACTCCCGCAATATGATGACTATCACATCAATTTGAAAGTATTATAACTCGTAGGAGTAATACCAAAAAAAAAAAATTCTAAATATACTTTTGATACGACTAAACATATCTGAAAGGGGTGGAAAAAACAAGGGTTGGAGGACAAAAAAAAATAACTCTGTTCGTAGGCACACCATCGAATTTGTTTGGAGTGTTTGTAAATCTTATAATTTTTATCTAAAACTTTTGTCTGAAAATATTTTTGATAAGACGAACCATTGCTCCAAATTCATAAAGTACGTACCTTTTACACTATTAAATCCATTCCTTTTTATTATAAAACATAAAATTATTATCTAAAACTTCCGTCTGAAATAATTTTTATATGCCCAACTATTACTGCAAGGGGTGGAAAATAACCAAAAGACAAAAAAAATCCATAACTCCCTTAATATGGACACTATTTGATTCGATCGAATTGTTTGTAAACCGTATGAAAATTATCTAAAACTTTTGCCACTTATATACCACAAACCATAACTGCAAGGGGTAGAAAAAACAAGAGTTGGAAGACAATATAAAAATTCATAACTTCCTTAGTACGGATACAATTGAATCTGTTCAAATGGCTTGTAAATACTATAATTACTATACAAATTTTTTGTCTGAAACTATTTTTGATAAGATAAACCTTGCTGCAAGGGGTGGGGAAAAAAAATTAAAAAAACTCATAATATCCGTACCATGTACACTATCAAATTCATTCGAATTTATTGTAAAACCTTGAAATATTATCTACAGCTTTCTTTCTGAAATAATTTTTATTCGACCTAAGCGGTGGAATAAACAGGGATTGAATTACAAAAAAAAAATGCATAACTCCCTTATTAGACACACTATCAAAATCTATTCTTATTGTTATAAATCTTATAAATTTTATCTAAAACTCTTGCTTGAAACATTTTTTATAATACAAAACTTTATTGCACGGAATTAAAAAACCCTGAGGTTGGAATAAAAAAATTTATAAAACTTCCCTACCGTGTACACTATCCAATCCATTTTTTTTACTTTCTAAATATTGTCTAAATCTATAGTAGAAATATATATTTTTTAACAAACGTTACTTCAAGGGGTGTAAATAACAAGGTTTAAAGTGGAAAATAATTATTACTTTTTTTAATAGATATTCTATCAAATTCGTTATAATTTATTTGATAAAATCCTAAACTTTATTTAAAACTTTAGCTAAAACAATTTTTGATGAAATGAATCACCTTAAAAACAGGGGTTGAAATTAAAAAAAAATTCAAAACTTACTTAGAATCAAATTCGTCCTAAAATATTTTAAACCACCTTAAAAATACCTTAAAACCTTGGTGCAAAAAAATTAATACGACCACATTATTAGTGCAAGGGATGAAAAATAGTGACACACGTAAGTACGTATGTTCCTTAACAGTCGTTTCACACATCGAATTTGTCGTTGTATTGTCTTTGTCAGTGTCATTAATAAAGGTATTTTCATTTAAATTTATCAAGCATCTCGTATTTGTTACTGAGCACTAAATTTCTCAAAAGTATGGAACCGGAAAAATTGGCGGGTTCAATGACCTGTAGGATGAACTCCATAGTTCTACGTACAGTCGGTCAAATGTCACCCACTCATTGGCTGCTGTCTTGTGAGACGTCCCAACGTAGCAGCCTGTGATTCGATAAAGTCTTTGGTTGGGTGTTTCTCATTGGCCCAGAGTAATCCATGTGAGTTGCGAGCCAATAGCAGAGGCAGTACTGAACTATAACTATTTGTATTTTTGCCTATCGCGAAATTAATTCGCGAATTTTTCCGGTCTCTACTCAAAAGATGTTAACCAAACGTTATTTGAAAGCTGAAACAAGTCACGAAAGTGATCATGTTCATGGCTTCAGCGATATTAGATAACCTTTAAGGCTCTGTCGCACTGTCAAATTTTCGCTTCCAACACCTTCCAATCTCTTGGAGGGTTTATGACGTCACCGGAAACGTCACTGGCGCAGCAATTTTTCTTTGACAAGTTGGATGACTTGAGTCTCCATCAAATATTTTGCACATAGGACGGGTTCTAAAATATCTCGGATGTCGGATGCAATCGGCCAATCAAAATCGTGTGTGGCGAATATGGAAATGACGTCCGTTTTTTCCGCCACAACGAAGATTGACAATAACGGAGAACACATTGTCGATTAAAGAGGTTATGAAAGTGAGAATCCAAAAAAATTATGTTTCTATAACTTTAAAAAATTTACTGACCATTTATTTAATTATTTATGTAATATTATTGTGAATTTATTTTTTGCATTTTCAAAAAAAAAATGTACGCGATATCATAACAAGTTAAAAAAAATTCATTTAGTTCTGTGATGCATTATTAAATTTCAAAATTGAAATTAAAATTGACATGTTTTAGATACCTCTGAAGAAGAATAAACTTTGATAGTGTGACACGATTTAAAACATATTTGAGGTTATCTGTACAAATACATTTGATGGAGAAGATTAGAAGTAATTTTCCGTCCAATACCTCCTGCTCAAACTCTATTTTGTCAAACATATTGAAGACAAATATTTGACAGTGTGACAGGGCCTTTAGTGATTATCTGTTGAGGAAACTTGAGACTCAACACGACATGGTGTGTGAGCTCCCACTCAAATCGTCATTGAAGTATGAGTCCTTATTTCTGATCTCTGCTATTATACAGGTAATGGCCGAATTCAGAAGACCACCTTCATCGACCATTATTTTCTATTGTAATTATTTATTTTGATATTAATACTATTTAAATTTCTTAATGGAAAATTACGTTCAAATTCAGCGGAAATACGGCACATTGCCTCGTAGTGACGTTAGCCGTAATGGACTTACTAACGCTCTCTATTGTGATAAATTGTTGAGATTCACTGTAGGAAATAAATATTTATTTATAACCCCCGAGCAAATTTAGTTAGCCACGTCGAATTCCGTAATATATTGTACCCGTTAAACTTCCAGAATTTATTTATTTTTATTTTTTTTTAGATTCATACCAGCGTGTTATTTATATTTTCGCCAGCCTGTTTGGGTCACGGTTGGGGGGCCCCTGGGTATTTGATTTTCGTTTTGGGAAGGTGAAGCGTTGGTGGTAGGCGTAGGACCGAACCCGAAAATTATTTGGACGGGCGGGTGTCGGACCAGTTAATTAACAGATAGCGCTTGCCCATATATAGAGTGCCCTGCTCCCTTTTCCGCTCTCTCTCTCTCTCTCTCTCTCTCTCTGTTTTCAACACTCCCACACTACCCCCCTCCACCCGGGTGTACAGTCCGTGTCATGTAACTTGTTTGGAATTTGACGATTCTCAAAAGTAGTACCAACGGTCTATGCATCCTTCCGCCAGGGGCGCAAATCTGTAGGATTCGTAAGAGGGGGGGGAGGCACAGAAATTAGCAGACGGATTTTTTTTTGGGGGGGGGGGGGTGTTTACCGATTTTTCCGAGAGCTTTGCGCGTGGGCTTTAAGCGTCACAAGTCATCTCTGGTTGTATACTGCCTATGTATTAGCCTACATGCATGCAATAAGAAGATATATATATATATATATAGACCGGAAAAAATCGCGGGTTCAATGACCTCCAGGATAGACTCCAATATCTTCTACACACTCGGGCAAATGCCAACTGTTCATTGGCTGCTGACTTGTAAGTCGTCTCGACTGGGTGGCCTGTGATTCGACACTTCTATGAGTGAGGGTCTCTAATTGGCCCTCAGATTAACAAAGAACCAATGACAGAAACAGCACTGAGGTATAATTATTTGAATTTTAGCATAACACGAAATGAACCCGCGAATTTTTCAGGTCTCTCTCTCTCTCTCTCTCTCTATATATATATATATATATAACATATACAGGAAGTTTTCCATAGGCTAATACATAGTTTTGACATTTACATTTGTCGATCCCTTATCACAGTCAGAAGATTTTGCAAGCGCGAGCGGTCACCGCCCCCCCCCCCTCCCAGTGAGGGGCTTCTTAATTACAAGGGGCGCCGACCCCCTCCCCAAAGACCTACGCCCTGGCCTTCTGCCACTGTTTTTCTGTCAAACAATGTTTGTCAACAACTTTCATGTGGTTTTTCAGCGCTCGTCAACAAACATCGTGTCATGTTTTCCAAGCGATATTTGGGGAGGGGTGGTGAGGGGGAATCGGTATTATGTACTTTCCAGAACTGTAATACCTGAGACTAGTTGCACGATACAGACTGTATGTAGCTGTCGCTGCGCGCGACTACCCGGTGGTGGTGGGGGGGGGGGGGCAGTAGGGGCCTTATTTATGCCCAGTCCCTCTGGAGTTTCGACACATTATGACAATCAGGGTCGTTGATAATGATTCATGCCTGCTGCCAGAGGCCTAGGTGTCACCGGTTGGCAGTAATTCACTTCTCGTCGCAAAGGATCGGAACATGCTCCCAGTCCTGGCACCGGGGTGAGGGGGGATAGGAGGTAAAATCCCCCCTCAGACACACACACACACACACACACACACCTCCCATAACCCACCTGCCAAACCTTTTCCATTCCCCCATACGAACAATGTGTTTTAAAACTCTCCCGCTGTGCCAACCCAGACCGTATAAATTTCGTCGCGCCCTATACACCCCACGCCCACATTTTACTTTTTCACGGTACGAAAAAAAATTTTTTTTAGCGCTGAATACTTGACGGTATTTTACAATTTGCCAGACGGACGCGTTTGAAGCGGCGCGGCGGTGGTTGTAGTTGCTTATCATTGCCGTATCCGGCGGGGAAAAAAGGCCCTTCTGGTTTTGCGGACTTAAAAGCCTGTGTCGAGTTCACTTTTTTGATACTATGCGGCTTGAGTCATGTTTAGAGAATTTTACGAAAGCCACTGTTTTCTAGGCCTACTAAAAGAAATAATGAAGCAGAACGTACTCATATGCCGTTATGTTAGATTCTGGTAAGGCTGAAAAGCGCCACATTGCAAACTATCCGGGCTCGGTCCCAGGTACGTAACTAGACTAGTTTCCACCCGGCGCAACCACTCATCTTTCCCCCCACCCCCTTTATTTTTTCTTCTTCAAACCAACCAAACCAACACCTTTCCCGACAACACTTCATTTCACCACCACGTATTAATTCCACCACACTATTCCATATACATTAGTGATTTAACTTAGATTGCAACCAAACAAATTTATTTGCAATTATTTAATTCTTAATACATCGTAAGTTGTCTAGTATGCGGAAAACAACAGTTTTTTCCTTCAATATTTAACGATTTATATGTATTCAGGGGAAAAATCTGCAGGATTTTCAAGGGTTGAGCAGAACTTGGGGGGAGGGGGTCTGAGAGTTTTTTACTGGGGGTAATTGACACGTTATCTCTGGATACGATGCTTTTATGTTGTGCACTGCCCATATTTTGTCCTGCATGTATTCAATAAGCATAAAACTGGCGACATATTTGAGATTCCTACCGCAGTTACCACCTTGGCAGCACTCATATGCATATCCTTTTCTAAATAGTTGAGCGAAGAAATCAGGAAAACTAAACATTTTACTTTTTTTTCATCAAAAAGTTTGAGAGTTTCAGACAACGCAGCGATATGTCATCAAATGATCCAGTACCATTTCATATATGTCTCAGTTGTATGTGCTGTCGTTTAACACACGCGTTTGCTGCTCTAAGAACAATATTCCATAACCCGGCACTCATCGGAAGTGAAAATGTATTGCAATTAACTTCAAATTTAGAGCATCCCCAAATATCGCAGGCATAAAAGTTGGAGATATAATTATTCACCGATGATTTTTGTGTGTCGTTGTTCAATTGGCATGTGTTTTGAAGCATTATGTTATGATAGGGATACAATTCCCCGTAACACATACATATTGGCGTAAAACAGAGGGTTACATTTGAATTATTTCACAGTAGTATTAATGCTCTTGTGACAATGGAACTTTATCATATTACCAAATACTGTTGTATGCATACATAAATATGCCAAAAAACAACCTATCATTACAATACAAGCAGGGGCAGTAGTATCGGTAGAGCTAGGTAATCTGGAAGGCAGGTCTCTCCCTCTACATGAAGGGTAAGGGGGGTCGTAAGTGTTTAGATAAAAATTAATAAAAACATGTTATTCCAATTTGTGACGAGGGAAATTAAAGGGACAAGGAGGAAGTAAATATAAAAGTGGGATTGTCGGATGGAAAAGGAAGGATATGAACGGGGAATTGAGTATGCACTGATAAAATGAAATGAAAAGAATGATAAATTAATATGGTCTATGTAGGAATCAACTGTCTGTGGGATAGTCAAAATCCACACAGCTTGCTCCAAAAATACTATAAAAATAAGCATCCACCAGCCTGAAATTAAGCGAGCATCCCTCACCATGCATCAGGGGAGTTTTTTTTCGTAATTTCAAAAAAACCGGATCTTCGTACAAAATATACGCTGTATTTAAACTATTAAAGCTCTGTTTTCTGTCATAACCAGGGTAAACACACACACACACACACGTGGAAGATAAAAGAGTGTTAATGTAAGTGGTCATTGCAAGTTTTTTGAAGATTTGCTGATATGCCAAAGATAACTCTTGTGGATTCGTACTCAGAGGAAGTGAACTTTTGTTTCCCGAAACCAAACGTTCTTCGTAATTTTTAAGGTGGGCCTTTTTTTTTTTTAACGGTGTAGGCTGTTGGGCCCGGGAAGTCGCTCCTGGGACACGTGAGGCTGGAGGGTGGCTGCCCCCCTCTCCCCGTCAACCCGCCAACCCTCTCCGCGCATGGAACAACCCCCTGCGGTGGACGAACTCCCTTCTCCACGCGGCCAGCGGCATCTGCCAGTGACGGCCGGCCCAAATCCCCCGGAGCCCATTCTTAATTAGCGGCGCAGTCATTCATTACCAACCCCCCCCCCTCCCTCCACCAACCCCTCGCTCCGGCAAGAGTTCCGGGCTGTTTCCGGGGGGGACCCCGGAGGACCCGTCTCCTCCGGACCGCAAGGCCTCGTTCAAGTCCGGGCACTTTATTACGGTCTTCTTGCCGCTTGTCTCCGATACCGAGAGGGTTGGGCCTTGAAGGGGGGTCACGACCCCTCATTGGAGGATAGGTCGACAACGCTACAAACACGAGCATTATCGGCTCGACACAGTCTCGGACAGGAACATTTAAAGGTTGATCATGCCTCCGCCATCTTTGGTATTTCGAATATTTTTTTTATATACCGCTTCTCCGAGCTAGTGAATTTTTTTTTTGACGCGACAACGTCTAATAAATCGACGAACGCCGGCTGCACGCACGAAAAAAGTGTCCCGTTACGCTCATTGTACGCTTGCGCCGCATCTATCTCTCTTCCACTCGACTGTTTATAAAGTGAAGTGAAAAGTTAAATGTGGTTTTCATTGCTTATGACGACAACAATTTCTGCAATAAATGTTAATATTATTCTTGCATTTTAAAAATCTGATTACTAGTATAACTTCAAGTACATATTAATTCTTATATTATTAAAATAAATATGATTCGATTTTATTCATTAAAGTATGCAATCATTTCATCAATGTTTTGTTATGACGTTGTCACGTTAAACTATCGTCCGTAAACCGACATTAAAAAAAACAACCAATTTTTTTTTTTTTTTTTTAAATGACAGTGGAACAACTTAAGGGTCGCACCTGGTCAGGGCTGTTTCGGTGTTGGTAAAGCGGGATGATAAGTGCGATGCTCGATGGTGCTTCTAGCTCGGTATCGACTCTAAGTGAAAGAGGCGATGAACTGGCGCGCAGTGTTTTTCTACGTGTCCAAGACACTATGAAATTTCAGCTGCAACCATAACATTAGATGAAGACCCTTGGATGCAATCAAGAATCTTTACCGGTAGTTTCACATAAAAAAAAAAATTATTCTGAAAACAAGCCATTTTCACTCTCCCAAAAAAAAATTAAGTTCAAAATCGAAATAAGGAAACAGAATCAACCATCAGGTCTCATGCTTATCGTAAATAGACACAATTGGAATATATTCTGAAATCCGCACACCGTATGTTCACCCAGGTAGGCGGGGCCCTTAAGGGCTCCGCCTACCCGGGCACACACACGGTGCGCAGAGCTACAGGAAAAACAACGCGATTTCAAAACTACTCACGATATCCGAGTGGGATCCGCTTACGAAAAGCATTTAAGAGTTAGCTGAGGGCCGAAAAGTACTTTTGATTTTGGATTAAGTTTTTAAACTGTATTTTTATAAGAGTTAAAATTTATTAAAACGCATGTTTTAAGAGTAATTTTTAGGGCGTAAAACAACCGGTGCAGGTTCTTGAAAGCACTTAAGGGACTTTCATTACACCTTTATCTTCATTTCTCCGCAATATAATGTTACGGTCACCGCTCATATGCACTGGGAGAAGACTGCGCGCCAGTCCAGAGGAGACACCGCGCTAGAAGCACCAGCGAGCGTCGCGCTTATCATCCCGCCTCACTGACACACGTACACCCCTGACGAGGCGGGCCCCTTAAGTAAATCTCATTGCTCACTCTTGTAATAAATAGCGTACGAAAATTAAATATCTCCGTCCGTTATGCAGAGAGTCTATAGAGGCACGGATTTATTTTCTCGCTGCAAGATAACAATTTTAAAATTCATCTCACGTTCTTGTTCGAGAAAGAAGGACTTTTAAAAGCTGTAAAAATGGAAAATCGTAATTGGGTAAGGCAATCAGAGCGAGATATTGCGACTGAATGCGCCAGACGAGGTTAGCGCTTCAGACGTGGAGTTGATTCCCTTTGTTCAGAGAATACTTTAATTACCGTAGCTACACTTACATTAGATGAACGGCTTTTTTTAAGTCAGTTGTCACACGACTTCACGGACAAGACACTATTTCCTGAGAAAATTGTAGACAGACGTTCCCTTTTTCGTGTCTCAATTTTCTAAAAGGTTTAAGTTACTGTAAATGCTGACGGAAAAGAGATAAGAATACGATATAAATCTAAAAAGCTTTCAAAATTTTACGTAACCTGTTAAATCTTTAAATATAATACTATATTTCTACTTGTATTAAAATTTCATTTGTAATAAAGTTTTATATTATGTAACATATTCATTTAAAAACAATAAAACATTTAAATAGTTTGGTTTATGTCATTAGAGACGGTAAATCATTTCGATTAGAATTCCAGACGACCGGAAACCTAATCTCGATTTCGGTTGAAATTATTTGGATTTTTCCCATGGAATTCTTCAGACAAATGAAGAGGTGTTCCCTTGTTAGGCAATGGTCGACTCCTTCCACTTGTGTATTTTTTACCACTGGTTTGTGCTTTTGAGTGTTACCGTTTCCTGCGACATCCCCGTTGAAGAGAAATTAAGCCAAACTGATAAAAAAATCTTTTTAATTTAAGTCAGAATTATGAGCGATAAGTCTAAGTAAACTGCGCAAAGAAGGATATATTTGCGAGGGAAAAAACTCAATGAAGTGAATTATTTTCACTGCATTATTTACAGCACCATACGGATAAAATTCTTTTAAAAGAAGTTCTTTAAATAAATGAAACTTTGTTTGCAAGCTGGATTTTTAAAGTAACAAGTCACGTCCAGATATTTCATGCACAACGTACGATTTGACACGAGTCTTAGATTATTCTTAAACGTAGTCCTTATTTAAAAACCCGCTACGCGCGTTAGAAGTAAAACTTAACAGAAGTAGGTACTGGAAATTTGAAGTTACATAAAACACACACACACACAAACACACTAACATTATTCGAAATGTTTTCACAATTAATTCTAAGTTAATTTAATTGAATTTCATCAATAGAAAAAAAATCTCTTTGCCGTTTCCAGCCCGAGAGTGAGGAGTGGAGCTCTCAATATTCCCCCCCCCCCCTCCCTCACCATAAACAAAAAACAATCGAGCGCACCACTCCTGATGAAGTCATTCCTTTCAAGGAAACCCTTGTGTGTGTGTGTGTGTGTGTGTGTGTGTGTGTGTGTGTAACTGTGTAGCTGGTTTGAGTGGATGGGGGGAGAGGCAGGTAGGGTAGCAGTGTCTTATCTCCGGTAGTTGGTATCTTATCTGCCCTCACCCCCCCCCCCTTCCCCTTCCCTGCGCGGCGCCTCAGTCTTGCCGCCGCAGCCATTCTAATTACGGGCTTACAGCCCTGGCGTAGCTTGTTTAGACCCCGCCAACTCCCCCTCCCCCCATTTACAAGGAAACACACCTCGTCCTCGAGGAATCCCTTAAGACTGCCCCTTCCCCCTTCCCCCTTCCCCCTTTCCCCTTCCCTCCTGCTCCAGGTCACCAAGCACCGAGGCACTGTCGTACCTTGGAAACACCCAACCTAGCAACACACAAGAGAGCATCTTCTAAGTTATGACAGTTACGTGTTAGGACTTTCTAAGTTGCGTTCCTTCGGCGTTGCGTGTTTTCTAAGTCGTGTGTTCATGCGGATGTGACAGTTCTAGGTTATGACTTTCTAAGTTTCGTGCTTCGGCGTTGCGTGTTTTCTAAGTCGCGTGTCAATGCGGATGTGACAGTTCTAGGTTATGACTTTCTAAGTTTCGTGCTTCGGCGTTGCGTGTTTTCTAAGTCGCGTGTCAATGCGGATGTGACAGTTCTAGGTTATGACTTTCTAAGTTTCGTGCTTCGGCGTTGCGTGTTTTCTAAGTCGCGTGTCAATGCGGATGTGACAGTTCTAGGTTATGACTTTCTAAGTTTCGTGCTTCGGCGTTGAGTGTTTCTAAGTCACGTCTTGCTATTGTACCGGGAACCTCCATAGAGCACCTGTCACGAAACAAGGCACATAAATTTTTCGCTTGAAGACTCTTTATTATTGTATGTAGAGGGGTTAACACTGGTATATGAAATTTGCGATAAAATTTTATGTGTCTGCACAGTACTCGTTAATTTATGATTATATTTGTAAATTGACAAATTTCTAGCGTTCTACACAAATTTAAGGTGGACATTTTTAACAGTACAAGATCGTGCACGAGTACACAAAATTGCCAGCAAAAGAACGAAGCCATCGTTTTTTTTAAAAAAAAAAATCTATTTGTATTCGTCTCGCAGTCTGTTGCATTTCTTCAATCCATGTAAAATTTTATGTCACTTTACCAAAAATTGTTCTCAACTAATAAACTAATAAACTACTTCTCTATCTTGAACGTAGGTTATCGTGGTCATATATATATTTTTTAAATAATTGAAAGTTTTTTTTTTGTTGAAAACACGTCCGATTCATTAAAGGCTGTGCCCGAAACGCAAGCGTTCACACGGAAACATAATTATTTATTCGGTAGTGGTCTCACTCAATCCAAAGAAAGCTAAAAGGCAGTTAATAAATTACTTTTTAAGAATATTGCAAGCTTTGACAACAATACATTCAGAGCTCTCTCTCTCTCTCTCTCTATATATATATATATATATATATATATATATGTGTGTGTGTGTGTGTGTGTATACACACACTAGTCAGGGGTCTTCAAGTGCACATTCAGCGCTAGCAACTTCCAGCTCTCAGTTGATTCTAAACCCGAAGATGACTGCTGGCTTTGCTTTACTGTTTGCAACAATTAATGGGTAAACATGCCAAGGGTTGTTAGCCCTGACATGCGCGCAATCCTGCCGGTAATGCCTCCCCCTTACTCCTAGTCAGATGTTTGGACTAAGAGCGGGTGGCAACCACACCTGTAAGAAGGTAGGCTGGACTGGGTTTCCAGTGAAGGGGAAATCTCCGCTCCATGAGTCCCAACCTGACCCCCAGCCCTGTTCTGGACCTCTCCTTTCCCAAGGGATCGGCCGTAGCCCCTGTCAGAAAACCAGCGGTACCACGAGGAGGTGGGGGTCGCCTTGTTCCTGAGAGGCTATGTATGACGCATCAGGGAACCTTTCCGTAACTATGTTGGGCGCTAGTCTCGGATACCAGGACGGCATGCCCCGACACCTCAAACGACTGTATCCCTTCTCAGAGAGTCATAGTTACTCCCGCAGAGCGAAACGTCGGAACACTAACTTATCTACGTGGTTCAGCCTCGGAGCTACATGTTATTACTATCTGCAAAGTTTGTGTTGTGAAGCAAATTTCCACAAATTCCCACGCGTCCACGTGTCTGCTTCCGTTTAGTTGGTTTTCCATAATGAAGCCTGTTTTTATTTTCACTTCACGTAGAGGCGAAGCGGCGTGTGATGAGCGTGCCGGTGTCGCCCTTAACGATTTTGGAACCCGTGCGTCATATAGACCACAGGTGCCTTACCACACACGTCTCTGCGCCGTCAGAAATGCAGTCAGTAAATTTACGAAATTTCCAGTGAAGAATGCACCTCAACAAACTAAGATTTATTTATCCGAAAATTAAAAAAAAAAATTTCATCGGATTCGTGTTTCAGCGGTTCAAAACATATAGTAAACATAAACGTGGAAGGAAAAGTAGTGCTTTCACTATGGACTTAAGGATTTTTTTAAGGGCTCCGCCTACCCGGGCACACATACGTTGAGCAGAGCTTTAGGAAAAACAACGCGATTTGATAACTACTCAAGATATCCGAGTGGGGTCTGCTTACGAAAAGCATTTTAGAGTTTGCTGAGGGCCGAAAAGTACTTTTGATTTTGGGTTAAGTTTTTAAATTGTATTTTTAATAGATGCCCGTAAATTTACTAAGATCCCTGAATAAGTTTTGCCAGTCAGTACTCTTTAACCGGCTGTGGGTAATTTATAATTGGCTCTTAACTTTCATAAGCAGAGTGCTGGGATATCGCAAGAGACCAGCAGAAATAGTGGGATCATGGATAGAGGAAACACAAAGGTACTCAGATGAATAATCCGTTAAAATGAAATGGAATTAGTTTTATGGTGAGAGGAGACATAAATAACGAATAAAAAACTGTCTAAGTTAAAAAAACGATTGGCTATTTTAATAATTTACCCTCGTGAAAAAATCAGAGTTTTTTTCTAAGAATAACTACAAAAAATATATATATACATATTTTTTTATGGGAGTCCCTCTCTTAAAGCCCCAGAAAATCAATAAAAATGTGCACCACGTGTTAACAGAGTCACGTTTAAAAAAAACAGTCTGAAAATAAAGCTATTTAAAATTGCATTAATTAAAAATGGCAACTTACCCTTCCCATTAAAGCAACATACTTCTATGGAACCCATATATTGCATTCGCAGCGAAGCGAATAGAATTTTACGATAATGGATTGTAACTGTAATTAGTATGCAAATGGGCCTTGGAATCCAATCATCACATATTCTCCCGCGGCAAGCCATTTGCATGCCGTCTGTCAGTATCAATATCCGGCGGATCAGACCCCCATTAAGATAGGCTCAGTAATTAACTGGGGCATTTTTAGTAGACTGTGGTTGAAGTGACGGGTGTAATCCGTCACTGGTCATCGGCTAGCCTTCCGAGTCAACAGCGGAGAGAAGGCTTAACTCTAGTACGAAACTAATGCTGTAATGCATTTCCTTGTACATACGCCATTCCAGTTTTGCACAGTTTGTCATGGAAAAACTGCCAGAATGAAGAATAAAAATGATAACATAAATTCACAGGGAACCGTAAACCCATAGAGAAGAAGCCTAAATAATCTGAAGTCAAAAATTAAACATCAGTTTGCACAGAATACTCCACGGAAGGATTTTATTAATGAAAAAATATCAGCCCATGCCAACACAGTGGGGCAAACAACTGTTTTAACAACTGAGACAGTTTAAAACAAATAAAACATTAAATGCAGACATACAACAAACTTTGACAACACAGCGAACAGTAGAACCCCAACAATGAAATTAAACAGGTATTGTGGACATCACAACGATTACAACAAAGACGAACGCAGTATGCTTCCTGTGAAGAAAAAAAAAACTGTTGTGAAGTTTCGGAAACTGATACATGTTTACGTCATCAGGCACAAAAACTGATTCAATCAATCAGCTTGCAATTACACCTGGAGTTCAGAATTAACCAGCGTAAAATTTATTCTTAATATTAGCGGACTCCATAGCCATTCACTTAAATTCCCGGAACAATGGAATTGATTCGCAAGTCATTCAAAAGATTGGTAACAGACTTGGCTTTTGAATTATTTCGCTGAAACAAATCAGTGATTCAGTTTAAAAATTTACGATTGTGGATAAACTTACCTTGGTTTCAATTGTATTAAAAAATGTATGTTTGTGATTGATTTATAAAATTTTGCCTAGTTTTTTACACCCGGTGGAATTGTAGCTCGGCCAGTCGGAAGGAAATGTTTTCTAGCAAGGGGTACCGCGTTTTATAAACGTGTTGTCCTCGGCAAAATGATTGGTGTTGGGCGATTAGGAGGGGGGGGGGGGGAGGAGTTTGCGTGGTGGGAAGCAGCGGAAGTTAAGAAAACACCCATCGATGGCAATCGGCTGATCCCGGTTCTTTTTACTCCTATCCCGTTTCACTTAACTTGAAGTTGGGCGCCGCCTTCCTGTTGTGAAAACGACTGCAAAGCTCCTTTAATTAAGGTAGCTAAGCCGGTGGAGCGCCCTCCGATTCCAGGCGGGAGATTATCTTGTAAGCATTTTCCCCCTACACCCCCAACCCCTTAACACTTCACCCCTCCCCTTTTCTTCCAACTCGCTGCGAGCGTGAGAAGGAGTGCGCGCGTCTCCGCAGAGAGAACTCTTTTAATCCCCGTGTTTGAGCAAGGAAACCTATTTTTATATGTATGTATATATATATATACATATATATATTTATATGTGTATATATATATACCGCAACTCCTTCCGACTTCTCCCCTGCCACGACGGACTTTATCTTCAAATTAAAATCGGTTCCTTACCCCCCCCCCCCCTGAACATACTTCTCTCTTTTCAGAGGGGAAACATCCCGCAACCTTCTCCCTCTTCACGTCTCATCTTCCTTGGCTTTCCTCCCCCCCCCCCCCCACCATCCCATCCCGGGTTCACCGGGATAATGGCGCGTCTTTCTTCTCTCTCTTTCTCCCCCTCTCTCTCTCTCTCTCTCTCTCTCTCTGAGCTCCTGGTTTCCCTCGCGCGCTCCGGCACCTTGGTCTTATCAGCCGGGCTGCAGCCTCCAAGAGGACTCTTCACTCTCGCAGATCGCATTCACACCTCCGGTGGAACCCCAACCCCCACCGCCCAAAACCAACCCCCTCTTTTGGACCAAGGGGTTTCCTCAGGCACAACCTACTACCCCTTCTCCTCGGAGCCCGCCTCCCGCAGCTAACGGTAACGTCGTGTCGTCTCTGAGGCACGCTCCGCAAGGGGTTAAAAAGAAGAAAAAAAGGGGTGTTGTCTGTAAAGTCGTTTTACGGACGACAATTTTACGTGATAACGTCATAAGAAAACATTGATGAAAAATTACATACTTTTTTAATGTTTTATAATACTATTTAACAGTTTTTTTTTTGCAAATTTAAATTCAAATAATTTGTTTAAATACAACCACGAACAATTAGGTAAAAAAATCCGGCTTAACCGGTTTGATATTATAAAAGATTTTCTCGCACACGGTGGTTGGCCGGTTCTTTGCACGCTCGTCTGAGGCGGAACGTGACAATGGGTCGTGCTTTTTTTTCGTGCGTGCTGCCGGCGTTCATCGATTTATAAGACATCACGTCAAAAAAAACTGAGATATTACCCCGAAGCTATCGATATCTTGAGATCGTTAGCGCTTGGTGTCTTCGACGGCGCAGGAGGTGGTTTTGAAATGAAGAAACGGGTGGCTGATTCTCTTCTATAACAACACGTGAGCATTTTTAGTTTCATTAATGGCTTCGCCTACTCGTGCACACATACGGTGTGCAGATCTTCTGAAGAATTCAGAATCTTCTTCAAAAGATGTACGAATGGCGATGTTCGAGAAAAGCGTTCACAGAAATATCTTGAAGACTGCATGGTAGTGCTGTAGCTATATTCACTGGAGTGTGAAATAGGTGCTAAAGACTGGTGATTTTCACGATAATACTTATATATTAAAAATTCAAACGAAAATTCACGTTGCATTCAAGCATATTTGTTTTTCAAAAACATGTGAAAAATAACCGAATATTTAACAATTCGAATTTTTACTTTCTTTTACCGTGCTTTTTTTTTAATGTGCGCATAAAATACCGGAAAAACAATTCAGGGAACTGTTTACAAATTTTAAAATTGTAACAATTGGAGGTCCTGGGACGACACAAATCACAAATGGCCGAGTAAGAATCCAAACCGCAGTATTGCAGTTGATGGTCCGCGTTCCTATTTAAAACAATATTTGACAGATGGATAAATAAGTGGATGATGCAATTTGCAACACATGTGAGTGTTGCGTAGATAATAACAGACAGCTGTTTTTCATGTAAATGTACAAATGTACGAATGTCTGTAAAGCCTAGTCTACAATTGCAATGTCCTAACCAGTGGCACAGAAGGACACTCGTCGGTGATTGGTCCACGTGACCCTCTGACGCCATGCGTCATGTGGGCGAAGGTCCGAACCTACTTTGTCCGAAGAAATTCGTCAATTTGAACTTTTTGTCCCAGCCTGTGTCCTTTGGTAGCATTGAACAGCAACAAGAACACTAACGATATTCGAGTTTCCGGTTCCCGTTTGCAAAACATGCATGGAAACAATAAAAAAAAACAATCGAGCAGTAGACAAAGCTGTTTTCCGTACGTCAATGTGACGTCATTCACATTCGGATAAGGACGCGGACCACGCACGGGTTAGGACAATTGTAGACGGGCCTTTAGTTTTACGTCAGGGTCGTCGGTCCCTGGCGGGACAGGTGTGTGGTGATGGAGGGATTGTGGTGGTGGTGGTGGTGATTGTGGCACCCCGCAGGTCCTGCGCCAGGACTTCGAGGACCCCGACACGAGGAAGTGTCCTGTCCGGACGAGCACACGAGGATGAGGCGGTGGTTAGCCGTGCCCTTCTGCTCCGATCCCCGTCCCGGGTGGGTTTCGCCCGCCGAGAAATCTGCTGGGGTCAGGGCGGAGGTACCATCCCACCCTCCCCCTTTACCCTCCTTCTGAACTCAACCCTTAGCGATTAGCGGTCGGAGGTCGCGCGGTGACGGAGGACTGGCAAACCTTCCCCCCCCCCCCCCCCAATTTCTCTCCTGAAGATACGTGACGCCAGGCCGTCGAGACGCGAGCATCAGTAACGGTACAACCACCGCCCCTGGCGGGCCTAAGGCAGAAACCAAAACCCTCCAATCAGGCTGTGGTCCAGCTTTGCGGAGTAGTCACGTGACCTGAGTTGGCACTGCGAAAAAAAATGTATTTGTACTTTTTTTTTGACGTGATGACGTCTTATAAATTCGACGTCAACCGGCTGCACGCACGATAAAAGCAATGACTCATTTGTCACGTTCCGCCTTCAGCCGAGCGTGCAAGAACCGGCTAAACCACCGTGTGCGAGAAAAATCTTCTGTAATATCAAACAGGTTAAGCGGGATTTTTTTTTAAAACTAATTGTTCGTGATTGTATCTAAACAAATTATTTAAATTAAATTTGTAAAAAAAACTGTTAAATAATATTTGAAAATTAAAAAAAAAAAGTATGCATTTTTTTCATCAATGATTTCTCATGACGTTATCACGTAAAATTATCGTTCTTAAACCGACTTTACAGACAAAACCCCCCTTCCCCTCCTTTTTTTATGAAACGAAACTTACGAAATCCTAAACCAAAAATAAAAGCGGGAAGAGGGTGGGTGGGGTTCGAGGCGATTGCTACTGGGCCAAGTCGTGACCTTGATCCCGCGTCGGGAACTATGTTTTAACAATTCTTTTTTTTTTAAAGATGGGTGGCACACTGGCAAGTTTTGACAGTCACCGGTGTGCCAATCATCTCCCCCCCCCCCCCCTTAATGTTGTGTGTTTATTTTTTTGTATCACCCAAAGTTATTGTTAAATTTTAGTTGTGGTTGTTGGTATTAAGACGACACAAATCAGATCCATGTCTTACCCGGGATTCGAACCCAGAACCTCCTTACCGTAGCCCGGTGCGATGCCGAATACGCTACGGAGGCCGACACACTTCTGCCTCCGCGCGCTCGCTTTCCCCGGAGAGCGACTTTCAAATGCGCATACATCTCGGGACTGTCGCCGACGACAGTATTTTCCTTCTTCTGCGTGATTGGTTCACCTTAACCAGCCGTTTGCGCAGTGTTTTTGCGGAAATGTCGGTAGTGTAATATTTAATTGTCTGGATCCAATAATATTAAAAAATATATTTATACTTTTTTTTTAATCCAATGAAACTCACGAAATCACAAACTAAAAATAAAAATTGGGATCGTGTACTTATTTATGTTAACGTGTTAGAAGGTGGAGTTATAAATAAAGGACTGGAGTTATATTACAAATACGGTTGATAAAGTATAGATTCAATCAAATTAAATAATTTCAATAAATACTCAGTATTCAATATTAATTTAAACACACAATTAAAATAATAAATATGAATTAAATTTAATAATGAAAACCAGTAAATAATCCTAATATTAATTCCAATTACTTTTTTAATAAAAATATAATAATTTATGAAGCAAATATATTATACATACGGGAACATTAAGTCACTTATATAAATATAGTTGTAAATATTTATAGACACAATTTCTATCACCAATATTCACAGTAAATAAATGTTTTTAATAACATGGACCAGTATTCCATATCATTCACTAAAGTAAATGATTTGAAAGCACATATAATTTTTATTTGCATGTAACCTTTTTTCAGCCTGTCAATTTTTGTAGCATGCTGCGCATGCATCGTAAAAACTCACTTTCAGGGGAAAAAAAATATTTGACAATTTTTATTCAGCTTTAAAATATTGCATGGATATAAATTTAAATCGTTAGTGTATTATACTATTTTTTTAAAATTTTAACTTAGACAATTTCGATTATTAACTTATAAATATATGACCAGAAATGGCGTACATGTCCAAAATAATTTTTAATAAAATGTTTATAATGCAATCAAATCCAATAATGTTGGCTGTTTTAACATTAATTTATGCGTTTGAGATATACGTGCTAAGAAAACATTATTAGGCTCCATTTAAATATATTTATTAATATATTTGTATGATACATTAACTCAATATACATCAGTGTGCGAAATTCTGAAAATTATTTTTTTAATTACAGCTCAGCAATTTTTTATTTAGTTAATTAAACTTCATTATGAAAAGAGGTTATGGCTTCCGTTATATGTTCTAAATCCAATAGCCTATAGTATAGTTTGTTTGAGTGTTTGAGTAAATGCTCCACAGAAAGCTGCATGTGTTGTGTACGCAAGTGCGTGAGCTAATTGAAGATTGTGAATCAACCACTAA
The DNA here is from genome assembly GCF_032445375.1 of Bacillus rossius redtenbacheri. Lineage (NCBI taxonomy): Eukaryota > Metazoa > Arthropoda > Insecta > Phasmatodea > Bacillidae > Bacillus > Bacillus rossius. The sequence goes on along the minus strand of NC_086341.1, from coordinate 7,247,945 downwards.
CTCTGTACGTAACCACACGACGGAAATACACACATTTATCAAAGGAATTTTTAACGCGAGTTTCTTGTTTTCAAAAACCGTTTTCAGACACGCCTCACACCTATAGACCGGAAAAATTCGCGGATTCATTTTTGGATGGATTAGAATCCAAACTCGTTTACCTTTTTTTATGCCCCTTATGATTGTGCCACGGTTAATCTGAACGACACTAGGCCAATAAGTAGGGATCGGAAAAATTCGCGGTTACAATGACCTTCAGGATGGACTACACATTTCTGTGTACGCTCGTGAAAATAACGCCAGTTCATTGGCTGCTGATGTTGTGTGTGAATTTTTGTCTACCTATACGTTGTTAAGCCACATTACTGTATGTAAAACTAAATGAACTTTGAGAGTTATGTTCAGTAATTTAAATCAAAACCAAAATGACAGTGATAAATCGACTTAAGGGGCCCGCCTCGTCAGGGGAATGCGTGTGTGTCAGTGAGGCGGGATTATAAACGCGACGCTCGCTGGTGCTTCTAGCGCGGTGTCTCCTCTGGACTGGCGCGCAGTCTTCTCGTCGTCACAGGACAACTGTGGAATTTCAGCGGTGACCGTAACATTATATGGGCAAGAAATTAAGATAAAGGTGTAATGCAAATCCCTTAAGTGCTTTCAAGAATATGTACTGGTTGTTTTACGCCTAAAAATTACTCTGAAAACATGCGTTTTAGCCATTTAAACTCTTCTAAAAATACAGTTTAAAAACTTAATCCAAATTCAAAAATACTTCTCGGCCCTCAGCGAACTCTTAAATGCTTTTCTCAAACGGACCCCCACTCGGATATCTTGAGCAGTTTTGAAACCGCGTTGTTTTTTCCTGAAAATTCTGCGCGCCGCGTGTGTGTGCCCGGGTGGGCGGAGCACTTAAGAGTGATTCCTACTGAGATAAAAAAAATTACACACACGACGCGAGTTTTGCAGTTCTGCGGCTAAGATACGGGTCTTGCTCCATGTGACCAGGTGTTGGTTCAGCCTCGCCAGGGGTGGGGGGAGGGGAGAGTAGAGTTTGTACCGATAGCGACACGCGGAGAGAGGACGCGCGTTTGCAAGCCAGCGAGTAGAGCTGGGGAAGGAGGGAAGGGGGTTGGTTGTTAAAGGGGGGATGAGGAAAGAGCAGAATTCCTGCTCTCCACATTTCACTTTCCCCCCCTTCCCCTTTCCCCTTTCGCGTTCTCCCCAGGGGAAGTAGAGGGGGTGGGAGAGAGAGACCAGGCGCGCACGCAGGACTCATTAGCCCATGCGAGGCTATTAGTGCGTCTCTCCCCCCCCCTGCCCAGCTCGGCTGACGTCCAGTCCCGGCCGCAGTCACCCCCTCCCCCGGGGGAGAGAAAAGTCGTGGAAAGGGGCGAGTAGAGAAAGATGGTTGGGGGGGGGGGGTACTCGGGCAAAGTTCGCGAAGCGGCACCGCACGCATCGCTCATTGTCTCGGGGCCCGACCGGCGTAGCTTGAAGCGCCCTTTTGGTAGCGGAGGGGTGAGAGAGAGGGTTGGTAAAGGGAGGAGGAGGGGGGAGGCCTGCAGGGACCCCGTGCGGTGCTGCCATCTCCCGGGGAGCGTCGGAAACAGCGGAGCACTTCGCTGGCCTTAATGAGGGGCTTGTGTTCGGCTAGAGGCATTCTCTCTCCTCGTGAGAGAAGCCGGCCCTCTGGTGTTCCAGAATGTTTAAACGACGCACGCGCTCAGAGCTCATCACGGCAAACAGTCTTATTGTTAGTCAGTTCTTTCTGTGCTGTAGTTGTTCCTTTTCATGCACATCTTAAAAAACATGTTATAAGGGTTGATTAAATTCCGTGTTATAAAGAAGAATGTTTTCCAAGGCATATCTGTCAGAGAAACAATTAACATGGAACGTTTCAGGGGGCAGTTTCTATCCTAACCTTGACTAGGTATAAATGCACGATATCAACCCAGATATTTTATAATATCTTATTTAAATGTTTTACGACGAACATTTACGTGTACTGACATTTTGGTTTTGATTTTAAGTTCATTCTTTGCAGGAAATGTCCAAATTACACTCTTAATACTTGAGCTAGGTAATGGAGGAAAACAACCTTTGAGGCAACCGAGATAAAAATGGGTGAACACGGGGGCAGAAATCTATTAAGAACCTAAAAAAAAAAAATCTTATCGTTATGAAGTTGGCTAAATCGCCCCTCGTGCTATACAACTGTCAGGCATAACGCGCAGTTCTGTTTTCCTTTAGCACTTCCCAGCTCTTTTTTTTCCCTTCACTGTCGACGTTTATTTGGGAGTCCTTGCCCGGGGATAACGACAATAAGACGAGAAAATAACAGGGAAGTGTTATCTGACGACTCTCTCGGAGCAATAAAAGTTAGTATACTGTCTCCTTGTGCTTTCTTCTCTACTCCTTCCCCCCTTTTCCCTCCTCCTTCCATTCCGACAGCCTTGACCTTATTCCACAGTTGCGTGAGAATGACTTTAAAGAAAAACATATTTTTTGACGGGGACATGCTGTTTCACGTGCTTTTGTTGCAACTGCAGGAATAAATAAAGTGGACGAATATCAACTTTTTTAAATCGACACTTTAAAGGTATATTTCGTTGTAATTCAATTCCAAAATGTCTTCGAATGCGAGTAATTATTTCCGTTAATGAATTATTTATTGAAAGTGCAATATTTAAGAGGATAAATTCTTATATATTAGAGTTTTCAATTTTTTTTTGCTGCAGTTTCTATTTCAAATCATCCAACCTAAATTTTGGGAATGACAGAGCATCAAAATAAGCTTTATTTAAATGTTCACAGTCACACCACAGGGATAAAAATAGTTTAGCATTTCATGCAGGTGATTAAAAATATCATAACAGTTGTAATTATTTGACCCTCTTAGATTAGGCTTATGGCAGTCCTGATTTTGGTTTATTGTTAACTATAGGGCATAGTTGATTTGACATCTCCTTTACGACTCTCAGCAAATGGAACAAGTTCTTTAGCTCTTGATACAGCCATTTTTTTTTCGTTTATTAAATTAAAATAGACATTATCACATATACAATGTGTAAAGGAGGCGAAAATATAAATGCACATACCTATGCCTGGAAATAATGTATTTTTTTTATCTCTGGAGATGTCACCGTGGTAAAGTAGGGAGTATCTGGATCACTGTTACTTGAAATGTCATATCGGCAATAATATATGTTGGGTTCCGAGTGTAGTATCACCGATACCGCGTTTCACATGAAAATCATCCAGTCTACATCAATGTACCAGGGACGAATCCAGGGGGAATTCCGTTGACTCCAGACCCCTCCCTTCCAGGATTTAAAAATAATTATATTAAAATAATCTACGACATAATATTACAATAGTAGCAAACCTAGCTACTTATGGTTACAGAGATACTATTTTGGAACGGATTTTATTTATTTATTTTTTTTAAATCCTTGGTGGGATACAATAATGCACACCCTCCCTCATTATAACCCAAAATTCCTCACTCACACAAAAAACATCAGGTATTGTGTTTCCAAGTAGTCTATATTTATTTCCGGAGTTCAGTTTTTTTTTCTCAAGCAAAATCATTGCTTGAATTTCCCACGTGTTAACGTTGCAGTTCTAAAAAAAGTACGATATTCCCCGGAATTATATTGTGACAGTCGATTGTCTTTTGAAAATTTAAACTATAAAGAGGACTTAACTCATGCAAAAATTTTATGATGGTCGAACCGGACCCCTCATGCACAAAATCCCGGTTACGGCTTTGCTTGAATTTCCACGTGTTAACGTTGTAGTTCTAAAAAAGTACGATATTCCCCGGGATTTTATTTTGACGGTCAATTTTCTTTTGAAAATTAAACTATAAAGAGGACTTAACTCATGCAAAAATTTTATGATTGTCGAACCGGACCCCCTCATGCACAAAATCCCGGTTACGGCATTGCTTGAATTCCACGTGTTAACGTTGTAGTTCTAAAAAAAGTACGATATTCCCAGGGATTTTACTGTGACGGTCAATTGTCTTTTGAAAATTTAAACTATAAAGAGGACTTAACTCATGCAAAAATTTTATGATGGTCAAAACCGGACCCCCTCATGCACAAAATCCCGGTTACGGACTTGACCGCGCGCGGGAAACAGCTCTAGCGATGAACAGAATGTTGACATTTCGGTCTCGTCCTTGCGTCCTTCACATCTGCCCGCGTCTTGGTCCCCGCAAGGGTGGGGCTGAGTGGACCCCTACGTCTAGGTCCCGGGCCCCAGCCCTGTTTACTTTTAAATGTTTAACTATTATAATTTTTTTATAAACTAGAAAAATAACATATTTAGATATTTTTTTCTACTCAATGAAATCTTAGAAGATTCTACACCTACAGCTAATTTTTATTTTTCTGTGACTATTTTCATTTTTATCTCCGCGTGTGAAATTAAATATACATATGTACTCGCTGTGGTTTATTTAAAATTAAATAATATTATAAATAAAGCTTAGTTTGGTATTATCTTCGAAAGATTTGTGCAATGGGAGTGCATGACTTGATGTAAACTTTTGGACATACGCCATTGCTATGCACATGTATGTCTGTAGAAGAAAACTACAAAAAACATAAATTAAGCAAATCATTGCTGATGTCAGGATATAAACACTACACAATACTCCACAACAAGTTGTGTGGTTATATCCTGACAACAGCAATTTTTTTGCTTAATTTATGTTTTTTTGTCATTTGTGTTTATTGTAGTTTTCTTCTACAGACAAACATGTGCATAGCAATGGCGTATGTCCAAAAATTTACACCAAGTCAGCTTGGTTTGGACTTACAAAAAATAGTAACCATGATTATACCCTGTATTTTCAGGTTAAATAACATTCTAAAAAAGCGTGTAAGTAAGTAATAGCTTTGAATATATATACTGTATAGAAGTCGCCAGCCCAAGTTAAAATTTCTAATACGGTTTTGAGGTAGTTGGTTAATTCACCGCCGCAATCGCCACCATCTCTAGGGCATCGACTTGTGGTGGTCCCTAGCGGACAAGTGTCGAACTCTTCAAACACCCCTTCCCCCTCCAGTTAAACGAACTTGAGCTGCAGTGAATGATGGGTGGGGGTGTGCGGGGGAATGACAGCGGGCGACAGAGCTGCGCTCTAACGTGTAAATAACAACCTAAGACGATACAGGGCGTTACTGCAGCGCACTGCAGCGGTGAAGTTCCCAAGCTGCTCATCATACGCTTCTGATAAACGTAGAGTAAATCCTATCCACTCGCGACTTCTATACAGTATATATATTCAAAGGTAATAGGTAATAATGCAATTATAATGCAGCACGTGACTGTGCAATTGGGCACTCACCGTCTCCGATCCAGGGTCCAGGGCCCGTAATCGATAGAGACCGGAAAAATTCGCGGATTCATGTCGCGATAGCCCAGAATCAAAATACGTTCGCCCTTTTACCGCATCAGTGATTGGGCCACAGTTTATCTGAATGACACTCGGCCAATGACAAACTTTCAACGAAAGAAGCATCGAATCACTAGGTGTCCCAGTTAAAAACAGGTGACGCGAGTCAGTAAGCCAATGAGCAGACGTAATTTTTCCCGCGTGCATACACTGAGAAAAAGGTTTGTTTGAATCAAACAAATATTTGTTTTTATATGGCGAAACAGATATTTACTTGGCGGAACAAAATATTTTGTTATTTTAACCAAACTCGGTAAGTAACAAAATTAATTTGTTACACCCTAACCAAATATACAATTGAGTTGACAAAATAATTTTTTTTTGCGTCAACAGAATCTTTCCTACTACAAAATATTTGTTTGAATTAACAAAATATATAGATTTATTTCGCCATATATAAACAAATATTTTGTTCAGGCAAACAAAATTTTCTCTCAGTGTAGAGGATCATGGAGTCTATCCAACAGGTCATTGGAAATCGCGAAATTGTTCCCGGTCTCTAGTAATCGAATGTGGGGAACTATGGCCCAAGTGCTTATTTTACGTACACCCCTTGCGGGCCCAGAACGGACAGGACGCAACTGTTCGCGGATTGAAGGAACCCCAAGAGGAGAAGGAGAAGTGGGAGAGAGAGCGCGGGAGGTTTCCGGGAGAAATGAGAAATCTTCGGCCGCCGTCCGTCCCTTCTTCGTCTCTTTTCGGCGTCGCGGCGGCGACAGGCAGCGCCCCTGGCGGCCGGGGGAGGAATCACAATGGCTGAAGGGGGCGAGGAGGTTGGAGAGGGGAGGGGGGAAATAATTTATAAGATGGAAGGGAGCGTCGGAATCAGCCAAGGGCGGACAGCGAATAAAAAAAAAGAATAGTTGAAGAGAGAGGAGGCCAGAACGAGACGTGAGGAGTTTTCCGGGAAGAGGGGGTTGCTGTGGCCTTGGGGGAATAATGTGAACGGCGCTAAAAAGTAAACCCAAGAGGAAGAAGAGAATAATACTTTTTTTTTTTTGAAGAACGGCGGAAACTTACAAGTAAGGAAGCGCTTTTAATTCCGAACATAACTCCGGGCAGATGTCTGAAAAATACATACATAGGTACACGTGGCTATATATTTTTTTTTCTTTTCTCTCTCTCTCTCTCTCCCTTTCTCGCCTTTTCAACTCCTTACCAAAATTTTGTTTCTTGCTGCGTCCATCTGTGGCATTCAACGTATGTTTTCCTTTGGGAAAATATTTTTTTTTTATCACTTTCAGCGTATTGTGTTGAAGTGGTCGAGTTTATTCGCAGTCGGCTTTCGTGACGCGTTAATAAAGTTATAGAGCTTGAAAAAAATATACTCTGATTTTTTCTACATATGTTCCACAGAATTTTCAGCACGTACACATACACGCGGTTCTAAAACAAATGGGAACGTGATATTGTCCCGACCTTTTAGAAGCGCAATTGATGGTGAAGCACCAGCTCAGATGCGAGAGATTCTGTGTTCCAACCCCGGGTAAGACACGGGTCTGTGCGGCTTGAAAAATCTTACAGTACGAGACGAGACTATCTAGCGTGCTATCATAACTTTGTGGCTTATTTTTATTATGTTCGTCAATCGCGGTCTTTTTTTTCTTGAATTTTAATTTTTTTTTTCAGTTAAATTAATATATAATAACCGTGAAATTAATTCTTATATGTTACCTTTTTTTAATTTTCCGTGCAACGTGGAAACGGCAGACGGATAGTGAAACGTTAAAGTCTTTCGGTTCCGTGATCCGTTTCCGTTTTTACGATTCCGCGTCATTTGTAGAAAGAGGCCTTAACCTGAAGGCATAAAATAATTTAGGTCATTTACTTATGACTAGAGACCTGCAAAATTCGCGGATTCATTTCGTGATATGCTACAATTCAAATAATTATACATTAGCGCTGCTTTTTGCAATTGGTTCACTGTTAATCTGGAGTAATGAGGGCCAATCAGAGACCCTCGCTCAAAGAAGTGTCGAATCACAGACACTCGGTCGAGACGACTCACAAGTCAGCAGCCAATGAACAGGTGGCATTTGCCCGAGTGTGTAGAGTGTAGTAGTGTCTATCCTGGAGGTCATTGAATCCGCGAATTTTGCAGGTCTCTACTTATGACCCTTAACTACATCGCAGCGGCACGAGGCATCGCCCCTAATGGAATAGCTAGAGGTCCTCCGGAAACTTGGCCGCAAGGGACAATGCAGACCTTCGTGCTCTTGTGCACAGTCTTCGCGAGTGGAAGGCAGTTGTGCAGTTACGCCCCTCTGCGACCTTTAGCTAGGAGAGAAGCAAGCGAATCAGTTAGTGCCTGTTAGTCATAAAAATAAAGTTCACGGTTATAAATCAACCACTGCGGAAATGCAAACTTTGGTAGAGCAAACGTAAGTCTTGGAATTTTAAGCCATATATGCCAGACGAATTCGGCGAAAATTTCCAGGTATGTATAGTCATGGACGTAGATACGCTTGCTAAATAGCGACTGTGAAAACTTTTTTTGACGTGACAACGACTAATAAATCTTTGAACGCCTGCTGCACGCACGAAAAAGTGTCCCATTTGGCACATTGTCCCGTTACGCTGTGTCCCGTTACGCTCATTGTACGCTTTCGCCGCATCTATCTCTCTTCCACTCGATTGGAACAACCATCGATTTGACTTTTTCGAGGCACATTAAACTTGAAACTCTCCCATTCGTTTCCTACTCTTCCTATCATCGTCCTATCCTTAACAGAATAACACAGATTGGAAGAAGTTAAATAGCAAACATGTATAAAAGTTATTGTTAAAATAATCTCTTCGTTAAAGTAATAAACATATTTGAATTAATGAGTGTGAATAAAAGTAAATTCATCAATTAAATTGTAGATTTTATTTCACTCCTTTTCATCCATACAAAAGAGTGATAAATCAATAAAAAGATACAATTTTATTCATAAAAGTATGAAATCATTTCATCAATGTTTTATGACGTCACGTTAAACTATCGTCCGTAAACCGACTTTACAGACAACCATTTTTTTTTTTTTTGCTTATTGCATGCATGTAGGACGAAATTTGGGTGGTATGAAATTCAAGCAACCTATCCGGAGATTATTTGTGTCGGGTTAACCCCCACGCGCAAGACTCCTGCAGATTTGCGCCCTTGCCAAGATAATCTTTGTGACGTTAGCAGAAGGCAGGCAGCCCGCGGTCGCATTTCGGGAGGGATGGATTTAGTCTTGAAGAGAAGGTAGTTCTCGCGGGCCCTGATCGACGCGCAACTTAAGGCCCTGCCACACTGTCAAATATTTGACTCCAACTACGTTTGACGACAGAGTTTGAGGGGTAGTATTGGTCGGAAAATGGCTTCCAATTCATTCCATTAAATAAAATAGGACAGAAAATCTTTCATATTTTTTTTTAAATCACGTCACACTAGTAAAATTTTATTTTTGGTCTGAGCTACCTCAAAACAATTTCCATTTAGATCTCGTTTTTTTTCTGGATCACAGTGCTGGACGGAATTTTTTGAAATTGCTATGCTATTTTTTAAATTTTTTTAAATATTTTGAACATGCATGAATTGAACTCACAATAATATACGTTGCATAATAAAATAAATGTTTAGTTTTCCTTTTAAGTTCTACACATGACATGAATTCGCAAACGAAAATTATATTACTATTTTTTTTTTCACTTTTATAATATTTTTAATCGACCATGTGTTCTTCGCCATTTTTAAGATTCGTTGTGACAGAAACGGGTGTTATTTCCGTTTTCACAAGTCATGCAGCTTGTCAAACAAAAAATAATGGCTTCGCAAGTGACTTTTTCGGAGACGTCACAACCCCTCGACTTCACGCGACACACAAAATACTGGAAGGTGTTCGAAGCGAAAGTTTGACCGTGTGACAGGACCTTAAGGGGCCCGCCTCGTCAGGGGTGTATGTGTGTCAGTGAGGCGGGATGATAAGCGCGATGCTCGCTGGTGCTTCTAGCGCGGTGTCTCCTCTGGACTGGCGCGCAGTCTTCTCGTCGTGCACAGGATAACTGCGAAATTTGAGCGGTGACCGTAACATTATATGGCGGAGAAATGAAGATAAAGGTGTTATGCGAGTCTCTTAAGTGCTTTCAAGAATCTGTACTGATTGTTTAATGCCTAAAAATTACTCTGAAAACACGCGTTTTAGCCATTTTAACGATTCTAAAAATACAGTTTAAAAATTTAATCCGAAATTAAAAGTACTTTTCGGTCCTCAGCGAACTCTTAAATGCTATTCGTAAATAGGCCCCACTCGGATATCTTGAGTAGTTTTGAAATCGCGTTGTTTTTTCCCTGAAGCTCTGCACACCGTGTGTGTGCCCAGGTAGGCGGGGCCCTTAAAGGGAACAATATCAGAGTTGGTGATGGTGACGGCGTGGTGGCAGACCCCGTGAAAGCTATTAGAACCGTGGGATTACCCGACGCTGGTCGTAGATAAGTCGTCAAAGAATCACCCCGTTCTCACACTTCGGCAGACTTTGTAACAGCGCTAAAGCCCCGGGAACGACCCGGGGGAAAAAAAAGGGTTTCTGACATCGTCACAGAGCACTCGAACGGTAGATGAGTCTTGGATGAACGTGAGTGGGGAGACAATCAGCACACCTGACGATGCTATTCCACCAGTCATAGTGGGAACAGCTCGCTTGGTGTGTCCTCGTAAATGAATGTGCCTGAAGTTCCATTCAACACACACACTCACACACTTGCGTGTCTCCAAACACACGTTTGCATTTTTACCGCATCAGTGATTGGTCCACAGTTTATCTGAATGACACTCGGCCAATGAAAAACCTTTAACAAAAGAAGTATCGAATCACGAGCATCCCAGTTAACAGGTGTCACGAGCCAGTAGCCAATGAGCAGATGTAATTTTCCCGCGTGCATAGAGGATCATGGAGTCCTATATCCTACAGGTCATTGAAATCGCGAATTTTTCCGGTCTCTGCGTATGTAAATATGCAAATAGGCTAGATTACTAAATATCAGAGCAAAAAATAAAATTGAATTCAATGGTTTGTAAGTCTTCATTTTTCATGACCATCAATGTAATCTACCTACACAACAGGATTTTCCACCACTGTTTAAGCCTTCTAGTCTGTTGGCAACGTCAAAATGGATAAATATCTGACGGATTGTGAATCGCTCGGCATGTTTACACACGGACGGATGGAGGACGGATGGAGGACGGATGGAGGACGGATGGGCGACGAACGCTCACGACGGATCATCGTGAGTCCAGCCTTGACACTGCCTTTCAGAAAACATCTGCCCTCCACGCATGACACCGCTCCTACAGTTCGCGCTAAAAAAAGAAAAGCGATTAAACATTTCTGAAATGCATCCACCTTTCCCCCTCCTGAGAAAAAAAAAACTAATGTTGAGATTCATATTCATCCAACATTGGTACGTTTTTATTTTAAAATTTTCATATATTTGTTAAGAATGATATTTCTCCTTAACCTAAAAACCTCTCGTTATTTTCAAGCATGTCGATTTTGACATGTTTTTACTACCACTACAAGATATTCACCATAAAAATTAAATTTCTTTTGATGATTAAATTTATTCTAAAATCAAATACTATTGTTATTTTTTATATTAAATTTTATTTATTCCGTACTGAAAGTAACCCGCCACTTTTTAAAGGCTACCTATACATACAATGCGCGTTTTAGGATCCCGCCAATGTAATTAAGGCGTTTTGAAACAATATTTATTAATATTCTAATAAACGTTTAGCTAAAATTTGAGTTCTTTTAATTTAAGTTAGGTTTTTATAAATCTTGTATTATTATATTATTCAAAATTATAAAATTTATAACCGATTCCAAAATATTAGGGAATTAGCGGTGTTATTGCACCACCTGTCGGTTCCGGTAAAAATATATACCTTTCTTTAACGTAAAGGCATCAGCTATCTTTAAAACAACAATCAAAATCAAATTACTCTAATACATAATAATTACAGATATTTTCTCTGTTAAAACGTATGTTATATACTATACGTGACAATCTGGAAAAAAAATATATATATTGCGTGCTACACATTTAGAAACTATGGTCCAACAAATAAAAATTCATCTTAACAAAATATAAACATAATATTGCAAGCAGTAAAAACTGAATTATAACATGCGAGATAGTTAGAACACGACAAAACAAAGAAACACATAGGGCTTACTCTTGTGTTGTTGTTTTTTTCTCTCGCGAACGTGCGCTGAACGAACACGGGTACAACACATGCCAATCTTCTTCGGCCGGCCACTGAGCATGATAAGAGGCTAGAGGCGAAAGCAAAAAAAAAAAAAACACGTGGTTGGTCCCACATGGCGAGACTACTGAGCTCTAGAGGAGAGGGTAGGAAAACAAACAAAAAAAAGTATTAGAGGGAAGGAAGAGTCTCGATAAATAATGCATGCCGCGCGGAAAACCTCAGTTCGGGTCGCTTAGGCGCTACCACCACAGATGCTGAAGAGGGAGGGGGTGGGTTGAAGTGGGAGAGAGAAGTGACAGAGGCTCTTAAGGCCCTGCCACATTCAAGCAGTCGCGTCTGTCTGGCCGTATTGTCCGAGACCTTGCTGTCCGATGGGTTTCCTGTAGCAACGTGCCACATTCGCCTGTCTGACGCCTCTGGTTTAAAGTGATCATACCTTTGAATATATATACTGTATAGAAGTCGCCAGCCCAGGTTAAAATTTCTAATACGGTTTTGAGGTGGTTGGTTAGTTCACCGCCGCAATCGCCACCATCTCTAGGGCATCGACTTGTGGGGGTCCCTAGCGGACAAGTGTCGAACTCTTCGAACACCCCTTCCCCCTCCCGTTGAACGACGTTGAGCTGCAGTGAATGATGGATGAGGGGTGCGGGGAATGACAGCGGGCGACAGCGCTGCGCTCTAACGTGTAAATAACAACTACGACGATACAGGGCGTTACGGCAGCGCACTGCAGCGGTGAAGTTCCCAAGCTGCTCATCATACGCTTCTGAAAAACGTAGAGTAAATCCTATCCACTCGCGACTTCTATACAGTATATATATTCAAAGATCATACTTAGAGAGGCGCACGGTAGATATTTATCTTGGCTTTAATCGAGGGCTTTATGCAAAATACAGACTACTGTACATATATAGCAATATAGTTTCAATAATTTTTAAAAATTTAACCAAGAGTTTTAAATATATTTTACCTAGAGACCGGAAAAATTCGCGGATTCATTTCACGACAGCCTGAAATTCAAATAGTTATACCTCAGTGCTACCTCTGCTATTGGCTCACAACTCACCTGGACGACTCTGGGCCAGTGAGAAACACTCAACCGAAGCTGTATCGAATCACAGGCCGCTACGTTGGGATACCTTCACAAGACAGCAGCCAATGCGAGGGTGACATTTGACCGAGTGCACGTAGAACTATAAAGTTCATCCTAGAGGTCATTAAACCCGCGAATTCTTGCGGTCCCTAATTATACCTATGTATTAAAATATGTTATTTTCATGCCTGCACATATTTACCATTTAATTTTCTTTTTCCTGGCTTTCGTTTTCCGTTCCAAAGTAACTTAACGGGAAACAAAATTACACGATATAGTGCCCAATAATAAATTATATAAACTAAAAATTAAAACGATTGTTTGGAAATAATTAATTTCGCGCTGTTTTGCATTTTGTTTATAGTCGTCGTGCTTCTCATCGGTAGGAGGCCGGTCTCTAAACACTCTATAAGTAGAGACCTGCAAAATTCGCGGATTCATTCGGTGATAGGCTAGAATTCAAACACATATACCTCTTAGATCATTTTGCTATTGGCTTACTGTTCATCTGGACGAATCTCAACCAGTTATAAACCCTCAACCAAAGAAGGATCGAATCACAGACAAACCAGCTGAGACGACTTACATGTCGGCAGCCAATGAACTTGCGTTATTTGCTCGAGTGTACAGGGCTATGTGCATTCTATCCTGAAGGTCATCGAAACCGCGAATTATGCAGGTCTCTATCTATAAGGTCACTCGAGGACCGGAAGGCATCTATCGCCGAGCAATCACACAGACACTCGCGCCAGGATGCGTCCTCGTTGGTTTAACACAACCATAGGGTTCATAAGTCACTATCTCTCCTCCCCCCCCCCCTTCTCTCTCTCTCTCTCTCTCTGCCTGTACGACCGTCCTAACATTCCGCAGAAAACAAGTGCCTTTATTCCCTGACAATCGGAAAATCCACTCGTGTAGTTCAAAGGCCTCAGATTAAAAAAAAAATCATCCCACTATCTCCGCGTAAACGAGTAGTTCTATTCCAACGCATCTTCGAAACGCGCAGAATCTTTAGCGTCTACGCTGTTAAAAGATTTTCACCGTAATTTCGCGAAGAACCCTGATTAAAAATCATCCAGGGATCTTCGTTTTTACTCACGTTTAATTTCATAAAATAAAAGAGCAATGATAACACTTACACTGAGCACGAATCTAAATAATCTTGTTACACTACAAAAACATTTTAAAAAAACTTGTTAAATCAACAGCAAGAACGCCCTTCTACAATAATTGACTGTTTATCTCGTTTTCAGCAAAGCACGGATCTCGAAAGTTTGAATACGGTGTAGTTTTTATGAATTCATGAATTTATGAATTTGAAAATACCACGAACTCTTCGTTTCTTTCAGGAAATATCTTCGTTAAAAAGTCCGTATTTTTACTGTGATTTCCAACAGTGTAAGTCACTAGCTGGAACCGAGACAAAGGTCTCTGTCATGCAACTTGAATAAAAGGACATATCTGCAAACGCGTGTGTTACTTATATTCTAAAAAAGTTATACCACGCATTTTAAACATTTGAATTTAGGGCAAACGTGCACTGGACATAAGCATAGCTTAGGCTACTCAGTGTGACTAATAATTAAAAAAAAGAAAAAAGACAGTGGGCGGGAATAAGTATCCGTTAAACAATTTATCAATCTTTCCGCCTCATACCACGTTACTAAGTGATTATTTTTTCACTGTCTTTAACGCTGCGAAAAATAACTGATGGCTAGGGACACCTGTATTTCGCGAATACATTTCGTGTCAAGGTATTTCACAAAATACTGTAGCTTTTCTCCTGTGGTTATTGGCTGAGGTCGGTGAGAGGTGTCGTCCCGCTCTTGACGGGGCCAATGAGAATGTGGTCACCGTACTGCTGCACCCTCACAATTTGCCATTACTCTTAGAAAAAGCTACAGTGTTCTGTGAAATACCTTGACACGAAATGTATTCGCGAAATACAGGTGTCCCTACTGATGGCCAATGTTAACAACCTAATAAAATTATATGGGCAAAAATAAAAACAAAGTGCACATATAAATTAAACCTTTAAAACTAATCCCATTAGAGCGCGCTGTATAAAATTAATTAATCATCTATAAATTGATGATTTTATAGCTCAATTAAGTTTTTTACGTTAGTTATAGCTAAGTACACAATACTTCATTTATAATGTTTTCAGCAATATTTGCGTTTATAAGTAAAATTGAGAGTAGAAAGGTAATTATTTTATATGATTAATTTTATAAAAATTAGCCTAAATTATTTAGCATGAATTAAAACATTGCCGATAATAGTTTTCCTTACATCATAAAAGTATACATAGGAAACTGTAAAATTGACGTTACTAGCTGGCTATAGAGTAGACTACAATCTGTTATACATTTATATCACGTTTTTTCCCAGTCATGTGCAAATAAATCGAATGAAGCAATGTGGTAGCAGCCAGTTAACAATTGACACTTTTCTGGAAAATGTGGTGTCAATCCTGATGGAGAAATAATACTGATTCTTCAGAAATATACTCATACCATGTTACATTAAAGTCATAGATATAAACCACACTTACCAAAAAAAAATGTTATGTCTGAAATCTCCAAGACACAAAATATTTCAGAAACTTTAACTACCAACTTTTTTCCCAATAATTCCATTATATTTAGATGTATTAAATACCTACATCTATTCAACCAAAACTATAAATACCATTGCTTCTTTCACGGGGTGCTATATGCTTGGTATACCTAGCAGAAAATGGCGATGTCGTAAAACTTCCAAGGTTTACGAATTATGTTCCGTGAAACTGTATTTATGATTTAATTATCTTCGCAACTCTAGGGGGAAAAAGTAAGTTGACACCTGAAAAATTGCTTGCGGTAACCGGATAAGAATAATGATTTACGTACGCCACGCTGCTCGTTAAGTGCGTGGTATTAAAATTATTCACGCCTTGGATACTGTGCCAGGATTAGAAAACTTCAGGCAAGAATAATAGTCAAGGGACATGGCAGTTTAGTTTTTTTTTTAAAAATTCCTCATTAAACCAAACCTTTTTGATGAAGTCAGCGTGTTCTTATATAGGCTGTGAAATTTTTAAAAATAAAAAACTAAAAATATAATTTTGTTTTAATACGTTTTCTTGGACATAAGCCATTGCACTTTTTTTCCCTCTGTTTTACGTGGAAAAAATTCAAGAATCCAAAGTTTGGCATTGCTGTTTTAGGCTTGTTTTTTGTGGGTTCGTGTTTTCATTTTCA
This sequence comes from Bacillus rossius redtenbacheri, assembly GCF_032445375.1. Lineage (NCBI taxonomy): Eukaryota > Metazoa > Arthropoda > Insecta > Phasmatodea > Bacillidae > Bacillus > Bacillus rossius. The sequence goes on along the minus strand of NC_086341.1, from coordinate 7,231,904 downwards.
TTTCTTAGTTTGCGTTCTTGAATTTTTTTCCGTTACAAACAGTGAAAACTGCAATGGATTTTGTCCAAGAAATTGTATTAAATCGAATCGGCTGCTGACTTGTCAGCCGTCAATACTGGGCGGACTGTCATTCAACACGTCTCCGATATATCATTGGCCCTTGAGTCCTCTGGATAAACCGCCAGCCAATAGCAGAAGCATCGCAGAGGTACGAAAATTTCAAATTTAACCTATTGTGAAATGAATACGTGAATAATTTTTCTCGCTAACTATAGATAATAAAATAACTAGGCTGCACAGAAGGAAAAAAATCCACATTTACAATTTATTCTTTAAATTTGTACAACACATTTATACGGTTTTTGTGCATATACGAAATAAGATTTTGGAAACCTAGGTACTGAATACTTCTTGTCACGCTTACGAAAAATTTATATTTTAATTGATGCTTTACACAAGCTTAACTTTTTTCTAAAAGCCATGGCTTTGTTTTAATATGCTTGTCAATGTGTGCAGTTAATATTGGAAAACTATTCAGGGAACGGGTTACAAATAATTTTGACGTGATAGCGTCTTATCAATCGATGAACGCCGGCTGCACACACGAAAAATAGTCACTTTCCGCCTGAGCCGGGCGTGCAAGAACCGGCCAACCACCGTGCGATAAAATCTTCTATAATATCAAACAGGTTAAGGCAGGCTTTTTAACTAATTGTTCGTGATTATATTTAAACAAATTATTTAAATTAAATTTGCAAAAAAACTGTAAATAATTTTTGAAAATTAAAAAGCATGCAATTTTATATCAATGTTTTCTTATGACGTTAACAAGTAAAATTATCGTCCGTAAACCGACTTTACAGACAACCCTTATTTTTTTTTACTAATGCAGTTACTAGGACAACACAAAGAATAATCGCCCGGAGGAAAGAATCCGAGCTCGGTATTACAGCCAAAAAAAAAAAAAAAAAAATTGTTTTCGTTCTGTTTTACGTAATTGTCTCAGTTCCATTTACAAAAAAAAATGGGGGGAGGGGGGCGGTGCTTTGCGGTGTGCCGTACGATGTTTCAAAAGAACTCAATAGGTCCTAGACAAAGAGGAATTGAGGGGGGGGGGGGGTCCGCTCGAGAGAACCTACAGCGGAGCGGCGAGCGAGCTAAGAAATCAATCCGCTTTGTGACCGAGCCGGAAGTTAGGGCGGGGTCGGGACCACACGCCGAACTTATCGCGGAGTTATGAATAAATCCCGGGGCACAGGGTGGGGAAGGAGGGGGGTGGTAAGGGTGCGCGCGGCAAGAAGTTCAGCTTGTGTTTCCCCCCGCGTAAGACGTCTGGCGCGGATCGGGAGGGGCATATATAGTTACTCCTCGGGAGGTCATTATTTAATGGCGCGTTGTCGGCGCCGCACAAAAGACCTCAAGGGCTTGACGGGGGAGGATCGATCTGAGGACTTTCCACCTCCCACCTCCCCCTTTCCACCCCCCCCCCCTAACTCCTCAATTTCCAACGGATCCTTTTCTCTCGTACGCCGTGATCCTTCCAAGCTCCCACAGCGCCGGCTGATTAATCCGTTAAAGATTAATCCCAAGTGTTTACCCAACAGCGAGGGAGACTTGCCTGATTTCGGAAAACAGGGAGAGGGGGGGGAGGGGTATGGAAGCTTCCCCTCACCCCCCCCTACTACCCCTCCTTTGCCTAGAAACCATCTCCCGAACCCCAAACCCCTCGCTCTTCTCGCGATTGAAAAGCGCGCCGTAGCAACTCATCTTGTATTAATGACGTACTCTAAATTTGGAAAGAAATCCCTCTCCCCGAAGCGGGGAGAAGGCTGCGGGCCTGATGGGGGGGAAGGTGAGGGGTGGGTGCCCGCTATTATACACCCGGAGCAGACCGCAGAGACGAGTCCCCGCGACTGTGTTCGCCGTTGGAGGTGGCTGGTTCGATACCAGGCGAGGAGTGGAGGAGCTAGTGGTCGGCAGATGCCGGCAGAGAGATAGAGAGAGGCCGCGCGCGCAGGTGACCGAGGCTCAGAAATAACCAGAAATCGCGGTTCACTTTTGTTTAAATTATATTATTTTATTTTATTATATTATTATTATATTAATTGTTTCTAATAGCTGTTCATAATTATTATTTTTTTTTTGGCCAGGGAACCCTATGAATGGCTTTTCTTTTTGACGTGACAACGTCTAATAAATCGATGAACGCCAGCTGCACGCACGAAAAAAATGTCCCGTTACGCACATTGTTCCGTTACGTTGTGTCCCGTTACACTCATTGTACGCTTGCGCCGCATCTATCTCTCTTCCACTCGACTGTTTATAAAGTGAAGTGAAAAGATAATGTGGTTTTCATTGCTTATTACAATTACAATTTCGGCAATAAAGGTTAATTATTCTTGCATTTTAAAAATCTGATTACTAGTATAATTTCAAGTATTTATTCTTTTATTATTAAAATAAAAATGATTCAATTTTAATCATAAAAGTATGCAATCATTTCATCAATGTTTTGTTATGACGTCACGTCAAACTATCGTCCGTAAACCGACTTTACAGACAACCAATTTTTTTTCAGAACCCCAACTCCTTCAAAGGAAGTTATTTGACAATAATGGTGCCTGCTTTGTACGACACAGGCCCTGAATCACGGAACCTCATGTGACCCTGCCAAGGAAAACATGTTTTCCGCGGAACACATTTGGGAACCGCTGGCTTATAACATGTTTGTTACGTATTGAACAACTTATTTAATAGTTATAAATTTGATAGCAATCATAGCATGTTCTGAATATGAATTCCCCCCGAGACCCCTAAAAAAATTTGGTTTATGTGATTTTTGGGAAAACTTAATTTTTTTATTCAATGAATGGTATACAAAACGCTTTTGAAGACAATGACTTCATACGAACTGTTAATACAAAACTATATATCACGAGATATATTGCTACTATTGACATAAAAATTGACTTTTAAGTTATTAAAACTATTAAATAAGAACTTGCTTAGTATTTAGGATTTTTTTTGCGAATATTGGCTGCTCCTATTCATCGCGAAAATATTTCGCAACAAGATAATCTGAAAATGCCTGTAGCTTCTTACCCTCGTGGTCGGAGGAAACTTTTTTAACTTGTAGTTATTTCAGGGCGAATCAGTAACGTGCTGTACTCCATTTCGTGTTTCCTCAACGGCTGAGTTAAATAGGGACCAAGATTCAATGTTACAAGACAATGTGTATCGAAGACTTTCAATAATTCAAATTTTCTCGCGGTATATCTTAATATGATACAAAAGCGAAAAATTAATAGACACAAGGAAAAATTCGTGGATTGAGAAGGATTAGGGCCCGCCATCTTGGATTTTTCCATATATTTTGCTATAATTCAAATTTTTAACTATTCATCCCAATTATTTTTTGCACGTCAAGGCATAAATCATATCTCACCGACCTTCTACACTATGTGTTGAAACCACATACTTACTAACAGGCTCTAGTCTGTACACGCCGCACCTTTTTACACGTGCGACTACTACTATCGTGATAATCGCACCAGTTCACAAGTGCTGACTTCAAGAAGTAGCCAAAGCTAATTCCTATACCATGTATTCACTGAGGTTTTATAATTAATGTAATTAACATTTCGATAAGTAATGTGTCATGTTATCTTGTCCTTTTGGTATTTATGTCATTTCTGTTTTCATGTTTTGTGTGTATCCTGTGCTGTCTATATTTACCTATTGTGATAGTGTTTGTTTTTACTTGTTTTGTGTCGTGCCCACCTCTAAAGTCTCAAGACTGTCGGTGGGCATGTACCAGATTTAAATAAATAAAAATAATTAAAAAATAAAAATGTCATACCAAAAAAAAATAATAAGGATCCTTTGCTATTGTTATTAGCTCACTGTTCATCTGGAAGACTTTGAGCCAATGAGAAAATATTGACCAGAGAAGTATAGACAAACAATTCGAGACAACTCACAAGTCAAGAGCCAATGAACTGGCGTTATTTGCGCGAGAATACTGAGGACTACGTTGTATATCCTTAAGTTAATCGAAACCGCAAATTTTTTCAGTTCCTAATCATTACTGAGTAGTCCAACAAGATTGTAAAACGTAAATAACTACTTTCGACTACCACTACATACTATAAACAAATTGGGATTTTTAAAACATTCTTTTGTTTAGTCAGTAAAACTGCAAAGAGAATTTTAATAATAAATTGACAATTATTTTTTAATATTTTTTTTATTTCTGCTCAGTACAAGATCGTTTTAAAAAAGAGTTCCTGGCATTGAGGTTCAATAAGCCTGCAAAATGTCAGACAAGCGAACATTGCCCTAAAACCGATTAAAATATAAACCTTTTCATGTAAGCTTTATAATAACAATGTCACAAACAGAAAACGTGGTAACTGAATACTTTTGCCTTGAAAAGTACATCGACGGGATGATTATGTGATGAAATTAAATTTTGCGGAGGAGTGGGGAGGGGGAAATTTGATCCCCGCATATTTTCTGGCCACGAAAGCAGCCGATTTTAATTGGTCCTTTCCAAAATAAATACCTCGCATTCAAATGGCGCAGTGTTCGGATATGCAAAACGCATTCCTCCGCAACGAGCAATGTACGCAATTAATGATTTCCGTGTTTTGGATCCGGGGGTTTGCGCCCGAACAGCGTTTTTTTTTTGTTTGTAATAAAGTAACGAGCACAGACCTATTATTTGTGTTTTTGATTATTTAATCAACGAAATATTTTAATATTTTTGTCACAATTGTGTTTTTATAACACGGTATATTATGTTCAGTATAAATATATATATATATATATATATATATATATAGAAAGCCTGTAAGCTATAGGTATATATATAGAGCTTACAGGCGTAGGTATATATCGAAGAATTTTTTTCTTCTAGAAAATTTTTGGAATCTTCTATAAAATTCTGGAACATTTTAAGAACTTAATGTACTTAGCATAATTATGTTCTCCAATATTCCAAAATAAAGAGTTTAAACTTTTCCATTGCAGCGAAAATATGAATGTTTTTAACTCAATGCACAAAATAATGACTATCTTAGAAAGAATTTCAAATTATGCCAACCAAGATAATCATTCAATTGTTTTGACTTTTAAACACTATTTTTTATCCCTTACAATAATAACTTGGTAGCATAAAAAGTTGCTTTGCAGCAAGGTTTAAGATAATTTTAAGATGGTTTAAAATAAATACAAATATTTTTATTACCAAGGAAGTTTGAATTTTTTTATTATTATTTTCAACCCCCATTTTAACGTAAATAACTCATTTCATCTTTCTTCGGGGGAGACAACAGTTAAATACTATTTTACCAACGAAGAGATGTCCCATACTTTGAATGAAACTCATTTGGCCTTTGGTCATGGAGGAAAACATGGAATGGAATAAAAATGCAATAAAAAGTATAAAAATATAACTTAGGAATTTATAAAATTATATTGTAATAACTCAGTATTAATAACAACATAAGTGCTATTTTGTGAAAGTGCCATTTCGTGAACTATTGTCATAATTAAAAAAAAATTATTACATCTCATTACAAATTTTCTCATTCAAAAGACTTTAAAAACGTATATTTATTAGCTAAGGTATCAATGTTTTGTCGATAAATAAATTTATAAATTATACCAAAGTTATCAATCATTTGTTTTTTTTCATCATTACCAAGTTTGGGTTGGATAGACCTAGGTGTGCACGGGTAAACGCCATATTCAAATATTTATTTTAGTGGTTATTCGGAATTTAACCCCCTTCCCCACCCAAAAAAAAAAAAACCTTGGATAACGCTAAGTTAACACGGGTAAACCTAAGATTACTTCTTCTTCTAGTATTACCCGTAGCATGATTATATATAAACATATATAGAGACCGGAAAAATTCGCGATTTCAATGACCTGTAGTAGGATATACTCCATAAGCCTCTATGCACGCGGGAAAATTACGTCTGCTCATTGGCTACTGACTCGCGACACATGTTAACTGGGACGCTCGTGATTCGATACTTCTTTTGTTGAAAGTTTTTCATTGGACGAGTGTCATTCAGATAAACTGCGGCCCAATCACTGATGCAGTAAAATGGCAAACGTTTTTGGATTCTAGACTATCACAAAATGAATCCGCGAATTTTTCAGGTCTCTAGTAATTTTCCCGCCAATTGCGACGTAGTACGAGGCGACCCGACAGCGAAGAGCGAATAGTCCTGCCTCAGCTATGGAACAAGACTGATTTGTGTCCAGATTGCTATTAGGTGTTCCCGCGTGTGAAGGGGGTTTGGGGCAAAAAGGGGGAAGGGGGGGATTTCGCAATTATTGTCCCCAATGACCCCAATAGATAACTCCCTCCAACCCCCCTTTCTCCTCCCTTTTTTTATTACTCCTCCCGCTGTTTCGTAGCAGCACACACGGTGCCAAGGGAACATTGTCCCCCCCCCCTTCTCTCTCTCTCTCTCTTTATTTGCCGCTATCGAGCGAAAGCAAGAGAGAGGGACGGCGGGAGAGAAGAGAACATTCGTAAAAGAGAATGGAAGAGGGAGTTGCCTGGGATTTGCGGGAAAAGGGTGGGAGGGGGGAGGGAAGTGGCAATAGGGAGAGAGAAGGGACAGCTATCGCTAACGGCCCAGTAATTAGAAAGTAATATAGACCGTCCCCACCCCCCCCCCCCCACCACTTTAATGGATGCCCAGAAATCGCGAAATAATTATATTATTAGGCTATTACGCGCATCTGTCGCTCGCATGAAAATGAGCCTGAAATGCTGTTCGTAGTGGAGGAGTGGGGGAGGGGAGAAGGGTGGCTAGTTGTTTTCCGGCCCGGCTCCGGGCATTATATTCCTGCAGCCACCCCGGCCATAAACGGCGCTTCTCTCACTCAACCCCAACCCCCCCCCCCTTTTTTTTATTTATTTTTTGACAAAAGCTCGCTTTGCGTTCCGGAGACAGGCTGTCGCGTCGGCTTGGAGAGCAGCGAAATTGCGAACGACTAGAAGCAGTATTTAGCGCTAGATTAAAATATTTATACGTCGACGTGAATGTGTGGAGGGCACTCATGTGTCTTATTGGTAGAGACCTGTAAAATTCGCGGATTCATTTCGCGATAGAATAGAGTCCAAATACTTTTGACATTATTTTGCTTCAGTGATTGGGCCATAGTTTATCTGAAGGACTCTGGGACAATGAAAAATCTTTAACAGAAAAATTAGCGAATCACGATCATTCCAGTAAACAGGTGTTACGAGTCGGTAACCAATAAGCAGATGTATTTTGCACGAGTCCATAGAGGATCATGGAGACTATCCTTTAGGGATTTGAAATCGCGAATTTTACAGGTCTCTACTTATTGGTCAAAAGGATATTATGAAAAACATACACTCGTTTGCTTAAAAAAATATACTATGTAAGCACACGTCCACACACTCACTCACTCTCTCTCTCTCTCTCTCTCTCTCTCATACACACACACATGTATATGCTGGAATCACAATATCGTGACGTGAAGGACGCGATGAGACAGCATTTTTTGACTGGAAGGGAAAAAAATAAATACTTGCCGTTATACATGATTTTTTTTTTAGCGAAAATTGGTTACTACTATTTATAACTTTAGCCAACAATTACATTAATAATTTAATTTTTTAAGAATTCTTGCAGGGGCCTTTTATTTAGTCTGCAGATAATTTTTCACAGACTTTAACTACGGGCAAGTATTTTTTTGCGAGAAAAAAAATCTGAGTTCTCACTAGACCGCAAATATGGTATGCCCGCGCCAGAGGTTTCTTCCTTGCAATTGGCGGTCGTCTCCGAGAGAAGCCATTGCCTTATTTGACCGAGCCATTCAGGACTCGTTTGCTTCCAAAAAACAATTCTGTCATTGGTGTGCTGATAGTAGACATGCACCTGACATAAACTCAGCCAATCAAGAAACACACGGGTTGCTACATCGTTTTAACACTCAGCTAGACTCGAAATAATTTTTTCAAACTTGACACTGACTACCTCAACTGATCAGTAGAGACCTGCAAAATTCGCGGATTCATTCGGTAATAGGCTAGAATTCAAACACATATACCTCTTAGATAATTTTTCTGTTGGCGTACTGTTCATCTGGACGAATCTCAACCAGTTATAAACCCTCAACCAAAGAAGGATCGAATCACAGACAAACCAGCTGAGACAACTTACAAGTCGGGCAGCCAATGAACTTGCGTAATTTCCCCGAGTGTACACGGGTATGTGCAGTCTATCCTGAAGGCCATCGAAACCGCGAATTTTGCAGGTCTCTACTGATCAGTCTATCGGGTTTATTACTTCAAATAATAGATGTAGCGTCAGCAGTTGCTGCTATATAAATTAATTCACAGTACTATTTGATCACGCCTCTTACATTGTTTTTTTCTTTTTTTTTCGAAAACTTTTTGCGTCAAGCTGGAAACTGTTTCAATTTTTCATGATTAGTTTTTTAAATGAATAACAGAGTCAACGTTCATCTATTCCCAGTGTATTTCACTGATTGAAATTGTGAATATTTTGGACCTCCAAAACTAGCGTTGTAATTATGCGACAGTTTAGATTGCAAATGTTTGTCCTCTTGAATGCTAATTGTCCTTGGATCACGGGTTATTAGTACAGACCTGCAAAATTCGCGGATTCATTTCGTGATATGCTACAATTCAAATAATTATACCTTAGCGCTGCTTATGCAATCGGTTCACTGTTAATCTGGAGTAATGAGGGCCGATTAGACACCCTCGCTCAAAGAAGTGTCGAATCACAGTCACTCGGTCGAGACGACTCACAAGTCAGCAACCGATGAACAGGTGGCATTTGCCCGAGTGTGTAGAGTGTAGTAGAGTCTATCCTGTAGGTAATTGAATCCGCGAATTTTGCAGGTCTCTAGTTATTAGTAGAGACCGGAAAAATTCGCGGATTTATTTCGCGATAGTCTAGAATCCAAAAACGTTTGCCTTTTTACTGCACCAGTGATTGGGCCACAGTTTATCTGAATGATACTCGGCCAATGAAAAACTTTCAACAAAAGAAGCATCAAATCACTAGCGTCCTAGTTAACAGGTGACACGAGTCAGTAGCCAATGAGCAAATGTTATTTTCCCGCGTGCATGGAGGATCATGGAGTCTATCCTACAGGTCATTGAAATCAAGAATTTTTTCCGGTCTCTAATCAAGACATGATGTTGAGACAAAAGTGACGAGCAGGTCATGTTGAAACGACATTCGCCGAAGAGCGGGGAATTTTTTTTTCTTCCTACTTTGCCAACTTTCGACATGCGGGTGCGGACCCGAACAGCCGGAATTCGCAGGGAAACTGTTCGCGCGAGATGAGGGTCCACGAGGCTTCGTTTCACGGCAGCTGATCCTTTTTTTAATATTGTTTTTTTTTTTACGTTTGCGCATTAACCGTTCCGTTTCATGCTGGTAGGATACTTTGGGGGGGGGGGGGGCGCATTACTTGCGCACACATCCGTTCCTTCAATGAGTCACTGCTCATCTCAGTCGACGCTTCTCATTTTTTTAAGCCTCGGGTATGAGCGCTGGAGCCGTGTCAGGGGTGCCAACGGACCGACGATAACAGGGCCAAAATTACAGGGGAAAACCTGAGCCCGCATCCCACACTAGCGTGTCGAGTCATACGCGAGAGTAGAGGGGGGAAATCATGTAAGCCAGCCAGTAACATCTATCCTAGTTAACGAGCGCATTCATGTGTGGAGACCGGAAAAATTCGCAGATTCATTTCGTGATAGTCTAGAATCCATAAATTTTTGCCGTTTTACTGCATCAGTGATCGGGCCACACTTTATCTGAATGATACTCGGCCAATGAAAAACCTTTAACAAAAGAAGTATCGAACCACGAGCGTCCCAGTTAACATGTGTCACGAGTCAGTAGCCAATGAGCAGGTGTAATTTTTTCGCGTCCATAGAGGATCATGGAGTCTATCCTATAGGTCATTGAAATTGCGAATTTTTCCGGTCTCTATTCATGTGGTCTAATGTTGCAAATACACCTATAATACGAAACTCGGACACGAAACTCAATGAAGAATTATTTAAAACAATTCCAAGTGAGATAAACATATACGCAAATTGTGTTTTCGACTGCATTTCTGGAAGCGAAACACACGTAGGTCCGCACCCACCGCTAGAATTCGCTGCCGAAGTAGCGTCAACTATAGAATCATTCGATTTTAAATACTTCATATTAAACTTTATAATGAATTGGCTCCATGAAAGCGAAAAAGACATGAAAAAAAATTGTTGTCTTTTGTCTCTAAAGTCGGTTTACGGACGATGGTTTAACGTGACAACGTCATAACAAAACATTGATGAAATGATTGCATACTTTTATGAATAAAATTGAATCATTTTTATTGAATTATCACTATTTTGTATGGATACAAAGAAGGAGTGATACAAAGAAGGAGTGTAATGAAATATACAATTTAATTGATAAATTTACTTTTATTTGCACTCATTAATTCAAATATTTTTATTACTTTAACGAAGAGATTATTTTCACTATACCGTTTATACATGTTTGCTATTTAACTTCTTCCAATCTGTGTTATTCTCTTAAGGATAGGACGATGATAGGAAAAGTAGGAAACGAATGGGAGTGTTTCAAGTTTAATGTGCCTCGAAAAAGTCAAATCGGTCGTTGTTCCAATCGAGTGGAAGAGAGATAGATGCAGCGCAAGCGTACAGTGAGCGTAACGGGACACCTCGTAACGGGACAATGTGTCTGTAACGGTACACTTTTTCGTGCGTGCAGCCGGCGTTCATCGATTTATTAGACGTTGTCAGCCAAAAAAAAATTTCTAAACTACGCCTTTGAACCTGATTTTCAACAAAAATTATTTATTAAAATACTGACATCTTGCTAAAAAAAAATGCTCTAAACAGTTAATACTAACCATTTTCCCTTTGGCTTTGTTAACTTTGGTTTGCGTTATCCGGCACAGATGGCAGTACAGTTCCTTTACTTCGTCACATTCACTAAATTACTCCAACCAAATGCCGTATTCCGAGAGTTAAGACATAATATATATAAAAAAATTCTGATTCACTTCGAAAACCGGCTAGAATTCATAGACGTTTAGGCGTATGGAGCACTTTGATTGGCCCGCGGTTCATGCTGATATTTCAGAGCAAGTGATGCGTAGAGACCGGAAAAATTCGCGGGTTCAATGACCTCCAGGATAGACTCCAATATCCTCTAGACACTCGGGCAAATGCCAACTGTTCATTGGCTGTTGACTCGTGAGTCGTCTTGACTGGGTGGCCTGTGATTCGACACTTCTATGAGTGAGGGTCTCTAATTGGCCCTCAGTCCTCCAGATTAACAGTGAACCAATGGCAGAAGCAGCACTCAGGTATAATTATTTGAATTTTAGCATAACACGAAATGAACCCGCGAATTTTTCAGGTGTCTAGTGATGCGCCTGCCTCCGGAGAAGTGGCGAATCAAGAGCGAAACTACTCGAGACTTGCGAATTTAGAAGCCAATGAACAGACGACGTTGCCCCAAGAATTCAGAGGCTATTGAGTCCAGGTCATTGAATCCGTGAATTTCTCTACTGTTGCACACGATCTACGTGAGCTGTAAATGTGTTTTTTTTTTTTTTTTTTTTTTGACGTGACAACGTCTAATAAATCTATGAACGCCGGCTGCACGCACGAAAAAGTGTCCCGTAACGCACATTGTCCCGTTACGCTGTGTCCCGTTACGCTGTGTCCCGTTACGTACATTGTACGCTTGCGCCGCATCTGTCTCTCTTCCACTCGATTGGAACAACCATCGATTTGACTTTTTCGAGGCATATTAAACTTGAAACACTCCCATTCGTTTCCTACTGTTCCTATCATCGTCCTATCCTTAAAAAAATAACACAGATTGAAAGAAGTTAAACAGCAAACATGTATAAAAGTTATAGTTAAAATAATCTCTTCGTTAAAGTAATAAACATATTTGAATTAATTAGTGCAAATAAAAGTAAATTTATCAATTAAATTGTAGATTTCTTTTCACTGCTTCTTTGTATCCATACAAAATAGTGATAATTCAATAAAAATGATTCAATTTTATTCATAAAAGTATGCAATCATTTCATCAATGTTTTGTTAAGACGTCACGTTAAACTATCGTCCGTAAACCGACTTTACAGACAACAATTTTTTTTATTGGAACAGAAATATTCATGTTCAAATTACAGATGTATGTAAATTTGTACATTCACATCATTAAATCAACTGCATCGCTACAAAACAGTATTCGCAATAACATTGGGTTCGGATTCTTACACGAGCATTTATGCTTTGTTGTCGCAGTACCTTCAATTGTTTAAGTTATTTGGAAACCATTCCTATCTTCACAGTGTTAACTGTGAACATAATAAGCATGACATAACAAAGTAAAGTAAAATTGTTTAATATTCGATTACCTTTTCTGTAGTTTTTGAAAAAAAATATTTTTGAATTTTAATTACAATATAAAATTATGCGCCATTTTTTGTAATAAATACTCGACATTATCTCGAAAAAAAGTTTCATATATGCAAAAATAACCATAGCCAATATATTTCTTGTAGTATTACAAAATATTTCTTGGCAACTGGTTTCCAAAGGAACGTTTTATGATTTATAAATGATTTTTTGTGAGGTAATTGCGTGATACTTGCTTTAATTCTAGAGGAAGTTTTGAGACTTCGTTAAGAACTACGAGATTCAATTATTTTACGCAAGACTCCAAATAATAGTACACTTATAAAACGCGTGTGTCTACTATTTGCGAATTAAAAAGAAAACATTAAGTGAATAGTTAAGTTCTTCCAAATGTATCTTACATAAAAAAATAGAATTATTCTAAATCATTAAAATCAAACTTTTGGGCTGAACGAAAATTAAATTACCCTAGATAATTTATTGTTTTAATTTTAAAATCCGTTTCGGTTTTAATTATTTTTTTTTGACATATTACATTAATTTCTTAATAAAAGATAGAGTTCATTTAGTTGATTGAATACTATTTTGTACAACGAGATGTAAAATAAATTTGTGGTGAAAACAACACAATCCTCTTCACGTGAGTGTGACGTCACCAAGCAGCCAGTCACCAAAAGACATGCACACCAAATAAGCCTGGCGAGGTTTCTCTTTCTGTTTCGTAATGGCTTTGAATTTCCATGTCGGGACCAAACAAAATGTTTTGTTGTTTTTTTTTTTCACCCCGAAGCCCTGAAATGGAACATCTGCATCCAATTATCACGTCATAAACAGCAAACAAACAATGCAGATGTGGCGCCCAGGCTGCGAACCCATTAGCGAATCACAATCGTAGCGCCGGCAATTAAAACCGTCCGCGTTCTGGACCGGGTGTGTTATTACTATTGAATAACCGCACCGGCGATTGTTCGACAATTTTTTTTAACACAAAACTTGTTATCGTGCCGAATCTAGCCCAGCAGCATGTTATCGTTTATGAAACGAAAATTTACAACCGTAATTTCAAAGACGTGACTCACCACGACACGCAGAAAAAAAAAACGAACAGGGCAGCAGCCAACCGGAACTGCAACAACAAAAAAAAACAGAATAATGAAATAGTTATTACAGTTATGAACATGTAGCTTAATTACTACACCAATTAAATCGATTAATTTTCTATGCACTGAAAAATATGTTCTGTGCTTTTACAAAATATTCCTTTGGAAACCAGTAGCCAATAAATAGTTTGTAATATTACAAGTACGTTATTGTAACTTTGTACACAACACATAGCTATGGTTATTTTTGCTTGTATGAAATACGTTTTTTTTGAGATAATACGGAGTATTTTTCACAAAAATAGGCGCATAATTTTAACATAGTTTTTCTTTAATATTAAAAATATAATATAATATAATATTAAATTCATTTAGATCTTTTTGTTTGGTTTTATTATGCTTATTAATGAGTACAGTTGATAGTGAGAAGCTATTCAAGGAACGTTTCACAAGTAACTTTAAACTATTGGAAGTAATGGGACAAGTACACAAAGCATAAATTCCCGGATAAGAATCAGAAAACAGTATTACTACGAACACTGTTTTGTAGTGTTAAACTTATTTTTATGTAAATTTACAAATATCTGTTATTGTGCATGCATATGTCTGTTACTATTGCAAAAATAAATACAATGTAGATTAACTAGCAATCTGGACGGTTGTGTATATGGAAACTTCTTCCATTATTAGAGACCGGAAAAATTCGCGGATTCATTTCGTGATAGGCTAGAATCAAAATACGTTTGCCTTTTTACTGCATCAGTGATTGGGCCACAGTTTATCTGAATGGCACTCGGCCAATGATAAACCTTTAACAAAAGAAGTATCAAATCACTAACGTCCCAGTTAACAGGCGACACGAGTCAGTAGCCAATGAGCAAATGTAATTTTCCCGCGTGGATAGAGGATCACGGAGTATGTCCTACAGGTATAATTGAAATCGCGAATTTTTCCGGTCTCTACTAATGATGTCTCAAGAAGGTCACGGTAGAAACATTTTTTTTTTTACCCAGCCATGAATTTAAAATGCGTGCACTTCTTTGTTCTTGTTGCGAAGAAGAAAAATCGCGGAATCCCCGGAGGTTACGCCCACTAGGCAAGTACACACTCAGCCTGTGGAGTGGAAAAGGGATGGAGGGGGGGGGGTGGGAGTGGTGTTGGCCGCGGGGTGAAAGTGTGCTTTTAACCTCTCGACACACACGCTTTCTCTGGACGAAGGGCGAAGGAAGCCAAAGGGCAACATCCCTCCTTTGCCCTTCCTGCGCACACTCACCTACGCAATACAATTTCCCTTTAGCCGTTGTAGTACACGTCTGCAGCGCTTTCCTTGGTTATAGCAAAGGCCTGTCAATCTCAAGTAACAGTTGCCATGAAGGCTCTTCATTTATGGATAGAGACCGGAAAAATTCGCGATTTCAATGACCTGTAGGATAGACTCCATGATCCTCTATGCACGCGGGAAAATTACTTTTGCTCATTGGCTACTGACTCGCGACACTTGTTAATAGGGACACTCGTGATTCGATACTTCTTTTGTTGAAAGTTTTTCATCGGCCGAGTGTCGTTCAGATAAACTGTGGCCCAATCACTGATGCAGTAAAAAGGCAAACGTATTTTGATTCTAGCCTATCACGAAATGAATCCGCGAATTTTTCAGGTCTCTGCTCATATTGTGTTAATGATTGGCCCGCAGTTATTCGGACACGCCCCTCCTACGACCGTGAGCCAACTATGCCCAGCTAGGAGAGAAGTAAGCGAATCAGGTAGTACCAGTTAACAGTGATAAAATGTTATTGCTAAAAAATCAACCAATGTGAGAAAGCAAACATGACTATGAACTCTCTACCCTGTGGCCAGACGATGCAGCGAAATTTCCGTGTATCTAGCCATGAAGAACTAAACGGAAACAAACCAATCACAAAACTTCAAAAAGTTTTATGATCCAATCATGAGAAACCCAAACAGAATGTAAGTAATGGAAACAGTAAAGAAACACACCCAAATAGGTTGTAAATAATTACGTATAGTCAAGAAGGACCCGGGAAGGAGGGGGGGGGAGGTTGAAGCCAATTGACTAAAAGTTATTTGTCAGGAAAGTCTGAGAAACGGTCGGTCTAATTACATTAGGTTGAACTGCTTTCTGCAAAATGATTTCAATTTTATAACCTGTCAGTAAAATGGATTTTGAAACAGTTAAGCAATGTTCCCAGCAGAGAAACTTTTTCGGTTTTTTTTGTCAAATGACTATCGGTGAAGTAATTATATCAGTAAAATGAAATTTAGGTTGAATGACTTTTTGGCATAACGTCTCTAGGTCAACTCTCTGTCAGTCCCCCCATTGCGTCACCACCACGACATGCAGCGCAGCCCACCAAGTATGGGGTGTATTTGTGTTTTTGTGGCGAGATGATAAGTGCGATGCCTGCAGGTGATTCTAGTGCGGTATCGCCTTTATCAAGAGCAAGGCTCTGATCCGGCGAGCGGTCTTCTAACCGTGCATAGGGAGACTATGAGATCTGAGTGGATAACGATAACATTTAGGTGGCGGAGAAATGGAAGTGCCATGAGTTCTTTCGAGAGTTTCATACTAAAAATATTACTCTGAAATCACGCGTTTTTAACCATTTACACTCTTCTAAAATTACAGTTTAACAACGAAATACGAAAATGGAACTACACATTGTACGTCCTCAAAGTATTCCTAAATGCTTTTCGTAAGCAGACACTACTCAGATGTCTTGAGCAGTTTTCAAATCGAGAGGTTTTTTTTTTTGACGTGACAACGTCTAATAAATCGATGAACGCCGGCTGCACGCACGAAAAAGTGTCCCGTTACGCAAATTGTCCCGTTACTGCTGTGTCCCATTACGCTCATTGTACGCTTGAGCCGCATCTATCTCTCGTCTACT
Source organism: Bacillus rossius redtenbacheri (assembly GCF_032445375.1). Lineage (NCBI taxonomy): Eukaryota > Metazoa > Arthropoda > Insecta > Phasmatodea > Bacillidae > Bacillus > Bacillus rossius. Next base: position 7,215,405 of record NC_086341.1, on the reverse strand, counting down.
CGATTGGAACAACCATCGATTTGACTTTTTCGAGGCACATTAAACTTGAAACACTCCCATTCGTTTCCTATTTTTCCTATAATCGGCCTATCCTTAACAGAATAACACAGATTGGAAGAAGTTATATAGCAAACATGTATAAAAGTTATAGTTAAAATAATCTCTTCGTTAAAGTAATAAACATATTAGAATTAATGAGTGCAAATAAAAGTAAATTTATCAATTAAATTGTAGCTTTCATTTCACTCCTTCTTTGTATCCATACAAAATAGTGAAAATTCAATAAAAATGATTCAATTTTATTCATAAAAGTATGCAATCATTTCATCAATGTTTTGTTATGACGTTGTCACGTTAAACTATCGTCCGTAAACCGACTTTACAGACAACTAATTTTTTTTTTCTGAAGCTTCTCACACCGTATGTGTGCGCAGGTAAGCGGGGAGGAACTTAGGGACTCTTTTTTTTTTTCGCTCGGTGAGCTGTCCGTGTGTACGCCCCTCCATCCGAAGAACACAGAATAGTTACCCAGTGGCGTGAGGTAAAGGAGGGGTCAAGGTGGCGGAAATGGCCACTTCCCGCGCGACGGCCACTCCACTCGGGGAGATCTGTGGACGGGAAGACCGCCACGTGGTCAACTGGACTCCACACTCTCTCGGACCTTTCCGCCTTCGCTCGGGGCTTTCCGTCCGCCGAAACTTATCAGATCGCTCATTCAAAATGGTCCGAACCACGCAGGTGTATTATCGGCCCTCGGGGGTGGAGGGTTGTAGAAAGTAATTAAGGGGGTTGCCTCCCATTTCAGGTCATGAATTTATATTTATATTAATCACTGATCAACTTTTAGACTTTTTCAATTGTTTACCTTTCACGAAATGAAAAATATATACAGCGCATACTTTTTGCAAAATTAGCTGCCAAAGTTACATTTTTAACGGTTTTTTTTTGTTGTTGTACAAATAAGGAGAATTGAATTTATTGCAGAACTGAAACTTTTTAGGGTTTAACTGCAATTCCACTGGCTACTTCATGATATGGTTTGAAATTCTATCACAAAAACTCGTTTCATGTATCTTGGCTGTCAAAAATCGTAACAAATTTGAGAATTTTGAAATACCAGCTAATATTAATTAATATTTTCTTAAATAAATTCAAGCCATTTATTGAAGTAGCTAGTGGCATTGCAGTTAAACTAAAAAAGTTTCAGTTCTGCAATTAATTAAATTCTCCAGATTTGTGCAATCCAAAAACGTTAAAAATGTAACTTAGGCAGCTAATTATGCAATAAGTATGTGCTGTATATATTTTTATTTCGTAAAGATTAAACAATTAAAAAAGTCTACAAGTTTATCTGTAATTACTGTAAATATAAAATCTTGACCTGAAATGGGAGGCACCCCCTTAAGGGTGTGCGTCACGTTGACACGGTTGATTGTAACCCGGCAATTTAGTAATTGACCTTGGACATTTCCGTTCCGCGCAGCTCCTCCCTCCCTAACTCCCACCCCTCCTTCCCCTCGAATCGTCTGCAGGTAGGGGAGGGCCCACTCCTCCCTCAAGTACAACGTACACGACCACACTTCAGCCACAATGAGTGCTAACTGGCAGCACGACGGGAAACGGCATAAGCCGCCCCCAAAAAGACCAGACCTGACCAAACCAATGCGGACTAAAAGTCCAAGTGCCCCACCCCTTGCATAGTAGAACTTCTACCACGCCCCACTCTTCTTCCAGGACCATCCTTCTATTCCTGTAATCCACCTGCTTGTAATAATGCATGACCTTTGCATCCCGCATGTATGTGCCCAGGGTTTTCCCTCTGTCTATGGAGGTTTTACCTGGGCCCAACTTATCTAGTTTTAGTCTAGAATTAAGAGTGAAGGGAGTTAGTCATGGCGAAAACGTCTGCCATGGCTGGCCAATCCCCTCCTAGCACATGATGCACGTGACCTTTTCTGCATGGTTAAAAACCCGCATGTTTAGAGCGTATAGGGCTTTCCCTGAGACGCACTTAGAGTCTTCCCTACCTAGACCCCTCCCTTACACACTTAGTTTTAACTTAGGTTAGGAAAAAAAAAAAAAAACCACACTTCACTCTCTTCGCCATGTGGCTTGAAAGGTATATCCCACTAACGCCACACCGCATCGTGTAAACCGACCTGCGAAGCACTGTCTTCGGGAGCGGCGTATCCAGGCAGTTGATCCCCTCCACTCCACTCCGCTCCACTCCACTCCACTCCACTCCACTCCACTCCACTCCACTCCCCTGGAAATCACGTGACCGCCGCCTGACACCGGGGTCTCCACAGGTCGGAAAACAAAGTTGCCGGACGATAGCTAAACGTTAACGAAATTGAAATAAAATGTATTGCATTTTTTTAATAATTAACTTTAAAAGTTACATTTCTGACGTTTTGAGAGCGCACAAATAATGAAAATTAAATTAATTCCAAACCTAAAAGGTAATGTCCTGGCTACTGTGTGATATTATTTACATTTACCTACTTTACACAACAAGGTAAAATAAAATATTTTTTTAGAAAATAAATTTCTATCACTTTTTAATAAGTACTCAATATCACTGCATTTTAACTTTTTTTATTTAACTCTCTAAAATCGTTTGAAATGTCACTTTGGAAAGTTTTTTTTAATTCGGTGCAAGTTCAAACTCTCATGAAGTCTTCAAGTTTAAAAGAGTTTTAAAGTAAATATAAAATTATGACCTGAAACTCATTGCACAAAATTAATAGGTTACCAGGTTAGAGATCACTTGAAAGCAAATGACAGCAGAAAAGAAGATAGAGTACAATTGTTTGATATTATAAAATTACGTTAAATAGTTTTACCCTGCATTTTTTTAACATACTAGAATAAAGATTGACAGTCGTAGCCAAGTATTTATGCAGGTGGGTGTACAATGCAGGAAACTACGTTTACAAATCAAAATCAAATATAAACGAAGAAACTATTGTAAAGTAATTATTACTAATCAAGTGACAAGCTAATGTTTCTGATTACGCCTATCAAAGTAAATTGCTCTCACAAACTTTTCTCGGTAGACATTCTATATATATATGACACAGTCATCTTCTGTAATCACATGAGCTAAAATAAAAACCTGCAATTAGTGAGAAACATAAAATTCAAAACGGTGGCTGAAGACTACCCTATCTGAGAGCCCAATGAGAAACGCCGGCTGAAGCGAAGCAGCCAATAACTGGTAAGAAATTATATTTAAAAAAAAATTAAAAACACGCTTCTTCTATCAGTTACACACTTAAAAATTCATGTATCATAGTTTCAAAATAGGCGCTTTTGTCAGTAACGGACAAAAAAAATAAGAGGTATACTAGTAGCTATTGAAGAGCTCCACTATCCACCTTCTGGCTCCATCATCAGATCAGGTCGATTGTACCAAATTGTCGTATAGTCATCCGGATTCGGGATTACATATACTTGCAAAGTTTCGAATCGATACGACAGTTAGAAGTAGGTGAAGATCTACTTCCAAGATTTGTTTACATAGTTGGTTAGTTAGTGAAGCTAATAAAATCGTGTTAAAAATATAAATGTATTTTCGACGTCATTCGTATTTCGCTGTGTGTATGCTACAGCTGTTGTAGTTTGCAACCGCGAAAGAAATAAAAATACTGAAGTGGTGAGGTTAGAGTTCGCAGCTGACCACGTGGTCAAGCAGACTGGGGCAGTTTTTCATTTTCGCTGATAAAGGAGATTTCTAGAGTTTTCCTCGTTCGTTAGGAAAGGGTTGCGAGCATCGTTCTTCGTTTGTTCCTCTAATAAAGAACAAGAGGGTGTTGCTATTTCGGTGTGGAGGGGGGGGGGAGTGGGGAGGCGAGGCGAAACAACAAAAATTGCCCCGTGCGAAAACCCTGTGAGCTCACCCGAAAAATATACGAGATCGTTTCGCGTTGCCATAGGCTACATTATACATTAAAAAAAACACACACACACAAAATGTACGGGCGCGCTTTAAAAATGGAAGAGTGATTTAAAAACGTATCATAAAGATAACACAATATTTTACTAACCAGATGTTTCAAACGTGTTCAAGGAGTAAATAATATAGGCTACTAACAAAAAAGCAGAAATCATTGATACATTTGCACTAATATTAAAAACAGGGAATGTGAGTCTGTGTGTTATTAGTAGGTACAACCGAAAATTACATAACCGTTTTCTGAACTCTTTCACTGTAATAAAGCTGCATTATTGCAAACGGAAATAGGCTATGTTTCATTCTTTAAAAAATTATGTTTCCGTAAGATGTAGTGATAATTGTAATTCACTCCGGAGGAAAACCTCCGAATTTAATGTTTCTTGGCTAAGGTGATTCAGCTAAGGTGATTCAGCTAAGGTGATTTAGCTATGGCGATTTAACCGCTAAAGATTCTCGCTGCCACGTGAGCCAGCATGACGTTTAAAAAACTATCTCTTATACATTCTATATTATATAAGTTATACTTTCACATCTCATAAATTAAAATAATTTCCGGCTTTGATTAAAGTTATTCTAAATTTTATTTCCCGTCATGTCAATATTGTTTTAAAGGGCCACACAATTAAGCATCATCTGTGTTTCGTGATTGGCTGAGTTTCTTTCAGTAACATATCCACTGCTGCTGGCACACGAATCGCAGCCATTCAGTGCGGAAGCAAACACGTCCTGATTGGCGCGGCTTCGCTTGCTAATGGCCACCAAATTACCAGGAGACAACTACTAGCAAAAGCATACATTATTACAGTCTAAAGAAGGTTCAGATTTTTTTTTTTTCGAGAAAATAAAAATTATCCGTTCCTAAATGTTGGTAAAAAAATTCATTTTAATTTGAAGGCCAGATAAAAAAATGTAAATATAAGTTGACAATAATTTAGATACTTATAATTTTTTTTTATGATTATCAAAAGAATATATATATACATACACACACACACACACACATGAGTGCGAAGCTGTGTTCCGTAGCTTGTAAGTGAACTAATAAAGACACTGAAATGAACAGATTAAAGCGATAGCTTCTGATCCTGTGGAGCCGGGTGGTTTCTGTTTTATCTTAAACGGGTCAGAGCTCGATTTAAAATTTTCTACAAAGACCGTTTTTCCACACCAAAAATCTCTAAATCACTCGCGTACTGGCGTTTAAGATTCAATTACTTCTACAATTGCGAACTGATTACGCAGCTGCTCTGCGGTAGTTCAACTATAACTTGCCCTGACGGAAAAGAGCGTCGCAGTCGCCGTGTTATAATGCAAAAAAAAAAAAAAAAAATCAACTGCCGGGGAATTTTCATAAGGTGTTCGCTCGCAGGCTAAATCCGCGCGCCAGGGACCAAGGTTTTTACGACGAGCGGGAGGCGTGGCCTTAATCCCGGCTTCCGGCGCCTGTAATTTAATAAGCAGGACCGGAGACCCGGTGCACCGTAGGGACAAACCAGTGAGGACTCCCGCCGCTCGGGCTAACGTGGCACGTTATTCCATTCATTTATTTTTGACGTGATAACGTCTTACAAATCGATGAACGCCGGCTGCACGCACGAAAAAGCATGACTAGGGACACATGTATTTCGCGATTTCATTTCATGTCAAGGTATTTCACAAAACACTGTAGCTTTTTTTCTAAGAGTCATGGCAAATTGTGAGGGTGCAGCAGTACTGGTGACCACATTCTCATTGGCCCCGTCAAGAGCGGGACGACACCTCTCGCCGACCTCAGCCAATAACCACAGGAGAAAAGCTGCAGTATTTTGTGAAATACCTTGACATGAAATGTATTCGCGGAATACAGGTTTCCCTAAGCATGACTCATTGTCACGTTCCGACTGAGCCGAGCGTGCAAGAACCGGCCGACCACCGTGCGAGAAAATCTTCTGTAATATCAAACAGGTTAAGGCGGGCTTTTTAAAAGCAACAATTTAAATTTTTTTGATTTATTTGTCCCAATTTCGTCATTTCAAATTAATAATTTATTGACATTGATTTGATTGATTTAAGTTTATTTCTATAACTAATTGTTCGTAATTATATTTAAAAACATTATTTAAATTAAATTTGCAGAAACTGTAAATAATATTTGAAAATTAAAAAGTATGCAATATTTCATCAATATTTTCTTATGACGTTATCACGTAAAATTATCGTCCGTAAACCGACTTTACGGACAACCCCCCTTTTTTTTATTATTTTCTCGTCATTGCTAGTATATAAGATACTTTCCCATAAATATATCACTACACAGAAATTCTGTACTTTAACAAAAGTTCGTTGTTTTTTTTTTTCTTCTTTTTTTTTTTGGAAACCAGTTGCCAAGGAATAGTTTGTAACTTTGTACTTTGTATTTTTGCATATATTAAGTACGTTTTTTTCGAGATAATACTAAGTACTTCTTTAATAAAATGGGCGCATGATTTTATATTCTAATTTCAACTTTCATTTAATCATAATTTCTTTGAACCATGTAAAAAAATCGATCGTATATTCGATCATTTTACTTTATTTGGTTTTTATTGTGCTTATTAATGTGCGCAGTTGATACTGGAAAGCATATCCAGGGAAATGTTTCCAAATAACTAACTATTGGAGGTACTGGGACAACACAAAAACGTAAATGCCTGCGTAACGATCTGAACCCAGTATTACTGCGAAATTAATGGCATACGTCACATGGTTGTACCCTAGTAGGTTGTGCCCTAGTAGGTGCACAGATGTTGCCGTGGGTTCCAAACCACTAGATCACCGACTGAGAAAACATAGCGTCTCGCATTTTTTGACGTGACGTCTAATAAATCGATGAACGCCGGCTGCACGCACGAAAAAGTGTCCCGTAACGCACATTGTTCGGTTACGTTGTATCCCGTTACGTTCATTGTTCCGTTACGCTATGTTCCGTTACGCTGTCGGCGAGTGCAGTAATAATAGGTTATGTTACAAGTGACTAAAAAATTATGGTGATTCATATAATTGATGATAGATATTTGATTACAGTTTATTTATATGAAAACTTGTGCATAGTTATATTTAAACTTTATAGCTAAACGCCAGTTTTTAAAATTAATTTCAAGTCATCTACACGTGAACTGTTTCGTCGACTGTTTATGAAGTGAAGTGAAAAGTTAATGTGTTTTTCATTGCTTACTACAACAACAATTTCGGCAATAAAGCTTAATTATTCTTGCATTTTAAAAATCTGAAAACTAGTTTAATTTATAGTATTTATTCCTTTATTATTGAAAAAAAAATATTAAATTTTATTCCTAAAAGTATGCAATCATTTCATCAATGTTTTGTTATGACGTTGTCACGTTAAACTATCGTCCGTAAACCGACTTTACACACAACCAATTTTTTTTCTTTCTTTCTCCAGAATTGGTAATTCCCCCCCCCCTTTTTTTTTTATCTGTTCCATAAGTTTTCAAGCAATTTTCGTGTACCTCATCGTGGCCTTAGTAGCACATGACTGGGTGGAAACATCTTCGCCGTGTTTATTACTGGCTCTGTTTTGGCCAGCGAATGTGAAGAGAAACGTAGTCCGATCATTAAGATTGTCTTTCAAGGTCACTGGTTCGACCTCGACACGCACAATATCCCTTCTCCTCCTGGGCGGAGTCTCGCGTGAAACTTACCGACAGGTGTTCTGTCCACTGATCAAAACTCACATTCAGTGAACGCAACCGTCTACATATGCGGGTTTGTTTGGAAATGCATCCATAATCTTAAGCATCAGCGAAGTAAATAAATAAATAATCCTGATTGTTTTTACTTGTGCGTAAAAATAGCCTCTGCGTTTATAATTGTATTCATATGATTTCTGAGAAATATCATAGCGATTTTCTAACTTGGGTAAGTCTTCTTTCAACACCAAACAAATCCGCGTCAAATTGAAGTGCGTCCGTACTTTTCACAAGAAAAAATTCTTGGAAACCCAGTTTCCTACGTCATCACTTGTAAAAACTGGCAAGGAAGAGCTTTGTAAAATTGAAAATTATATTCTCGGGGCATGTGTCGTTTTGCCTAAAGGCGTTTTGCCTAATTTTAGGCAAAACGCCGTTTAGCAAAACGTCGTTTGGCAAAACGAGGTTTTGTCAAAATAGTAACATTTTAGGCAAAACGCCGTTTGGCAAATCGGAGTTAGGCAAAACGCCGTTAGGCAAATCGCCATCAGGCAGAACTCCGTTAGGGAAAACGTTGTTAGGCAAATCACCTTTAGGCAAATCGCCTTTATCAAATAGCCGTGAGGCAATTTAACGTTAGGCAAAACGCCTTTAGGCGAAATGACTTTAGGCAAATTGCCGTTACGAATTCATGTTTAGGCAAACCGCCTTTAGGCAAATCGCCTGTTACTCAAATCTCGGCCTTGCAAATCTTACAAGTGACATCGTTTGTTTCTGAGTTTCCAAAGATTGTCCTTGTAGAAGTATACAAAAATATATATATATATTTTAAAGTGTATAGTAAATTTGTATTTACATTCAGAAAATTCTTTTTTGCTCTCACCATAAATTTAAAAAAAAATTGTGGGTCATATTTTTTTTTGGGTTTTTTTTTTTATTTTTTTTTTTTTAGGAAAAGTTTTTCCAGCGCCCAATAAAAAGTGTTTCTGCAGCGCGCGCGCGGAGGAAACAGACGGCTCCGGTTGTTCCTGGTCGGAACGGGAGCCTCGCACATTCGGCGCCCGGCGACACCCCGCGGACGTGTGTTCGTCCGCCACCTCCCCCCACCCCCCACCCTTCCAGCAGGCGGACATATTGCAGGCCGCCGCGAAGCTGGTACTGCTCCCGCGAGAGAAATACAAACCACCCGCGTTCTTCTTCCCCGCAAAGGACAGCCCTTTCTCTTCCCTCCCTACCCGTTCTTCACCCAACCCTTACAACCACGGGCCGTGCACGCGAAACACGAACGAACGAAAAGGGAAATAAGGCCCATGGGGGGAAGGGGAGAGGGGGGGTGGTAGAGAGAAATTGGTTTACGAGCGCCGGGCCGGCAGTAAAATGCTGATTGCGGCGACAGCGACGACGAATTCCGCGAACATTTCCGCGGAGCGCGCGGCGAATGCGTCTTGCGCCGGTCCGCGATTCCCCGCGGGCGGATACGAGAGAGAGAGAGTGAGAGAGAGTGAGAGAGAGTGAGAGAGAGAGAGAGTGAGAGAGAGAGAGTGAGAGAGAGAGAGAGAGGTACCGCGTTTTCTGAATTCACAGCCGTGTCTCTCGAGCACAGACCCTTTCCTTCTCCTCTCTGCCCCTCCCCTACCTTTTTCCTTTTTCCTTTTCCCACAACAACAAAAAAAAAATAAGTTAGAGACTGTTTTCCCTGCATATTCACCCCCGTGGGGGGTTTTCTACCCACGTCGTCATTCCGCGAAAATAATATTCAAGCGAGGAAATTAATCGCGAAGGCGATTCTGCCGGGCATCCTCCATTCCCCTGTGGACCTGACCGCTAACGAGTCGCTCCAGGGTGCCATTACAATGGCGCCTCCTCTCTCTCATCCTTGTACCAATCATCATCCACCCCACCCAAAAAAAATATATACGTACGTACTTACCTAGGACATTGAATTTGAGTGTCCAAACAGGGTGGTCCGGTGGTCATAACCCAGTGATTTTGCTTTGGAAAAAGGTTTATCAAACTTGTTGTTTTAATGCAATTACAACTCTAAAATATAAACTGATGAACAATATTTTAGATTTTGTGTTTGTTTATCCCATCCCCAACCTTGCCAAAAAAAAAAAATTCTCGTTGGCGCAATTTGCCTTGTGGACGGACCTCTGTCGCTCTCTTGCGACACGGCAGGAAACTACGACTGGGTGGCACTTGGGGGAAACAAAATCATTCTTAAGAAGTTATGCCTGACACATGATTTTAAATATCATTCCTCCTTACTCCTGAGCACTTCCACTGGCGCAGCGAGTTGTACGCATGCGCCCAAGAGATGTCGGCAATTCAAATAAATCGATACCCAAATCACTAACCAGTAGAGACCGGAAAAATTCGCGGATTCATTTCGTGATAGTCTAGAATCCAAAAACGTTTGCCTTTTTACTGCATCAGTGATTGGTCCACAGTAGTTTATCTGAATGATATTCGGCCAATGAAAAACATTTAACAAAAGAAGTATCGAATCACTAGCGTCCCAGTTAACAGGCGTCACGAGTCAGTAGCCAATGAGCAAATGTAATTTTCCGGCGTTCATAGAGGATCATGGAGTATATCCTACATGTCATTGAAATCGCGAATTTTTCCGGTCTCTACTAACCAGTGAAGGAAAAAAGATTTTTTTCGACTTCTGGCCTAAATTGAAATATGATAATCAATTTCAAATAGTCGCACTTTCTCAATTATTTCAATGTCTTTAAATCTACCAAAATTAAAAAAAATTGCTATACAAATATCAAACGGTAAAAACAATTGGTGTGGGACATAACATAGCCCTTTCACAACTCATACATTATAATTAAAACTTTTAAGCCAGCAGTCTAAAAAAAATGTTTTTATAACCATCCGAAAATCCATTACCAAAAATATATTAAATTGGATGTTGTCCCTGGTTTGAGCTTTATTTCCGTTACAATGCATTTACAAAGGAGAGACGCCCAAATGTGTGCGAAATCAAATTTGCGCGCTTCTGTTTGAGCCCTTAACATTACATGATTGCGTTTCCGGAATATTTTTTCACACCCTGCCACTCATTAAAGTTATTTCCTGCCATTTCTGAACATTTATATTTCATGACTTGATGTAGGCTTTTGGACACACGCCATTACTATGCTCATATATGTCTGTAGAAGAAAACTACAAAAAACACAAATGACAAAAAAACAAATTAAGCAAAAATTGCTGTTGTCAGGATATAAACACCACACAATACTCCACAACAGGAATATGGTCAACAAACAAAACAAAAGAAAAACAAAGAAAAATGGACTAACAAAAACGAAAAAACCCCCACAAATGATGACAGCACAAAAATACCGAACCAAAAAATTCAGCACAACATTTGAAACGAGATAAAAACACAGCAAAACTAAAATACGAAACAAACAAAATAGTTTTACAAAAACAGAAGAGAACAAAAAAAAAACCACAAATGATGACAGCACAAAAATATTGAACCCAAAAAAATTCAGCACAACAGTCAAAAAGAGACAAAAACACGACAAAACGAAAAAGACAAAGCAAACACAACCGTTTTCTAAAACAGAAACAAGCGACGTTTCGGGAACTGCTATCTGCTCGCGTGTGCTGTCATCATTTGTGGTTTTTATTCGTTTTTGTTAGTCCATTTATCTTTGTTTTTCTTTTGTTTTGTTTGTTGACCATATTCCTGTTGTGGAGTATTGTATGGTGTTTATATCCTGACAACAACATTTTTTGCTTAATATGTGTTTTTGTCATTTGTGTTTTTTGTAGTTTTCTTCTACAGACATACATGAGCATAGCAGTGGTGTATGTCCAAAAGCCTACATCAAGTCATGCACTCCCATTGCACAAATCTTTCAAAGATAATATGTATATTTCATGAGCTCTCTCTGCATAAAAGTATCTAACTTTAACAGTTATTTTAACAATAAACTACCAATTCATAGTATTCCGTGCCAGAAAATATTTAAAAACAATTCTGTAGACCTGCAGCATTTTCAGCTGATATTTACAATCTCTATGTTAAAAGGGTATTATACTACATACACTATTTTGCTTAAATAATTACATGCATTTGCTCTTGATGTTTAGTAAGTTCATAACAGGTTTAATGTAAAGTTTTATAAAATGTTATATCAATTCAATAAATTTTAGTTGAATATTCTTGATAACTTTTAAACCAAATTATTTTTCTATCCTAGCATGAAATTAGAACATTAAATTGCAAAATATGCTATTTTGAATTAATCGTTTTATTTCCTCGGTATAGTATGACATTTATAAATAAATAAAAATTTATAAAACTAGTTGTCTTATATTTGATTGCTTTACAGTAATTAACTTTTCTTACATTTAGTGTTCTTAAAAATACAAAAACACATACTGGAATAATTGCTACGGCTATTTTCAATGATAATATTAGTATGAATAATAAGTATAACAGGTAATAAAAAACATTAATTCTTTCATTTCCTAAAAGAGTTAGAATTAAATGTCTGCCATTATATTTGCTGTTAGTCGTACAAAAAGAGTATATATTTAATGTTAGCAAAATTGTGAGAGAGTCTTTCAGTACTCGACAAAGATATGTAACATATAATCTCTGGAACGAACAAATTAACGTGTTCTCATGTTGCAAGTACACTTTTTAATACGAAACTCGGACACGAAATGTAACATAGAATTCTTAAAAATTATGCCGACCGTGATAAATATACGCAAATTGTGTTTTCAACTACATTTCTGGAAGCGAATCACACGTAGTTTCCGCTCCCGCCGCTAGAATTCGCTGCCAGAGCAACTACGCAAGCTATAGAATAATTTTATCAGCAGACCGAAAGTTAAAAACTATATAATGAAACGCCTCCAATAAAAGCGAAAAAATGCTTGAAAAATAAATATAAAACCTCGGCTTTGGACCTGATTTTCGTCGAAATAATTGTATCAACAGAAAATACCATAAAGTTTCAGTTTGGCTTTGTGAACTTCGGTACGCGCCAACCGCCCCAGATGGCATCACCATTGTTACATACACACCGCCGTTCCATGCGACCTCCGTCTAGGGACCGGAAAAATTCGCGGGTTCAATGACCTGTAGGATGAACTCCATAGTTCTACTAACACTCGGTCAAATGTTACTCACTCATTGGCTGCTGTCTTGTGAGACGTCCCAACGTAGCAGCATGTGATTCGATACAGCTTTGTTTGGGTGTTTCTCATTGGCCCAGAGTCATCTAGGTGAGTTTTGAGCCAATAACAGATGCTGCATTGAGGTATAACTATTTGTATTTTAGCCTATCGCGAAATGAACTCGCGAATTTTTCCGGTCTCTACCTCCGTCGCATTCGCGGAAATTTACTCCCGCCAAATGCCGCATTCCTAGAGCTAAGATGCTACGCGTCAAAAACGTATTCGAAGCATTCGCCAGAAACAAAAATGTATTTCGCACCCGCGTGCCATCCACTGCGAGGCTGTAACTTCAGGCTGCATGAGGGTGAAGGGTGGTAGGAGGGGGTGACAGAATGTTCTAGGGAACGCAGTTGGACTCACGCACGCGCAGTTCCATTCCGTTCCAGCGAGCCGGCAGACTCCTCGCAGTAAACATCGGCAGCGGCTCGAGGCGCCGCATGCGAATGGGAGCCGATGTTCGACCGTGGCCGCCGGGAGGGGGGAGAAAGAAGACTCCTCGTGCAGGCTGAAGAGAGTGGGAAGGGGGGGGGGGAGAGGTGGTCGCAGACACCGCCCCAGGAACCAGGAAGCCTTCTTTTCACAGACGAGAGAGCCAAACGCCCGATCGTGCATCTTCGGTTGTTTTTTTTTTTTTTTGGTTCATTGTAAATAAATATGGCGATGTTGATAAACGGATACTAATGGTCAATTAGGTTAGGTTAGCTACATTATAAATACTTTAAAACATTCTGGACGGTTGATTTGGTTAGGATAGCTACATTAAAGATACGGAAAAAAGCATGAACTTCGGGTTTTGGCTCTATCGTCTGTGAAAAGAAGGCTTCTCCAAGGAACCAGCCGTGATGCGCGCGCCGCATCACTAGAGGTGTAAAAGTAACGAAAAAAAGCCTACCCGTATGTATTAGTTACCATAACAATTAGTACTCGTTACTATCGGTATCGTTACGTTACTCGTTACTTCTGATACCGCATAACATGCTGTGTTATGTTAGAGCTACCAATCGAGTCGTATTGCGTACGCGTAGGCTACAGTATGACGTCGTGGCATCGCAACATTCGTAATTTGTAGAAAACATACTTATACATTACATACCAAACTGCGTAAGATGCATTTTTTTCACTTCTCCGTATTTTGAACCAGACTTGTGTTTAAGTCATTCTAAATTTAATTTGATTTAATAAGCAAAGTACCTTTAATAAACAGTAAATAACTTGGACGACTAATTTCCAAATTATAATTTACTTAATAAACAAATATCTTTCTTTGTACCGTACGTTTTTAAATTCACCGAATAAGCGTGCGCATGCGTAAAACGTACGATCAGCAAACGTTTCAATACACGCATCAACGGTACTTGCGTGAACTGAAACAGTGTAGGTGCCCGCATACTACGAAAAATGCGAGTAACGAAATGCATTCATGTGTAACGTTTCGTCACTCGGTACTAGATGGCACACCCGTTACTCAGTACCGAATACTAGTGACCGGAAAAATTCGCGGATTCATTTCGTGATAGTCTAGAATCCAAAAACGTTTGCCTTTTTACAGCATCAGTGATTGGGTCACAGTTTATCTGAATGGTACTCGGCCAATGAAAAACATTTAACAAAAGAAGTATCGAATCACAAGCGTCCCAGTTAACAGGTGTCACGAGTCAGTAGCCAATGAGCAAATGTAATTTTCCCGCGTGCATAGAGGACCATGGAGTATATCCTACAGGTCATTGAAATCGCGAATTTTTGACGTGACAACGTCTAATAAATCGATGAACGTAGGCTGCACGCACGAAAAAGTGTCCCGTTACACACATTGTCCCGTTACGCTGTATCCCGTTACACTCATTGTACGCTTTCGCCCCATCTATATCTATTCCACTCGATTGGAACAACCATCGATTTGTATTTTTGCGAGGCACATTAAACTTGAAACACTCCCATTCGTTTCCGACTTTTCCTATCATCGTCCTATCCTTAACAGAATAACACAGATTGGAAGAAGTTAAATAGCAAACATGTATAACAGTTATAGTTAAAATAATTTCTTCGTTAAAGTAATAAACATAATTGAATTAATGAGTGCAAATAAAAGTAAATTTGTCAATTAAATTGTAGATTTCATTTCACTCCTTCTTTGTATCCATACAAAATAGTGATAATTCAATAAAAATGATTCAATTTTATTCATAAAAGTATACAATCATTTCATCAATGTTTTGTTACGACGTTGTCACGTTAAACTATCGTCCGTAAACCGACTTTACAGACAACCAATTTTTTTTTCCGGTCTCTACCGAATACACACAGTTTGCTAAAGCTCTAGCCACGACACCTGCGGAGGAGCTAGGCGGCGACGACCTCACAACGGGGTAAGAAACAAAAACCATCTTCGATCCAACCGTCCTTCGGCATTCAACGAGTGAGGCTGTGATCACCATATCGCGAACTGCGATACACGCGGTTGTCACCCGCACGACATCCAAAGGAGAAAAAAAAAACACTTGCATACGAATTTTTCTTGCTTCTACAATCATCAGTGGTTGCAGTTTTTTTTTTCAGCATAGATGTACACTATGTCACAAAAACAACATTTTTCATGAGAGCAATTTAAATAATTTTAAATATCGATTTTACTTTTGTACTTAACTGTTTTTTAACACACATTATGCGAAATTTTTTGACCTATCGAAGATCTAAGTGCTTTATTCCGCTAGAAAGAACATCAAAGTGAATTTTGCGCAGAAGTGGACATAGTGCCTTATGCCCATTGTTTAATTCCAATAATTTATCTTCGAATTTTTGTGTAAACGCGTCTCAAAAGATTTCACAGATACATTTAGCAGACCAATTCTTAAATATGCATGAATAATAATACAGTTTAAAAACGAAAAACAGAACTATACTCTATTTTTAAGAGCTTTTCGTAAACAGTTTAACGCTCAGGTTTCTTGGGCAGTTTTCAAAAATTACGTGACTTCTTCTGAAGCTCTGCGCAACGTGTGTGTGTGCCTGGGGCAGGGGGTGGGTCTGAAGACCGCGGAAGTATCTATGTCTGTTGGTGGTGGAGGCGTGTTCTCGTACGCAGCTCAAACAAACACGTGTCCGCACCTGCCACCGCTACGCCGCGGAGCCGTGTCTCAAGATTTTTGTTCACACAAAACTATAAAGATAAATTTTAATCAAACAATGGGCATAAGCCACTATGTTCACTTTTGGCCAAACTGCACTTCGACGTTATTTCTAGTGGAACACAACACTTAGATCTACGATTGGTCAAAATTTCACATAATCTGTGTTTAAAAAAAAGAACAGTTAAGTACAAAAGTAAAAAGCACTATTTAAAATTATTTAAACTGCTCTCTCATGAAATAATTTTTTTTTCGTTTTTGTGACATAGTGTGTTATGCCTCCGAAGTAAAGATACATTGGGGAAGAAAAAAAAACACTGCGAGCATTAATGATTGTACAAGCAAGAAACATTCATATAGGCCTACAAGTGTTCTTTCCTTTGGATGTCAAGCGGGTGATATAACCCGGTGTATCGCAGTTCGCGATGTGTTCCGCAGATGTGTTCGACTCGCCACACCCGACTTCTCCGTCGACGCCGGGCGGGCGGATAGAACACGCACCCCGAGATTGGGGCCCTAGGAGTCCGGGGAAGGGGCCTTCTGGCGAAGGGCGAACCGCCCCTGGGGAGGGTTCGTAATTACGACAAGCCCCGTCGGCCGGAGCGATGGCGTGAGTTACGTCCAGAGGCGTGCCTCACGCACTCCAGACATTCCTGCCGGGCTGGTCCGGGAGACCAGAGCGCAGAGCGCCGGCAGGTAGAGATAAGGGGAACAGCCTGCCGCATACCTGCCAACAACAAGGAACGAAACTTTTCCCTTGGATTGTTTCCCACCTCCCCCCGACCACCTTCAAAAAACGTGCTGTCATCCAAGACGTCTGAAAAGCTGGAGATGAAATTTGCCACGAAAAGACTGAGAGGTTTGCGAGTTTTCTGGAACGCATTGTCAGATTTAAACGATTAACTAATCCAAAAAAAAAAACATTTTTTAGACGTAAAACAATTTATTTTCATATCGAAAAACACTGTATTTTTTTACGTATATATTTTTTAATACTACAAAAAACTTTGGGTAATGGGAAATGTGACTTTGAATAAAAATTATTTGCTCTAACTTACATATTGAACTCGCTGATTGTAAATTTTCAGATATTTTATTTTGGTGACTAATCTAACTTCCTCGCGGTTAATTTTTTTTTATCCTGATTGTTGGCAAAACAATGTTTTTATAACAGCAACGTTAAGACACTAAGACTGCGTTTACCAATGGAAAAAGTATTTTGTGGTAATCATCCGTACCAGAAGGTTGCTTAAGGTTAAAGTTAAATAGAATCAAACTCATTCCTCATCCTAATTTTATTTCAATGAGCCTGTTAACATAAAAAAAATTATGCTTTTGGGCTAAGAGACTACAAAATCAAATCTAACTTACACTGAACGCTTTACTGTTAAAAAAGTACATGCATTGAATTTAAGGAATACTCAGCTATTAATAAATTATTGGTTTAAATAGCTGTGTTGACTTGATTTATTTTATCTGTGTTGAAAATGTTTCTCACGATTCCCTTAAACGGCGCTCAGGTTCCGTTTCACAATAACCCATACAGGTGTAAAAATAAAAAAGTTACAAATATCCGTGCTTTGCCGGGGAATCGAAAACA
Organism: Bacillus rossius redtenbacheri; assembly: GCF_032445375.1. Lineage (NCBI taxonomy): Eukaryota > Metazoa > Arthropoda > Insecta > Phasmatodea > Bacillidae > Bacillus > Bacillus rossius. The sequence goes on along the minus strand of NC_086341.1, from coordinate 7,197,840 downwards.
GGACCATTTGCACCGAAGCGGCTTTGGCTGACGTTGCGAGAGGCCGCTCCACGGATATCTGAGTCTATTTTCGATTGTAACATCTTACCTCTTGGTGTACGGTATTTTGTATGAGTCATGACGTGAATGAAACGGAAGTCGCATGGAACAGAAATGTGTAACCACGGTGCTACCATCTGTGGCGGATGTTGCGGACCAAACTTCTCAAACACAAAGAGAAACTTTAAAGTATTAACATTGTTTAGTGAATTTTAACAAGATAGGCACAGGATTTTAATAAAATTCACTTCGAAAATCAGGTCCAAAGCGGGGTTTAATATTTTTTTCAAGTCTTTTTTCGATTTTATCGAGGCCGTTTAATTATATAGTTTAAAATTGAGTTTTTCTATCAAATGTTTTAATATTCGATGTAGCTATTCTGGCAGCGAAATCTAGAGGCGGTTTCGGAAACTACGTGTGATTCGCGTCAAGAAATGTAGTTGAAAACACGATCGTCGCAGTTACGAGAGTTAAGTTGATGGGCTTTGATGACGCAACGTCTTGGAGGATTGTGATACCTTCCCGTGGTGTAAGCCAGCCGGTATATAGTGCGAGAGAGATAGAGAGAGAGACGCTTGTAACGATACCGGGGAATATTTCGCTTGGAGTGTGAAGTAAAGAGGACGATGTACCCACCCCTTGGCGAGCGATAGAGGGCGACGAAAGAGAAGTTATTTGTGTGCTAATATCGGAGCATCTTGGGACGGTGTTGCGTCGCGGCGGAAGAGTTAGTGGTGCGACCGAGGTGCGCGGTGAGAGACGAGCAGTAGAGAGAGAGAGAGAGAGCCACTGTCGAGCCGAGCTCCAGCGGGGAGTGTTAGTAGTGGACACGTCACTGAGATCACTTTTGACAGCCATCCAGATTGCTTTAATTTTTAGCACATTTTGCAAATAGGCCTATTAGTCGATGAATAAAACTCTTATTCAACTGTTCGAGCTGTCCTTTTCGGGACCCGCAACCCAGAAGTAACGATGAGTTAAAAATTATTTAGCAGGTTCAGAAAAGTATTCCCCAAAAAAAAGACGGACGCAAATTAACGAGAAAAAGGAGACTCGGTCGTTGTGTTCCCGTTTCTCCCGCGAACGAACAAGTGGTCCGGAAGCAAAGAGAGAGAGAGAGATATATATATAGAGAGAGAGAGAGAGGAGCAGCGGAGTTCATTTGTTTCTTCCGCGGCGCCAAACAAAACTCATCGCGCGTACATTATTAAAGAGGTCGCCAACAACCACTTCCCTTCTAGAAACACGAAATAAACATTCTGGGGTATTTTTTCTTTTTTTCTGGCAAAAAAAAATATAATAATTCTGCTGCTGAAAAAAAAAAGAAATAACCGGCAGTGATAACTAGAGACCTGCAAAATTCGCGGTTTCGATGGCCTTCAGGATAGACTGCACATACCCCTGTACACTCGGGCAAATAACGCAAGTTCATTGGCTGCCGACTTGTGAGTCGTCTCAGCTGATTTGTCTGTGATTCGATCCTTCTTTGGTTGAGGGTTTATAACAGGTTGAGATTCGTCCAGATGAACAGTAAGCCAATAGCAAAATTATCTAAGAGGTATATTGTGTTTGAATTCTAGCCTATCACCGAATGAATCTGCGAATTTTGCAGGTCTCTAGTGATAACAAACCTTCGTGGAGAGTTTAATTGCTGCTTTATATCTCGTCAGCTGTGAGATATCATTACGGACAGCAAAAACTAACGGGGATTTCGGAGAAGGCCCCGGTGGTGCCCTGCGTTATGCGGTCGGCAGTCCGCGGCCCGCGAGCCGCATGCGGCAATCTTCACAGGGATTTCACGGCTCTGCAACTCGCAGCGCTGGCACGACACGAGAAAAAAATAATTGGTTGTCTGTAAAGTCGGTTTACGGACGATAGTTTAACGTGACAACGTCGTAACAAAACAATTATGAAGTGATTGCATAGTTTTATGAATGAAATTGAATCATTTTTATTGTATCATCACTATTTTGTATGGATACAAAGAATGAGTGAAATGAAATCTACAATTTAATTGATAAATTTACTTTTATTTGCACTCATTAATTCAAATATGTTTATTACTTTAACGAAGAGATTATTTTAACTATAACTTTTATATATCTTTGCTATTTAAATTCTTCCAATCTGTGTTATTCTGTTAAGGATAGGACGATGATAGGAAAAGTAGGAAACGAATGGGAGTGTTTCAAGTTTAATGTGCCTCGAAAAAGTCAAATCGATGGTTGTTCCAATCGAGTGGAAGAGAGATAGATGCGGCGCAAGCGTACAATGAGCGTAACGGGACAATGTGCGTAACGGGACAATGTGCGTAACGGGACAATGTGCGTAACGGGACAATGAGTCATCCTTTTTCGTGCGTGAAGCCGGCGTTCATCGATTTATTAGACGTTGTCACGTCAAAAATCAGATCTCATCAGTCGCTTGGAAGAATACGAAAGGGAGAGAAATAAAATTTTGATAACTCGCCATAATTAGGCGGCTGCGAAACAAATGCCTAAAATAGAGCGAAACATATTTGATAAGTCGAATAGTCTTCACGAAACCTGTTACACAAAAAAAAACTAGCATTTGTTATTATAACATTATTTGGCTCTACCTATTCATGTGAACAATAATTCTCTTCAATTAATAAAATAAAAAATTAAGGATTAATTAAACTAACCGACGATAACTTACAATCACGAATAAACTAGAAAAAAGTTTCTTGCCACACAAAGCTAAGCTTTCGAAAGCGATGCAAAGTCACACTTCCAACTAAGTAATGAATTATACAAAGCGCAAGTGCGTTTTAAATATTAAAAAATAATTAATAACAATGAATTTATTTAGGTTTTCTTGTTTTATTAGTAGATCTCTACTAATGAGTACCTATTTTTTGATATTAACGTGTTTATTGTCCGGTAAGTAGCCTTTATCTCGAAGACTTAATGTTGAATTTGAGAAAAAAAAATATTTTGATTTTATCTCTTTTTTATCGTCTTAAAATTTCACGTTGATACAGAAAAAATACATGCTACGGCTCTCTGAATAATTAAAGTATCTATTTACTTAATATCTGACTCTTCGAAAGTCTACTGACCCCCACCCTATGGTAAGAAAACATCCCACAAACATTAATTAATTTTCTAAATTATTTTGCATTTATAATTTTGCTCGTGACTTAGACTGAAACAGTAGTATTTATTATCAATAACTGTTAATTTATGAATGGTTTTGTTACTTCATTATGCGTTATTTAATAATTTTAAAAACCTTGTAAACAAATTTATATTCTAGTCTTAGCATGAAATAAGAGCATAAGTTATTTTCTACGATTTTGAATTAACCGTTCGAATATAGCCATTGTATAGAAAGTCTTTATTTTTAGTAAATCACTTGCAAAAAAAAATGTTTTCTATAACCCTGAAAATTTCAGGTTGCTCGCCTTTTTGGAAAATCAAATTTATGGGGGTACGAATTATATTCTAAAAATATAGAGTTTTACAGCAAATGGCACATATGAATGTTTAAATTAAAAGTTCTATACCACAAGGTTACATGATCTATGTGCATGCTAGGATCAAAATATAAATTGATATTTAAGCTTCTCGAAACTAAAAATACTGATGTCGCGTCAAGAAACGAACCTTTCAACCCAAAAATTTAGCCTTAGTCAGGTATAGGTACACATTATATTTTCCTCTTTGAAATGTTTGAAATAGGGGTGTGTATTTCAGAGCGGCTTTCCTTAATGTTTCTCAACCAAACTCTCATAATGTGTAATATAGTGCATGTGTGCGATAAAAGGAGACAAAATTTAATTGAAAAAATATGAGTTCAAACCCAGATAATTGTGACCTGAAGAAAAAACTTTAAAGACCTTTACCACGAAGATGCGTAAATTAATAAGAAAAAAAGTGTGTGAATGGTTACAGATTCAAAATGGCGACTGACCAAATATATTGACGGGGCTTCTGTCCCGGAACCGCATAGTTTCCTCTACTCGCGTATAGAACGAGGAGCGACTACGGCTGTAAGACAATTGACCTTTCCCATTCCCTGGAAACGTAGCGCGCGTTAATTCACTTACGATCGGACGTACAAGTCGATACCAGATACAGACGTTGCCGTTACGAATCAGCTTGAAAGTCCTGTCGATAAGAGCAGCAACTTTTCCTGCTGCGAAACTAGATAGATGTTCTCGCACCAGTTTATATATATATATACATAAAAAACCTACATACATACACACCTTTTGGCAGTTGTATCCACAAAACATTTAAAAAATTAATATTATATACTATCTTCGATGTTCAAATTTTAATAACAGGAATTTGGGGATTTAATTTGACGAAGCAATTATTCACTTAAACATAAGTTGTGTTTAAATACGTTTGATTGTCACTTTTTTTTGAATTGCTGTCGTTATCAGGATACAAAATATACTTATATATTAGTTAAAACCATGCCTGAATGTTAAACCCTTAAATCACTGGCACTTGAGTGAATATGAAATGTAGTCTGAAATTTCATCTTTCAGTCAGTTTTCGTTTAACATGGAGTGTTACCAGCACTGGGTCTACACATTGTCATATAACACAATTTAATATTATTGCAATTTAAAACTTTTGATCTGACTCTGGCACATGTTTAAATTTATACAAAACACGAGTATCAAAATTTTTTGCAAGTCCAAATAAATCTCTTAACAACACTATCAGATACAATTTTGTTTGATTTATTATGTGCTTGGTTAATATATTTATTTTTCAAATGTTTTCATCTTCAAATGTTTGACTTCTACTAGTAACCTTATATTTTAATTATTTTAAAAATAATACTAAAGCAATTATATCTAGCAATTATAAGTAGGAATGACGATTAATCACAGGGAAGTTTGACTATTATTGTTCAATCCACTTTTATTATAATTTCACTATTAATCATCATCTCAAAATATAACATATGAGAGTTAAAATATAACGTACACAGAAAAACATATTTCTATAGTTTTACAAAAAGATTCCTTTGGGAAACAGTTGCTAAGAAAGAGTTTATAATACTACAAGAAAGATATTGTATCTTTGTATAACACATAACTGTGGTTATTTTTGCATTGATGAAATACTTTTTTTTTTTAAATAAAACTGCGTACTTGTTACGAAAATTGGCGGATTATTTTATAGTTTGATCAAGTTTTCATTAAAGTATATTTTTATTGTACTTATTAATGTGCGCAATTAATAGTATAAAGTTATTCCAGGAACGGTTTACAAATAATTTTTAACTATTGGAGGTACTGGGACAGTAAAAAGGATAAATGCGCTGGTACTGCGAACACTATTATGTTGTGATAAAAGTTGTTTTCATATAACTGCACAAGTTCACAAATATCTGTAATTTTACATGAAAACTTCTGTTCAATAGCCTATACAAAAATAAATAAATACAACTTAGGATAGTTATATTTTAGTAATGCCAGACTGACAATAAACTTGTGAAAAACAAAATAAAAAATGTCTATCGCTCAGTTATGAACCATAATTTAAGCTCCTTAGTTAATTATCGTAATAAAGCAAAGTTATTGCGAAGACGTGCTAGTGCTGAACGTATAGAAGAACTGTTTGCAAGATAACTTTCCACACACTATCCTGTAAAATGAGGTGCACTAACGCATTCCTTCCTCTGCAAAAACACCTACCAAATTTTAAAATTTTTTGGAAAGTTAAAAACATGATGCCCCTGGATTAAATCAATTGTGATGGCCCTTTTAGGTCTTTCTCTGTTTTTTTTTCTGATCAGAGAGTACTTGTTCATGTCGAATTTCTTTGGAATTTCTTAGGATTTTTGGAAATGGGTAAATTTAGGTTGACGCACTGATAAAATTTACTAACAGCGATTCGTTTGAAGCACCATAAAATAAGATGCATTAAATTTTTTTCGCGTTCAGGGGGTACGTTCTATTTCCGGCAAATAAGATAACTGCATGTCTAGGAACCTCCCCTGCAGCACACACACCCAGTATTTCCAGCTTCTTTGTCGGGTTATAGACATGGATTCCAGAATACGTTATTTCCCCTGCTTCCCCTTTCCCAGGCTGCTGGCCTGGCAGGACCATGTATCAGCTGGAGAATTTGGTATGCGGCCCCGACCGAACACGAAGGAAGAGGTATGGCGGTGGGGGGTTCGGGACCCGTGGGTGTCTTTCGAAACACTACCCCCTACCCCCTTCACAAACCTTCATACCTTCTCTTTCCTCTTATCCTCCCGCCACAACACGACAAACCCCTTCTCTTCCCTACAGCTCGAACCACCACGAGCAACTCTGCGAACTTGGACTTGATTTACGATATCACTTCGAGATTTAGTTGGTTACAGCTTCTACGGTAGAGGGTCCGCCATGCCAGGAGTGTGTTTGAGTCGGCGAGGTGAAATGATAAGAGCGACGCTCGCTGGGGCTTGAAGTGCAGTATCGCCTCTAAGCGCAAGGCTGTGTAACCATCCCGATTTTTTTTCAGCAGTAACCATAACATTAATTGGCACAGAAATGAAGATGAAGGTCAATGCGAGTCCCTTGAGTGATTTCTAGAATCTGTACCAAAAAGTTTCACACCGAAATATTATTCCCAAAACTGGCGTTTTAGCCATTTTAACTCTTTTGAAAATACAGTTTAAAAAACGGAAAACTAAAACAGAACTAGCGAATATCGCAGGCTTTCGCGGCCATTTTCCGGAGCTGATTGGCTTCTGGGTTGTAGCCGCGTCGAAGATGAAGATATCGCCGATGTTTCGGGCGACGTTGCGGTCGCCATCATCAGGGAGAAATTGACCTACTGAGTTTATTCGCCGCCGATCCATCATACTGCCATTCGGGGCATTTAGTGTGTGTGCGAGACCATAAACAGAGGTTTCTATGACTCGCTTGGTGCATTGTAATTCAGGTGCACCCCACACACTTTTGTTAGAATCACTTGGATCGACGGGCGGGGCGCGTGTCTTGTGGGATAGGTTTGGCACACGGGCCTGTGTGTGCGCTGGCTTGTAGTGCAATGCTAGAAAAGTTACGTGTACCTGTCGTCGGTGAGGGGGGGAGGGGAAGCTCCCCACCAGTTAGATCGGCTAACTGGCGTGATACAGTGTTACGATGGTGGGCTTTAGAGGACTTGATGTAAGCTTTTGGACATACGCCATTGATAAACTTATGTATGTCTGTAGAAGAAAACTACAAAAAACCCAAAAGACAAAAACACATATTAAGCAAAAAATTGCTGTTGTCAACAGGAATTAAACACCACATAATATTCCATAGCAGGAATATGGACAACAAACAAAGAAAAACAAATAAAAATTGACTAACAGAACGAAAAAAAAAAACACAAATGATGACAGCACAAAAATATTGAACCAAAAAAAAATTCAGCACAACACTTGAAACGAGATGTGGTGTTTATTTCCTGTTGACACCAGCAATTTTTTGCTTAATTTGTGTTTTGTCTTTTGGGTTTTTTGTAGTTTTCTTCTACAGACATACATGTGCTTAGCAATGGCGTATGTCCAGAAGCTTACATCAAGTCATGCACTCCTATTGCACAAATCTTCCAAAGGGCTTTAGAGGCTTGTAAGTGTGCTGAAATTTCAAGTGACCCCAGTTAAACTCGGGTGAGGCGTGTAGTGTAAAGCTGTGCGAGCCGCTCCCTAGAACGCAGAACATGCATTAGTGAGGTTATTGCAAGTTCTCCTGCCTTTTGTTAATGTCGCCTGAGAAGGGAGTGTTTCCCGAATGGCTGTGGCCGTGGGAAAATCAGAGTCTTCCTTTCTTCTGTTTGGCCTGTTGGTTTGGCCAATCGGATCTGGGCTTCTGCGATTGGCTGGGAAGGCTTGCCAATCACTGGCCCTCTTTTTTTTCTGGTTGGCTGGGCTGTTCGGCCAACCAGAGGCGATCTGACTTTTGTTGGATGCAGAGCTAGGTTTTGAGAGATTTCTGAAGAGTAGGTCCCATATTTTGCTTAATTTATGTTCGATGTGTGTTTAAATATTTCAACCGATTCTCGAATGTATCTTTCCTTGTATTGTGGGATGTTGGCTATGGTGTGGAACTGGTCGGATTCAATGCTGTACCTGGTTTGCAAAGAACGTTCTGCTAGAACTGATCGTAGGTCTTCATGTTTATAGTCGCTGATATGTTCTTTAACCCTTGAGACTATTCGCCTACCAGTTTGTCCTATATAAATTTTTTTTGCCAAGTGAACATGGAAGCTCGTAAACACTGGCTATATTTTCGACTGGAGTTTTATCTTTCACTTACGCCAGGGACCCTCCTCAATCTTGTTTAAATGTTTGATAATCGCGTGTATATCGTGCTTTCTGTGAATTCTGTCCCCTTGGTCTGAAATTCCTTTGACAGGGAATAAAAGCTCTATTAGGAAGATGCTCATTCTTTTACTCTTTAGCAACGTATTCTTAAATACTTTTTTTTTCTTAATCAGACACAACTCTGTAAATTTAAACAGTTTTTAAATCGCATGTTTACTTTTTTTAAGTTATGCACACCGTATGTGTGACCAAGTAGACGGGAGCCTTAAGAGAGCTGCATAGCTTGTCGATACTTTGCTGATTCTCCTTACTGAACACTAACACACATGATTGGTACTCAACACTGTGCCAAATAGCTCGTAAATTTTCATGAAAATAAAGTCAACAGCAAACACACACCAATTAATAACCATAGTAAAACAATTTACTATATTTTCTTTTATACACGAGAGCATATCCGTAACTAGAAAATACAAGTTTAGTGTTTGTTTATTTAGTTTTGTTTTTTTCTTGAAATATTTTATTTATATTAATTGAGTTTTTAAATTACTTTTTTAATATCATATAACTATAGCCTACTTTGTCCCCGTTGTTGAAGAAAAGATGAATAATAATGGTTACTACAGAGGATTTTCCATTATGGAATATTAAATTAACTGCTCACTTTGTACTAGTTTATTCGATTTCCAGAAACTAACTAAACTAATTTATATTGCACTTTGCATTGGTGGTTAGCAAAGAAAATGAGGTATATTCAATAATGTAATACAATTTAGCTCCACAGAGGTCTACATATGATATAAAAGCATACACAAACAACGTTCATCACTCATGCACAAGTTTTAATTTTTAGCCTCAGCAACAAACATTTTTACGAAAGAAGAGTGTTTTCCCCTCGTTCATGATCTAATTGTGGGAAAAGGTCTCCGCAAAATTCGTGCTCACTGCGTGATCCTTCAAGAGAGAGAGAGAGAGAGAGAGAGAGAGAAGGGGGGGGGAAATATATTTTATTCCAGCCAGGATACTACTAAACGTTTTGAAGCGACAATGAAATAAAAAAAAAAGCTATGCGAAGATAAAGTTTCCGCGTATTTTCTTCCCGACTGTTTGATACATACCACCGGATTTCATCAACTGATCAAACAACGACGTTGAACGTGTTTTTATTTTTAATCACTAGGTATGCATCTCCCCCAAAAGGGGGTAAAAAAAAAAAGAATAAAACTCATCATCGCAAGCGTTACGTTTCGCGTGTACGCGTACGTGCGTATCAAAGGCACTGTTTTTTTTTGTTCATCCTTCTTTCTTCCGTCTGAAATTTCTTTTCTTCTCTCTTTCCTATTCTTCTCTTGGCGTATGCATGTATATATATTTTTAATCCAGCGTTCCTAAGTGATGAGAGGAAGAATGCGTGTGGACAGGCACTCTGCCGGAGCATTATGCCACCCCGGGCGAGTTCCAAAAGCGAGAAGGCAAATCCGGGAGTCTCCCCTCGACAGCACGGTTGGGGAGGGAGAGAGAGAGAGAGAGAGAGAGAGAGAGGAAGGGCGAGAGGATTGCACACGGCCCTGCAGGGATAGCTCCAGAGCCGGACTACCAACTTCGCAAAACCTAGCAGGACCTTTTCATTTTAATTTTTTCCTTGTTTGTTTTGTTTTCTAGTTATAATATATAAATTAATAACTAGAGACCGGAAAAATTCGTGGATTCATTTCGTGATAGTCTATAATTCAGAAACGTTTGCCTTTTTACTGCATCAGTGATTGGGCCACAGTTTATCTGAATGATACTCGGCCAATGAAAAACCTTTAACAAAAGAAGTATCGAATCACTAGCATCCCAGTTAACAGGTGTCACGAGTCAGTAGCCAATGAGCAGGTGTAATTTTTCCGCGTGCATAGAGGACCATGGAGTATATTCTACAGGTCATTGAAATCGCGAATTTTTCCGGTCTCTATTAATAACAAAATAAATAGTAACGTCTTTACCGCAAGATTTTTTTTAGGTGTTGGTCAATACCTTTCGATTTTTTTATCAAGAAAACTTCAAAAATGTTTACTCATTCATTGGGATTTGATCATTATTATTCATTAAACTAGCTTGATTATAAACTGCCAGAAAAAATATCGATATTGCTTACGATAAATAATTATAACTGATTTGATACATACATCCTAAAAGTTATGTTTTTTTTCCCCTTCGTCATTTCAACCCTTGTTATTTCCACCCCTTGCAGTAGCGGTCGGGTACATAAAAATAACGTCAGACAAATGTGTTAGACCATATTTAGAAAGTTTGAAATAAATAAGAACGTATTCGATAATGTTCATGGCAAGGAACCTTAATTAATTGATCTTTTTATTCTAAAACTTTGTTTTTTTTTTCAACCCCTTGCAGTAATGATACGTCTTATCAAAAATGGTTTCAACAAAAGTTTTAAATATTTTTTTTATAAAATACACGTTTAATTGTAATAGATTTCATAGTTTACTTTATCAGGAAGAATTTTTTTTTTTTTTTTTTTGGTAATTTTACACCTGTTTATTTCACCATTAGCAGCAATTGTTGGTTGTATAAAAAATTGTATCGGAGGTGAACTGGAAGTTTCCGACCGCGCTGGGGCATAGCGCGCTCCAACGACTGCGATTCACCGTTAAAAAGAAAAAGAAAAAAAAAAGAAATAATTTGCGAAAACGCGACCCCCGTTGTATGGCGAAATTTCAATCCCTAACTTAGTCGTTGAATCATTCATTCGCTTGTGCGCATTATGACACAATTTAGGAACGTGTGCAGTATCTCGCCCTGCTAGGAGGGGAAGGGGGGGGGTCCGTAGCGAGTCTGACCCAGCTGCACTGTTAGAAATAAATGAAGAGGTCTTCGTAATTTAAAATAACTGAGTCTTCTTATAAACTACGCCTTATTCATCTCTATGTTCCGTTCTGAAAAAAAGATAAACTAACACGTGGACTAGAGAAGAGTGTTCTTAATTTTTCGAAAAGTTTGTTACTATACCAAAAAAAAAAAAAAAAAATTATTCAGGTTCATTGAAAGTGATCTAGGGAGACGATCGTAAATTTGCGAAGATCCCTGGATAATTTGTCACCAGTGTTCTTCGTAAATTGAAGGTGAGCAATTTTTAGCAGTGTGCGAACAGTCCGACTTGAGAGGGAAAGAGCAAGGAAGGGGGGAGGGTTAGGGGTGAACTGGTTCATCACGGGAGTGTCCCACTTCCCGCTGCAGCGCACTCTGGGAGAAGGGGGTTGGTTCACTGATCGGGGCGGGAGAGGCGATCTCGCGACTGATTCATCGCATCTGAGGCAGGGGTGGTTCGGGGCACCAAAAAAAGGGGGGGAGGGGGAGAGAAAAAAAAGTGGGGGTGAGGCCGATCCAATTTAGATAGGCGGGGGCAAGTGGGCCTTGCAGGGACGATATCTACACCCCGGGGGCGGTAGAGGAGGGTGGAGGGGGGGGGGGGTGGGGGAACTAGTAACGCGCCGATAAAAGACCAGGGGCTTGTAGCGGGAGGGGGAAAAGAGATCTTCGCAAAGGGGATGATTTGGTGGGAGGAAGGGGGGGGAGGAAAGGCCGATCGCCCTTCAACTTTAACCGCCGCCCGACGTAGGGAGTCCACCCGGAAATACAGAAGTCGCCTCAGAGACCGGAGTTATGTGTAAGGGATGCGAGGTGATCTGGAAGAAAAGATACGAGCGTCCCAGCCTTGCCCCCCTAAACCTCCCCCTCCCTCCTCCTTTTACCCCTTAAGGGTTACGCCCTAACGCGACGAGGAAAGGGCATGATGACATCGGGGCCTGCGGCGTCCGTCCCATCTTTTTGGGGATGCGGTCGGAAGATTCTGCTCGCAAACGCGCGCCTCCGTCGGCTGCTCCAAAAACCCCCCACCAGGCATGACCGCGTTACCTTATTTCAGTCTCATGAGCGTTTGATTTTTTTTTTCGAAGTGAAGCTGCTTTGGGTGCGATGAGAGTAAAATTTCCATGCCGAAATTTTAATGGCTCGTGAAACATTGCTGTCAAAATTTTCTGACGTGCAAAATAATAGAGAACAGGTACTTGCCCAAATAGATAAAATTAGAGCACTATGCTATATACGTAGCTGGGCTCGTTTAAGTTATCCTCTTTGTGCGATGATTCGTCCCCCACCAAACAGAGAGAGAGAGACAGATGAATAAGACAGAGAGTGTGCACATACGCTTGTTTCAGAAAATAGAGATATGGGTATCCTATACAGTCAGCTGTGGGTGTCTTGTACTTTATGTTTGCTACCAGCGCGCTTGCGTTCCCCCTTGTTCAACCAGTGCTTGTATTTTCCGCATAGATATTTCGTTCTGATGTTTGGCGTATACGGCGTATTCGGTATCCTCGAACATGAGGGTCCCAGGCCGGTAGGGCTGAAGCTAAGAGGGCTGGATAAACAAGCCAAAAGGGAGAACAATCCCATTACTATGTATGTATGTATGTATGTATGTATGTATGTATGAGATTTGGCGTGTTCCAAATGGCATAATTGTTTGAAGAAACAGTAACACGCACAGTTTTTTTTTAGATAATAGTATTCTCTCTCTATATCTATATATCTATCTCTTAAATTATACTTATAAACTTACGAGTCGAGGTTCGAATTGCCAAAGAGGTTTCACTTCTCTCACGTGTACTGGGTTACGCGGTCTCTTTTATTTTTCGCGAAACATAACTGTCCCCTATTAATTATGCAGCCAATAAACATAACGCTATCACGAAGCCTCTAGTGTTAATTTTTACCTGTGCGGAAGTTGGTGCGATTTTTACTCACTACGAGCCTGCGTCTAAAGCAGGCCTGAGCAGAAAAATTGGCAGCACCCCTTCCGACCTCCGAGGATTAATCTTGATAAGTGTGCTAACGGCGAGGTTGTAATTTTTTCCATCCCCCCTTGCCCCCCCCCCTCCTCCCCCCGGCAGGGCAACACACTCGAAATGAACATCCGCCGGATTGGCCCCCAGTCCTCTGCGGGGCCGTAAACACGGGCCATGCTCCGGCTTGTAAACACACGCGCGCTCGTTGTTTATCGCAGCCGCGGGATATGTTGGGGCGCAGCTCGAAGCGCATCGCGCGGCTCATTCCGTCAGCTCGCCGCCGCAAAAAAGGGTTAGAAAGCTCGTTAGTCTGCAACATGGTATGCACCCGGGCCAGAAGTTCCCTCGTTGTGATGGTCGACCGTCTGCGAAAGAATCCATCGGCCGAGCCATTCAGGACGCGCGCTTGTCTTCGCGATGTGAACTGCTGTGATTATTTGTGCGTCAGCAAGTATACAGACGTACCTACACGTCAAAGAAACTCAACCAGTCACGGAACACAGATGACGAATAGAGACCGGAAAAATTCGTGGGATTCATTTCGTGATTATCTAGAATCCAAAAACGTTTGCCTTTTTACTGCATCGGTGATTAGTCCACAGTTTATCTGAATGATACTAGGCCAATGAAAAACCTTTAACAAAAAAAGTATCGAATCACTGGCGTCCCAGTTAACAGGTGTCACGAGTCAGTAGCCAATGAGCAGATGTAATTTTCCCGCGTGCATAGAGGATCATGGAGTATATCCTACAGGTCATTGAAATCGCGTTATTTACACGTTAGAGCGCAGCACTGTCGCCCGCTGTCATTCCCCGCACACCCCCCACCCATCATTCACTGCAGCTCAAGGTCGTTCAACGGGAGGGGGAAGGGGTGTTTTAAGTGTTCGACACTTGTCCGCTAGGGACCACCACAAGTCGATGCCCTAGAGATGGTGGCGATTGCGGCGGTGAATTAACCAACTACCTCAAACCGTATTAGAAAATTTAACCTGGGCTGGCGACTTCTATACAGTATATATATTCAAAGGTTATAATGAAAATATTTGAGAAATAACGGTGGAGTAATGTTTTGTCACTGTGCGAGAAGCGGCGTCGCCTACGTCTACTACTGTAGGCCTGTATTTCATTGTGTTGGCATCAATAGTAAAGTAAGTTCGTTTTAGTAAATGTGTCCAGATTTAAATATTTTTTTTTATTTATCCAAATACCCCTTAACAAAATAATAAAATATGTCCGCCATTCGGCCCTGGGTGAGCCACCATCTCAGAACTTGTCTTCAGCGATTTTTTGAAAACCATTTTTTAAAAAAATAAAATATATATACGTATCTAAATGGTAGCGCCGGGCTCGAAGCCTAGTCGTTATGCCAGAGCGCGCTAATGTTTTACCTGCTGCGTCACCTCACCTCTGGTTTAGGGGATGATTTATATCATATACTCCGGCGGGGAGGGGGGAGTGAGGGGGAGGGGTCATATTTCAATCAGTACCGGCCGCCGGACGCCGGTAATTAATCTCTCCAGGGGTGTGTGGGAGTTGCTATCGGGCCGGGTGTCACAATGAAGTTCTTGGTCTGGTGGACGCCGCAGGGGTGGTGTGGGGGAAGTGAGTGGAAGAGGGTTGGGGGAAGGGGGTGACTAACAAATGGCCTATGACGAGTAAGCTGCTCCACCGAGCCATTTCATTGTGCCCTGCGACAATGCGCCGGCCAAGTGCCCCCCACACCCACCCCCTCAACCCCCTTTTATTGAACCAGAGAAAGTGGGTGTTGGTGTTCGAGGGGGGGGCAAGGAGGAGGGAGGAACTGCATTGTGATGGGCATTAATGGACCCTGCGACCCATTTCCGCGCATCTCCCGAACCTCCGGCTCCGACCATGAACGGCATTGATTTAGCCGTGTGGGTGACTTCTGTGGGCCTCCTTCGCGAGTTGCCCCAATCTCCCGGCGCTGTCCGTACGGCCGCATTTTGAGTCGCCCAGGTATCCTAGTTGCACAGGTGGACACAATTGGAGGTGCGGGAGACATAAAAAAAAACCCTCTCACCTTCCTGAAATTTGAAGAGGAAAAAAAAAAGAAGCGATATTTTTCTGAAGGCATCGTGTTATTTTGGGTGGTGCAAGTTGAGCTGTTTCAACATCTGGAAAATTACGAACCCAAAATATAGTAAATGTCCAAACTCCTTATATGTCTTACGCTTTTTAATACACAAAATATTAACGTACATTAACATGGGCGTAGATCTCGGAATTAGGAAACCTCTCACTGATGGGGCCCACTTGCGCTTTCGAAATAGTGACTATGAAACGGGGGTTGATAAACTTAAACGTTAAACCCATGTTTTATGGAAAACTTTCTGTATATTTTATAGTTTTCTGCTTGTTGCATGCACATAGGCCCGAATATGGGCAGTACACAACATACAAGTACCCTATCCAAAGATGACTCTCGAGTCGGTTAAAAAAACACGCGCAAAACTGTCGGGTCACGTGGGACCCTCTTGCGAATTCTACAGATTTGCAACTCTGCATATGTATAGACTAGCCAATGCCCGACATCCGTTGCAATGCCTCTTTAATTATTTTTGTAATTTGTTTGAAGTTTGTACACAAAAAGCATCAATCTATATTTGCCTTTATCACTCTGTAATTCTATATATCTATATATCTCTTAATATCTCTTAATATCTTTCTATTCATCTCTCCATATCACTCCATCTCTATCAATCTATCTCTACATCTCACTATGTATCCATATGTCTCTATATCTCACTATATATCCATATTTCTCTATACCTCTATATATAGGTATATGTCTATATATGGCTGTATACTTGTTTGTGTCTCTAACCCTTTATTTTATCTCTCTATATATCTGTCTCCTCTATGTATAATTATATATTTACATTTATTTTAATATATAAATCTATATGTAGCACATTCTTTATATCACTATCCCTATACCTCTTCTGTACATCTATCTCAATAGCTATATATATATATCCATCACTATATTTCTCTATCGCTCTATATATATATATATATATATATTTCTCTATCGCTCTATATATATATATATATATATCCCTCTGTCTCTCTATCAAGAATTAAATTCTGCTTTAAGGAATGGTTGGATCAGAATGTCACCTAGACAGTGACCTTCCCCGTGTTCCGAAGGTCAAGTGTGGATCAGATGAATGAGGCGCGAGTGCATAGAAGAAGAACACACACAAACATTTATTTTTATATATGAGACATAAGGTAAAGGCACCTATTATGGGACCCCTTTTAAATAAAATTCATATATTTTTATTAAGTGAACATAAATTAACATTTCACGCATAATAAATCACTTTATATGTTTAACTATAAAATGCAATACATACATATTGTTTTAAAATAATAAATTTATGTCCTCTGCAAAAAACGGAAGACACTGCACTTTTCCAAAGGAAAAAAAAGGTTTCCTAATATGGGACACATTATTTCTTTATCCTCTTTTGGCAATGAGGACACACAAAGTGACTGTCAGTGGCACCACAATGTTCATGAGCCCAACGACAGCAGACAGTACACTGTATCCACTGTTCGCCATGTATTTCATCTGAAAATATGCATCCACAGAAGAGGCATTCAGCATCGTTGTCTTCTTCACCAGAGCTATCTGATAAGATGTCGAAATCATCATCCGACTCGTCGTTGCTGGATTGTTCCATTAATTTTCTTGTACAACATCGTGATCTTGACTTTTGTGTGTTGGCAGAAGGTTTTTGTCAGGGTTTTATGACATTTCCCTGCAGCTTCTTTTTTTATTTTTTGCTGTTGTAGCTCTTTCCAAACTCTTCAGGAGATCGGATTTGTAAGGCGATGAGGTTATTACAGATGCTTTGCCACATCTTCGGCTTTATAAATTTGCTGAAAGACTAGGAAGTGGCTTAATGTCTTTAGGAGAGATAGGTGTGATGTCCATAGTTTAAGCAGGACTAGCATCAGAAGGCCCTGTGCCAGAAAAATGTGGGCAATCCATAGGCAGAACAGGCTGAGAATTAGATGGTCCTGCACCAGTTGATGTGTCATTCGAAGTGGCGATGATAGTTGCACTGGTATGAACATCTCTATCAGGAATTTCGTGACAACTGTGAATTACAAAGTCACAATCACGAAACGCATCACTGTTGAATGGGTAAAATCCTGTTTAACGGAATGCATTGACTGCTATTTCCATTGTTGCAGCTCGTTGATATGCTGAACTGAACAACTTTGCAACCAAGAGTGGTGTTACAATACGGTTAGGGTTGTTTCTTAAAGAAGCCTGTATTTCTGAGGCATAATAGGTTTTCAGTGGTTTCATGAAGCCTACATCCAGTGGCTGCATTTTGTGTGAACTGTGAGGAGGGATAAAAATGAATGATACGTGGTTCTCTCTAGCCAATCGTATCACATCAACATTTCTGGTGTGTGAGTAGTGGCCATCGAGAACAAGAAGAACAGGGTCTTCAAGTGATGGCTATGTATATTCAAAAAATGATCAAACCACTTTGTGAACAAATCCCCCTGAATCCACCCAGAAGGGTGGCACCCCCAAATAGAACCAGCTGGTGCCCCATCCATGAGTTCTATTTTCATATTTTTCCTTGGCCACACTATCAATGGAGGGACAAAATAACCAACTGCATTCATGCAAGTAACGACTGTTATGAGTGACCCTCTCTCAGCTGATGTCAGTGCAGCTACTTCTCGTTTTACTTTCAGGGATATTACCTTCTCAGCTCTGTGCTGTACCACAGTTACCCCAGTCGCGTCAACATTGTACAACCTGTGAGGACGGCCTTTAATTTTGTCAAATTCAGTTACATAGAGCCCAAAAAATGTTTTCACATTTTCAGAACTGAAACCTTTTACTCTGGCGTGAGAAATGCCTTGGGGAACTCTTAATGACAACTGTGGATGACGCTTTAAGAAAGACCCCATTCACTTCTTACCAGCTGATTTATTTTTTCTGAGAATGGGTGTTTGATACCATTAGCAATGGCTAGTTGGAAGGCCATCCTTTTAATATCACATTTCCTCAACCCATAAAACCTTTTATCCATCTCAATGAAGTACGGTACGAGTTCATTTTCTAGTTTACAGCTTAATGTAGGCCTTCTTCCTAATGGCACATTTACCAAATCATCAGTACGCAATTCAGTATTTTTCATATAACTTTCCACTGTGCTTTTTGATACACCAAAATGTTTCGCTGCTGACTTGTAACCCATAGTACCTGTTTGTACAGCTTTGACAGCTAGGATCATCTGCTCCTTGTCCATTTCTTCCTTTTCGGATTTCGGCTAGGATCCCTCTAAAAGCAAAACATTAATATGAAAGGTAAAAATAAAGTTCAAATCAATGTCATTTTAGGCAAAGAAAACTGTTAATCTATGCCTATGAATTAATATCCTAAGTCCAGCATTACTTATGAAATATGTCATTACAGTTTGTTAATAACGAGAATTATATTGCTATACATTAGATATGAAGCAATTTAAGTACATTATAACATAATAAATCATCATTGTGTTGTAACAAGGCGATAGTTAATTGATACTCTCATGTTTAAATGCATAACACTTTATTTAGCAGGAAGCTCTTAATATGAGACCCGGTTCCTAATATGAGATAGTATCCCATAAAAGGGTACTCTGTAGGTCTCATAATAGGAGCCATCAATACGGAACAAAAGTGATTGTGTTGCAGATACAAAAAGTGCACGAAACACAATCTAACTAGCATGCACATAACCACTCATCTATATAGCAATCAGCATGTATGAATGTTATAACAAGTAACCTTACCTTGATTTATATGTAAGCCGTTTCTGTTATCTCGGTGGAAAACTCGATAGCTCGTAAAACACAAAATCGGTAACCACGCTTGTCTGCACATTCGCTCGCTAATGAAAACAATACACACGCAAGAAAACGTTCCCTACACCGAGTTAGTGTATTGTCCGCTAGAGTTGAGGAGCTCCCGGCTGAGAAAGTCTAGGGTCCCATATTAGGAAAGGTCTCATAATAGGTGCTTTTACCTTATACCTATATTTTAATCCCACTCAGAAAAAATTTATTCTATCCTCCACTCCCCGGGACCCTCATTTTTGTAATAAAGTATGTGGGTGTATTATTTTAGCTGTGGGCATAAATCCCATATAAGTGTTTTTTTTTTCAAAGCTTGCGTTTAAAAACAGTACAAGTCATTTCAATCAATGAAATTCTCTCCACTGGAAATTCAGCTAACAAGCTTTCGTGTTTGATGAACAATTGTACTCTTCTAAGGATAGCTCGGGACAAATTTAAGATGAATCAGTGTGATTCAGCCAATGGCGTAGCCAGGACTTTTGTATGGGGGGTGTTATAAAGCATGCCCCCCCACCCGTATTAAAGCGGGGGGTCCGGGGGTCAACCCCTGGAAAAAATTGGATTTTAAGGTGTAAAATAGTGCTATTTTAGCAGTTTTCGGTACTTAAATTTAAATATTGTAATGGTATAAATTTTATTAATTTTTAATATGAAATTTGTTTGAGTGATGAATAAGAAATTTAATAAAATATTTGGTACTAAGAAGGGGGGGGGGGGGGGGGTTGAACACCTACCCCCCCCCCCCCCCGGCTACGCCCCTGGATTCAGCCACTGGAAGTTTTAGCACAATTTAGACGTTTCAAAAGGAGTACATCCAACTAATTTGTTGTCAAATCTAATTGATTCGTAGAAGCTTCCACTGTTTCAAATGTAGAGTGTATAATATGCTACCTGGTGGGATAAGACTGACACCGGTAAGCCCACCAAGTGAATTATCGCCTCTACGCGAATGACACTTGGCGTGCTGTGTGCAACCCTACGGAATTTTAAGCGGTGACTTTGCAAATTTTGTTGCAAGCGACGAACAAAAATGTTCATCTAATGTTCTTTTCTTTCCTTGGATTTTAACTTCTCCACTTAAGAACCCAGTCTGAGCGATACTAACATTCACCTTTATCATTGCATCCTAATTTCGGTTTTCAATGCTTTCCCGTGATTATAACATGTGCATTTTAACACGGTTACTTTCTACAGGCCATGGTCGATTCATCCCCCAAAATCATTGGTGTGTTTAGTTGTGTGTTACAGTCTATAAGTTTTTATAGGATATTAATGTTCCCGTCTCAAGTGAGGACAAAACAGATTGTAATTAGACCATGCCTGAAATGTGATTCGAACCCAATATCTCCTAGATGGTTGTCAAGTATGCTACCAAAGCTAATAAGATATTATTATTAATATTACTAACTAACAGTTTGAGTGTAGTTTTTTAACTTTTTTAGAACATTTAAAAATACTTTGCAAGAAAATAAATATTTCTTTCTCACTAATTGGTTTATTCTTCAGCCGCTTAGTCACATATTTTATTCAATCCTACTTTAACATGTTAAAATTTATTGTATTGCATATGTAATTATCTGTGTTTGTCATTTTTAATTTTGTCCTGTAGTGTCTGACTTGTCTGTTGTATTTTTTTTTTCAATGTAGTGAACCTGTTAAGGTCAGGAAAAACCCTTTTTGGCTGGCTCTTAAATAAATAATCATACTAACGAAATAGTTACTACTAATTAATTTTCCGCAAAATATGACCGTGTGCGTATTAAAAAAAAAAACATGTTTTGAGATTTAGTATATTCATTTCGGCGAGTGGATATTTATTTAAAGGTTGGCTCGGATAAACTGCACACGAGGGAAAAGGGGGGGGGGGGGGCAGTCGAAGCGATGGTGGCGCTGCAACGCGGCGGCGGGTCGAACCACGACGCGAACCGTCACGCGATCCTGATCAAAGAGTATCGCTATCTCTCTCTCTCTCTCTCTCTCTCTCTCTGGACTGTAACGTCGTTTGTACACAGCACTCCCGACGGGAGGGTGCTCTCTCCTCTCCAATTCTCTCTCTCTCTCTCTCTCTCTGGACTGTAACGTCGTTTGTACACAGCACTCCCGACGGGAGGGTGCTCTCTCCTCTCCAATTCTCTCCCTCCCCCCCCCCCCCCCCACCCACACACACACATTTTTTTCTCTTTGCCCTTAAACCTGCCGCAACTGAAGAGCTCGGCAACACAGCATTTCGACAACACGCCATCTAGACACCGCCCTGGTAACTAGAGCCCCCCCCCCCCCCCCCCCGTCTGGCTAACAGCTTTCTCCGGCAGTGCGGTTAAGTGTGTGTGTTCGAGTCTGTGCACGTATATGTATATATATGGAGAGAGAAAAAGGATGGTGAGAGAGAGAGAGATAGAGAAGGGATGGAGAGTTGTTTTCCCTGCCAATTTATTGTTTAAATAGCTCTAGTAAAATCATCAACTGTATTAAAAATATATATATATATATATTTTAAATGCAGGGAGGGGGTTATATAATAATAGATATATATAAATATATATGGGTAAAGTGCATGTGTTTGAATGTGTCAACGTATATGTATAAGTATATATAGAGAAAAAAAGGGATGGAATAGTATATATATATATATATATATATATATATAGTTCTGTAACTCTTAGGATAGCGAACTAAATTTTGTCAAGGTAATTCTGTTAAACATTTCATTAATTTGATTGCATGTTTTCTGAAAATTTATAGCTCATAGCTTGCAATAATAATTTTATCTTAATGCCATTTTTGATCAGCGTGCGTTTTGTGTTTTGCCTGAATTGTCATTGCGTTAGTCTCAAGGTAACCAAACGAAACCAAAAAAAAACTTCCAATGGGGACTTAACAAGTTATTCCATATATTTTGCTTCGACATAGGATTGACGAGTTAATTATAGTTGCTCAAATTTATGTCATTTATGAATAAATTATATAACATTAATCACTTACGTCTCATATGCGTTAATCACAAATTTAAGTTTATCGGAAAGTAGCCCTGAACATTTACGAAAATTATTTAATGAATCTATAAACGTGGGCCAGAAAGTAGAAAAATTTTTTAACACAGTAATTTCATACTAATAATGTAACCATATAATTAATTTTCACAGAATTTGAACATACATTCATTCCCCTACTTCCTCTAAAACTCCTAACCTCTGACTGAGAGCCAAACCCTATGGGTAATAATGCAGAAGGCAGAAGAGGACCATCACTGCAGAATTACTTTGCCTTGACCATGTGGATCAACAGCCGTTATTTATTTGCGAAGATGACTGCGATGGTTTGTATTGATCAAACCTCTGCTCAAAATCTTATCCGAAAATAAAAGAAAAATGATACATCAACTCATGTTATAAGTTATTTTATCGTGGTTCGATTACAGGAATTCTTAAACCACAATATGTAGTCCCTTACATCAGGAATGTTGCTTTGATATAAAAAAAAAACATTACAAATTTCTTTGAGCGGCACTCATGTAATTAGGTCACGCTTTTTTTTTTTTTTTTTTTTTCACCAAGCGTGAAATTTGTGAAAGCCCACAGACATCCTTTTGAGAGCGGGCTCAAGAGGAGCAAAAAAAAAAAAAAAGAAACGAAGAGAAGACCTTATAAGCCCTCGTAGTAATATATTTACACTCTACAGTTATCGCACCCTGTCTCGCTCGACCGACGCCATCTTTGTCGCCATCAAATCGTCCCCATTTCGCCCGCGGCTCGTCTAATGCTTTCTTTTTTCCCCCAGAGCTCTTTTCACCCCCTCCTTCCACATCCTTTTTTCCCGCCCCCTAACCCATCCTCGGTAGCTGTCGAATGGGGCGAACTCTGAAATCCTACCCCCACCCCAAACCACCACCCCGGAAACTCTTATCTCCTCTTGTATTCCGAACCCTTTACTGTCCCGCACTCTCAATATTCGATATTCGATTTGCTTGATGGCCGCTTTTTCCCCCCACAGCAGAATCTTTCCGCGTGTTCTAGAGAAGAACTCCTCTTACACGCGGCACGAGAGGAAAGAAAAAGAAATGTGACAACTAGTTGCAGTTACATTCCTTTTTTTTGACGTTATAACGTCTTATAAATCGATGAACGCCGGCTGCACGCACGAAAAATTGTCACGTTCCGCCTGAGCCGAGCGAGCAAAAGAACCGGCCAACCGCCGTGCGAGAAAAAACTTCTATAATGTCAAACAGGTTAAGGCGGGCTTTTTAACTAATTGTTCGTAATTGTATTTAAACAAATTATTTAAATTAAATTTGCAAAAACTGTAAATAATATTTGAAAATTAAAGAGCATGCAATTTTTTCATCAGTGTTTTCTTATGACGTTATCCCGTAAAATTATCGTCCGTAAACCGACTTTACAGACAACCACCTTTTTTTAATATATCTGATATCACGTGTGGGAACCTATGTTGCTGCAGCACCCAGCGACTTAAATACTATCTCGTGAATATGTAAAATTAATGTTTCATAGTACCAATTCAATTGACACCCAACAATTTTGTACTAATAATTATTTCTGCGTTGGGAGTAAAATCCGGGACCTTTTTTTTCTGTAATTTACTGCCAACATTTCCGTCGTTCAACCAGAGAGCGGAGTTGAGAGATTAAATTTGCGAAATTATGCAAAAGTATGCAGAAATGATGTTAAGTGCGCCGCTCGCTTGTGCTTCTAGTCCTGTATGGCCTCTAAGCGCAAGGCTCCAAACTATCGCGCAGTCTTCTCGTCGTGCATAGGACAACTTACTATGATATTTGAACGGTAAATGTAACATTAGACGGCGGAGAAATGAAGATAAAGGTGTGATGCAAGGCCCTAGGATGTTTTCAAGAAACTTTACTGGGTATTTCACGTATAAAAATTATTCTGAAAATACGAGTTTCAGTCATTTTTACTCCCCTAAAAAATACAGTTTAGAAACGAAATACGGAAACATAACCTTCCATGCTCCCTCAGCACATTCTTTATTGCTTTTCTACACAGACGCCACTCGGATATCTCGAGTAGTTTTGGAATCACGTTGTTTCTCCTGAATCTCTGCGCAGTGTGTGTGTGTGCCCGGGCAGGCGGGGGCCTTAATTACTCATTATTGAGGAGTTATTTTTAGGTAAAACATACGAAGATCCTCTAACGCCACACACTGTACATCAGGACAATCTGTGTACCAATAGTTACTTATAGATGACAAATCAACACGTACTGCAGAATAACTTAATTTGTGTTTCTAAACAATGCTAGCGAGAATCGACCCTTTTGTACAAGTATTTTTTTTTGTTTTGTTTTCGCACGCAAAATCCTAACGAAAAATTGTAACGCGAACAGAAATGAATTTATTATTTGGTTACTGATTACTGTATAAGTTAAATATAAATTTATGCCCTAACCGACAATATACACGAATAATAATTTTGTTATACCTTGTGTTGTAAAACAGTATTGAATTAATTTTGTAGGCTAATGGATAATTCTAAGAAATTGCAAATAAACATTAAAAAATTAAAAAATAAATAAATCTAATAACAAAAGCAAACATAGTACTTAATGAGTTAACGTTTCTTTGGATGCAGTTATTAAAGGTTCATGTTTGTACGTTAGTATACGTATTACATTGCGACGTCATATATGTTCGGAAATAGCCAATACCGATGGAAATTATAGACAAGGCTTAACTAACTGCTGTCGGAACATCCTTGCCCGGAGTACGTTTGCACACGTAATCCACTGCTAAAGTATACTTTCATATCATGAATTCTTCCCTAATACAAAAATGTATTATTCATAACTCTGATGCTTCAGAGAAACATGTAGCTTATCTACTCTCTTTACCCACACCACCATGACTTCTTGATTGCCTACTGAATATTTAATACATTTCTCCTTTTTTTTTCTTTTTACATTTGTGTAGAAAAACCTTGCGTACTGGATTAACGTTCATAGTTCACAAATTGAAAATTAGGCTTGTTTCCAACTTTTAGTATTATAAATGAATCAAATAACTTTTCATAAAGTTAGCCTTCTTTAATGAAAACTTTTTCATAAAGGGAGAAGTTCAGAGGGTGAATTTTCCCCTTCTTTAGCAATCCTGCGTTTCATCATCCTAACAAACAGTCTGGTTTTATGTATCGTAATGCGTAGGGGAGAGGGTAATAAGAGGTTGACTGAACATCCTAATTGAATTTTACTTGGAACATTTTACTACACAAAATACTGTACTATATTATGCCATGGTAAAATGAACTAAAAAAAAAAGAGGTAAACGTTTATTTTTTCACGTAATCAATTTGTTTTTTATTTAAAATAAAATACTGGTAGAAATATAGGAGGAAAATGTAATATATTTTCTAAATAATAATTTCTTTAAAAAAAATTGTTCTTAATTCTAACCAGCGGAAATTATAATTACGTTTTTACTGACATATGTACTTAACAAACGTTTTAGATTTTAAAAAAAGAATTGCAATTTTGGTCTCAGTGTGATGATTAAACACTTTTAACGTTCATGGTCTCACTAAACAACACTTAATGTTGACTGGCTAAAAACATTTTTCCAACTGAAGACATATCAAAAAAAGAAGTCTCATTTTTTAGTAACTAGGACTGTAAAATGCTTTTTTGTGGCTGCCAAAAAAATATTCTGTTTGTACTCATCCTAGCCAATTATTTGTGGTGACAGGAAAACAATTTTATTGTTTTCACAAAGATCGTATATCTTAGTGAAAATAAAGATTTTTGTTGGTCATGACAAAATTATTTTATTGAATACACAACATATTTTGCAGAATGAATACTTATTAAACAATATAAATATTCTGTGGCAGCTATACAACTATTTTTTTCATTCTGTATTTTATTCTGATAGTGATGCTGCAATAAAAATAAATACTTCAACGGCTTTAAGAATATTCAAAGTTATTGTATAAAAAGAATTATAAATGATAAACATTTCCAGTTTAGCAATATACATAGAATTCCCATAAACGAGCAGAAAACACTTTAATTTTATTTTCATAAAATACTTGCTTGGATGAAATTGTGTGATACACACTATTTAAATCATCTAAAAAATATATATTTTTAAACTTAAATAGAATACCTCAGAGCGACCCTAAATAATTTGTGTGGGAAATCGTTACTAGCAAGGGGGTAACTAAATAATTATATTTTAATTTGAAAAAAAAATGCAGCTAAAGAATAAAAAGGATTGCAAACTTTAGCATTAACTCTTCACGAGCACTGAACGAATTCTTAGCATGCACAAATTCTACAAAACCCTTTGTGACACCGTCATTTAGAAGACTTACAATCACGCGTAGACCATCGATAGTGCGTAGATCGTCCCGAATTAAACAGTAACACAGGAAAAAAAATTTCATAATGCCACCAGTGAAAAGTGAAATGTGCAGTCTGTATAAAGACAAAGTTGTTCAGTCCATAGTATAATGTATGTCTCATTAGACTCAATTTGTATGGAACGTTTTGGCGAGGTTCTCCATAAAATAATGTCCTAGTTTCAATGGTATATTATAACAGTTTAATTTTGATAATTTCAACAAATCATAAACCAAACCGAAGGTAAACTTAGTGTTTCTTACAAATGTTCAGTATGTCCACCTTAATTATACGGCACACATCCAACCCTAAAGTCCAATTCTTCCCACACTTTGGTTTGACACGACCGGAGTAGTGGAAGCAATAGTCTCTTCAATTCTCAACTCTGGCAAATCATTATAGTTAGCGGCGGAACGTAGACACGATCTTCTATATAAAGTCGCAAAGGGAAACCAAAAAAAAAAAAAAAAATTCGCATGGCGTCATGTCAGGTGAACGCGGAGGCCAACGAAAGTTAAGAGCTCAGTCGTCCCGACCAATTACGACCAATCACAACGGTCAGGGACTTCGACGTTCAGCCTTTTCTCGTACAGAGAGATTCCTTTTTGAGGAGGGGAGAGGGGGAAGTCCATCCTTATTTCCACGTAAAGTTTACAGGTTCACCCTCCACTAATTGTGGGGAAAGAGCCATTCTTTCAACATATATGTTGCGCTGCAAGCGAAAAAAAAAAAAAGAAAAAAAAAACCAGCAAAAGCAGAACTCGCTCATGCGCTTATCTAAAACAGTTTGGGTTAACTCTTCGATTGTGACCTTGAACAACGGTCGCACTACAATCTGCAAGCGGGCCGAGGCGTGTGCGCTGTGGCGCGACCGCATCATTAAAACATTCGGATCTGCTCCGAGAGAGACTGCGGAGTTAATTTTAGAACACTCGTGATGGGGGGGGGGGGGGGAGAGAGAAATGAACCATGGTAAAGTAAGGGGGGGGGTGGGAGGGGTTTCGGGAGTTATAGCGCAAGCGAGTTCAACATGGCGTCGAGATTGCATCTCTCCCGTGTCGGGGGTCCGGTAGAGAAGGGAGGGGGCGGGTAGGGGGTGGTCAGCCCTGCGGCTGATGGATGTTCCGGGCCACGCGTGGCATCCTCCATCAGCCCTGGACACCCCTTTATCTCGCAGAATGTTCATTCATCTGGGCTTCCCCCCCCCCCTAACCAATGGCATGACGCTCTATCTACCCCCCCCCCCCCTTCTCTCTCTCTCTCTCGACCCACTTACCCAACGGCAATTGAATCTCCGAAGAGACCGCCAGCGAAGCCGTGTGCAAAGGTACATCTATCTCTTTGTTAAAAAAAAAAAAAAAAATATTCCATGCTAAAGAACTACTAACCCACACCACCTTCCCTTTTCCCCTAACCACCCCCCCCCCCCTTTTTTTTTACACATTACCTAGCTCCAGCTGATAACGCTTAACTAATGTCCGCCAAGGGACGCAAAAAAAAAGTATGTATGTATATAGACTCACGCGCATACATGTATGAAGGCTTCAAAAAAAACTCATATCATTTTTCAAGCTCGCGTTTTCAAATTTTTCCCTCTCAGCAAATTTTTCCGTTGTTAGTTCGGAGATTTCAAGTCCATCCATTACAAAAATCTAGTGGTTTTATTTCCGACAGCCCAAAAAAAAAATATCGTAAAATCGTTGGAGGCACTTCAAGAATAACTGCAATATTACGGAACCATATAAATGGAATGAAGCAGTTCCTATTTGATCAGAGTTTCTGATAAAATAAATAAATTTTATATTTGTTGAAAACCTGCAGGAACAGTAATTGAGTTAAGAGATCACGATGCTAAAATTACAGTTAAAGCCACCAGAATTTCTTGTTAAATTTTAGTTTTCTGGAATTCAAATTACAAATGATGTATAAACTTTGACATAACACTAACATGTCAACTAAACAGCACTTATTTTCGCAAAGGTTTCTAGCCAGTATTGTGTTACGTTCATCAGTTAACACAATAAAGTCCTAATGTTTGAAACTTGAGTATTTAAGCAAAATTTGGGAAAAGGAAGAACTTTTTATACTCAGGGGCGTAGTCAGGGGGGAGGGGTTAGGGGTTCAAACCCCCCCCCCCCCTTAGCACCAAATCTTTAATTAATTTCTTATTCATCACTCAAACAAATTTCATATTAAAATTAATAAAATTTTTACCATTACAATATTTTAGTTTAAGTACCGAAAACTGCTAAAATAGCACTATTTTACACCTTAAAATCCAAATTTTCCCGGGGAGGACCCCCGGACCCCCCGCTTTAATACAGGGGGTGGGGGGAAGGGGATCATGCTTCTTAACACCCCCCATACACAAATCCTGGCTACGCCACTGATTATACTGAGAGTTACCAAGTGACTTTAAATTGTTCAGTTTTTTTTTTCTAAAAAAAAAATAAGAATAAGCATAAAAAGAAAAATTTAATTCCTATAGCATAACATTCTTGCAAAATACAACACGATCAGAAAACAGACTGCATTCGAATATTAATGACTCACGCAGTATTGAAAAAGAAATTTATATCCAAAAAAAAAAATATTTTTTTTTGTTGCAGGACTTTAAAACTTTTTTTTTTTTAAACTTACACTTGCATCTAATTTAAATCTCTATCTTCAAGTCACACGTAGTGTGTGCTCCACAACTCTTGTACACCGACTGAGTGCCCATGCCTGTAGGTATGAGCAGGTGGAGGTGTTGGGATAGTCACGACTCTGTCACGTGAGCGAGACGTGATAGCAACCACTGCCACCTACACACTAACATCATGTAAATAAATGCTTTAAAAACTTCATATAAGTTATACCAAATGCCTTGTGATTCATTATAAATGAAAAATATGTATTAATTTAAAAATTTTACAAACTAAAGTCAAAGATATTTGACGGGTTTTCAAACATACTGGAGGTTAACTTGCCAAAAAATATTTCAATGGAAAAATTGAGTGCCATATTTCGTAAAACGCATCCTACATCAAATTCAATCATACAACCTCCCTACAATATTATTAAAGTAATTTATATAACGTCAGATAACGAACATCTACAAGCTCCAGTTTAGCACTGATTAAATAATAAGTACAATAGTCGGTTATCGGTTAACACATTGGAAACATCTGCATGCCGTTACAGCAGAGGCTCACTTAATATTTCGGCGCTACCAATTTTTTCAACACAAATCTTTGCAAATGAAATATTTTGATTTCTGTCCACCTACCTTAAAAATTAGGGCTTCCAAGGTGCTATCGCACACCTTCCACTGCGAAACGCCTTCTTCTGCCACGATTGGTAACTTTTCAAATGGCGTGTTCGAATTGGTCAATTCGTAAAATTTTAGTTTAGTAATTTGTAATTCTAATTTAATTCTGATTTACTTGTTAAACACTCACAATAATTATGCAATGTGATTAGTATTGAATATCTTAACAAATATTATGAAAGAGTTTATTTTTTTTAAATTTTATGCTATTTTATTAAATTGTCGTTCTCAATTACTTCAGGAACCTTTAGTCATCCTTTAATTTACAAATTCGACCCAATTTGAACACAGCCTCAGTTTCATTCCTATAACACACGGCTTTTTCGAAGAGGATGGCTCAATAAACGAGCATCATACACTATGCATCTAACTATTCATACACATAGTTGCCAAATATACAAGGCAAAAGAAAGATTTTTTCAGTCCGAAATAATAGAGAGTTTATTGAAAAACGCGTCAATTGTTTTTCTAATGTACACTAATGTAGCCAACCAAAGTTACCTGAATAAAATTTCCTATCAAACGCAAGACGAGAATAAGTTGCGTTTTCAACATAACGCTATTCTAAATATAAAAAAACAGTAGTGCATAAAAGAAATTAATTTCAAAGTATAATAATCTTTATGTTAATTAAACTACGTGAAAATGGCCGTTTATAAACTTTCAAAGTTTATTTTCTCACATGTATACGTATTAGTACACAAATAAATACAGCACGAAATAATTTTACATCGTCTTTGATTTTTTTTTATTATTGTTTTGATGCTCGATTTATCTATCGCCATGTTAAAAACTTGAAAATCGAATGTGAAATTCTAATTGCCTGAACGTGAAGCAAACGGGAGTCGCACGGAAATAAATAGGATATTTTTCATGATTGTTCGCGGAACTTTTACATTCCCGGGCTTTTTACGTTGTCACGTCATTGCCTTTCTTTTGTGTATCCGGCTGTAATCCTTATGTTTGTTTTTTTAGAGACTATGAAAAAGATATTCTCGAAAATTTACTATGTTTTGAGCCTACTGGTACTGGGCTTGAAAAAAAAATGTCTCTGTATTTTTGCTAAATTAAAAAATATGTATCGTTAACCTCCAACAGAATATATATTTTTTTTCTATGTTAGCAACATTGTTGATCCTGTAGTTTCAATAATGTATTTTTATTTCTACACGCTTTTATTTTGAGTACTCAACGTTACCTAGCGTGACAAATATGAACTTTCCGTTTCGAGGTATCGACTACACTGGCGCTATCTGGCAGGGTTTGTTTGAACTGTTTGCTCCTGCCGGCTACTGCTTTTTGACAAGATTAGGTTAAACACAAATTCAAAAGGCAATAATACCATTTTTATATTTTAAATATTACGGTTACTCACTGTTTTAACCTTCCGTTGTATTTTAGCATTGTTCGGTTAACATTCTGCCATTATTACAAATTTTAATATAAATTCAAAAATTTATATAAAGTACGTAACGTTTATTATAAGACCATTGAACGAATTTAAACTTCAAAGCTTTTTGGGTTATTATATCCGATTTATAACTTAACATATTATTCGTAGGTTCACTTTTAGTATTTATGTCAAATAATTTGGTAATTGAAGATCGTCATTACACTAATTTACTTATAATACGAATACAACGCACCAAATAAGTTTCATTTGCTGAATATATATATTTAGAAATGAAATTCGAATCATGTCTACATACAAAAAAGAATTGGTAACCTACATATCCACTCGTATATAACTAAACTTAATCTGATTACACATGAGTATTAATTTTAAATGTATCTACAAAA
This sequence comes from Bacillus rossius redtenbacheri, assembly GCF_032445375.1. Classification (NCBI taxonomy): domain Eukaryota; kingdom Metazoa; phylum Arthropoda; class Insecta; order Phasmatodea; family Bacillidae; genus Bacillus; species Bacillus rossius. Next base: position 7,166,286 of record NC_086341.1, on the reverse strand, counting down.
ATTCCAGTAGTTTTATTTTATTTAATCATCTGTAAATATATATTGTAAAAATATGCTACTTTAATTGTTGCAAAAAATAACTTTTCGACCGTGACAGGACTCGAACCTGCAATCTTCGGATCCGAAGTCCGACGCCTTATCCATTAGGCCACACGGTCCTGTTGAAAACTTAATGTTTGTAATCTAAATTATAAAGATTTGTTGCATTCAGTTAAAGTTTTTATTTTGTTTTATTATTACTTTGAGAACATTTTGAATAAAAACGATTTTTGTGCCTCTGCTATAAAATATATAATTTAAGGAAAAGTATATTGAGATTATAATTCCCGGTGAATTTTTGGAGTAGTTTGTCAAGTTAGCTACTATAAGTCGCTGTTAATTTTACACAATACTACAAATACTACAAAAAACTATGCAGAATTTTAATCAAGTGAACTTGCATAGTGGTACCCACTCACACTACAATAAACAATTGGTCGTTATGGTCGCGATGACAGAGCTCTTATTTGTTGGCGATTTTTTTCCCCTCTAATATCAGGAGGAAAAAAAAATTACAAATTTGGAAATCTAAGTTATGCGATGTGCTCATATAACATTTACAGTCCTCGCCATGCTGAAGAAAATCCACCTGGAAGAAAGTTAAAACACACTACGAGGAGTGATGTGTGTGTATATGTGTATGTGTGTGTGTGTATGTATGCATGTATGTATGTATGTATGTATGTATGAGGAGGAGGTTGTGGTCATGTGTGAAAATCTGTTTTATTTCCGGGGGGGGGGGGGGATGCACACGGAATAGTATTTGTCATTCCCATTTCACAGTTACGATTTAGCAAGCACAAGTGGACCCCCTCAAATAAGGTCTTTTTGTGTCCCTGCGTGAAAAAAAAAGGGGGGGGGGGAACTAGCCACCACGAGATTTACGTCCATGGCTTTGGTTATCGCTTGGCGGCGGAATGTTAAAAACCTGATAAGGCAAAGAAAAAACTCTGCCGGTTACGACAAGTGGACGTTGCGTGAGGGAGATTTTTTGAAAATAATGAGCGGGACAGCGTCTGTTAAATTTATTTACGATCCTTGATTATTGTCTCCTTGTTCTTTCAGTTTTATCATGTTACGCATACTCACAGTTGGCGAAGCATGTTCGTGTTAGATATGAGTCTGTGTGTGTGTGTGTGTGTGTGTGTGTGTATGTATATATATATATATATATATATATATATATATATATATATTCTTTTGTGCCAGTTGCCTCCAGTTTGCTTGGAATACTAATTTCTAATGGCCCGTAACTACAAAGATACGAAATCTCACGGAAGAAACAGTGGTATGTACCGCTGAACATGCAGATAATAAAAATGGTACCTTAAAAAATATTTGTTGCGTGACACATTTTATATACATACAGTCTAATTTTTTTTCGTAGTTAGAAATATGAGAGGAGATTTAGTAAGCTAATCGATATGAGCCAGTTTTTAAATTTAATTTAAAAATTTATTTCCGAATGTGTGTTTTTCTTGCGCATATTCTGCGTACCGTATCTCCTGTTTCTGTCGCTCAAGCAGTAAGATCTTTCTGTATGCTTAACAGGATAAAGTATTGATTGAGGTAAACAATGGATCAACAGAAATTCACTGATCTAGGAACATAATTCAGTGAATAAAGCATTGCGCGGACGTTAGAATTATTTTTTTTTCTATTATTGAAAGCGCGAAAAAAATGTTTTAAATGATTATCGACCATTACGACCAATCCAACGGTCAGGGACTTCGACGTTGAACCACTCTCGTAAAAAAAAGAGATTCCAAAGGGGCAGGGCTCCATCCTGTTTTCAAACAAAGTTTACACGTTCACCCTCTACTAATTGAGGAAAGAGCCATTCTTTGGCGCTGCTAGCGAGAAAACAACAAAGCAGTTTTCGCGCATGCGCTTATCCAAAAACTCTTTGAGTTACTCCTTAATCGAGACCTTGAACCAACTCTCTACAATGCTTACAGTTGATATTTAACTGGGACATTTTTATAGACATACTGTATATTGTTAGAAGCATACTGTAGGTAAAGCCGGGTTGGGTGTGGCCCATCGAAGCAGCGCATACCTTTTTTTTTTTTCAGATTAGCTCACCACCCCCTTCCCCCGGCGCCCCTTACCAAATCGGCGCTCTTTGCCATCGATCCCCCCTCAGCCCTCTGGCGAATTCTGCGGGCTTCCCAGAGGCCGCCGGCATGGAGTGGTGTAACTAGGACGCCGTCGTTCTGGGAGCTTCGGGCCAGTGGTCGTCCCTGTTGACTCTGCGGGACTGTTCCAGAAGGGGGCCCAGGGGTATGAATACGGCGATGCCAGGCGCCGAGGCAGTGAAGTGAGGAGGGCGAGTGACCCCTTGTGGGAGCGATGATTGGACGACAAGTGACGAGCTTCATAGAGTGATGTGCGAGACAGTGTGTCGGGACAGAGGTACGAGGTAAAAGACGAGCTGGAGGGAGAGACACTGTCGAGCCGAGCTCCAGAGTGGAGAATGAACAGTGGACTGAACGAACAAGTGATTAATTTGTGGACAGAAATTTTTTTAAGAGTTCTCATTTAATTAGTAGTGTAAATATTAACAATAAATAAAATAGTGTTTAACTATTTTGGATATTTTCCCGAACATGTTTTCCCACTCGTACCAATATATTTAACTTAAAAATCGTGTGTGTCTTACTCCAAAAACCAACACCTTTTAATATTTTGTGCAAATGATATATATATATATATATATATATATATCAAAAGTGAAAAAATAGAGAACATAGCCCAGAATAAAAAAGTTAAATATGTTGTTATAGTGTACTTTATTTTAAAACAGAGTTGTCAAGGGGATTTTTTTTTTGCCTATGGAAAAACAATGTGCATTGAGAGAAAATCCTGATAGTTATTAAAATTAGATCTAATTAATCACCATTATAGTTTGTAATGAATATGCGGTTTAGAATGATTATTTGGTTTCTCTTAAAAAATTTTGTTGCTTCACAGGTCTTTTTTACAATAAATATATTTCAAGAAATTTATTATGTACACAGCAGATGAAAACAGTCGTCTATAATATAAATTCCTACGCTTGAAATTAACTGATAAATAAAATGTTCCCCTTAAAATGATGGAGGGGGAGACATTTAACCAGATAGTGAATTTTTTAGTTTTCAGATTTTTAATTTTCTGGTATCCTGAGAAATAGCTTGTTGCATCTGCTCGGGAGGAGAATTGGCTGTTTGGCCACTGAAGGGAAGTAACCTTTAAGAAATGTCATGACATTTAACCCTTAAATGTTGAAGCGCTGCTTTCGCCGATCGCAATCAATAAAATAATATGTATTTTCTGGAAAGAGAATTTGGACGATATTCACGCCCGGAAACCAAAGAAACTATACTCTCAAGGAATCAAAAATTCTGTAGTTGTACATTTTCTGTACAAAAAAAAATCAGTGGAAAATATATGTGAGCGCGTCTTTCACTGATGTGTAAAATGTAACCTCGATAAAGAGCATATTCGTGTGTTCTCACGTTAAAAAAAAGGCTTATAATTAGAAAATAGAACACGAAATTTAAAGTACAGTTCTTTAAAATAATGCTGAGTGAGATAAATATATACGCAAATTGTGTTTTCAACTACTTTTATTGACGTGAATAACACGTAATTACCACACCCGCTGCTATAATTCGCTGCCAGGGCAACTACGGCTACTATAAAATCATTCTATTTACAGACATAATTTTTAAATTAACTAACTAAACGGCTCCGATGAAATCGAAAACGACTTGAAAAAATACTAAACTTAGGATCTGATTTTCACCCGGGAAATTTCATTAAAATACTCTCCACCTTGTAAATAATCATTGAACAGTTAATACTATAAATTTTCCTTTTGGCTTTGTGAAGTTTGGTTCGTACCGTCCGCCACAGATGGCAGTACCGTGGTTTACATTTCCGTTCCATGGGACTTCCGTTCCATTCACGAAATCACTCCTACCAAATGCCGTATACCAAGAGATAAGATGTTACATATCAAAAACTGTCTCTTACCAGGCTAAAACGGTGAAATTTGACGCAATTTATATTATTCCTTCATCGGTTAGCAACATAAGTTTCATTACAAATTTTGATATATGAAGCCAATATTATTTTAAAATATTGACTTTTACTAGTAAATGATAAATAAAAATACACAAACGGTATCCGCACAGTTAAAATTTTCACCTGAATTGACGGTGAACGCTGGTTATAAATTATCTAGGGATCTACGTAAATGTATCGTTATCTTCGTGAAGACTGGAGTGGTTGCGACGTGTCACGTCATTCCGGGACGACCCGACGCTCGAAGCGTCCAGAACAACCGCGCTTATTCACGCCACTCCAAGCGATGGCCTCAAAAAAGGCGAGGCCACACAGAAAGCTACGCTATGTTCGCGATGTTCGCTATGGATCGCTATGTTCGCTATGTTCGTTGCGACAAGTGGCCAGAAAGATCAGTCTATTTCGCGATGTCGGAGAGGCGCATGCCTTGGGATTAAACTGATGATTCCGATGAAGATGATATTCTGCTGGCTCTCGCAGAATGTAAACTTAAAAAAACGTAATGGGTTAATGAAGTCAATTTAAAAAAGAAATATTAATTTGGAGAATTTCATCAGTTGATGAAGCAGGTGCGTGAGGACGATATCCAATTTATGGATTATTTAAGAATAAATACAGCTCAGTTTGATGCAAATTATTTCTCGCCAAGAATATAACTGCGAACAAAAATCTTAGTTACAGGATAAGCATTTCAGCAGAAGAACGATTGAATATTTTCTTGAGGTCAGTAAACATTGATTTCATGACAATAAAATTTCTTAACGATTAATCGTCAACGAAATAAAAAGAAAATTAAGAACAATGGAGATTCACACCAATAATTATTATTTTCTTAACACACAGCATTAGCGAACCTCCCTTGAAATGACATCCAGGGCATTAGCCAAATATCCTGCTTTCTATGGTCCTCTATCGATTTATTCCATACAAATGGATATTTTCGTACTTCTTCCATAAAAATTTCCGACGGTATGATACTGATTTAAAGCAGATACGGAAGTAAAGCACAATTCCGCGCGAAATCAAATGCTTTAGTTTATCTGCGCATGCGCGAAGTCACCGACGAGAACCAAACACGTCGCCAACATAGCGAACATAGCGAACATAGCGAACATAGCGAACAAACCTTTGTGTGGCCAGTGACGGGAAGCCTTCTTTTCACAGACGAGAGAGCCAAACGCCCGATCGTGCATCTTCGGTTTTTTTTTTTTTTTTGGTTCTTTGTAACTCATGTTAACTAATGGTCAATTAGGTTAGGCTAGCTACATTATAAATACTTTAAAACATTGTGGACGGTTGATTTGGTTAGTATAGCTACATTAAAGATACTGTGAAATCATGTAAAAGGTTTCCTAGCCCTGGATAGCTACATATCAAAAAGTTATTTGTTAAGCAACCATAAAATGATTTTACAGTATTTTTAATGTAGTTTTACTTACCTAATATAACCAACCATCCACAATGTTTTAAAGTATTTATAATGTAGCTAACCTATCCTAATCGACCGCAAAATTTAATGCCACACCGGTTTATAAAATGAGATAGAACGGAAAAAAAAGCGAGCATGAACTTCGGGGAACTTCGGGTGTGGCTCTCTCGTCTGTGAAATGAAGGCTGCCAGTGACACCTGAGTTGCAGCTGGCTGTATTTCACTCGCGTAGGAACCGCTCCGGTTCAAAACCTAACTTTAATTGTCGTAACTTCTAGTCAAGGAATGTTTCTGTAAGTTGGTCACACGATAGCGCCCTTGCATTTGTTGTTTCGTCCATAATTTTGCCTGCATATATTTATTAAATGTCATTTTGCGATTTTTTAAAAGTCACGTAAATAATAATTTTTTTATTATGAACGTTTTTCTTGCCTTCTTATAGCTATTAGATAACTGATTGGTAAGTATCGGTAACAAAGTTTTCGACGAATCATTATATTTAAGGGAGTTATTGAGTGGTTCTTGAACGAAAGAAATGTAATAAAATATATTAATAATCAACATGACGTATGTGACCTAGCCTAAAGGAATAAACTAATGTGCGTTTGAAATAATTATTATAGATTTAGGTTAACAAAAGTATGCGTAAGCGTCTTCAATTATTATTAAAAAAACTGCCTTAGAAAAATAAATTAGCTTATATTTATCCCAAGAAAAAGGTATGTTCGCATTAAAGAACAGCTGAAAAATAAGTAAAATTACATATTTTGGAAACATTATGACTATTCTGAACTTTTTCGCTTCGAATAAATCATCACTAATTCGGTTTCAATCATCTGAAATTGAAGACATATTCTTAGTTCAATTTTAAGCGACACTTGTGAGTTCTCTAACAGTAAGCTCAATTAAATGGAAGCTGTATAAAACACTTTTTGACAACTACAAAATACTTTGCTGGAAAAAAAACTTTATAATTATTTTGTAACGTGAAAAATGTATTTTACTCGCCACATTGGTTAAAAGTAGAGTGGTTAGTTATTTCCCAATACGAAAAGCATTTATGTTGACTGCTGTAAAAAAAAAAATGGACAAAAAATTATTTTCACACGACCACAATTGAGCTGTTAAACCAGTTTGATTGTTTGCCAGAAATTATATTTATTTTCCCATTGAATTTTTTTTCAATTCTCTTTATTTTTGGAGCTTCCGTGCATGATTAAAGAATGCGACTCGTCCGTTAGGTCAGGTTTGTTTACGGTCTCCGGTCGTGTTTTCACACACAACGGCGGGTTCTTCGCGTCACTAATGGAGCTGTCAGAAGCGATCAGACCTGCGGAGCCGTGTATTAAACATGCAGAGCCCGATTCAGCTCGCGGTCGGCTGATCGAGATTGCCAGCGTCCTTCCGACACCGTCGTGACGCCAGGAGGTAATCAGTAGAGACCTGCAAAATTCGCGGATTCATTTGGTGATAGGCTAGAATTCAAACACATATACCTCTTAGATAATTTTGCTATTGGCTTACTGTTCATCTGGACGAATCTCAACCAGTTATAAACCCTCAACCAAAGAAGGATCGAATCACAGACAAACCAGCTGAGACGATTTACAAGTCGGCAGCCAATGAACTTGCGTTATTTGCCCGAGTGTACAGGGGTATGTGCAGTCTATCCTGAAGGCCATCGAAACCGCGAATTTTGCAGGTCTCTAGTAATCACCCCTGCTTTGTGAAGCCGGTTAAACTGCCTTCCGATCACTATGTCACTATGCGCAGTGATCACGTGCACGTTTGGACTGCGTCCGCAGGAAGGCGCGAAGTGAAAAATTCACTACCGAGTCACAAATTGACATGCAGCTACCTAGCTTTTGAAAGATATTACTAGGGACCGGAAAAATTCGCGGATTCATTTCGCGTTATGCTAGAATCCAAACAACTGTACCTTCATGTTGCTTCTGTGATTGGCTTACGGTTTGTCTGAAGGAATTTGAGCCAATGGAAAACATTCAACCAAAAAAAGTATCGAATTGCAAGCGTCCCAGTTTACAAACCTATGTCATGAGTCGATAGCCAATGAGCAGGTGGCATTTACCTGAGTGTGTAGGGGGTTGTGGAGTCTATCCTAGAGGTCACTGAAAGCGCGAATTTTTCCAGTCTCTAGATATTACACATAAAAACACGTCACAAACTCACCAACCAAACATGACATCTGTTTGCATTAAATTCTTCCTGGCATACGACGGTCTTGTGCACGGTTAGAAATCAAAGTGAATTTACGGACTTCCCAACGAATAATTTGCCTCAAATAAACGAAGACTTCTTCTTAATTTCAGATAACTTTATTTTCATGGAAACTACGCCGTATTTCAATTCGGAATTTTTTTTCGGCATAAAAACATCCAAGGCACACTTTGAAGAAGAAATAAATGTGTTCAAATATTTACTTATAGGTATACCAAAATTATTCTTGTAGGTTCATGTTAATAAGTGAACATTTTACCCGTAAATTTACGAAGATAACTGTAAATTTATGAAGAGCACTGAATGAATTCTAACCAGCGTTCTTCGTAAATATAAAATGAAAATATTTAACAGTGTAAGGGAGACCAAGTATTTGGAAAGGTGTTTTGTTTCCACCCACCGTCTCTTTGATGGACTGACTTGTTGCGAGGGATTGTATTCATATCAGACAAATGCCACCATCTGCCTGAGACAATCCGCCTTGGAGGAGCCGAGCCGCGAACCCGGGTCCTACAAGTCTCTTCTGGCTCTACCCCAGAGCCAGAAGGTAGAGCGAAGACCCACTTAACACTGATCCGTTGTTTCACGAGTTTGCTGCAGTTTGGTTTGTCATTTACACAGGCTTTCTTCTGGCATATTATTTGTACCTATGTACAGTAGGGTATTAAAAAAAAAAAAACACGTGAGTGATTGTTTGAGTACAAATCGCCAGTGATGTGCAACATCTAACATCGATAGAAAATATAATAATTCGAAACTCGGATACTAAATTCAACGTAGAATTTTTTTAAAATAATGCCGAGCGTGATAAATATACGGAAAATGTGTTTTTAACTATATATAAATATATATAACGTAGTGACCACATCCACCGCTAGAATTCGTTGCCGGAGCAGCTACGTCGACTATCGAATCATTCGATTTTCGGAGCGAAATGTTAAGCTGTATGATGAAACCGCTCCGATAAAAGCGAAAAAGATTCGACTATATTAAGAACACACTATCTGATCTAGGGTGTCTGCATGATTATAACAAAGATATGTCTGGCAACTTTCTATATTTTGCAGTGACGTGTCGCGTCGGCTCACTGGAGCTCGAGGCAGCCTGCGAACTAACGGCGCTAGTAGTGTGTTGAATGGGGAGTATTGTAATTATATGATATTAGTAGAGACCAGAAAAATTCGCTATTTCAATGACCTGTAGGATATACTCCATGTTCCTCTACGCACGCGGGAAAAACTGACACCATCTCATTGGCTACTGACTCGTGTCGCCTGTTAACTAGGACGCTAGTAATTTGATACTTCTTTTGTTGAAAGTTTTTCATTGGCCGAGTGTCATTCAGAAAAACTTCCTGTCCAATCACCGATGCAGTAAAAAGGCAAACGTTTTTGGATTCTAGACTATCACGAAATGAAACCGCGAATTTTTCAGGTCTCTAGATATTAGTCCTAATTCCATCTCAATGTTTAGAAAAATTTTTCCCTAGATATCTATTTTTTCATTCGTTTGGGTGGTTGGTAAATGAATAATCTGTACCAATGCCTTGGAATTTTTCCGCATTTGTCAGTCAAGTTGAAGTGGTGAGAGAGAATTCCTCGCTCCTGTATTGTGCCTGGCTGTAATAAAGGTTACGGCTTAAAACCGTCAAGTCGTTTTTTTCTCGATTTTATGCCTACTTAACGACCCAGTTAAAAAATTAGTAATTTGCAATACCACGAAAATTAGAGGTAGATATCTTATTCATTAAAAAAAAAAAATACTGGATTAAATATCACATTTGTAAGAATGACACTAGCTTGAAGATTAAAATGAAAAGAAAACTAAAATTCTTGATTTAAATACGTAATTAAATATTCAAACATACTTTTTTTTATGGGAAATCCCAGTTTGTTTGGGTTTCGCACTCTCAACACTCACACTTTTAACTGACAATTGCGGCAAAGTTACAAGTTATTGCAATACATTACACCCCTAAAAAGCTCCCAAATAAATTTAAAAATCATAAACTGTGACCAAAGTTCAAAACTTAACGGACTTTTAATTTTTTTCACTTGTATTTGTAATTTCCATTTAACACAATGTTAATGGTGGGTCCACTACTACTAGCGCCGTTAGTTCGCAGACCGCCGCTAGCTTCACTGAGCCGATGGAGAATGAAGATAAGTAACAAGACCTATCTATACGACCGTGATCTATATGACCGTTGTCCGCATGGCTATGAGCCCGAAGACAATGCGCCATTAAAAAAAATATTGAGTGACGTCCGTTTACGAAAAGCATTCAACAACTGACGATGTCTGAGTGCTAGTATTGTTCTGGTGTTTTATCGCTAATCACTTTAGGGTAAATAAAGCATTCTAGTTAAGTCATGTATACACGGAGTTGGTTGGTAGATTTATTGGTGTGTGTTTTGTATAAGCAAAGTAAATGTCAATAAGCTAACTTAACAAGGACATAACATGGCATTGAGAGAATACAGTCAGATGATTGGGTGACCTATTTCGAACCGCATTTTGTGGTAAGGTTAGGAGATGACTAGAAGATTAAGGAATTTTGGCAAAAAAAAATACAATTATTGACTGCATTTCAATGTGATAATTTTAAATTTTTACAAAAAATTTATATCTATAAAAAAAATTTGCAGTAAAATTGTTTCAATATCCGTTGTATCCGCGTCTTACGATAATATTTAATGTATGTTACGATTTTTAGATGGAACAGCGATATCAAGCTTTATTTAATTCCTAGCGATGCTTTTATTTAAATACATTACTATAAAATTACCATTTCTCGTTATGTTTTTACTTAATTAATTTAAAATGGCACGTTTTTTCCACAAAAATATCTAAATATACTTCAACTCTGTAATTTTGTATCTTGATTGCACAGGGTCATTACCCTGCAAGCTACGCACCTGATTATCAAGCAACTGTCTGAATTCTAAACAGAGAAACCTCATCTGTAAACTTTCATTGCAAATCTTTTAAAAATGCTCCAGTCGAATTTCACTCACGTTTTTTATTTACTCAAATTTATTAGTTTTTGGATAATTCATGTTTCATAAACATAAGGCCAAGCAGCATGCCTAATTGAAGTATGAACATGATTTCGAAATCAAAATAAATATTTGTCTCAAAATTTCTGATGTACTAAATTAGAATTAACTTTAAATAGTATTTTAAAAAATCTAAACCTTCTGTAGTACCTACTGTTTAAAAACTTCATTGCCACAGATCAAATTCAACTTCCTCTTTATGCCATAGACTAATGACGGATATTGACTTATTCTGGTCTTGTTCGCATTTTCCCAGAATTGGCGTCCGATTCATCGACATTAATGTCAAAATCAGCGTGTGTAAACAATGACAAGCGTGTTTGTTTGTATAACAAAGCTTTCTGCTGAAATTAATAAGTGTCAAGCTGTATTTTAATAAACTGTCCGTAAAGTTTTAACAATAATGAATTTATTTTTTCATATATTTTTGTCCAACGTATAACGGCAGTAAGGTCATTACAGAACACAACAGTAGTCACAAACCATTGTTTCTGGGTAGTGGCTCGGCTTTAGAAATAAGCCATCGTAGCGTGTGACTGGTGGGTTTTTTCGGGGGAACCGTGGTTAAATCCATCGTTTCATTAAATTTACGCTTCATCTTCTCATAAACAACCTCTATTGACCGCGATGTAGAAAAAGAATGAAAACCCAAGTCCATTCATTTTTTCATTCCTTCTGACCAGTGACGTTTCGACATTTTATTCAGCAATAACGAAATCTTCCTGACAGTCTCAAGTAAACTAATACAAAATATTCGGGTAATTACGTGGATTAAAAAAAACCTCAGAAGATTAGAAACACAGGGGGTTTATTTTTGACGTGACTACGTCTAATAAATCAATGAACGCCGGCTGCACGCACGAAAAAGTGTCCCGTTCGCACATTCTCCCGTTACGCTGTGTCCCGTTACGCTCAGTGTACGCTTGCGCCGCATTTATCTTTCTTCCACTCGATTGGAACAACCATCGATTTGACTTTTTCGAGGCACATTTAACTTGAAACAATCCCATTCGTTTCCTACTTTTCCTATCCTTAACAGAATAACACAGATTGGAAGAAGTTAAATAGCAAACATGTATAAAAGTTATAGTTAAAATAATCTCTTCGTTAAAGTAATGAACATATTTGAATTAATGAGTGCAAATAAAAGTAAATTTATCAATTAAATTGTAGATTTCATTTCACTTCATCTTTGTATCCATACAAAATAGTGATAATTCAATAAAAATGATTCAATATTATTCATAAAAGTATGCAATCAATTAATCAATGTTTTGTTATGACGTCACGTTAAACTATCGTCCGTAAACCGACTTTACAGACAACCAATTTTTTTTGCACACATTTGTACGAAGATACTCTGTGATAAGGTGAGATTTTTTGACAGGTGTGAGTCCAGTGCATCACCACCTCGCCTGGTCAGGAGTGCAATCGTGTTGGTGAGGCGGGGGTGTTAGGAGCGACTCTCGCTGGTGCTCCTAGCGCGGTGTCGCCTCTAAAGCACAAGAATGTGGACTGACCCTTAGTCTTCTCTCGTCGTGCCTAGGGCAACTGTGAGATTTGAGCGGTAACCATGGCATTATTATATACGGCAGGGAAATGAAGATCAAGGCGTGATTCAATTAACCTTGAGAGCTATCAAGAATCTGTATAAAGTTGTTTCGTGCGTTTTAGCCATATTCAATCTTCTAAATGTACAGTTCACGGAAGAAAAAAAAACAGGAACCGAATTTCTCATCCGCACTGAGGGTACTCTTAAATGCTTTTTTTTTTTTGTAAACAGACACCATTCTGATATCTTGAATGGTGTTTAATCTACGTCTTTTATTTTTCTGAAACTCTGCACACCGCATGTTTGCCCAGGTGGGCGGGGGCGCTTAAAGCAAGGCCATTCAAAGAGATTCCACTAACTCAAACAACGAGACAACTGCCGCGGAGACGATAAGCCGTTTTCAGTCGGTTAAGCCGGGCGAGCGAAGGAAACCAGGAGGCCACTGTAGTTAACACGCTGCAACTGCTTCCCTGGAGCACACTGGTTCGAACCCTGGTGTGGCCAACCCGATGATTTCCTTTTTCACGGTTTCTCTCTCTCTCTCTCTCTCTCTCTCTCTCTCTCTCTCTCTCTCTCTCTCTCGAAATATTCCTAAGTGCAGCCATGGCCGATTCCTTCCATAGAGTAAACAAAGTTCCAAGGGCACCGCCAGGGGGGGGGGAGTTTCCCCCCCCCCCACTAGAGCCCTAGAGATTCAAAAAAGTGTAGCCAAATGCAAAAAAAATACATACTTTTCCCAGAAATTTTACCCCCCCCCCCCCTCCCTAGGCCATCGGCTGGCCACGCCCTTGCAAAGTTCTATTACAGAGTGGACACTCAATGCTACTGAATCTCCGCGTTTTAGGTGGATTTCGAGGAACTACTACCAATTGCAACCGTTACCATGGTGCGACTTCCAGAAAATTTTTACATAGTTCTTGGTTTCATGGCCCATAGACCCCAAAACCATCGTCCATTCGAAAGTTTATACATCTATAGGTTTTAAAAATGTAATAGAAACAACTGAACAATTAAGACCAAATTAAAACTTAACAAGATAATCACGTTTCCCGGCAGTAGCTTGCTAACATTTTGGAGGTTACTATATTTCATACGCCCGCCCGTCGAAGGTTAAAGTTTGCGAAGCTGCTAATGGACGTTCGGGTGGAATTTCTCGGGACTTCTGATTGGTTTAGCGGTCACGTGGTCGATGTGCGGATAGCTGTTGAGTCCAGATGAAGTCCTCGACTGAGGCCAGAGACGTGAAGAGCAAGAGCACTCAACCAGAAGAGAAGAGACCACTGATTGGCCAGCACTCCCATCCAATCACAGAAGCCCAGCTCCGATTGGCCAAAACCAATCAGGCCGACCAGGAGAAAGGAAGACTGTGATTGACTCACAGCTGCAGCCAATCGGGAAAAGCTTCCTCTCTCAGGCTAGGGTATTAAAAGGCAAGGAAACTTGTGATAACCTCAGTAAGTAACTGCTCCCTGATGATGGCGATTGCAACTTCGACCGAAACGTCAGTGATATTTTCGCCCTCGACGCGTCTACAACCCAGAAGCCAAGCAACTCTAGATGTTTATATGTCTAGTTCAAGAAAGTTTGTCAAGTTGTTATCTTATCGCTGCACTGGAATTTTTTTTGTGAATATATATTCGTGTAAAATTACAGTTATTTTTCAATTTTTACATTTATATGAAAATAACTGTATCACTAAAAAAAAAGCGTTCGATGTAATACTGAGTTTGGATTTTTACCCGGGCATTTATTTTTACAGTTTCCAGAATAGCTTGCCAGTATTATCTGCGCACATGAATAAGAATAATAAAATAGTCAAATTATATGTATATTCTATTAACTTGACCAATGTTTTAAAAAATATATGCTTGAGAAAAACGTATTTCGTATATGCATAAATAACAGTAGCCATTTGTTGTGCAAAGTAAAATATCTTTCTTTTGTGAAAGTACAGAATTTATTTTTTTTTCCTGTGTGAAGCTGTAGTTTTATCTTATATAGGAGTTAATTAAACGTGAGCCACAGACGCATACGAAAGTATTTTTAAAAAAAAATTCACGTCATCATCTCTTAGCTCAAAGAATAAAATGGGACGAACCCACCCACCCACACAAACACACACACACACACACACTACTAAGTGTTAAATCCTCCGTGTCCGTGTGTGAGCGGCGAATCACAGCACCGAAAAAATATTTACTACGTCTGTCCAGTCCCAAAATCTGGACCACAACAACCGACGGATAGTTAGTTGATGGTTTGACCGCGAGATGGCAGCAGGTACCGCGTGCGGGGACCGACGAAGATCGCGCGGCGTCGGGAAAAAAAAAACGGGCTTTGGCGCAGGCCATCAGCCTCCCCTCTCCAACCCCCCCCCCCCCCCCTTTAACCAACTCTCTCATTCTCCTGAAAGCATCCCGTGAGAGGACCGCCGCACAGCACAGGGGGGGGGGGTCGCGGAGGGAGAGGGGGGGTTCCGGGCGCTATCGATCTATATCGCGCGGGGAGAGGCGTCGCGACGCTGCCAGTAGACGCCCGGCCGCTCACGAGGACGCCAGCGTCGCGTCTGCCGGTCATCGCCCCGTGGCGGCGTGTCTGAGACGCCCCGGCCCTTCTTCGGGAAGGTAAACACACGTTAAATAAAACTTTAAAAAAAATTATGGTTGTCTGTAAAGTCGGTTTACGGACGATAGTTTAACGCGACAACGTCATAACAAAAACACTGATGAAATGATTGCATACTTTTATGAATAAAATCGAATCATTTTTTTTTATTGAATTATCACTATTTTGTATGGATACAAAGAAGGAGTGAAATGAAATCTACAATTTAATTGAATAAATTTACTTTCATTTGCACTCATTAATTCAAATGTGTTCAGTACTTTAACGAACAGATTATTTTAACTATAACTTTTATACATGTTTTCCATTTTGAACTTCTTCCAATCTGTGTTATTCTGTTAAGGATAGGACGATGATAGGAAAAATAGGAAACGAATGGGAGTGTTTCAAGTTTAATGTGCCTCGAAAAAAGTCAAATCGATGGTTGTTCCAATCGAGTGGAAGAGAGATAGATGCGGCGCAAGCGTACAATGAGCGTAACGGGACACAGCGTAACGGGACAATTTGCGTTAAGGGACACTTTTTTCGCGCGTGCAGCCGGCGTTCATCGATTTATTAGACGTTGTCACGTCAAAAAATATTTGTCGTGTACTTTATGTACACAATTTCGAATGTGTAACATCCTAAACTCTCGGCACGCGGCATTCTACTGTAGGAGTAATTTCCGCGAATGGAACGGAAGTCGCGTGGGAACGCAAATGTGTGATCACGGTGCTGCCATCTGTGGCGGATGGCGCGAACCAAAGTTCACAAAGCCAAAGGGGAAACCTAATTCTACAAACTGATAATAAAAAAAATCCCTGTCAACGGCGAGCTTTATTTTTTAATTTTATTATTTTTTTTTCGCTGAGCCGTTTCATTACATAGTATTTAGTTCAACCTTTCGCTCTGCAAAATCGAATGAATCGATAGTCGGATGTTGCTGTTGCTACGGAAGTGGAAACTATGTGTGATTCGTGTCAAGAAATTTAATTTAAATTACGATTTTCGTATATTAACTAAACGCTCAGCATTATTTTAAAGAATTATACTTTAAATATCGTGTCAAATGGGTTTTTTTTTATGTATCATTTGGAATGCAATTTTTAATTTGAAAAATACTGGAAAGTTAACTCTGCTTTTGTAATGCGAACCAACAAAATGTAAAAATGAATTTGAAGTCAAGTTTGTTCCAACACAATTTTCTTGGCAAGTAAATTAAAGGTATTTTTTAAAGTTGTGATTGTCTTGCTATGCGTATTCAAGTTCACTTATCATAAAGTTTCATTTGGCACACCAATACGCTCAGTTAGTCCCCAGATGTTCGCGAAAGTGAATATATACGGGTGCATGCTTCCACTTGCGTGTCCGCTCGTGTCTATAAAAGAAACACGCATGCGCATTGGAGTTTCAACCCGTTAAATTTCCGTTGTGTGATGCGCGCGCATTTGCATTGCATTTCCGTTGCATACTAAAACTTAACCCTCGACGTGCCCAAAAAAAGTGTAACTTCAGAAATCCCTCCGAAATCGACATTAGCAAGTCAAGGCTATGATTCATCAGAGAGCCGAAAAATGGAGATCCCCAGAGCAGGACGCTCTTCACCGGAAAAAAAATTCTGTACTCTAACAAAAGATTACTTTGTAAACATTTTGCCAAAATAAATAGTTTGTAATACCACAATAAACATATTGTAACTTTGTACAACACATGGTTATGGTAATTTTTTGCATATACTAAATACGTTTTTCGAGGTAATACTGAGTATTTCCTACGAAAAATTGACGTATAATTTTATATTTTAAATTGATGTTTAATTCAAAATTCATGTTTTTTAAACCACGGAAAAGATAATCAAAAATATTTGAAGATTTTGAATTTATTTTTTTTATTTCTGCGTATTAATATGCGCAGTGAATACTGAAAAGTCATTCAGGGAACGGTTTAAAATAACTTTAACTATTGGATGGACTGGGACAACACAAAGCAAAACCCCGGGTAAAATCCGAACCTAGTAATACTGTCAACAGTAATACAGTTGTTTTCATGTAACTGTAAATATTTACAAATTTCTGTATTTTTACACGATATTTCTGTTATATTTACAAACATAAATTGCAGTGTACGAGCTCTCTTTTTTCTTTATTCTCCTAAGCTCGTTAGCGCCAACGCAAATTCAATTAACTTTCATTAGAAATAACCTTGGCCCCAAGCCCAGGAACGCACAGCTTTATTTCGGTTTGCCATTGTTTCCCAAGGTCTGGCATGGAAAATACACGGAATAGTTCCTTCCTTTGTATAGGGCAGGTAGCCGATTCTTTCCCCAAGATCTCTGAATTGTATGTATTGTAGATAAGTGGTAACAGTCTGTACAAACTATGTCAGTGGTACGCAAAACTGGAAATTTAATAAATATTTAAATTTTAAAAAATGGGGGCACGTTAGAGGTTATACGTACTTAATGTAATAAAAAAAACTTATTTTAATTTTGCGTGCATATAATTAATAGAAATAAAATAATAAAATGACTGGAGTGGTATTATAAATATGGTTGATAGTGTATGAATTCAATCAAAATTAAAATTTTATAAATAAATACTCAGAGTTCATTATTAATATAAATAAGTGTTAAATGTAATTATTAATTCATTAAAAATGGTATGAATTTTAATTAATGTTAAAAATGAATTAATTTGCGGAAAATTTATTCTAATTTAATATCTTTAAATATTAATTAAATAAATAATTTATGATGCACATGCGTTATATTTAAGGTAACATAATTTTTCTTATATAAATACACTTGATAAAGTTTATAGACTCTATTTTTTTCACTAATATTTACGATAAATAATTTTTTAATGATATGGACCAGTATTAAATATCAATCAATAAATTATTGGTTTTAAAAGTACATATATAATTTCTATTTGTAAGATCTTTTTTCTTCATGTGAAAATTTCGTTGCATGGTGCAATTTCAGGGTTTTGTTTTTATTCATGTATTCCTTAACATAAAGTTGATTGTTTTGGCAGTCCCTGACACCCAGTAAATTTTTTCCCCTGTAATTTTCGAAGGTTACGCGGTAGTAGGCCGAAAATCACTAGACAAAAAAAACCACTGGATCGAAAGTCGTTTAGCCGAAATACACTAGACTGAAAGGCACAAGACCGTAAGTCGTTTAGCCGAAGTGCACTAGACCGAAATGTACTAGACCGAAAGCCGTTTAGCCGAAAAGCACTTGAGACGAATTCGTTTAGCCTAAATACACTAGGCCGAAAGGCACTAGACTGAAAGTCGTCTATTCGAAAAGCACTAGGCTTTCAGACGTTATGCACTAGAACGACCGAAAGGCACTAAACCTAAATGTACTAGACCGAAAGTCGCTGAGCCGAAAGGCAATAGACCGAACCGGCACTTGATCCAAAGGCAATAGCTCGAAAATCGTTTCTCCGAAATTTAAATTAAAAATGAATTCGGGTTAGAGACAAGCTACCTTTGCGAACATCCACTATCCATGACACCATGTCCGAAAAATCGGTCTGGTCGTCAGGACTACTTGTTGGACTACTTGAACAAAAAGCCTCGGGCTTGAGACACGTTTTTCCACTTGTGTGAAGATCCCTCCGCGTTGTCCCTTCGCCGCATACTGCTGCGGAAGGCATTGGTGGAACCCGGGTCGTTACCACAACGCCGAAATACCACAACGCCGAACGTACAATAACGCCGAAATACCACAACGCCGAACGTACAATAACGCCGAATACCATAACGCCGAATGCCAAATTGACCGCAACGCCGACAGCTAGAAAACTGCTGTGTACCACAACGCCGAAATACAGTAACGCCCTGCGGGGAGGGGGGGGGGGGAGGGGGCCACAGGAGCAAAATGAAAAACAACTGAATGAATTTGTGTGCTAACCTTACCTTACCTAACCTAACCTTTGTGGCAGCCCTGCAAAGACATTTTTCGGCCGTTAATGTATTTCGGCGTTGTGGTAATTCGGCGTTGTGGTACACAGCTGTTTTCTAGCTGTCGGCGTTGTAGTCAATTTGGCATTTCGGCGTTATGGTTTTTCGGCGTTATTGTACGTTCGGCGTTGTGGTATTTCGGCGTTGTGGTATTTCGGCGTTGTGGTATTTCGGCGTTGTGGTATTTCGGCGTTGTGGTATTTCGGCGTCGTTGTGCGTCCCCGTGGAACCCCAGCGGGATCTCACCGCCGCTGCAGGGGTCTTGTTTTTCCCCAGTGACCGAGATGCCGAGCTCTCGTTTCGGATGGCTCCCCGGGACACTCCATCGAGTAACGAACTGTAATGTGCCCGCTCGATGTCTCGAACCAATCAGCGCTGGCCTCGCTTCGTGGCCAGCGAGGCCTTGGGTTCGCATTGCCAGCAGCAGCAGAACATTTCCATGAGAACTTATTTTGGGTGTGTTTGCTAAGCTCAGTGAGTGAGAAAGTACGCATATAATTATACGTATGTCATCTATCATAAACTTGGAGTAGGCATGGATAAATCCTTTAAATAAAATATACTTAAAGATAATGAAATAGCCATATTGGTTTCAAAATTTAAAAAGGGCATTTTATTTTGCTTGATCCAAGCAAATTTGAATGATAAAAATAGTTTCAAAATTTTTTATGGATATTACAAACTTACATAATATATCATGAACAAAACTTTTAAATTTTTTTAGTTTTAAATAATGTTGCATAGCGACTAGTTATGCAATTATTATTTTTAAACCAACACTTTTTTTAAATTACTTTAAGTTCAAAGGAAGTAAGGGCAATAATAGCGGCGGCGCGCTTACAACAGAGATAACAGAGCCTAACTAATGCTCGAGATAAGCCGGTCTCTGCAACAATCACTCAGGTTCGCCTGTGACGTCAGGAGACGAAGTAGCGAGCAGTTATATCAAGCTGTCTGTAGAAGGATCGAGGTCGCACATACATGAGGCTGTAGAGACCTGTTGTGCGGTACACAACGGTCTCCGGAACTTATTGGCGTGAGTAAAAATTTTATTTGCAGATTTGAGTTTTCTATATTACATAGTAGTTTCAACGTTTCAGAGATGAAATGTGTAGGTAACTCTAAACCTACGCTACTATGTTCTGAACTCCCTCATATTTCGTTTACTTTACTGTCAGGAAAAAAAAATTTACAAAAATTGTATACGGACAGCACAGACAAAATTTCTGTAACCGAATTTCAGTGGGTGTCTGCTCTATAAGACTAATAGGTATTAGGTATAAGTTTGTTTTATATCTGGAAAGACCCTCGCTACGAATAATCGCAAAACGACATTTCGGCAATAAATTATTAAGTATTTAAATTCAATATAACCAAAACATGTTTTGTCATACAGATGGACGAAGGGGCGCAAATCTTCAGCATTCTCAGGAACTACGGGGCCCAAGGGATTTGCACGTGGTTTTCAAACGACACAAAGTCATATCTTGATAAGGTGCTTGTATTTGGTACACTGCCCATATTCTGGCCTAGATGCATGCACTAGGCAGAATAACTTTATTTTATACAGAAAGTTTTCCATTAAACATAGTTTTGATATCAAAACCGTTTCAAAGTCACGCTTTTCAAAGTACAGGCAGGCCCCAGTGAGGGGGCTTCTTAATTACAGCCCCCCTTTTTTTTCAACGGATCTACGCCCATGTACAAATGGATTATCGTGTTTATGCTTCAGATATTAAGAGGATAGGAAAGGTTTCATCGTGGAAAAATGACGAGTATGTAAAACAATAATAGTATCTTAAGGGCTCCGCCTACACGGGCACACACACGGTGCGCAGAGCTTCAGGAAAAACAACGCGATTTCAAAACCACTCAAGATATCCGGGTGGGGTCTGCTTACGAAAAGCATTTAAGAGTTTGCTGAGGGCCGAAAAGTACTTTTAATTTTGGAGTAAGTTTTCAAACCGTATTTTTAGAAGAGTTAAAAGGGAGTAATTTTTAGGTGTAAAACAACCGGTAGAGATTCTTGAAAGCACTTAAGGGACTTGCAGTACACCTTTATCTTCATTTCTCCGCAATATAGTGTTAAGGCCACCGCTTAAAGTTCACAGTTATCCTGTGACGACGAGAAGACTGCGCGCCAGCTTAGAGGCTATACCACGCTAGAAGCACCAGCGAGCGTCGCGCTTATCATCCCGCCTCACTAACTCACATACACCCCTGACGAGGCGGGCCCCTTAACGACTTGACAGAATTCCATAGGGTTGGTTTTGTCGACTAGATAGTTTCGTTACGAAGACCTGAATGTACAAAAATAGTCAATACAATGTATAGTTATAATAAATTAAAACGGTTTGTCATTAAACAAGGGCATTAAACCAAAAAATAAACATATATAAAATATTTGGCTGTAAAATTATTTAAAAAAACACATAAGGAAAACCTCCGCAAAATAACATCTTATAACGAAATATATTTTATAATTTTCCTTTGCGATTGTATAATAGATGGTTTAAATAATTTAAAAAAATAGCTTAAAATTGTAATATTTACATAGAGTTGGGCACGGAGTTTCACAGATCCGGTCATGCGATAATACGAAGAAACCTGCGTTCATCTGAGACACATTATTAGTTTCAAATTCCATATAATTCCAATAACCTATAGATGAGTAGGCCTACCAGCATGAAAACAAAACCAGACTCTAATAAAGATCGCAAGCTTTTCGTGGCCATCATCTGGAGTAGCTTGGCTTTCAGTCTTGTAGCCGCATGAAAGGCAAAAATATATCACCGACGTTTCGGTTAACGTTGCAGTTGCCATCATCAGGGTAGCCTGCCTACCTACCTACGTCGGTGACATCGTCACATTCGACGTGGCTACAACCCAGAATTCAAGCAACTCCAAAACGGGGACGCACCACAACGCCGAAATACCACAACGACGAAATACCACAACGCCGAACGTACAATAACGCCAAAAATCATAACGCCGAATGCCAAATTGACTACAACGCCGACAGCTAGAAAACTGCTGTGTACCACAACGCCGAATTACCACAACGCCGAAATACATTAACCCCGAAAAATGTCTTTGCAGGACTGCCACAAAGGTTAGGTTAGGAAAGGTTAGCACACAAATTCATTCAGTTGTTTACATTTTCCTCCTTTGGGCCCCCCACCCCGCAGCAACATTTTTCGGCGTTACTGTATTTCGGCGTTGTGGTACACAGCAGTTTTCCATCTGTAGACGTTGCGTTCAATTTGGCATTCGGCGTTATGGTATTCGGCGTTATTGTACGTTCGGCGTTGTGGTATTTCGGCGTTGTGGTAACGACCCCTCCAAAACCATACTCTACCACTATCATTCTCATGTCGCTCGCAAAACATCTGGTCCTTTACTGAGTTCAGTTGACAGTGACTCGATTATATCTCTCTCCCCCACCCCCGCCCCCACGTAGAAATAAATCATTTATAAGCATTGGTGATTGATCGAGTTCGCGTGAGGTTGAAGCATTTTTTTGGATTTCTGGTCGACGAGAGAGGGGGTGATGTTGGAATATTCAGTGGCAACCTCGTTAAAATTAATTCGCCCCAATACTGCCGCCACGCTGATGTGTTTCCCCCTCACGCGCCACGTCTGTCGGAGACGTCAATTAGGCGCGTCATCCAGTTCGATCGCTCTCGAGCGAGAGATTCGATTATATGACGATCCGATTATGTACGTCCGCGATTCGAGATCCGCCATCAGTTGTCAAGCTCGCTGCCTGCCTGCCTGAAGCTATGCGGAACGGGCTTCGTTGAAGGATGGGCAGGATGTGATTTTGGAGTGACGTGTTTCGTCAGCGGTGATGCCGTGGTCTGCGGTATTGTCTGAAGTCCACACACCGTCCGTTCCCAGCCGTCAGATTAATATACTCCGAGCAGGTTCGCACTGACATCCACACGTCACTTGCGTCACGAGAAATCAACTGCCGTCATCACGCGTCAAGTATTCAGTAGATATTTTAAGAGAGCCTAGTTCACTACTTAAAAAAATCGTGGTGCCAGTTTATACAAATCAAATTACAACGAAATTAAGTTGCCTAAACATTAATAATGTTCGCAGGCTTTCACGGCCACTGTCTGAAGTAGCTTGGCTTCTGGGTTGTAGCCGCGTCCTTGGCGAATAATTCACCATTAATTATTATGAATTATTCGCCAAGGACGTGGCCACAACCCAGAAGCCATGCTACTTCTGCCTAAACATTGTTTGAAACAAAACTACGACATCTGTTGTAAAACTGAAAAGCTTTTATTGAAAAACAAGCTCAAAGCTATTGTTTTCTTTCAAACATAATAAGATAGGGAGTCCAAGAAGGAACAAAAAAATTGTGAGATAATTTTTATTGATGACCGTAGATACACATATATGGTTACTAACTTTGTTACATATATATTTAAAATGAATCAATTTATCAATTTTATTCTAATAGTATGCTCCACACATTTTGGAACGTATGTTAATATTTATTTATCCCATGCATGACAGTTCAATAAACGTATACCAAACATTTTTTGAGGTAATTTTTAATTCAAGCATCTGAAAATGAAGCACTTGGTTAAGATTTCCTCCCTGAAAACTTCCATGCTTTTCATTAGCAGAGCCGGGAGGATGGGGTAATTTAACAAGGAATCGCATCCAACTGCCACGTGGCTTCTTCTGTTCGTAAGCAAAGCAATGGCGCGATGGAAGCGTGACGTAAGACAGTTAGGCTATTTAAAGTCCGAGGCCAGGAGTTTCTCAGCGGCCAACTTGTTTGTTTTGGGTCGCCAGAACGTTTACGCCCTTTCGTGTTACCTAAGTAGATTTGGAAGACCCACGCCAAAATATTTACTGCTTTGGCATACGTAGGGCTGCCGGGAGTTGATTCAGCGAGTGGATTCATCGCGAAATACAAAATATTTCTCCGGCGGAAAAAAAAAAAATATGCTTTAGTTGTGAACTTCTAAAAGTGGCAAGGCCAAATCGATGCAGAGAATTATGATCACGTCACCAAGTTAATTGCGCGGTGTGAATAAGGATAACGTCACTAACAAGCACAATGTATCAGAAACATTTGCAAAATTAGAATAAGGATAATAATAACCGTCATCATCGCAATCAACGCAAACAACTTTTGCATGTCTCAGTTTCATCAAGCTTGAATTAAACACAAACTTATTTTCTGCCATTGTACAGCCCAAACACAAAAATTAACAACATCATTATCATCAACATTGCCAACATACATAACATCTTCCGTATTGTCGTGTTAGTTTCGAGTGAAATCTGACGCGCTCCTTTTGATATATTGGAAATTTAGAGTGGACTTTAGTGAGGCAACATCGCAGGATAACTGTTAAAATATTTTCACCATAAATTCAGGAAAAACACTGGTTACAAATTATCCAGAGATCTTTGTTAATTTGCGGTGTTTCGTGTACTGAGTTCACTTGCTTTCAATGTGAATCTACGATAAATAATTCAAAATCTTGTCGGCTCCCCAGCAAAAGGCACTCTTCTTGCTTCCACGTGTATGGTTACTTTTTTTTTCACAACGAAACACGAAGCTTCGAAAGTCGGAATACGTCGTCTTTTTATTTTTAATGAAGAACGAGTTATTTTAAATCACGAAGGACTCGTTAAATTCAGGACACAAAAAAAATGTTCGCAGAATAGTCTGTCAGTTTACGGTGATGTCTAAAATGTTAGTATTAATGCTTACGCTATTCTGTTGTAGTGTACAAATTTTTTCATGTAAACATCAGTTATTTTACATGAATATTCTTGTTTCATTTACAAAAAAACTACAGTGTGTGAATATCATATCATCTTAACCATTCAGGAAACCACAATAGAATACAGTCTGAAGTAACCTCGGGGTTACTATATGAAGTGTGTGTGTGTATTGGGAAGCCTTCATTTCACAGACGAGAGAGCCACGCCCGAAGTTCCCCGAAGTTCATGCTCGCTTTTTTTTTTCCCGTACCACAACAGGTGTATTTATTTGGGGGAAAACCGTTTACATGATTTCACAGTATCGTTAATGTAGCTATCCTAACCAAATCAACCGTCCACAATGTTTTAAAGTATTTATAATGTAGCTAACCTAAAAAAAAAAAAATACGAAGATGCACGATCGGACGTTTGGCTCTCTCGTACGTGAAAAGAAGGCTTCCCATGTGTATTTAACGGTAGCCTACAACTCACGTAGTTTCGGTTCCCTACCACGTTCGTGCAACTTCGGATTTCTCTTAAAAATTGAAAATTTAAAAAAAAATCGAAGGGTTAGGTTAGGTCAGGTCAGTCACAACATGCTTGTTTTTCATTGGAAACTTCTGATTTAGCGGCTGAAGTGGCGTTAAAACGCAAAAATTCGTAAATATTCTGAAATTCTTGCAGGTAACCGAAACTATGTGAGTTGTAGTAGGCTTCCCTGTGTTTGGAGCCGCTGAGCTGACCTGGGCTGTGTGAATGTCGCACCAGGAGGACTACGGCATGCCTCCGTCGTGAGCGCCATGTGGTGCGGGGTCCAGCTCGCCCTGGCGCTGCTGGCGGCGGCGGCGGGGGCGGGGGCCGCCCCCGAGGTGCTGCTGCCGGGGCTGGGGGCGGCGCGCGGCTCCTCCACCGCCTCCCGCTGGAGACGGCGCCCCGTCTTCCAGTTCCAGGGTCTGCCGTTCGCGCGGCCGCCGACGGGACGTCTCAGGTTCAAGGTCGGTGCGACGCGACTTGCTCTGCCTGCCGCGAGTCGCTGGTCAGCTGAGTGCGGTAGAGGGACGCACCACAACGCCGAAATACCACAACGCCGAAATGCCAATTTGACCACAACGCCGACAGCTAGAAAACTGCTGTGTACCACAACGCCGAAATACAATAACGCCGAAAAATGTCACTGCAGGACTGCCACAAAGGTTAGGTTAGGTTATACTAGGTTAGGTTAGACTAGGTTAGGTTAGACTAGGTTAGGTTAGACTAGGTTAGGTTATATTATGCTAGGTTAGGTTAGGATAGGTAAGGTTAGGTTTGATTGTGGTATTTCGGCGTTAGGTACATTTAAGAATCACACACAAATTCAATCAGTTGTTATTTCGGCGTTGTGGTACACAGCAGTTTCCTAGCTGTCGGCGTTGCAGTCAATTTTGACATTCGGCGTTATGGTACTTCGGCGTTGTGGTAACGACCCGGCGGCGACTATGCTGGGTTGGTGGCCCCAGCCGATGCTCTCTAATTCCCTCCCGAAGCTCCCTGGACAATTTGTAACCAGCGTTCTTCGTCAATTGAAGGTGAAAATCTTTAACAGTGAAGCAATCGTCTAAGTACCTACCATGATCCCGAATTGAGAGTGCACATAATTTGCGAACCCTTCCGTCATAAATTTGATGTCGTGTCTACACGTGGTGTATCAAAATTCGTGTCAAATTACGTTAGGGGGTCTGATGGAACGCAACTGAAGCATGTCTCATCTTTTGTTTTCGATAAGCAATTTAATAGGAATTTGCTCGCTCGCTCTCTTTCCAATGCTCGTTTTCTGGGACAACTTATCAACAAATATTGCAATAGGGACAACATGGGGAAAAATGGTGAGAAATACGCGAGACATGTGATGCCAGCAAACTTGGAGGTGTGGAGTGTACCTACGTTAAAACTAGTGTACTGTGATGGCATCTAGCGACGTGGAGTATAAAAATCTCTTGAAAACAATGCAGGGAATTGTCTCGCGCTTCGCCGATGCTATTTGGGAGGTGTTTCCCCATGTTGTCATATTTACGATATTTGGCAACAACCTGCCTGAACCCAAGGAAGAAAATTTTCCACAGGTTAAAAAAAAAAAAAAAAAAAAAAAACTGTCATGGGGACTGTCAACAGAAGTGAAAACTTAGAACTTCGTTTTTAAAAATGTGTAATATGACATCATTTCTACGTCAAATGTACGCAAGAAAATGATTTTGGTATTATATCAGTACGATGTCAGCATGATATCATTTATCCTTACATCATTTTTTAGGTATGTAAAAATTACGTAAAAATTCATTACCTAGCTATGACTTACCAGTGATGTCAGACCTAGGTCATGCATTCACGTGGTCAAATTAACTTCACTTACTGCTACTACAGAATGTCGGTGATGCGAAATCACAAGATTTTACCCATAAAAAAAAGAGTCCAACACGCACATGATGCAGTCGAATAGGTATATACAATGTATTAGTGTACATATGCGTATACATGTACCTACCTACACAGGCCACTGCGATTCGCCAGTCTGGCGCAACACGTCACTAGCATGTCGGTGACGCGAACCCATAAATTTTTGCCCCTACGAAAAGATCGCTCAACGCGGCTAAAGAAGTTTTCACTTTAAAAAAAACTGCAAGCCCTGGCGGGAATAGGAGTAGGGACCCTAAGATCACCAGCCAGAACTTCTGGCCCCCTGTACACAGAGCCGTTCGTACAGGAAAGAGACTTCGAAACGCTCGCACTGGCTGATAAGTAGAGACCTGCAAAATTCGCGGGTTCAATGACCTCCAGGATAGACTCTACTACACTCTACACACTCGGGCACATGCCAACTGTTCATTGGCTGCTGACTTGTGAGTCGTCTCGACTGGGCAGCCTGTGATTCGACACTTCTTTGAGTGAGGGTCTCTAATTGGCCCTCAGTCCTCCAGATTAACAGTGAACCAGTGGTAGAAGCAGCGCTAAGGTATAATTATTTGAATTGTAGCATATCACGAAATGAATCCGCGAATTTTTCAGGTCTCTACTGATAAGTTTTGGGGCCCAGGCTGTTGCACCCAGGTTCCACTCGCGACGCCGACTGGACAGCGTGACCTCGACCCCTTATTTCCCCTTCTACCGGACCACTGGACAAGGACGCTACTTAGAGGTAGTGGCGGGTGACCCCTTCCCTTCCCCCTCGCCAGTCCCCGGGCCTCATCTGCCCGGACTCCCATTTGTCCAATCACCCGACGACCACTTCACAGGTCACGCGCGACCGCTGGCGGCTCTCAATTGCCGAGCCAGGAGCTGCGATCCAGCCGTGGGGCGGACACTGAGCGTAGAGCCAGTCCGGCTCTACGGGAACGCCACATCACTTAGAAAGTCACAACTTAGAACTGTCATAACTTAGAAAACTTGGAAAAATCCACATAACTTAGAAACACACTACTTAGAAAGATCATAACTTAGAAACACACAACTTAGAAAAACACAACGCAGAACCACACAACTTAGAAACGTCATAACGTAGAAACTCGTAACTTAGAACTATCAGAACTTA
This sequence comes from Bacillus rossius redtenbacheri, assembly GCF_032445375.1. NCBI lineage: Eukaryota > Metazoa > Arthropoda > Insecta > Phasmatodea > Bacillidae > Bacillus > Bacillus rossius. The sequence continues at coordinate 7,138,022 of NC_086341.1, read as the reverse complement.
GAAATACACAACTTAGAACTGTCATAACTTAGAAACACGTAACTTAGAAATACGCAACGCAGAACCACGCATATTAGAAACGTCATAACATAGAAAGTCACTACTTAGAACTATCACAACTTAAAAACACACAACTTAGAAACACGAACTTAGAAACACGTAACTTAGAAACACGTAACTTAGAAACACATAACTTAGAAACACGCAACGCAGAACCACACAACTTAGAAACGTCATAATGTAGAAAGTCATAACTTAGAAATGTCATAACTGAGAAAATTCTAAGTCATGTGTTTCTAAGTTGTGTGTTTCTAAGTTATGACAGCACCCCAGGATCTACGTGCCGCGTCTGGTGATTGCAAACAAACATCCGGCGCGCGCGTCGCTACGGTCATGGGAGAGGGATGGTTGCAACTGAACGGGCGGTATATGGCCACTAAAAAGTAAACTGTGCGGTCGAGAAATGCCAACATCAAATATTTTCGTTTCAAATATGAGGAAAAAAAAATTTTTTAATTCGTATACATAATAACTTAAATAAAAAGAAAAATATTTACGAACATTCTTAGTTCAGAATTTATGAAATTGTGTATAAATACATCTTTATAACTTACTTTATACTTTGGAATAATTTCTGTCAATATTAAATTATTTTGTTAGCAATGTAATAACCAAGGCTGCAAATCAAAATATTGTGTGGTCTTTGCTGGGTTTTTTTCATGTGTATTTTTGCAATATAAATTGAGGTTATGATTTTCAAAACTCAAGCTTTGTGACCATGCAGTTTTTAATATTTTAAACCTAACACTTGTTGTTTTTTGTGAGTGTTTTTTTTAAATTAAGTGTTGGTTTCAATATTTAAATATTGATTAAAAATATAAATAAATAATTATTATTTATGAAAAGTTTGCGACATTGTTTTGCCTTTCCAAGACAGAATTTTTTCTTTTCAGCCTCCAGAACCACCAGTCCCATGGGATGGTGTTTTGGACGCCACAAAGTTCAATCGGAAGTGTCCAACGTCACTGGTAGACTCTACATACGACGTTTTAGACGTAAACGACACCGGACATCCAGAGGACTGTCTCCACATCAACGTGTATACGCCCAGCGTGAGTTGGCTAATTTGAGTAGATCGGGTCTATTTAAAGATGCAGATTTTAGTCTTCTTGTTTCTAATGCACCTGTACTGTTGGTCCCAGATTCTTAACATCTTGGTGGACAAGACCCAAGTCAATAAGGTGATAAACATATACATTGTCCATGATTGTATTTTGGTCTTAATGTGCCAATACAATGATACTTTATAAATAATTGTAGATATGTATTCTTATTTGATATTTATGAATTAATTTTGAAACTCAGCCAACCATATTTCCAAATTAATGTTCTTTTTCCAAGAAACTGCGAATGACATGGCAACCCTCTTTCGAATCGCGATCAGTAGTTGTGTCGTGGTTGGCACCCCCTGTGTCACACCACCACAAGTCAGACACCCGTCTGGGAACAGCCTTAAACACTCCACGTAAATTCTTAATCTTTTTCAAATTATTATTTTGCGGGCTGCTCCAATAAACCGGTGCCCCAAAATTCTTAAGTAGATTATTCAAAGACCTTTTGGAAAAGGAAGAGAACAGAGTAATAGTATTTAAAACGAAAAACACGTAATTACTTGAAATGCCAAAAACTTTAATAGGACTACTTGCGCATAAACATGGCAGGCAATTTAATTGAAGACATAATCTCAAAAAGATTACAATAATACCTATAACTTTTTGCCCTATAGAGCTACAGAGGCTTTTAATAGAGCCACGTTTTAGTATATACCAATAAATAAATACTGTAATAAACCCATAAATAAAATCATACATTGATGAAAAGCTGCTCCAAAAAAAAATATATATGTATATAAATAATGAATTACAATTCTTTTTAAATACAAGTTAATAAAAATAAATGTCACTCTAAAATGTCTTAATTACACCCGGGTGATTTTTAATTTTCGACGCTTCGCGGCAAGCATGATACAAGGTTCGTTAAAATTGGTACCACGATGGAACATACACTCGAAGTTGTGGGTAGGGTCTTTTTGCAGAAGTTATTTTTGAATTATTCACTCTTATTTTGGCCAAGTCCAAATCAACGCCCCGGGATTACAGGGGCAAAAGTTCAGGGCCGGAATCACTTACTTGGACGAACGATGTACGTTGAATCACACCCCGGACCTCCTGGCCCGGAGTTTTGCGGGCTGTAATTTAGCAGAGGTGCTAAATGCTTCATATTAACTCTGCAATCAACGGAAAATGTAGCATGAACTCTTCTTCTTCTTGGCGGCACCCGTGACGACGTAAGTATTCCCAAATGCTCAATACACGTCAGCTGATTTTATTGAAAAAGTATTCACGAGCTTGCCCAGGCCCAATACCACGAGCCATCGCGCCCGTTACGCTCGAAGCGCACACCCGCCACACGGCGATCAGCTGACGACACTCCGCCTACCGCTCATTCTGTCTTTTTCCTTTTTTTTTTTTTTTTTTTTTGACGTATTTCCTCCACCACCTTATAGCCTTGGAACAGTCCATTTGCATGCTCACAGCGGGGGAGCGTCGCACACAGTATTTTGATTGAAAGTCCAAAGCGTTATTATTAAATATTAAGAAACTAAACCATTAACGTAAAAATTAACATAATATAAAAACATATTTAAAAATAAGATTTACAAAACTTATAACAAACCAATACTTTTTTAAAAAAAAAAGAAAGGGGCAAATATTAAAACTAAAATTACGTAACAGCCATAATTCAAAATTAATTAAAATAAATCTAAAATCAAGTGGCCATGCCGCCTATGGCCACAGTTGCAGATAACAGGCATCAGCAATTGAAACCTTGTTTGTTCATTATTAAAATTTTATCAGACTAAATAAATAATAATGACTTGTGTCAGAAAGTATCTGTGGTCCAGTGGCAGGTAATAGCCAAAAAAAAAAAAAGAGAAATGGAATGAAGTCACTTAGTGGAAAAACTGACGAAATTCGGGCAAGGAAAAACATCAGGATCTCGAGAAAACAATTCGCCACAATCATAGCCCGGCTTGGTTCAAAAAGACTGAAAACTATATGACCATGGCTGAAGGCCTGAGTTGTCTATATACTCATACAATAGCTACATAAATGAAATATAATTTACGTAAATTTTGCGAATTCGAGCAACAAGTCTAAGTTTATAATCAGTTTCCTCGTGGTAAAATACCACCTCACTCAGAAACTGTATCACCAATTGACACTGCCGCTAAGTAAGAAAAACTAGTTTCCAAGAAAATTCAACAAAGCCAAAGAGGCACAAAAATTCAATAATTTTACCCATTCAGCTAGTACTAGCATTGTATATGTTTTTGTTGTGTTTCTAATGAAATACAATAGTAAAGTCGTCGTCAGATTTGATAATCAAAGGAAGCATTCCATATTAACATCGCTTGTTCTGCTTATTTTCAGCTGAACACGTCGGGCAGTGGGCTTCCCGTGATGGTGTTCTTCCACGGGGGCTCATTCAGGGTCGGCTCGGCCAGAGACTTCCGACCTGAGTTCCTCCTGGACAGGGACATCCTGCTGGTGGTGCCTCAGTACAGGCTGGGCCCTCTAGGTGAGCATAGTCACCAGCCACCGTCTATAGGTCACATCCAACCTAGCTTAGCCCATACCAACTATGTCCTGGTGGTGCCTCAGTACAGGCTGGGGCCACTAGGTGAGCATAGTCACCAGCCACCGTCTATAGGTCACATCCAACCTAGCTTAGCCCATATCAACTAGGTCCTGGTGGTGCCTCAGTACAGGTTGGGGCCACTAGGTGAGCATAGTTACCATCCACCGTCTATAGGTCACATCCAACCTAGCTTAGCCCATATCAACTAGGTCCTGGTGGTGCCTCAGTACAGGCTGCGCCCTCTAGGTGAGCATAGTTACCATCCACCGTCTATAGGTCACATCCAACCTAGCTTAGCCCATACCAACTAGGTCCTGGTGGTGCCTCAGTACAGGCTGGGCCCTCTAGGTGAGCATAGTCACCAGCCACCGTCTATAGGTCACATCCAACCTAGCTTAGCCCATACCAACTATGTCCTGGTGGTGCCTCAGTACAGGCTGGGGCCACTAGGTGAGCATAGTCACCAGCCACCGTCTATAGGTCACATCCAACCTAGCTTAGCCCATACCAACTATGTCCTGGTGGTGCCTCAGTACAGGCTGGGGCCACTAGGTGAGCATAGTCACCAGCCACCGTCTATAGGTCACATCCAACCTAGCTTAGCCCATACCAACTAGGTCCTGGTGGTGCCTCAGTACAGGTTGGGGCCACTAGGTGAGCATAGTTACCATCCACCGTCTATAGGTCACATCCAACCTAGCTTAGCCCATATCAACTAGGTCCTGGTGGTGCCTCAGTACAGGCTGGGCCCTCTAGGTGAGCATAGTTACCAGCCACCGTCTATAGGTCACATCCAACCTAGCTTAGCTCATTGCAAATAGTTCCTGGTGGTGCCTCAGTAAAGGCTAAGGCATTTGTTGATCCCAATTATCAGCCACCTTTTTTTTGTTGAAGTTTCCTTTTTTCGTAAATTAAATTATATGACTTAGTGAACGGTACTTATAGTAAATGTTCGTCAGTAAATGTGAATGTGATAAAGAAATAATAGTACTTTCATGGAACTGCACAACATTCAATTTATAAACAACAACATATTATTTAATTTTTAAATTACATAATTATATCCCTTTAAGTAACGAATAAAATACACCCCAGTAGTAATATATGCCAATGGATAAGTGCTTCATTGTCTAGTCAAATAAGGATTCGGTTAGACGTATTTTAGACTCATCGTGTGTAACTCGAATGCATGTTAAATAGGAAGTGTGTCAACTTACGTCTTTGTAATCAGTCACTAGCGTGTTAAGCATGATACCTAACCAATTGCATCTAACTGTTCGAGGAGAGAAAGTGCTTGTATTGAAGTCACAACATGGTAATGATGGCAGAGGATGTCTTATGTCTAATAATGTCTTAAAATAGCAGGATTTTTGTTTCCGCAGATGGTGGATATACATTGAAAAATACTAACAATTCTACATCTCTGTCCACAATAATAGCTTTAATGGCTGGTCACAAAATGACCGGTGATGTCCACGGCCGAATATTTTGTAACATGTTCGATCTTCGAATTGCAGAATTATTTATCTGTAGATGATTGACGGACCTTGAATCGCATGGCATGTCAAAAAATGTTTGGTGATGCTCACTGTTGAATATTTTTCAGTATAGGTTCTCCTGTGTTCAAATTGCACGTTTTTTCTTCCTGTAGATGACCGATGGACCTTGAAACCAGACATATATATACTAATGCTTTGTCAACATTAATGGCTTGCGTGGCTTATTACGGCATGTTTTTTTGATGCTTACTGGTGGGTATTTTGGGCCGTAGGTTCTCCTTTCTTCAGATTGCAGTTATTAAATCTATCTGCAGATGGTCGATGGACTACGAGACTGATTTGTAAATTCCACCTCTCTGTTCAACATTAAATGGGTTGCATGGCTGGTGACAATATGTTTGGTGAGGCCTGCTGGACGATCGTTCCCTCTCTTGTCTTCTCGTTGCAGGGTTCCTGTGCCTGCAGACTGAGGATGTCCCGGGAAACGTGGGGCTGCTGGACCACATCTCGGCGCTGCGGTGGGTCCAGAGCTACATCCACCACTTTGGCGGGGACCCGGGCTCCGTCACCGTTTTCGGCCAGAGCGCCGGCGGCGCGTCGGTAACCCTGCTCATGGTCAGCCCTCTGGTGGAGCAGGGTCAGTGCGCTCGGTGTAGTCGGGACACTTCGGTCCCTTTCGTGGACATCACACAAAACACAACGGTTACATTACTGGTCAAAAGTCCAATGTTATCATTTAAATAAACCCTGAAAAATTGAAGTCATGGTCTTATCTGGCACTAGGAGAGTTTCACTACTGCATTAATTTAGTTAGTTTCAAATTTTATAAGTTTGTTGAAAATTTTAATGATCTATATGATAAACAATAGCTTATATCTATCATTGTTTTTTATGTTGTCTTTATATATGTGTTCTTTTAAGAACACTTGTTTTCTAGTATAAAAAGCTACAGTAACAGGTAAGAAATTAGAACTCGAAACCAGAAAAGTATTGGCAAGAAAATATTCTAATTTTTTTTTTTAAATTTGGTTTACTACAATTTTTGCTTACTCTAAAATAATCTTATTTACGAGTTGGAAAAAAATATCGTTTACAGGCTTCACGTGAAAATCATTTTTAATTTTTTTATTTACTAACGTTACCAACTGAGATTATTTTCATCACGAAATTTCATTGGCAAAAATTTTCACATAACAATTCAATTGTAAACCGATTTCTCACAGGCCATGTGCATGGTCTTCTATGCATTCGTTTATGTTCTTTTAGCACAGCAGATTCCTAATGAATCATGAAAATTCGATCGGGGCTGTGCAAGACTATTGCTCTCTTGATCTAGTAATGGAGTGGAGTGTAGGTTTAGAAACATCTGTCTTCTCACACATCATATGGATTCGATGGAGGGATCTGCAGGGATGTTGATCTTCATGACCTAGTGATGGAGTGGAATGTAAATTTAGGCACATCTTTCTCCTTGCGTGCCATATGAACTCTATGGAGGTTGTGCAGGAATGTTGATCATTATCTAGTAATGGAGGGGAATGTAAATTCAGGCACATCTATCTATCCTCACGTGCTAAATGGATTCGACGAAATCTTTTCAAAACTATTGGTCTTCATGATATCGTAATGGAGTGGTGTGCACGTTTAGGCACATCTGTCTCCTTGCATGCCAGATGACTCTATGGAGGTTGTGCAGGGCTATTGATCTTAATTGGCTTGTGATGGGGGGGAATGTAAATTCAGGCACATCTGTCTATCCTCATGTGCCATATAGATTCAACGGAATCTGTTCAGAACTATTGCTCTTCATGATATGGTGTGTACATTTAGACACATCTGTCTCCACATGTACCATATGGATTCGACGGTATCTGTTCAGAACTATTGATCTTCATGATGTGGTGATGGAGTGGTGTGCACGTTTAGGCACATCTGTCTCCACACGTGCCGTGTGTACTCGTGCGCGCAGGCCTGTTCTCCCGGGTGATCGCGCAGAGCGGCAGCGCCTATGGCACGTGGGTCATGGACCCGGAGCCCGTCGAGCACGCGCGCAGCATCGCCACGCTGGCCAACTGCAGCCAGCAGAACCTCACCGAGCTGGCGAGCTGCCTCAGGGAGGTCGACACTCACGACCTGCTCAATGCTCACTCCAGCTTCCTGGTGAGTGTCGACTGCTCTGGCTGTGATACATGATGCATCACAAGCATGGTCTATCTACCCTCAGTTCGATACCCAAGTGGTAGTTCTGAGCCTGTTATTATCGTGGTGGTCTCATAGTGAAAATAACCAAACAAGGTACAACCCTTCTTTACTCCTTACTTTGTCCGTACTGAAATGAATACTTTCGATTCAGGTCATTTCAATCCATTACTGCAGTCTCCGAACATTCGGGAAACATGCAAACACAGGAAACCAGTCAATATGAGCTGTTGTAGGTAGAATAATTAAATCATTCACCACGCAGCGAATTAAATCGACAGGCGCAAAAACATTTATGATGAAAATGCATTATTAAACAGACTCCTGCTTCAATCAACGAAGTTTTGCAGTAGTGTTTTTCTCGTCCAACCTCTTACCCTAATACTAAAACAATCATATATTTAACATGATTAATTTCATAACTACATGTGTATTACTCATCACACACTTAAATCTTCTCATATAAAAATAAAAAATAATATCATTATTATTATACTCCAGACTTTTGACCATGTATACGTCATGTGGAAGTCTAAAATTTTTGGATCCACGATTATTTTTGAACGTGTATTTAAAACAAAGAATCAAATAATAAAGGTTGCTTAGTAAAGTGCCTCCAAACATTAGAGATGTGAAACAGTGACTAGTAATAACAAAATTTTGCCAATCTGTTCAGGTTTGATTTATCAAGGATGCAACAATTAATCATCACCACTACCACCACAATCACCACTCTGGTGTGAGGCTAACACTTGCCACTGTTGTCACTCTCTATCTAGTCCATTACTGTCGTGGTTGCCACCACCATCATCCAACCTCTATTCAGCTGTTACTTCATAGTCCTATGTCATATCCCAACTATTCCACCTTATAAATTCTGTACTACAAAAACTCCACAGTTTCCGACAACCAATTCACAGTCGCCAATTCTAATGATCATCTCTCCTTTGCTGCCTCTCTATAGTCCAAATATCTTTCGCCTTTACTGTTGCCACTTCCTACCTTAGCCTGAATAATCCAGGGCTTCCACTTCCTTGGCCGACTACTCCACTGCTGCCAACTACCCAGTCAAAATTCTCCACAGTTGCCAACTCTGTTGATCAAATCTCAGTGGTTGCACCTCCATAGAGGAACATCACAACTGCCACCAAAGTTCACCACCTCCACTTTATCCAATCTTTATCCTAGAACGATTGACCAGGGTTGCCACTCCTTGTGTGACTACTCCACTTTTTCCAACTCTCCATTGCAACTACTCCACAGTTGCAAATTCAATTGACCATCTCTCCGTAGTCCATCATCACTTCTGCCGCCACACTTCCAATACATCCATCCCTGACTGATCCAGGGTTCCCAACTCCCCGGTCCCAAACTGCCCTGGTCGCCGACCTTGCTGGTGGACAGTACAGGGACCTGAAGTCGGGTGGCCGTGGTACGGGAGGCAACCACGTGGTGGTCCAGGAGGAGTCTGTGGGCGCGCGCAGCCGCTTCCTGGTCGAGCAGCCCGCCGTCAGCTTCGCGCAGGGCCGCTTCCACCGGGTGCCACTCATGGGTGGCGTCACCAAGCACGAGGGCAGTTTCATCCTGGGCAGTGAGTCGCTCGTGTCAGCACCCACCACCGATGCATACTTTCCGTGTGGATTCAGTTTCCTGATGAGTACAGACAGTTAACTTGCGTTAAAACTGGAACACGTGTGCTGTTTTGTTGTTTCGATTATTGGCTCGAATTTTATGTGGAGAAATCTGAGCCACTGATAAATCCTCAACCAAAGAAGTATCCAATCACAGGCTAAAATCTTCCTTTCAGAAACTTAGTATTATTCAATGTAAGTGTACCAGATCGGAAGTAGGACCTGTTCAGCCCATCAAGTGGCCTTTCCTTCTCCTCCTTTGTGTTTGCCATTGCAAAATTTCTATCTCGTAGCTTTTGCAAATTAAATTGCCGATGAACAGGTGACTTGTACCCGAAAATGCAAGGTACTAAAGAGTCTAGCCTAGAGATGGCTGAAGCCAAAAATTGGTCAGGTCTCTATTGATGTTTTATTGGTACCACTTAAATATCGCTGAACATACGAAATAATGCCGATAGTAGGTACTGTGTAGGAGTGTCCTTTACAATACCGGTTGTGGTTGGTCTAAATAATAAGTACAATATTAAACAGTATAAGACTATAGCAGGGGCGACTCCAGGGATGAGCAATCCGGGCAACTGTCCAGGTCCCCACTATGGTCCATTACAATTTCATTTTCCTGGTTTCCCTCATTTTCTGTGAAAAATAATGGAAGTTAATGGCAAATAGCATCAATTAAATTGTAACTAGCATGTGATTTTAAATGCTGGCGAATACCTTTCGATTTCACTTGGGTTTTACATGATTTCATATTGCAAAAAATCTTTCAAAGATTTCATTTCTTTGTGTAATGTTTCAATTTCAAAATAGTTTGTTCGTTAGCATTTTTTTAAAAAACTAACCCGAGTTTAAGCAAAATTAGCAAAACCATAAACGAAATTAGAGTTCCAGGTTGGCTTAAAAATGTTGTTCAGAAGAGTTTAGTTTTCAAATTTTCCAGGGTAGAGCCCCCGAATGTCCTTTTCTTTGGGGGCTATTCCTTCCGACTTTCCAAGCCCCCAGTTACACCCACTCGAAAGTAAATGGGCCCAGAGACCCTCAAGGTCTAGTGTCACACTGGACTACAGTAGACATAATTGTCGATCATTTTAACAATATAGTTTCTTCAGTTCCACCAAGGCTATGCTTCTTGTGGTAACCATTGATTTCGTTACAAAGTTATGTTGTTTCTTTTATAATTTTGTTTCTAATACAGGTAATATATATAGTTCCACATACAGAAGACTTTTAGCCATATGTATCTGCAAACAATCAAAAGTGTAATAAGTTACAGAAGATTCTGATGCTGGTGGTGAAGTTTGTTTTGCTGGTTGATTGCAGAAATATTGTGTAAACTTCCCCTTGCTTTTTCTCTCTCAACGAACCTGAGTTACCAAGGCCAGCCACAAAACAATGAATAGCAGTAGGTTTTTTTTTAAATTTATGCATGGGAAATTTTGATTTAATACAATTTGTTGGACATACTCCATTGAAGTTTGGCACTTTTGGTCCATCTGTTTGTTTGGATTTGATGACGAGAACAGATGCCAGTTCCCGAAACGTTGCAACTGTTATGTCATTGGAAAACTAATGTGTTTGTCGGTGCTGACGTCATTATGTTATCCATAATACAAGTTTATTTTCATAGTTATGTTCGTATATTTACTGTGTTGTCCAAGTTTGTTGACCGTCTGCATTTCCTTCTATTGTTGAAACTGACCCGTAGTTGCAATCCCACTGTGTTCTTCTGGACCGTTATTTTTTCATGATTAAATTCCTTTTACAGAATTCTTCTTGTGCTCTCTGATTTTTTAATTTTTAATGTGTTCGTCATTGCTGTCGTCGTTGTGTTGTCCATAATACTTTTTCCAGGTTCATTGCTGGGTCCATGTGTTCGACATTGGCTGATTTACACTTGTTATCGGTGGGTTTATGTTTTAATTTGTATTTGTAATTTTGCATTCTTGGGTTTTTTTCATGACAAACAGTGCAAAACGGTAATGACGAATGTCCAATAAATTATATCAAATCAATTAATCATAAAATCAGTTCACTATAGTATGGTTAGCGTTATTTAAAGATGAATTTTCAAAAGAGGTCATCTTAAATATGTACTAAACTGTTTAGAATTTACATGAAGTACACTTATAAACGAGAAGAATGTAACAAATTTAACGGTGATTAATGTGCTGCCTCTGCTGTTCCAGACATTTACGACATAATCCTGCAGACAAGGAAGCTCACTCACGATTTCGAGTACTTGAGTCGAAACCTCACGAGGGATACGCTTAGGTTCGGAGGTGAGCCTCGTCCTTCGCTGTTTTGTCAGCAGAACAAATATCTCAATGATCCAGCCGAGAGTTGGGAAATTTTTTTTTTGTCTTCCAACTGTTCCCAGGCATAGAAGACGCGACAGGCATGGTGGAACAGGTTCTCGTGCAGAAGTACTTCCACAACGGGGAACTCGGCTACTTCGACAAGATGACGCCTGGTCTCGTTGATGTAAGCGTTGTAAGATGTAATTAAATATATGTTATTATATATATATATATATATACCTGTAGCCAGAACCCTCGAGAGTGGGGGAAAGAGAAGTCTAAATCCTTGAGGCCCGGGCTTCAGAGGAGCTCTGGTTGAGTTTCAAAATTATTTTTGATGCTTAGAGTACTAATATGAGGAAAATCACAAGTACTTAAAATCTCGAATCTCAAGCTCCTGAAAGCTTCCCCCCCCCCACCTTTTTTTTTAGTCATTCCAGCAGTGGCGGACCCAACTTCGAGTTCTTGGAGGCCTGTATAATTATAAGGTATTGGGTAGTATGGAATACCTCCTAACTAACTACGGAGTTCAAAATTTTGAAATATATATGTATATTTAAAAAGCAATTTTAAAGATATTATGTGGTCCTGAAAAGTCTTTATCCAAACTATGGTTAAATTTGAATTTTAGAGTTTTAATTTTAAAAAATAGGCTTACTCATACTACAGAGAAATTTAAAAAAAGTCTGAAAATGGAAATACTTAAAATAATATAATTGGAACTATTAACCAATATTAAATCTAACTTTAAAAAAAATCTTAAAAAATAAACCGACTTTGAAGGTCATTTGCGGTCAGGAGTAGATTATATTATATATCTCTCTTTTTTTAAAAAAATAAGTGAGTGGGTGAAGGAAAATACCACCTTCATTACCCCTCCTTTACGACCACCAAGGCTTCCCCGCTTTAATGCTTCCATCTCAAGTTCAAGTAATAACTATTGTCTGTTTTACGCTTAGATTACAGTACAGAATAAATGGCGACCACTGTTGCCCCATTCATACTACCCAACTTGTTAAAATAAAATTTGGTTTCGTATACCATCTTTAAAAATAATTTTTTTTAACATTTTTAAACTATCATTGTCAGTAAATTTTCTAAACCATAAATTAGTGTCTATTGATAGTATTATCACATGTAATTAAATACTAAATGCCAATTATTATTTCAATAGCGAAACTATTTGTAGATGTTCATTAATAATAACAAAGCATTCTAGAAAATTATTTTCAATGCTCAAAATAATAATAAAAAAGATATTAAATTATAAAGGCCCTATAATTTTTTTTGACAAAAATAGTTGAAACCAAGATGGTGTCTTAGAAATAATAATTGAATGTTATTGGATTATGCTCTATATCAAATAAAACTTTTGTGCTCTATGGTGTATATCTGGCACCAGACCACACCGAAACCAGGACAGCGCTAATGGCAGATATCATGTTTGGAAAGAGAGAGTTAATGCACATTTAAGGGATACTAGACCCCACCATATTGGATTTTTCCATATTTATGTTATAATTCTGTTGAACTATTTATCTCAATTTTCAGCACGCCGAGGCATAAATCATATATCCCAGATATTCTGTAACTTGTTGTAACAACATATTCACTAACAGGTTCTAGTCTGTAAGCTATGCCAATAAGTAACTGGTTTCACCCGGTCGACAACAACTAACGCGATAATATTGTGCGCAGGCTTTTCACGGCCATTATCTGAAGCAGCTTGGCTTCTGGGTTGTAGCCGCGTCCTTGGCGGATAATTTACCGACGTTTCGGTCGACATTGAAGTCGCTATCATCAGGGAGCAAGCAGTTACCTACTGACGACATAGGTAACTGCTCCCTTATGATGGCGACTGCAATTTCCGACCGAAACGTCGGTGTGTTATCCGCCCAAGGACGCGGCTACAACCCAGAAGCCAAGCGACCTTTTTACAACTAACACGATAACCACACCAGTTCACAAAGTGTTTACTTCGACAAGTAGCCAAAGCTATGTCCTATGCCTAGGGACCGGAAAAATTCGCAGATTCATTTCGCGTTATCCTAAAATCCAAACAACTGTACCTTCATGTTGCTTCTGTGATTGGCTTACAGTTTGTCTGGAAAACCTTCAACCAAAAAAAAAGTATCGAATCGCAAGCGTCCCAGTTGACAGATGTCATGAGTCGATAGCCAATGAGCAGGTGGCATTTGCCTGAGTGTGTAGGGGGTTGTGGAGTCTATCCTAGAGGTCACTGAAAGCGCGAATTTTTCCATTCTCTACCTATGCCATGTATAGAGACCGGAAAAATTCGCGAATTCATTTCGCGATAGGCTAAAATACAAATCGTTATACCTCAGTGCTGCCTCTGCTATTGGTTCACAACTCACCTGGATGACTCTGGGCCAATGAGAAATACCCAACCAAAGCTATATCGAATCACAGGCTGCTACGCTGGAACGTCTCACAAGACAGCAGCCAATGAGTGGGTGGCATTTGACCGAGTGTACGTAGAACTATGGAGTTCATCCTATAGGTCATTGAACCCGCGAATTTTTCCGGTCCCTAGCCATGTAAAACCAAAATTAAATTAGAAAGGAAGCTTTTTTTTTCTTTCGAAATCGGTATGAAAATATGTGGGATTGCGAGACGGCGAGGTGCGCACGGCAAACCAAAGGACGTGTTGTCGCGCCCCCGGCAGATATGCGGCGTGGCGCTCCTGAAGGCCTCCACGTTCCGCATGGTGCAGGAGAACAGTCGCGCGCGGCCCAGCTACATGTACTCCTTCAACTACCACGGCCGCCACACCATGTTCGGCTACGGCGAGGAGGTGGACTACCCCTTCCCTGGAGGTACCGCCAGCTCCACTCCTACCTTATGCTCGCTGAGTGACCGCAAACCTATCCAACTTCTTCCGTGGCGCAGTCGGTAGCACGCCGGCTTTCGGAGCGAAGGGTCGTGGGTTCGAATCCCGGTAGAGGCACTGGTGTACATTTGTATCAAAATTAAAACACTATAAAGAAACTGTCAAAATCAAGTAAAAAAAAAAGAAGATTGTTGGTGAATTAAATACGTCCAAAAAATTAAAAAGTTTGTGATTGTTGAGACTTAGTTATTAAGTATGTTTCATTCACACCTTCTCTACATGGTGTATACAGTACAAGATTCCTTCCTACACAAATCCATCTAGTCTCACACAATCATACATTTGCCTGGGTTGGTCAAAACACGTAAATGGCTAAATTATCATGTAAACAGCATATAAATCACATATTCATATGCTACATTTAAAATTATTTACAAATAAAATTCTCAGGAAACCTTACCTCAACACTCTTGGAAGAGAACGGGTTGAGGGTATTTGCAAGAAGATTTGTCAGAAAGGGATGACTGAACATATATGTATTACTATTCACAGTAAAAAAAAAATACCAACATTCATTACGCTATAATCATCCACTACAGGCAATAATCGAAGTTTAGGTATGGGCATATGATCCATTTACGAGGAAATAGCATATGTCATATCTCTTTTCCATGCCCGTTTGACAGACCTTGTGACTTCTGCTTGTATGGGATTCCTCCACGTCTGGTGTTGAAAAGCATATGGCTGACCACCATCGGCACGCATAGTGCTAAGTGTTTTCCTATCTCGGAAGTTACTTTACTAGAGTAAATTTTTGAAACATATGTTTTTTTTTCGGTTTTAGATCGTATGCTTTTGGGGCTAGACTCATTAACTACTTCATTGTTTCTGGATTGAGGCCACGTCCATTGAAATGTTGTGCCCGATGTTTCGGCATGCATTGATGCAGCCATTTTCAATTATTGAGTTGCTCATCCCCATAGCCTATTCTAACTGACATTCGAAACTCGCTCCTCTGTAATGCGAATGCAGTGTATTGCCATTGCGTTATCTCTCTCTACAATTTAATTAAAATAAAAGGATATGAGTATAGCATCATGATAGTGGGTAATTTTCTTGATTAGGTACTCTTCTGAAAAAATTAAATAAATTCTGAAAATGGTATTTTTGAAATCCTTTCTTTACATGTGATAATTCTGTGAAATTGCATTGCGTAGTTTACAAGTAGTTTACCGTTTTGAAAAGTTGGTCAGGTTATGATAGCTACATTTAAAATACTGTAAAATTGTTTGATCAGTTAGGTTAGGTTCGTAACATTTAAAACACTTTACATTTGTGTGATTATTGATTAAGTTTTGTTAGCCACATAAGAAAAATACTTATCTCTGTTATTTTTTTTCGGGACAATTATTGCTGAAAAATACAATTTTCAGAAAAAATATATATATAATTTTTTTTTCAGAAAAGCACATACTCTAGGAAATTTCTGAAAAAAATACCAGTGAGGGCCCAACATCAACTTTTGGAAGGGGCGAATAAACGAAGATTTTTTTTTGTGGTGTTTCGTCCCATTTTAAAAAACTAATAGCTTTGTTTTAAATAATATTTAACTCATTTTTGACAAAAAGAAAAAAAGAAGTAAAATTAATAAGTGCCATCAAAAAATGTAAAAATAAAATGTTTACAGAAAAAAAATTTAATCTATTTTAATAGGTCAGATGTCAGATGCTACCTGGAGTAATATTTTTTTTTTAATTATTGTAGTTTATTTGGTTTGATATCGGTCGAGGAGGGGGGGTGAGCGCCTTCGTTCACACGGTGGTGATTCATTCCCCAGGTGTGGCGCACTCGGACGACCTCATCTACCTGTTCCCTCACGACGACAAGAACCTCAGCGGGCCGGAGCTGGCCGTGGCGAGGACCATGGTGCAGCTGTGGACCAACTTCGCCGCCACGGGGTCATTTAAACCACTTGTTGCTGTTGTTGTTGTTACGTGCTTTTTGGAACTCCGGCCCTGCGATGTGGTCGGCGTGCCTTTGGGCTGGGCGCGCGCGACAGGGTCGGACAAGGCGCGACGCGACACGATGCGAAGCGACGAGACACTTGGGAGAAGCGCGCGGTTCAATTTTTTTTTTTCGACGTGACAACGTCTAATAAATTCGATGAACGCCGGCTGCACGCACGAAAAAAAGTGTCCCGTTACGCACATTATCCCGTTACGCTGTGTCCCGTCACGCTCATTGTAACGCTTGCGCCGCATCTATCTCTCTTCCACTCGTCTGTTTATAAAGTGAAGTGAAAAGTTAATGTGGTTTCCATTGCTTATTACAACCACAATTTCGGCAATAAAGGTTAATTATTCTTGCATTTTAAAAATCTGATTACTAGTATAATTTCAAGTATTTATTCTTTTATTATTAAAATAAAAATGATTCAATTTTATTCATAAAAGTATGCAATCATTTCGTCAATGTTCTGTTATGACGTTGTCACGTTAAACTATCGTCCGTAAACCGACTTTACAGACAACCAATTTTTTTTTTGTGCGGACTTTCTACATCGTTTGATTTTGGCTTGATTTGTGTGTGTTTGCGTGTACATCGTTTTTGAACGTTATTGAGAGTTCTCTACGACGTAAAGTATAACCATAAATGTCGCGTGTCAAAAAAAAAATTATAATCAATCTTGTAGGAATCGTTCAAAGAATATAAGTATTTGCTCTTTTTTTTTCTTGACCCGAGACGGGATGTGGCGTGGGTAGGACAGCACACTAGACAGACACGAACACAAACAGGAACAGTCCTTTAGTGCACGGTGGGTTGTCTCCCTCTGAACGGACAGTAGGCCTACTGCTGCACATCTGCTGGACATGGACTCGATGAGATGACCAATGAGCTGTCGGGGGATGGGAAACATTTTTTTACCATGAGGGCATTTTCCAGCTCTGCACGGACTGTGAGACACAGTGCGTCTCATCCCTATTTAGCAATGTACATTCAAATGGGCATTTACTCTCTCTCTCTCTCTCTTCTTCAATTCTGTATCTGAACTCTGGCAAATCATTAGGTAGCGTTATGTCAGGTGAACGTGGAGACAAGCGAAAAAGAGCTCTGTCGTCTCGACCATCACGACCAATCCAACGGTCAGGGACTTGCGACTATCAAACTACTCTCGTATTTATAATGTAGCTAACCTATCCCTAATCGACCGCAAAATTTATAATGCCACACCGGTTTATACAATGAGATAGAACGGCGTATGACGTATGAGTAAGCTGCATCCCAAATAAATACACCTGTTGCGGTACGGAATAAAAAAAAAGCGAGCATGAACTTCGGGGAACTTCGGGAGTGGCTCTCTCGTCTGTGAAATGAAGGCTTCCCGTACTGCGGACGTGACTTTAAGCAGAGGTGCCACCCCCCCCCCCTTCCACCCTAACCTAATGATGCGCCCCCCCTGAAATTTTTTATGCTATTTTCTCAATGATTTACTCAATTATTTTATAATATTATACTTTTTTAAGTATTATATTTTATCACATTTTGCATTAATTAAAACTGGTTTTCTAATAATAATAATAATAATAATTTTGGTCATATCAGGTAATATTTCCCATCCTGAACCGACAGATGACGCCAAACTGCTTTTGTTGAGGAAAGTGCGGGGGTTTGCCAATTTGATTTACAAGATCCCTTTCAATAAATTATCAAAGCACCAGAAAAATATATTTTCACATTAGAAGCTATAACTATGTAAATAATATATATATATTTTTTTCTCGTCTTTTAACCACCCCCCCCCCCCTTCTGAAATTTTAATGACACAGTCTGCGTCGTAACCCCCCCCCCCCCACTTGTGGGAACCCCCTGCTTTACGTGTCAAACCGGGTTGCTGAAGCACTGGGATGATCGAGGGGACTGTATGACGTGACGCAGGTCCCCGGCGCCGGCGGAGGGAGTCCCCGCGTGGCCCCCCATCGCGGACCAGAAGGGGCCCTACCTGCGCATCGACGCGGCCAGCGCCGTCGGCGAGAACTTCCTGGACGAGTACCTGGCGGCGTCTCTGCAGGGCCTGGCCTACTCGTCGTCGTCGTCGTCGGCGGCGCCTTACTCTAGCGTCGCGGCGCTGGTAGCTCTGGTCGTCTCCTGCGGCGTCGCCCTCGTGTGACCTCCCCCCCCCCACCCCCCGACCCGGCGTCACCCGACGTCACCCGGCGAACAAGGACGTCGGCGGTCCCTTCCTCCGCGACTCTGCAAGACGGCGACTCCACAAGACGGGATATTTGCTATAGGGACCGGAAAAAAATTTTTTTCGCGGATTTCATTTTCGCGTTACGCTAGAATCCAAACAACTGTAGGTACCTTCATGATGTTGCGTCTGTGATTTGGCTCACAGTATGTCTGAATGGACTTTGAGCCAATTGGTAGAGACCCGTGAATTTCGCGGATTCATTTCGTGTTATGCTAAAATTCAAATAATTATACCTTAGTGCTGCTTCTGTCATTGGTTCACTGTTAATGTGGAGGGACTGAGGGCCAATTAGAGACCCTCACTCCTAGAAATGTCGAATCACAGGCCACCCAGTCGAGACGACTCACAAGTCAACAGCCAATGAACAGTTGGCATTTGCCCGAGTGTGTGGAGGATATTGGAGTCTATCCTGGAGGTCATTGAATCCGCGAAATTCACGGGTCTCTACCATTGGGAAACATTCAACCGAAAAGAAAAAAAGTATCGAATCGCAAGATGCCCAATTTTGACAGATGTCATGAGTCGATAGCCAATGAGCAATTGGCGTTTGCCTGAGTGTTTTAGGGGGTTGTGGAGTCCATCCTAGAGGTCACTGAAAGCGCAAAATTTTCCAGTCTCTATATATTGCTGGAGACCGGAAAAATTCGCGAATTTCATTTTCGCGACAGGCTAAAATACAATTAGTTATACCTTAGTGCTGCCTCTGCCTCTATCGGCTCACAACTCCGCCTGGATGACTCTGGACCAATGATAAACCACCCCAACCAAAACTTTGTCGAATCACAGGCTGCTGCTTCGCTGGAACGTCTCACAAGCCAATGAGAGGGTGGCATTTGACCGAGTGTACGTAGAACTATGGAGTTTCATCCTGCAGGTCATTGAACCCGCGAATTTTTCCGGTCCCTAGATATTGCCACAAAAAAAAAAAACTGCGCGGTTGAGAAATGCCAACATCAAAAACTAAGTTTAGAATACAGGGAAAACATAAAAATATGTCTTTAACATAATTAAAAAAAGTAATTTTATATCTAAACATTCTTAGTTCAGATTTCATGGAATGGTGTATTAAAGGAGTGAGGTGTATTGGGTATTAACGGCAAAATATTATACTTCTGAATAGTTTTTGACAATGTTGAATTATCTTGCGGTAGCAATGAAACAGAGGCTATGGTTTTTCAAAATATTCAAATTTTCAACATCGTGTTTTGGTTGTCCTTAATTGTAAAATAACTTATCGTGAAAATGTTTTGATAAATAATCGCAGAAACTAACGACCAGAAAAAAATAAAGTTTGCCAACATTTACTTTCGAAAAGTTAATGTTTTTATTTAGGTTGTCAGGTTGCCTATAAATCCCGCAAAGTACCCTCATTTCCAGAGTATATAAGAGCGTTAGCTGTAGCATCGAGTTGCCATTCTTTAGCTTCCTTCATTTGTGCTTGTGACTGACTGACGTGTTATTTTCCGCACATGAAAGAAACTCACCCAATCATGGAACACACAGTTAGTTCAATGTCTTTTTCGGAAAAAAATAAAACCTGTTCCTAGGGATAACACCTTGCAATCTAGAATTTATTTTTCTAAATTTAAATGCATTAATCCTAATTACTCGCACATCAATGAATAAATAACATATTTCCAAAGTTTTCTGCCCTGTTACCCTGTTACCGCCTAGTAGTAACGAAAACGCTCCAACATGGAACTGCCGAAAATAATTTACTAATGAATTCATGTAAGCAATCACTGTTGAGACCACAAATATTGGCTTCAACCAAAGTGCAAATCTTGATACTGTGATTTAAAAAAACAAATCCATATGCACAGTAAGCTATGGTCTGTTTGTAAAAAAAAATATTAACTGAAATAGAGGGTTGTTATCTACATATCGGTGACTTTCATGCACTAACCAGTACACAATTTAAAATATGGAACATTAAAACTTCGTTCTATCTAGTGTCTAAGTTACGGTAAAAAGAATAAGGAAGAATGGAAGGGGGAAGTGAGGGCTTCTCATTCCCTCAGCGTACCTTCACTTTATTTTCATATTTTCCAATTTTAATCGGAAATTTGGAGGATTCACTTGGTGTGACGTCATCCAAAGTATACACCTGTACCTGTATAATGAAACATCATATTTCATTATGCATTTATTCAGTGGCTCATTTCTTTAAAATATAGCACTCATGTGTAAACACTGTACAACGTCTCTCTGTGTGGCTGTCTTCCACAATCCAATAGGCCACTTGCCATTACAAACATTAGCTTTCCCATTGTTCGAATCAACTGCGACCAGCGCGTTTCTATCTTTATGGTTTGCTTACGTGATTGATATCGTGCAACTGTTAGCTCATTGTCAGAATAGTCGCGGACAGATCGTTAATTCTATGCAACTTTGCGACATTCCGAAAGTTCTGGTGCTTGTCCATCTTTCAGCTAAATAAGCCTGCGGGGTTTCCGACCCTTCACCCATGTCTTGTACGGGCCCCGATTTTCACAAACGGGCCAAAAAGGCATTTTCCCAGAGCGCCAGTTTTTGAGGGGTGATAAAGTAAGTATGATTTGCAAAAAAAAAAAAAAAAAAGAGGGAAGGGAAAAATAAATTTCTTAACGTAACAGTGATGAATTTATTTTCAAAAATACATGTCAAGGGGAAATTTTAGTGTATACTAACTATTGCAGTGCGCTGAAGAAATATCAGGTTTTCATCAACCAAATGCTCTAGAAATAGATTTAAACCTCGACTAACCACATACAGTATAATATAACCCATGTTTTATTACGGTAGTTATTACAGCCGTATAAAATTGAAATTGCCATGTATTAATTTGAAAATAAGAAAAATAGACAAACAACATATTTCTTTGAAAAACCGAAAAGGATTATTCTTCTTTAAATAGTGTAAGAATTGCTAATTCAATATTTTAACATATTTTCCAAATTACTCTTTGCAGTTCCAAGTGTAACCTCCAAGTTTTTGTTTCATTACTGTTTAGTTAACTTCTTAGTTGGATACTTTATCTTAGATTTTTCAGTTTTGGCAACTGAATTTCCAAGGCATATCCTTGTAAAAGTATAAAAAAAAGTTTTACAGTGTAAATGTACAAATTTGCAAATATATCTAATTTTAGATGAATATCTGTGTTAATGGTTTCCAAAGGAATATTAAAGTACAAAAAATTATTTTTGCTAGTTGCTGAGTACAAAGGGCATACCGCATATTGGCAGGACGTATTAGAGAATGGTTACAACATATAATTAATACTCTAAATTGACCAATTTCAATAGTTTGATCTTCCAACAATGTGTCAAATAAATTCTTGGAATTAGGAAGTAAAAACAAATTGTGCGTAAAACGATTGCGTTGTTTGAACATTAAATTGTCTACACCGTTTACATGTTGTAAAATATGTTGTCATTATATGCATATATGTGTTTACTTAAAGAAAGACTAATATAAAAACTTATATGTTCAACAGTACAAAAATAGATGATAAAATATTTGTTAGTAAATTTTAATAACAAAATTTTCTGAGTTCCACAAGAAAAGTTAAACTTAAAACAAAAAAATGTCTAGAGCAAGACAGTTTGAAAAAGTTAAACTTTAAACTTACATATATGACTAAAATGAAATAGTTTGTATAAATTTATTGCTCTACAGGAAAATCTTTGTATCTTATACAGCATGCATAAAATAATTTAGTTGTTATTTTGTCTTTGTGTCATGTAGCATTGTCATATTGGTTTATCTGCTATTACCTTGTTTGAAATGTTGAGTTAGGAACCATTTTAATGTA
This sequence comes from Bacillus rossius redtenbacheri, assembly GCF_032445375.1. Taxonomy (NCBI): domain Eukaryota; kingdom Metazoa; phylum Arthropoda; class Insecta; order Phasmatodea; family Bacillidae; genus Bacillus; species Bacillus rossius. Next base: position 7,115,798 of record NC_086341.1, on the reverse strand, counting down.
ATATTTTCAATCTCTTTTAACTGTAGTTGTATTTCCTATATTTGTTGTAAGCCATTAAAGTACGTATTGTATATTGTAGTCTGCTTGTTTTTATTTTCACAAATTATAACGCCTACACACGAATGTTATGGTAATCATCACATACATATATTACTAAGATGACAAACATTCAGTGTCTCTGCTGAATTATTAAACATTTTAAAGATAGTTTAATAAAATTATTGTTGGAAGGCTACAAGCACGTATATAGCTACTATTGAAAAAAAAATCGAATATAAATGTAAAATAAAACCAGTTGGTTGAATGATAAGAAATATTTAAATCACTTATGATATTTTGTTAAGGTAACAAAATCTTATTTTGGTCAACTGTGTAGGTAAAGTTTCAATAATTAAAACAAATGTTTTCTCAAATTGGCATGCCTATAACTTTCAAATACTTCTATTTATATGCCGGTCTGTCAGTGTTTCTCATTCCAGTACACCAATTCAAAATGACTTGGTTGGAAAATTTTAATCTTAGTCACAGAATTTAATTATTTTTAAGTCGGCACCGGAAACTTTTAACGACCAATACACAAAATGATAAAAACAACATACCTTGGGTATACCTATTTGTAAAATTAAAAATGTCATAATATTACTGAGAAATTTTACTGTCCCTGACTCTTCGACTCTGTAAAGCCAAAGAGATATACATATATTGGAGACAAGCGTATAATGAAGCACAAATATTAGCCTTCTCCACATAGATGTGTAGAAAATATAAAATGGGTGTGTAACAATAGAGTAACAAATGAACACAGCTACATAAGTGTAACAATCCTCAGTTATTAAATTAGTGTTTGTTATATTTATCATTTTCCAATCGGCGCCTTAGGCGCTTTACGAACAACTATGCTTATACTAATTACTAAAAAAGGCATATATCTTTGAAAATTTAGCTCTAAACGAAAATCAGTGAAAATGTTTCCCTTTTTGGAAATTTAAATTTGAGTCACTGGGAAACTTTTGATTATAATTGGAATCTTTACTCATGCCCTTTCGAAAAATATTTTATTTTTTTAAATATGCTTACATCTTTGAGGTTTATAATTTTATTAATTTACTTGGAATTTTTGTATTTTATTTATACATTATATCTTTGTATGCCCGAAAGTATTTTGGCAGATTTTCTTTTTTATATATAGTTACGCACTTTTGTATTTTTGTATTATATTCTGAAATTGTGGTCACGTAATTTCTTGCTGGTAAAATTCTCAGGAATAATTTCCATTTGCACAATATTAAAAGAAATGTAATTTTTAACAAAAATTAAAATAATAATAATAATATTGTGATTAATGATGTTACAGACAAATAATGAACATTCTTCGATTATTAGTGACAAAATAATTTAAACCATATAGTAACAAAACAACAAACTGATCCTTCGTTTAGTGTGAGTTGTATAGATAGCACTGGTATGGCTTTGAAGACTTCGTGAGTTACCAGACTGCCATCTATACGGTAGAGCCATAACCAAACAACACTCAGCGCTCCAGTTGCTGCGGAGATAAACTACATAGTACATTTAGTTCCACGCTGCTATGTAGGTAGCGCTGTCATGTCGCTGGCTCTTTTGCTATATTTTCCTCTCGTGAATTACGTAACATGCAACCAATCGGGCCAGGAAAAATCCATCTGTACATCCGTCAAAATATTACCAAGCTCGAACTTCCGACTGTCGGTCGGATGAAATCTCTAAAGAATTAGTAAAGTTTTGATGGCATTCTTTACTATATTAATATTTTGTTTAAATTTGTTTATTCTTAAAACTGCTTTCATTATTTATTTTTTTAACATTTTCTATAACCTAAAAAAAATTGGTTATCTGTAAAGTCGGTTTACGGACGATAGTTTAACGTGAAAACGTCATAACAAAACATTGATGAAATGATTGCATACTTTTATGAATAAAATTGAATCATTTTTATTTTAATAATAAAAGAATAAATACTTGAAATTATACTAGTAATCAGATTTTTAAAATGCAAGAATAATAAACTTTTATTGCCGAAATTGTTGTTGTGATAAGCAATGAAAACCACATTAACTTTTCACTTCACTTTATAAACAGTCGACGAAACAGTTCAGGTGTAGACGGAATTGTGTGCTGCCGCTGTCTTTCTTCTCTTCGGACGCATAGGCCAATCGAGTGGACGAGAGATAGATGCGGCGCAAGCGTACAATTAACGTAACGGAACACAGCGTAACGGAACAATGTGCGTAACGGGACACTTTTTTCGTGCGTGCAGCCGGCGTTCATCGATTTATTAGACGTTGTCACGTAAAAATATTTTAATAAATATAAAATATAAGAGCAAAAAAAATTGAGTTTAATGACTTATTATTAAGTGTTTAACTTTCGTGATCGGTTATTATTTTAACACACCTATAGACATGACGCCCCCGGGAGTTCTGCGCGTTGGTTTTAACCGACAAAAGTCACCTCCGGATACGGTGCTTTTATGTATTATGTTGCTCATACGTGTGCATGCAACAAGCAGAGATAACATTAAAAATGTACAGAAAAGTTTTCCATATAACATAGTTTTGACGTTTTACGTTTATCAACCCCGTTTCACAAGTCACGATTTTGCAGGCGCAAGCGGGCATCCTCAGGGGAGGGGCTTGTTATTTCCAGGGTAACCCCCGCCCCCCTTCCCGAGAATATATGCCTATGCTATACAATATAAACTTTTATCACTATTTAAGCCTTACAGTCTGTTGGCACCATCGAAATGTAAAAAGTATCATAACGGACCTGTGGATCGTTGTGAATCTCTTGATTTGTTGACGGACGGGGCGGATGATGAACGGACGGATAACGAACGGACGGATGGTTAACGGACGGTGACGGACGGATGGTTAACGGACGGATGATGAAAGGACGGGTGACGAACGGACGGATGATAAACGGACGGGTGACGGACTAATGATGAACGGACGGGTAACGAACGGACGGATGGTTAACGGACGGTGACGGACGGATGGTTAACGGACGGATGATGAAAGGACGGGTGACGAACGGACGGATGATAAACGTACGCGTGACGGACGGACGCGTCGGACAATAATTGTGAATCCAGTTTTTAGGAAACCAACCTGTACAAGCTTCGGTTCGCTCAATGTCCAAAATTCAGCCACTGTTTCGATCTCGAAGGAGCCTCCGTGAAAATCTAATTAGTTGCTGAATATTGAATAATAAACTTTCATATTGATAATGAATAAATACTAGATATATAATCAAAATAAAGGAAGACTCTAAATGAATTGCCATGTTCGTCCGTCATAGTATTATGCATGCTGCCAACCGACTAGAAGGCTTGAAGTTGTGAGAAAACTTATTTCGTAAAGGTTAATTAGTTTGACGATCGTGTACGCTATCAGAACTTATAAATATTTAACTTTTATTCTTTCCTCTGACATTTATTTAAAGGTATTTTTCAGATCGTATGATATCAATTATACATTTTTTTCGGTAAGACGTGCAGAAAAAATAAGTTATAATGTTATAAATAGGCCTAAACAACCTAAGTAAATGCCCTTTTAAAATAAAGGCAATTTATTTCAGACGTTTTTGCAGTTACGATTTTTTATACGTTCGTCCGTCGACAGTAAAACGGTTGCTAATGTTTTGATGGTCAGACTGATGGAATATTTTGAGCCATCTGATTGGCTGCAGGTCAGGCGAATGACTGACGAACGGATGGACGGGTGGTTGAAGGGCGCTTGCGACGAATCACTGCGAGTCTACCTGAAGTCCTTGGCAATCTATTGATCGAGATTGATTTTTCCCGATATTAAAAGTTTTGAGAACTAATGCTAGTAAAATGTTGTTTGCGATTAAAACATTAATTATGTAAAATGTTCACATTTTGACGTGACAACGTCTAATAAATCGATGAACGCCGGCTGCACGCACGAAAAAGTGTCCCGTTACGCACATTGTTCCGTTACGCTGTGTCCCGTTACGCTGTCGGCGAGTGCAGTAATAATATGTTATGTTACAATTGACTAAAAAATTATGGTGATTCATATAATTGATGATAGATATTTGATTACACTTTATTTATATGAAAACTTGTTCATAATTATATTTAAACTTTAAAGCTAAACGCCAGTTTTTTAAAATTAATTACAAGTCATCTATACGTGAACTGTTTCATCGACTGTTTATAAAGTGAAGTGAAAAGTTAATGTGGTTTTCATTGCTTATTACAACAACAATTTCGGCAATAAAGGTTAATTATTCTTGCATTTTAAAAATCTGACTACTAGTATAATTTCAAGTATTTATTCTTTTATAAAAATGATTCAATTATATTCATAAAAGTATGCAATCATTTCATCAATGTTTTGTTATTACGTTGTCACGTTAAACTATCGTCCGTAAGCCGACTTTACAGACAACCAATTTTTTTTATTTCATAAATAATTTATTTAATTTGTACTCAGTAGAAGAACCTTAATGTCACTTTGTTATATAAATACTGCGTATACTGCAATAACATCAAACACGCTATAAGGAAAATGCAGAAAATACAAAAAATATGCAGTAATGGCATCGAGAGACGTGGTGTGATTGTAAAACGCGAAATACAAATCAATGTGTTACAGTAGGATATTTATCATAATTATTTGTAAACTGTCATATGTTTTAAATTTATTACTAGCACGATGATAAATTATATCAATTATTATAAAAATATGATACTCTTCCTTATGACTGCAATAACCAAATATTTAATAAAAACAAGTCTTATTTTATTGAAATTTTGTGGTCCTGTTATGTTCCACAAAAATGAATCATGCAATTGGGAAGATATCCAAATATCACCAGATTCAGTGCTTACAAGTATGTAGGTTTTCTCGCATGTATGCTTCATGCCATATTTGAAAAACTTTCTTCATCGCTATGCGATCAAATATACTTATGAAACTGTAATTATACTTTTATTTGAGTGTCACGTTATTCATTAGATGCCATATTTATTTCTTTTGAAAATTAATAATTTTTCTAGTTGAAGCACACCATAAAAAAAAAATTCAAACACGTTTGAGATCCAGATTCATTATAATTTAGTAGAAAGTGTGGACATGTGGTTGAAACAAATGCTGCTGTGTAGGAATATTCACTTTGAAATGCAAAAACACATCATTTGTGTATACATAAAATTATTTTCTTTGAACTGGGAAGGAATGACTTCGTTTGTGGACATCAATATAAATTTAGGGTTGCCTCAAACATTATTTCCATCCATTATTAAAATGGGTAGAACTTAAGGCAGGCCTATAAAATCTTTAGAATCCTAAGGATTTGATATTCGAAGAAAAATATTGGATTAAATAAGTAAATTAAAAAAATTCAACATTATAATCTCTGAAAATTACTAGGTCGAATTTTTTATCCATAATTTTACCATTCTTAAGATATTTGACTTTTAACACATGACACAGCTAATTATGTAAATAAAATTATAACATGTATTAATTATGGAGACTTAGTTTGTGAAACATAATTAATATTTTTCATATACTGTACGTTATTTTATTCTTGACCCTTGACACCTAGATTTGGATTCAAAGTGTATATTCGAGATACTCTCTGGAATTCGATATCGAGATTCGGATTCGAGAAAAATGGGATTCGACCCATTACTAGCAGAAATCCATCGGATACATTACATAACTGAAACTTAAATTTACAGTATCTGAAGCGATTTGCTGAATGGAGCAGGTACTGAAACGTGTATCACATGACAACTTAAATGTTTACTTCGCAGTATGATTACAATATGTTCACCCATCACTTGAGTGATTGACTTGGTGACTTTCATGTAGTGATATACCTTTGGTTCTCCTCTTAAAACGTTTACATGAACTAATTGAAGAGAGTGCTGGCACAATATGTACCTATAGTAAATAAAAATTAGATGAGGAGCCCGAATGCGCAATTAAATTTAGATAAACGAACACAACAACTATTGTATATTTATGTGGATCGTTGACTAAGTGGCTTAGCTAATACAATTAAGAAAACATTGCTTTTTTAAAAAAAATAATTCAAATCAAACAGCTAAAGAGAAGACAACATTAAGACAGAAACTGTGAATAGGGATGTAGTAAAGTCTAGATTAATGACTGTGATTAAATAAAATTTAACAATAATATTATACCGTACCCAAAATTTGATTAACTATCGGCACATTAGGCCATAATCGTTTATGTTAAGATACTAGGATTTTTTTTAAAAAAAACACTTTTACAAATTTATAAGTAGACTTTTGTTCACACATTAAGAACACTTGAAATATTACAATTGCTACCTCAAACAAATTTCATACGATATTAGAAAATACAACTACGAAATCGTAAATTTATATTTCATAAGTTTTTTGGGGGCATTAAACATGATTTTAAAACATTTTTTTATTATGTTACTCTAAGTCAATCAAGTACTTCGTGCAAATTTCACTGGACACATTATATTTGGAAAAAAAAAACTTTTTTAAATATATTATTAGACTAAATATAATTTTGAGCATACAAGCTCGGTTGGTGAATATGGCCTGTTCACTGCACATAAAGCGTTCATTACACGCGCCGCAAGCCGCATTAGAGCAGCACTGTTGCTATGTCTCGCTGGAAACTGCGAGATGTCCAGTATAATTTTCTATATGTTGTTATGGTGATTTAGTACTTGTCTTAAGTGACATTTTCAAGTAAAAAAACACAAAAAAATAAGCATTTAAAGTACAGTCAGTAGATTTACAGAAAAAAAAAACGTTGTGGATGCAAGTTGGTGTACACAGGTTTTTATCAGTGAATTGTAGGATTTTAAAAATTCGCGGTTCTGAAGACGATCAGGAAGGACTACACAGTTCTCGATATCCTCGGGAAAATAACGCCAGTTAATTGGCTTCTGACTTGTGACTCGTCTAAACTGGTTCACCTGTCATGCGGTAATTCTTTGATTGAGGGTTTCTCATTGGCCCAAAATCGTTCAGGTGAACTGTGAGCCAATTGCAAAAGGCAAATTGTGTATTTAAATGTTAGCCAATGGGGAAATGAATGCGGAAATTTTTCCTGTCTATAATGATAAGCATAACAATTTCAATGTTCCTCCGATTTTGCAGGAATTGTGTTTCTGGCTGGGCTCCTTAAATTAATAAAGCAAATAAATATTTTGTCCCCTAACATGGCCATGTATGTATTTATTTTAAGTCTTAAAACTGTTTTTAACGATGCCTAAAATTTGACTAGACTATAAATACGAATGTTAGTCACAGACCATTTTCCAGTTGGTACTTTTTGTTTAAAAAATGGTCGCTTGACCAGATTTTGCATACCTATTTGTGACTTATTTTTAAAATTAACATTATTCGTTTCTTCAACTTGAAAACTTACAGATTACGAAATAAATTACAAAATAACCCCCCCCCCCCCCCTTCTCCCCAAAAATGTTAGTTTAAATTTGTACAGTTGCTGAATACATAATGAATTTAAATTAATATTTAGCCAGATACATAAATTTTTAAAGTCATAAATGTTATGTTAAAAAGGTGCTACAACGTTAAACTCATGGATTTTTTTTTCTAAATTAAACTATATTTTTACAATAAATTTATTTCAATAGGATACTTCGTGGCGATGTCTTATTAGTAGAGACCTGCAAAATTCGCGGATTCATTCGGTGATAGGCTAGAATTCAAACATATATACCTCTTAGATAATTTTGCTATTGGCTTACTGTTCATCTGGACGAATCTCAACCAGTTATAAACCCTCAACCAAAGAAGGATCGAATCACAGACAAACCAGCTGAGACGACTTACAAGTCGGCAGCCAATGAACTTGCGTTATTTTCCCGAGTGTACAGGGGTATGTGCAGTCTATCCTGAAGGCCATCGAAACCGCGAATTTTGCAGGTCTCTACTTATTAGAGCATAACAAAAAGTGCAACCTCGTGCATGGGACGGTCAATTGTGGAGATAAGGGAGTACGAATAAGGAATAAATTAGAGAGTCAAATAACAATATTATTATTTTGGTGTTTTAGGTTATGTAAACTTGAAATAAGTTAACCTAAAATAAAATAAATAAGATCGTTATGGTTAATTTGTAAACATGTTAGCTCTCGGTATACGGCATGTAATTTTCTTGAAAAAGAAACGGAAATCGATTAACGGAAATGTACCACAAAAATGGCGGACCTACGTGTAGCAACATAAACCCGTATATAGTTGCTTTCATAAACATTATGACTACAGACCTGAAAAATTCGCGGATTAATTTCGTGATAGGCTAGAATCAAAATACGTTTGCCTTTTTACTGCATCAGTGATTGCGCCACAGTTTACCTGTATGACACTCGGCCAATGAAAAACTTTTCAACAAAAGAAGTATCGAATCACGAGCGTTACAGTTAACATTTGTGTCGCGAGTCAGTAGCCAATGAGCAAAAGTAATATTCCCGCGTGCATAGAGGATCATAGAGTCTATCCTACAGGTAATTGAAATCGCGAATTTTTCCTGTCTCTAATTATCACACATACAAAACGTACTGGTGGGCCAAATGAAACTTTAAAATAGTGAAACTACTCTGGAATATAAATGGTAAACTAACATAGCCAAAGAAAAATTAATCTCCAGTATTTAAACACATAAGAATGATTACACAATGATGTTTAATACTTATTCTTCTTCTAAACTACCAAATGGCTTAGTAGGACAGCGCAAGCTAAATATAACTCGTGCTTGTTAACCCTCAAAAGGACGTGGTTCGAATCTCGTCACTGGAAAAGACGAACCTAACGATGTTACAAAACAGAATTTTGTGGAACACGCAGCAACAATAAAGCGTCGCACAGGCGAACCCAGCGATGCGACCAAACAGATATTCTGGACAACACAAACGACGACTGCACAGATGAAAACAGAAGGCTTCCTAAGACAGTTTAGTCTTCCTAAAGACAGTTAAGTCTTCCTAAAGACGGTCTTTAGAACGCTTGCTGTGTTCGTCCGTGCCGTGATATTTATTCCGACTTATTGCTTCAACGGAAATTCTGCCTGTTAATTCAACATGTGGCATCGGCCGATTTTCGCTTGTATTTCTGTGTGTTCGTGTAATTTTATGTTCTTCCGTCCGTTCTTTTGTTTCTCTACGAAGACGTACAATGGAAAAACCAGCAATGGCGTGAAGTCCAATAAAAAAAATTGTTTGTGGACCTCAGAACCATGAAGTTGTGTGACCGGAATTTAAAATTTGTCACAATTGTGTTATTACATCGGTGTTTGGGCGCTTTGTTGCGCTGGACGTCCCGGGTCGCTGATGTGGTTCTGTTGTGACAGTAACTATCGCGACAGCCCGACAGTCCGCGTCACGACGTGGAGCGCCGCGTCATGGGCCCCGCTTCCCCGTCGGAGACCTGCCGACGACGGCAATCAGCAAGTGAATAGGCATAATCCATCCCTTCCTCCGCACACACACACACACACCCCTGCGCGATCAGGGGGATGGGAAGGAGAGGGGGAGGCGGTATTACACGTCAGGATTATTACCGCTCCTGTCACCTCCTACCCCCTCCTGCCACGCATCCCCCTTAGCCGTAGCCTACTCCGCGAGGCAAATTAGCTGGCGGGGCGTGATAAGACATATGTAAATGCAGCTTTCTTGCCCCCCCCCCCATGACCCCTTCACTCCCTCCTCTCTTCCCGCCTCGTCAACACCACTCGTCGGAGCGTTATCCCTTCATCCCCTTCGCCGCATCCTTAACCCTCCCCGTCGGATTGGAGGACGCGCGTCGCGTATCTGGCTCGTCGGCGCCGCTCTCCGACACTCATTATTCCGGTAGCTTCACACGCGCCGAGGAGCAGGGGGGGGGGGGGGGGCTTTGTCGCCCTGCGGAAGGTGCGCGAAGCCAGGACTACGGTCCTGCGAAGAGTTTCCAGGGCCCGGAGTGAAGGGGAGGGGGGAGTTGAGGGTAGTCTTCATCGCAACCTGATTAGCCCTGGAGAACATGTCAAACGCATCAACGCTCACAATAACTGAGGAATTGTGTGTTGGGAGGGGAAAGGGATGGTAGGTTGTATTCGCAAGGGTGAACTCCTCACCCCTCCCCCCTCCCTTCACCGAGTCACCCCTACAGACGATCTTCTCTCGCAGATTAGAATAACTGGCTCAGAGCGGGGAACGAGGGTGTGGAGACGGGCAAAAAATAATAATAATGACAATATGAAGCACGTGAATATCCAGGGGAGCTCGCTATTATTATTTATACTTGTATTTATTTCGAGGACACAAGTCCAACCTGGTTTTTTTTTACAACAAGCAAAAAACACATAAAATAGAAGCCTACGCGATGTTAAGACTTGTAGTTTTGGCCCACCATTTTAATTGAATCTTTATATAGCTATATATATATATATAATTCTTCCGTCACTGAGCTCCTCCTAAACGGCTGAACCGATTTTGAGGAAATGTTTTGTGTTGTGTGTTTGAGTGGGTTTCTGGATGGTTTAGATTCACATTGGACCCGGTAGTAGCGCTGCGATCGGGTTATAGGATTTTTTTTTTTACGAAAATTGTTTTTTATTTTAATTTTATATTTTTCGCATATCAGAACTTATAACCCATAAAATTTCACCCACTCCCCCACCCCATTATCTACCCAAATATTATTTTTAAACGAATAAAATCATAACTGTGTGTAGGCTACTTCTATATACAACAGTAGGTTGGCCATATACATAGATACTATGCCCACCAAGCAATAGCCGCGAAGTTATTAAAACGAATAAAGTAGAGAGAGAGTAAGAAAAACTACAGCTCTTAACCGTTTTTCGTCGCCATGTTTGGTACAATTGTCATTACCATTTTTTATATATATATTTTTTTTGCAGTTTACTTATATTATTAAAATGAATTACCACAGCACATTAGCACTACAGCACTGTCACAGAACTGCAACACAATAGTTTTACAGCAAATTACAAACTATCCCGCACACTACATCAAAACTTTAGTATTTTAGTAGTTTTGTATTTTCACAAGTCTGTTTTCGCTTTTATCGGAGCCATTTCATTATATAATTTCAAATTGCGGTCTGCTAATCAAACGATTCAATTGTTGACGTAGCTGCTTCGGCAGCGAATTCTAGCGACGGTTGCAGGAACTACGCGTGATTAGCGTCAAGAAATGTAGTTGATACACAATTTGCATACATCTATCGCGTTTGGCATTATTTTAACGAACGAATACAACGTTAAATTTGGTGTCCAATTTTTGTATTATATAAGCGTAGCTGAAACGCGAGAACACATGGGTTTTCTCGTTACCGAGGTTCGATGTTACACATCACTGGAGATCAGTAAAAGACTCGCCCACTTTTTTTTTTAAATTTTTCACTTCTACCTCTCTCCCCCCTCATTTTTCAATGAAAATTCTTCATATCTCGCGGACAACTCAGCGGAGAGAGTATTCGTTGTGAAGCGATGAGAACTCGATCATTATTCCAGAAACATCACACACAGAGAGGGAGATATATTCTGTTCGGAATATCACAAACACGTGAACGAGAGTCCTGGCCGAAATAGCGGTGATTGGTTGAAAGATTAAATTTGGAGAAAAAAAAGGGGGGGGGGTGAATTGCGAGTTGTATCAGGTGTTACCAGAGGTGCTGGGTCCAGATAGAAGGTCAAAAGAGAAACAGAGAGAAGATGAAAATATATATAATAAAAAAAAGAGGATTGGCAATTACGTCGGCGCGTAATATCGCATTGTGAACGAGACCGGAAGTAATGGGCTCAACGCCATCCCTTTTCCCTACACCCACTTCCTCCCCGCCCCCTCCATGTATTCCCCTCTTCGTCTCCGTCTCTTTCCGCCGTGGTGATAATTACCGATTCACCGGGCGTTTATTTGCGGTCGAGAGACCCCGTCTCATTACGCACGCTAATTATCACGCGATGCTCTTCGCCGCGTGTTCCGGCTACCTGCTTCCATTCGCCACCCCCCCTCCCCATCCGACCCTGACAAACGCTTCTTTTTCGACGTGACAACGTCTAATAAATCGATGAACGCCGGCTGCACGCACGAAAAAGGATGACTTATTGTCCCGCTACGCACATTGTCCCGTTACGCTGTGTCCCGTTACGCTCATTGCACGCTTGCGCCGCATCTATCTCTCTTCCACTCGATTGGAACAACCATCGATTTGACTTTTTTCGAGGCACATTAAACTTGAAACACTCCCATTCGTTTCCTACTTTTCCTATCATCGTCCTATCCTTAACAGAATAACACAGATTGGAAGAAGTTAAATAGCAAACATGTATAAAAGTTAAAGTTAAAATAATCTGTTCGTTAAAGTAATAAACATATTTGAATTAATGAGTGCAAATAAAAGCAAATTTATCAATTAAATTGTAGATTTTATTTCACTCCTTCTTTGTATCCATACTAAATAGTGATAATTCAATAAAGATGATTCAATTTTATTCATAAAAGTATACAATAATTTCATCAATGTTTTGTTATGACGTCACGTTAAACTATCTTCCGTTAACCGACTTTACAGACAACCAATTTTATTTCACACCAGCTGCCATTTCATCCTCCATGACAGATCTTTCCCGCCGACGAGACAAAGCAGTGACAGGGAAGATGCGCTCCGGAAGTTGGGAGTAAACGCGGCGACTGTGTCAGTGAGTGGTGGCCTCGGTTCCTCGAATTCGTTACTTGATCGAAGTATCGAATGCGTGAAGATTTTAAGGCTTTTTCAAAGTAGCCTGAATGCATCACAACGAAAACAGATATTGCTTACCACAGCGAGGAAATTTCTGCGGACGAATAAAAATAATTATAAAAATAAAGTCTTGCAATAGGTTTTCAGCCAGTACAATGTCGGACTTACCAATTACCTTTATCGTGCTAAACAGTCTGTTCGAGAAAAATATCTACTTGCTATAAGAGCCAGACTTGCACGTGAAATGTTAAAAGAAAATATATTTAGACCAATCACTAGTCGTCTCGACGAATTTAAAAAATAAGGAAGAGCCACCCATCATGGTGAAGACAGAAGTTGATGAGATATCAACTGTGAAGAAGAGAAAATATGATCCAGTTCCAGAAGAATAGGACGTTACAAGCACTGAGTTTATGCAAAAATAAAAATAAAAATACGGAAACGAGGGCACCAAGTCAATGCAATGATCAGTTCATAACTGAGATTTTTTAACGAGTCGGAATAATGACACGACCTATGGAGTGTACAGAAAACACTATAAGTGGTTCCTCGTTGCTAAAGAAATAAACTTTTTACCAAGAAATATCGTATGCGTAGAAAGTACAAAAAAAAAAAAAAAAAAGGGACTCAACGTCTGTGAGAAAATTCACGCAACAGTTCATATCGTTTGCAGTGCAATAAGATTGTTTGTGAACTAACTATGCATGCACCAATTGTATGCGCCCCACGTTTTTCGCTTTAAATCTTACAAATTATTTCACAGGTTTAAATAATCCAAAATCACACATTTTTATGACATTCTGTATGGGGTTAAAAATCTTTAAGGGACTAGGAGAAATTATTTCATACTTTTTAGTTCGTTTTAAAAACGTCGTTTTTTAAAAATATTACTTTTATTTTCTGCTTTTTAGTCTTATGTTTATAAAATTTTTCAATTAATTTCATTTCATTTTTAGAACACATTAAGTATCTGAACTTATTAACCCCATACAGTTTGTAATAAAAAAAATTGAATGTGAATTTTAAATTGCTACAAAAATATTTCTAAGGTTTAAAATTAAAAAAAACATTAGGGGCCCTTGCAATTGATAATAGCAATGAAACAAGCCATGACGTACGCACCATACGACAGCGCGTGTCAAATTCAATGCAACGCCATCTATTGTCGAAGTTCTAAACTAAACTGTTATAAGTGTCGTTCGATAATTAGTCACCGTGAGCTTTCCTAAGCGGACGCGTCTTGCCGAGGAGAAAGCTAGGAAGTTGCCACACCTTACTATTTGACCGTATGGCGGACAATCCTCCTAAGCCTGTATGTCTAATGAAGGCACCGCCTGCGGGAGCTGCGTTATGCATCCCGCAGCACTGTATTGCTCTGCTCGTAGCCTAATGTCACAAATACGTGGGTCTTTGCTAAACAAAACCAAACAAATTTGTAAACGAACAAACAATTAAACAAACTGAAAAGAAGGCGAGTTAATATTGCATTATAATTCAGTTATGAGCTATGTTAAAAGTTTCCGAAATGCTTTGTTGCTGATACAGAACTTTTAATGTGGTTAATGTCGTTTTGGTTCGTCTCACACAGTCATTAACTATTGCGTCAGTCGTTGGTTTTAGGTAAAGATAACATATTTGCAACCTCTTTTCATTGATCTGCTTTCTGTTCAATAGGTATCATTTCGTAATTGAAACAAAATGTTTGATCTTGTGGACATTAAAGTCATAATAAGAGGGGTGAAATGGTGAAATGGGACGACGACGTAATGCATAGTTCAAGAAGAGCGCTGTAGGCTATTTTTTTAAGTCTTCAAAAGTCACAACATAGAAACACATAACTTATAAACACTCAAATTGAAATTTCTAAGTTATAGCAGTTCTAATTTATGTAGTTATAGCTATAGTTTTTTCTAAGTTATTGTTTCGAATTTGTTATAGTGCTTAGTTGAGCGTCTCTAAGCTGAGACAGTTCTGAGTTTTATTTTTCTAAGTTATGTGTTTCTAATAAATGAAAGATATATGACGGTTTTAGGTTACAATATTCTAAGTCACAAGTTTCTAAGTTGTGACTTTCTAAGTTAAGTGATTTACGGGAGTTTTCCGAGAAAAACCAACCGGCTCACGGCATCTTCCGGGTGTGACTCCGCTGGGGGTATAAGCGTTGTAAAGTGTTGGTTTAGTGTCACAATTAAAAATAACGTAAACAGTTTTGTCCTCGCTTGCAGCGCCACCTACGCAAAATGGAGGCTCCTGAGCGTAAAGCCTATTGTATTCTGCAATTAGCTAAGAGTTAATATGTACTTTCAGTTCAACGTGCGTTATGTTTAAAGTTTAATTATCATCCCCCGTATGGGGCAAGAACCAACGTCGATGATATAGGCAGGTCGAGACGACAGAGCTCTTTTTCCCTGGCCTCCACGTTCACCTGACATAACGCAGTGCGATTTTATTTCCTTTGGGGCTTCATAAAAGATCGTGTCTACATTCCGCATCTAACTAATGATTTACCAGAGTTTAGACATAGAATTGAAGAGGCTGTTGCTTCCATTTCTCCGGACGTGTTAACCAAAGTGTGGGAAGAATTGGACTTAAGGTTTTATGTGTGCAGTATAACTAAAGGTGGACATATGGAACATTTGTAAGAAAATCAAACTTATTTTACCTTCAATTTTATGTATGATTTGTTGTAAATTGTCTAAATTAATAAGTTAAAATATACCATTGAAACTGGGACATTATTTTGTGAAACCCCCGTTATCAATGTCTCCAGTGCTACGCAAAACTAGTGAGGTTGCTTCATGCAGCAGTTTTGTAGGTATCAAGATTATTAATACTTTAATTTTATTTAAGTGAGGAACTCTAATTACAAGCAACAGAAAATAATATAGTTTCTATTTGAGCAGGGAGTTTACACGGATAATCATTTTCCGCCAATTGTCACTATTTCAAAAATTTTCTCAATCTCCGTTATCCGAAGAAAATAGTAAAGGTCTGTACGTGTTGAAATTTGTATACTTTTATACACATATACAAGAATATTTTAAGCGTTTCAAACGGCGTATTTTTTTTAAACTTATTTTTCTTCAGTCAAATTTGATTTATTTGAGGTTGTTACCCAGGGCGTGAAAACTGAACACAAGAGGAACAACCTACCATTGAGTTAAACGCACGGACTGATAACCCTAAAAAAAACCTTCTTCTCCCCCCCCCCCTCCCACCCTCGTCGACGTGACTGTTTTGTGGCGGCATAACACGATGCTCATTCAGACCGGAATGAAAACTAACAATATATATATTTGTTATTGTTGTATTTGTTACTCTGAACCGCCCAGGACACTAGCTGTGTGTGCGCGCGCACATACAGCAAACACGGACAATACGCGCAACGCACGACAGGGCGAATCACAACAGACGGACAATGACAGCACGGACGGACAATGACAGCCGACGCGCGGTCGCTATTATCCTTGTCTCTCTTTCTCCCCCCCCCCTTCACCCTGTCACACGTTGAAAGAATAACGGTTTCGCGTTTCGACACCATTATCGCGCGCCCGGTATCGTCCCAACACGACTCTGTTCGCCGGCCACGCAACGAGCATTCAGCTCTCGCCGCGCCGAGTGTGTGTTTCCACTCGCTCGCCGCTCGGCGCGCTGCCGTGCCGCGGCCGGCCAGTGACGTCAGCTTCCGGCGCGCCGATTTCCGTCCCACTCTCGCCCCCGTCCCCCCCATCCTCCTTCCGCGATTCACTTTTGTTTTTGAGCGAGCGTGAATCGCGGCGACCGGGAGCCAAGCTTGAGCGATGACGGACGCAGGCCTCGAATATTGTGGAGCGCGGATAACCAAAGGGTCGTAGCGTAGGTGGTGTGAACCATGCAGTTACCAATTATACTTGACACCTTACTTTTGAAAAGAAAAAAAAACTTTAACTAATATTCATATAACATATACCTATAATACATATAATTATATAACTATAACTAATTTGAAGAATATTGTTTTTTTTTTAAATTCTTGATTAACACTATTTCTGTCTGATTTTTTTTTTTTAAAAACATAACTCAAGTTTGACAAATGCACGCTCAGTAGAGTAACACTTTAATAAACGTGAAAAAAAAAAAGTCTGCGAATATTTCGGTTCTCGTCAGTGATGTGTTAACATATAACCTAGGTAAAGAGCACATTCACGCATTCGCATGTTCCATATATACTTACTTACGCTTATAATACGAAAATCGAACATTGAATTTTTTTTTAAATGATTCTTTAAAAATAACGCCGAGCGTGATAAATAAACATGCTACGCAAATGGTGTTTTCTAGTACCTACATTTCTGGACGCGAATAACACGTAGTTCCGCACCCGACCGATAGAATTCGCTGCCGGAGCAGCTGCGTATGCTATTGAAACATTTGATTTGCAGACAGAACATTTTAAATTATATAAATAATTAAATGGCTTCCAAATAAAAGCTCATATTGAAAACATTAATTAAACCGTTATAGTAATATAAAGTTCCTTTTGGCTTTTGTGATCTTTGGTTCGCGCCGTCTGCCACAGATGGAGGCAACGTCGATACACATTTTCTATCCGTGCGACTTCCGTCCCACTCGCAAAATTACTCCCACCAAATGCTGTGAGAAGCCTAAGATGTACATCAAGTGCTGTCCCTGTCCGAACACGCCCGAATATTCACCTTCGGCCAACCTCGGGATTTGTTTTATTTTTGGGCAGGAAAAATGAATTCAAATATCAAAAGTGGTCGGTTAGGTTAGCTACATTAAAACACTTTAAAACACTATGGACGGTTAGTTAGGTTAAAATACATAGCTACGTTAAAATAAACAGAGAAATATAAATATATATAAATAAACCCGAGGTTGGCCGAAGGTGAATATTCGGGCGTGTTCGGGCAGGGACAGAACTTGATGTACATCTTAGGCTTCCCGAATGCTGTATACCGAGACCTAAGATGTTATACGTCAAAAATTTGATTGACTTCACACATGGGCGTCGCAAGGATATTTTTTTTGGGGGGGGGGGGGGGACTGCAATTGATTTAGTTGTTGAGGAAAACCCATCCCCTGGGAAAAAAGCGGGGGGCCCGGGGGTCATCCCCCGGGAAAATTTGGGGTTTGAAGGTGCAAAAAGGTGGTTTTTAGGCATTTTTCTCTCCTAAATATTCTAAGAATAGTTGGTTGCAATATATCATTTATTTTTTATAAAAAATATTTGCAGAGAACAAATTTGTAAAAACACAGTGCACACATTACCACGATTGGACTAAATGCACCATGCGCAACATATGGGTTACATCACAGAAATCATATTAATAATATAACTACGAAACTAAATATATCATTGGAGGGGACGAAATTGAAGACTTTTATTTTTTTGGGGGGGAAGTGTCCCCCCCCCCCCCCGCCCGGTTGCGACGCCCATGCTTCACATGTCAGATGTGGACAGAGGTTGTTATAGGGGAAGGTCGCATAAGATGGAGCTCTGTCCAACTGTAACCGAAATCAATGAAAGCTAGTGTGCTATCTGTGGGCATTGAGAATAAGGATTGGATTCAGTAGTACCGCCACGTTGTTCATAAGGTCCATTCCGAGGTCCAAACAGTTCCTAAGTTCGCCGAAGATCCCCGCTCGCTCGTACAACTTCGGTAGCTCAAGTTATATGATAAAAACACTATATGATACACTATATCACACTATATCACATTATATGATAAAAACGCGTGGGTAAGACGTCGATATCGTGTTTCAAATTGTTAACTGAGAGGAGAAATTGGAAATTGGTCAAGCTTCATTAAAACTACTTTACAATGGTGTGGACGGTTGATTAGCTTAGGTTAGCTACACAATAAATACTGTGAAATAGTGTGAATGGTTTGTTAGGTTAGGTTAGAATCGTTAAAAAGACTATAAAATAATAAGTAGCCACTGTTTCGTTTTGTCATTTGCGAACGTTGTTTTTGACCTCCATTCATCATCATGCCTGCGATTGACAGGCGTTTAATGAATATTTACAAGATGGTCAGTATTTTGAAAGGATTCCTTGTCGAAAATCAGCATTTTTTCGCTTTAATAGAAGCCATTTCATTTTACAATTTCAAATTTCAGAGTGCTAATCAAATGATTCAATATAGTAGCCTATACGTAGCTTCGTACCGGCAGCGAATTCTAGCGGCGCGTGAGGTTGTCATGGTTCCAACTCTTGTGCTTATAAGGTTTGACAGTTCTAAGTTGAGATCATTTTTCGAGATTTCTAAGGCATGCCGTTTCTGAGTTTTTATTTTTCTAAATTTTCATGGTTCCAACTCGTGTTTTTTTTAAGGGTATGACAGTTCTGAGTTGTGTTCGTTTTTCGCGATTTCTAAGTCATTTCTTTTCTGAGTTTTTTATTTTTCTAATTTGTCATGGTTCCAACTCGTGTGTTTCTGATGTATGACAGTTCTAAGTTGTTTTAATTTTTCGAGATTTCTAAGTCATGCCTTTTCTGAGTTTTTATTTACTAAATTGTTATGGTTCCAACTCGTGTGTTTCTGAAGATATGACAGTTCTGAGTTGCGTTCGTTTTCATTGATTTCTTAGTCATGTCTTTTCTGAGTTTTTATTTTTCTAAATTGCCATGGTTCCAACTTGTGTGTTTCTTAAGGTATGACAGTTCTGAGTTGTGATCGTTTTCCGAGATTTCTAAGTCATGTCTTTTCTGAGTTTTTATTTTTCTAAATTGCCATGGTCCTAACTCGTAGAGAGCGGAAAAAAAATTCGCGATTTCAATGACCTGTAGGACAGACTCCGTGATCCTCTATGCACTCGGGGAAAAAATTACATCTGCTCATTGGCTACTGACTCGTGACACATGTTAACTGGGACGCTAGTTCTTTGATGGGGCTTCCTTTTGTTTGAAAGTTTTTTTTTCATTGGCCGAGCGTCATTCAGAAAAAAAAACTGTGGTCGAATCACCGATGCGGTAAAAAAAAAAGGGAAAACGTTTTTTTTTTATTCTAGACTACATCACGGTATGAATCCGCGAATTTCTCAGGTGTCTACTAACCCGTGTGTCGCCAAGGCACAACAGACGGGGGGGTTGAGGGGGTGAGGAGGGCAGGCGGCTCACAATCCCACCTGTGCCCTCGCCCGGGAAGGAACTCCCAGAATGGCACGGCTCTCGCCGGTGTGAACGGGTCGCGGCGCGAGGCGCACAATGCCGCGTAGCGGGGTTTCCCACCCCGCCCTGCGCGGCTGACCGCTACAATGACCCGGCCGGGCCGGTGGTCATTGTCCGTTCCGCGCGCGGGTCCCGGGGTCTTGTTTCCCTGGAGGGGGGCGGGCGTCAGGTCGCGGGTCGAATGGGGCACGAAGGGGGGAATAGGGAAAGGGCGCGGTCCGCGAAACAGCGGAAACACAGCGCCATTGTGCGCTGCCCGTGGCTACTCCCTGAAGCCTACAGAAATGCCGCACCGCGCGCCGCGCGAGATGTCCCCTGGGAAACTCCATCACATCAGGGCTGATTC
The DNA here is from genome assembly GCF_032445375.1 of Bacillus rossius redtenbacheri. NCBI lineage: Eukaryota > Metazoa > Arthropoda > Insecta > Phasmatodea > Bacillidae > Bacillus > Bacillus rossius. The sequence continues at coordinate 7,095,489 of NC_086341.1, read as the reverse complement.
TTCCCCTTCCGTCTTGGCTCAAGAAAGGAGGGGGAGAGCTGATAAGAAACAAAAATATGCCGTTCGGTTTCGATAATTGTTTCTAGAAACAACACACACACACGCTGCTATCGTTTTTTTTTTTGACGCTATAACGTCTTGTAAATTGACGAACGCCGGCCTGCACGCACGGAAAAAAAAAATGCACGACTCATTTGTCACGTTCCGCCTGAGACGAGCGTGCAAAGAACCGGCCAATCCACCGTGTGCGAGAAAATCTTCTTTCTATGATATCAAACAGGTTAAGGCCGTTTTTTTTTAAAACTAATTTTTCGTGATTATATTTTAAACAAATTGTTTAAATTAAAATTTGCAAAAAAACTGTAAATAATATTTGAAAATTAAAAGAATATGCAATTTTTCATCAATGTTTTCTTATATGACGTTATCACGTGAAATTATCGTCCGTAAACCGACTTTACAGACAACCCCCACCCACTTTTTTTTTTCAATTTAGCATATTTCATAGTCTCTTGGAATGCTTTAAGTTGTTAGTGACTGGATGCTACAAAACGTTTTCCTCTTTGAAGTTGTTGGCGTTAATTATTGACTTCGTTTTTTAGAGTTAGGTACTGCAGCTGTAACAATACCTACTATCAATATATAGTAGGCCTACCTACTATATTATAAGCTTTTCAAAATCTCTGAATGCATTTTTTCTACCTTTGCGAAAAATTGTTATGGCATAATATACAACTTTTAGAACCAATATGATGTGTTATTGCTTGCCACCAAATTTGGGCAGGTACAATATTTCAAGTAACTGGTTTTTATTTCATGATCATCATCTACCTTTCAACTTGGATTATTACATTTTCACATTATAAGGTTTGTTTTATTGCTATTCCTTCGGATTATTTTACTTTCATAGCATTGAAAAATTAATTTTGATTTTATTTTTGGCATCGCTTTAAGCAGTATTTTTCTGTACCTTTCGCAGAAAAGTTTTAATGTAAAGAGGGTGGTGCTCTGCATGTACCAACAAATTATTTGCTTCAAATGGCAGCTTTTATTCAACTGCATTTATTATACAATATAAACAATATTATAAGCAAGTAATTCATCATTGTTTCAATCAAATATATAATAAAGCTTAAAATATAAACGTGCTTATAAATAACTTTAATTTTTTTTTTTTTTTTTTTTTTTTTTTTTTTTTTTTTTTAGTACGTAAGAACGATAAAGTTTGAATCAAGTGAATAAATTCTGCTTCTCTAAATTTAACTATTTTGTTCCATATTTTAAGGTAAATAAGAAATAAATTACAGTGCAAATAACCTACTAGTTCACAGTGCAGAAATGTATCGCTAAGTATCAAAGCATGTTACTAAATATTCTCACACTGGCACTTGATAAATTTCCCTTCATGATTTACTAGCTAACTATAGCTATTTAAATGTAGCTAACCGGTCACTTCTCAAAAATAGCTTAGTTTTAAACTCTTAATTTTATTACATCCTTCATCAACAACACATCACAACATGGATAGGCTACTTACACAATGTTTTAAGTGTCTCAAATTCACTTGGCAGTCGTATTCTTCTTCGCATTATGCAGCCTCTGACTGTTTCTTTTGTTTGTTTTCTTTTATTTTCCGTCTACTCCTTACACAGTTCATTAAACTCAGATGGCTTAAAACATAACGAACTCATTTATTTTGCCGTTTCGTCTGTGCCACCACAAACACCTGCCTTCGAAAATGCCATACGGTGTATGAGACAACTCCATATGGCACTTGTGACAATGCCATATGGCACGTGTGACAATGCCATATGGTAGACCTGCGTGTGAGTCATTAAGAGTGTTCTAAAGTCTCAACTCTAGTGAAGCAATCACTTGGGTCTATTTCGTACAGTCCTTTGAATAATATTGTACGAACGGTGACAAGCATTCTTTGCTCGCGTAAAAACTAGTATTCTTCAAAACATAGATTATTTATTTACTAGAATGTTGCTAATGTTTTTTATGATATAACACACAATTGTACGAATAATTTTGAGTTAACTGAATTTTTTTTAAAATTAAATACATATGTTTGAGATTAGGCCATAAGTTTATGTCATACAAATTCATGCCAGAAAGGGCACCGTTACAACAATGAATATTGTTGTCTACAGAATACTATTCAGTGTCACGTGAGACTCCAACCGGTGGAGGCATTATTTTTGTATTTTTTGCGCTCAACCACGTGACCCTCGAACTAAAAAAAAAACAGGCTCGTGTCTCTACGATATTTGATTTTTATTTTCATTTTCTCGTCGTAGCTATTATTTAAAGCTAAAACATAACTTTTAAAACGATGTATTTTTTGATCTTGCTGTTCTTTCGCAAATAGGCTACTACACGAATACTCACTAAGTGTGATATAGGCCTACACTGTAATAAGTTTTTTTGTAAATGGATCAGATATATTCATGTAAAATGACATAAAATATTTGCAAATTTGTGAAATTACATGACAACAACTGTATCGCTACAAAATAGTGTTCGCAGTAATACTGGGTTCGGATTCTTGACCGGGCATTTATGCCATGTGTTGTCCCAATAAATGCAATATTTATTTGTAAAGTGTTCCTTGAAGTTCCCGGTAATAACTGCACACATTTATAAGCATATAAAAACAAAATAAAATCCAATTTTTTAATATAAGTACAATGTTTTGACCAAGGTTTAAAAAATACGTTTGAATGAAACATCAATTAAATACAAAATTTATGCACCACATTTTGTCATAAATACTCAGTATTATCTCGAAAAAAAGTATTTCATATATGCAAATAATGACCATACCCATAGCCTTAGTCGTACACATTTACAATATCTTTCTTCTAGTAAGTATTTCAAACTATTCCAAAGAATTATTTTATAACGGCACAAAACAATTTTTTTCTGTGTAACGGGTGTAAAATGTCGCATGATTGTTCGCAGTCATTATCAACTGCGCGCCTCTTTACGTACATGACATTACACTTAGTGGATACATGTTGACAACATGTGTGACAGAACAGCAAATGCAAGAGAGGTATAGTGTTAAAATTTATTGGAAAAGCCATTAACAAATATTAATGAGATAAAATTTAAAAAAAAATCAATTTGTCGTGCGAGACTGACATTGAATAAAATTTCTGGGTCTACGTTAGGATTTGTGGAAATACACGAAGTCCTTATGGCTCGGTCGGACGGGACGAGTTGGTTTAATTTAATTGAATTTTCTATTAATCAAGGGCTTCTCCTACAAATTTAATATTATATATATGATTTAGGGTCGAATATTTTTTTAACATTAAGTACTTAGAAACTGTAAAGGTCACAACGGTGTTCATAATTATGAACGATTGCAAGACTTGTTACTACTATTAGATAATATTTAATAAATATCTAGTTAGAAATGTTGAGATGTAACACAAAATGCAAGAGAATCCATCGCAATGAAAAGAGAAACCCGGAAATTTTGAGGACTCGTCTGGCCTCTTAGCAAGAACATTTTTTTATCCTTGTTAATCGGCACCGCCTGATTTGCTTACTTCTCTCCTAGCTGAACATTGAATGAACAATTCCTCGTGATATAGCCTATATAAAAAAATACGAATCTTCGGAGAAAATGCGCCGTATTTTTGACTTCCAGTTTGTATGTTCCGTTGTAAACAAAGCTAAACACACACGTGGACCAAAAAAAAAAAGTTTTATCACAGTAGATTTAACCAGTTTTTGAATGCTTTGTTAATATTACAAAATATATATTTTTGGATTCCTGTTCGAAACAAGTGAAATCAGTGCCCGTAAACTTCCGATGATCCCTGGATAATTATTTGTGACCAGCGTTTTTTTCGTGAATTTAGTGTGAAAAATTTTAACAGAGCTCGAACACACCGTGGGAGTGTGAAGGTTTTGTATTCTAACCTGTGACCGAATTTTCGTCTCTCTACATAGTGATGAAAATCCCTAAAAATAATATAAATAACAAGTATTATCTTTGAAAAATTTGTGCAATGGGAGTGCATGACTTGATGTAAGCTTTTGAACATACGCCATTGCTATGCACATGTATGTCTGTAGAAGAAAACTATAAAAAAACACAAATGACAAAAACACAAATAAAGAAAAAAATTGCTGTTGTCAGGATATAAACACCACACAATACTCCACAACAGGAATATGGTCAACAAACAAAGAAAAACAAAGAAAAATGGACTAACAAAACGAAAAAATAAACACAAATGATGACAGCACAAAAATACCGAACTCAAAAAATTCAGCACAACAGTTGAAACGAGACAAAAACACAGCAAAACGAAAAGACGAAACAAACACATTAGTTTCCCAAAAAAACAGAAGAGAACGAAAAAAAAAAAAAAAAAAAACACAAATGATGACAGCACAAAAAAATTGAAACCCAAAAAAATTCAGCACACAACAGTTCAAAACGAGACAAAAACACGACAAAACGAAAAGACGAAACAAACACAACAGTTCTCAAAAAAAACAGAAACAAGCGACGTTTCGGGAACTGCTATCTGCTCCCGTCCTCAGGCAGAGACGCACATGGTACGAAAAACACAGTTTCCAACAGCAATTTTTTTTTTGCTTTATTTGTGTTTTTGTGATTTGTGTTTCTTTTTTTGTTGTTGCAGTTTTCTACTACAGACATAGCTACATGTGCATAGCAATGGCGTATGTCCAAAAGCTTACATCAAGTCATAAATATCAAGGAAATGAAATCACACCCACGCGTGTGAGACGGACACGGGGTTCTTGGTTCGACGGCGGGCGACAGAGCCGGCGGCCGCGTCACCACCCGGGGGAACTACCGTCGATGCCCGGAGGCTCGCAGGTTCCAGACCCTCTGGAGAGGCCCTCGTCGCCGCAGCTCTTCGCCCCGTGGCGGGACGGGCCCGGGAGGTCGGGGGGGAGACCTCGCCCGAGGCGGCGAAGGTCGACGGAACGCGTCGCCGCGTCAGGAAAGAAGCGTGCAAGCACCTGGAGAAGTTCCCGTCGAAGGTCGAAGACCCGTTTGACGGAGGCGGAAGGACTGGAGCTTCGCGGGCGCTCTTCAGGGGCGGCAGGAGGCTTCCAGGGGCGGGGAAACCCTTGGAGAAGTTCCCGTCGAAGGTCAGAGACCCGTTGGACGGAGGTGGAAGGACTGGAGCTTCGCGGGCGCTCTTCAGGGGCGGCAGGAGGCTTCCAGGGGCGAGGAAGCCTTTGGAGAAGTTCCCGTCGAAGGTCAGAGACCCGTTGGACGAGGGAGGAAGGACCGGAGCTTCGCAGGCGTTCAACAGGGGCAGCAGGAGGCTTCCAGGGGCGGGGAAGTCCCTGTCGGAGGATGGGGCGTCAGGGGCTCTCCCGGGAGTCCTCATGAAGCCCTTGGCCCTGCGGCGCGGCCGGTACCGGTAGCCCGGGTTGTCGCGCATGTGCTGCAAGCGCAGCCGCTTGGCCTCGTCGATGAACGGCCGGCGCTGGTCTTCGGTCAGCAGCTTCCACTCGGCGCCCAGCCGCTTGGAGATCTGCGAGTTGTGCATCTCGGGGTGGCGCGCGGCTACGCGGCGCCTCTGCACGCGCGACCACACCATGAAGGCGTTCATCGGCCGCTTGACGCGCGGCGCTCGGACGTCCATGCCGCGGGCGGGACTCGGAGCGACTGGGGGGCCGCCCAAGCCCGCGCGCACACACACACTCCGCCGCGCCACGTCACTCGAGTCACCCGGGGACGCACCACAACGCCGAAATACAACAACGCCGAACGTACAATAACGCCGAATACCATAACGCCGAATGCCAAATTGACCGCAACGCCGACAGCTAGAAAACTGCTGTGTACCACAACGCCGAAATACAGTAACGCCGAAAAATGTTGCTGCGTGAGGAGGGGGGGGGGGGGGCACAGCAGCAAAATGAAAAACAACTGAATGAATTTGTGTGCTAACCTTAACATAACCTAACCTTTGTGAAAGTCCTGCAATTACATTTTTTTCGGGGTTAAAGTATTTCGTCGTTGTGGTACACAGCAATTTTCTATCTGTCGGCGTTGTAGTCGATTTGGCATTCGGCGTCATTGTACGTTCGGCTTTGTGGTATTTCGGCGTTGTGGTGCGTCCCCGAGTCTTCTCTAGGCGCGCTATGAAGAAAATAATTAGGCTACGGCGCGCACCATGCAACGTGAATATTGACAGGATGAATAAAAGCCACATACAAATAAAAGTGATTTTTTTGTACTTTTAAATCATATTTAATTACTGATAGTAAATACTGGTCCATATAATTAAAAACGTTGGATAGAAATAGTGTTTATAAAAGTTTTTTTTAAGTGAAATTTTCAGCAGCATATTTATTGATTTTCATTATTAATTAAAATTTATCTCGATTATTTTACTGGATTGAATAATCAAATTTTTAAAACTTGTTTACATTAATATTTATTACTGATTATAATTTTATTTTTTTTATTTTTTTTTTTTAAATTAATACTTTGCAGCCGTATTTATAACATCACTCCAGACCTTTTGTTATTTTATTTCTATCAATTATTTGCATGCAAAATTAAAGTAAGTTTTTTTATCACGCCATGTAAGTATAGCTTCTATCGCACGAACATAAGTAAACGCCATCATGTTTTTTTCTTAATTATTTAATTAATTTAATGTTTTTATTTACACTTTGACGATTAGTCACTAAATTAAACTGGAAATCTAGCACTCGCAAAAGAAAGATTGTTTATAAATGCGTTTAGTCACTTTAATTTACGTACGGTATTTTTATTAACGTAAAAAATTTAAAAATTGTAACAACTGAAAAGTAAATTAAAAATAATAATTTTAGAAACCCTATATTTTTTTATAAAGTTGAAGTGTAGAAATATCAATAAATTTAAATACAACATAAATTATAACATTGTTTCAGAAAAATCTATGAATAAAAGTAAAAAATTAATATTTAAAGGAAAAAGTACAAGTATGTAAGTTACAACATTAGATAAAACCGTACTTAAATATTAAATAAATCTCTTAATCAGTTAACTTATCCAGCCAAATATGTACCTACATATTTTTTATTTGAAATTTTTTTGTTTAATGTTTTTTAAGTATTTTGAAAGCAAAAATTCTAAATATCCCTGTTAAATTTATGATCTGCGTGTACCTTGTAGGATAATTATGAGCTACATAATTGATTTTCCCTTCAATACATACTCGTTATTGCAGATCTAATAAACAAACATAGGCTCCACTCGTATGGTAAATTTCTTATACCATGTAGGCTATAAGTCAATAATTTTCGTTACATGTTTAGAAACATTACACATTTTTTTACAGTGTGCAAATTTTAATTTATTGACTGAGGTTCACTGAATTATCAGTGACTGTCACTGGTTGCCATTGCGTGTCCTAACTCTTTTGACGCAGTCATGTATTGAATTAAATGATTTACTAGTTAATAACCTGAACCAGTGTATTACGTCGCAGTGTTGTACAAAGAGGCGTAAAGTCTGATTATTTCGTGTGATATTTATTTTAAACATTGTTCAACATGTACACTAGCTAGGCATTCAAGGTTGAGACATAATATTTTAAAAAAATTGTATACAGTTGGTCTAATATGTTATATAAAGTAATATTTAAGTTCTCTTTTATAATAACTAAATTCATAACATACTTAAATTAAACATTTTAAGACCTAACTTCATTTTTTATTTATCTTATTTATTATTTATCTTAAAGAGATTATTTTGATTGCATTTATGTCTCAAAATTAAAAAAAAAGATTGGAATTGTTTTGAAACTGTATTTTAGAAGAGTGAAAATGGAGAGAAAAAAAACGCGTATTTTTAGGTTAGTGTTTAGGCATGAAACATCCGGTACTGATTCCTGAAACACTCAAGGGATTTTACTTGCCTTAAACCTTTAGGCTATCTTCATTTCTCCGGCATATAACGTTACGGTTACCGCTAAAGTCTCGCAGTTGCCGTACGTACGACGAGAAGACTGCACTTTGCGCTTAGAGGCGACACCGCAGTAGAAGCACCTGCGAGCGTCGCTCTTATCGTCCAGCCTCACCAACCACCAGTGCATCCCTGGCTAGGCCGGAGCCAGTGGGCAGTAGGTAGTTCATTGCGCCATCCAAACACTGAGTAGTCGGATCTTCTTAACTGATTTCCGTCCGTATAAACCATCGGGAACTGCGTCCGTCGTTCATTTTCCGACTCCGGAGCGCATCATCGTTAGCGACGACGTATAACCGCGGCTGAAGTAATTCGGCGTGGTGGATCCCGTACATGGAAGGTGTCGTTTCTTCTTCTTCCTTTCTCTCTCTCTTTATCCCTCGTCGTAACTTCTAATTTGGCGCGAGAGCCCGCCCCAACCACGCACGAGGAAGAGAAGAAACCACGTGTTTGTTCGGTCGTCGGACATCTCTGGTCGTCGCTCGTGCCAAACGATGGCGACTTCCATCCAAAAGGTGCGGCGGTATCTTTTATTTAAAAAAAAAGAAGAAGGTAGTCCCGCCTTTGTAGCGTGAATCTTCCATAACAAACCCCACACAGGTGTGTTGTGTGTCTGTGTGTGTGTGTGTCCTGCGTGGAGGCTTAATCCCGATGTAGTGGTCGTACGTAAACGTAAATCTATTGGCCCGGGTATTATTATTATTATTATCATCGTTATTACTCCTTTTCTCCCGGCTATCTCGGTCGACCGTGGGAGCCGCACAATCCTTCCTTGCCTCGAGTGTCCTCAAACGGCCAACACGCGAAGGAAAGAAAGAAAGAAAGAGAAGAAATGTCCTTTTTTGCCTTTGGAGACGTGTGGGTTTTTCTCTCCCACCTCCCCTTCCCCCTCCTCCTTTGGATATTCTTTTTCCTCTCCCCCCCCCCCCCCGCCCTTCAAAAGACGCGATGTTTTACGACCACGTACGCGCACAAAATGGCCGCCCCGTATAATGCAGACTCCCTTACCCCCCCCCCCCAACCTCTTTTTCTCATCGGAAATGATAAACAATTTTTTTATTAACCTGTTCGGGTTTTATGGACACCGCAAGGGAAAGAGAGAGAGAGAGAGAGAGAGAGAGAGAGAGAGAAAGTCTGTCTCCATCTCTTCCTTCCTACGTGTGTGTGTCATCTCGGGCGTCTTCCCACATTGATGGCTGCCTCTCCATCTTGATAAAGCCGATAAACCAGATTTATTATTTGACAGCCCCTTTTTTTCCCCCTCCTCGTAAGAGTGCGTACGGCGCGCAAAAATACGACTGAGATTTTTTTTCATACTCCTTCATTCTCTCCATAATCATGTTTACTCCCTCCAGATAAACAGTGTGCCAAACAGAATTCTGTTTACTGATTGTCTGTCAGGAAACAAAATCAAAGATTTTATTGACGTGTGGATATATATATTTTTTTATGATGCGTATTTTGTATGTCCAGCGTCGAAGGTTATGACTAAATCCGCAATCAATATTTCTTTTTAACTTTGTCTCATTTAAGCCGAAAACTGGTTCTTTGGAGTCTCGAGTGTAAATTTATAAATTATTGTTGCCGGAGAGAGCCTGGTTGGAACAACTTCTTTTGTAATGTTTTTTTTTGTCAGCTAAGCTACATTTTCCAGATTAAACTTTGTCAGTAGTACGAACTGGCTATATATTTTAATAGGACCTAAATAAACAGGAGAATCAATGACATACTTCATCTTTCATTTTACTAGTTATTACTGTTATATTCATAAGACGAATGTTGTTTACAGATATAGAAACGAAATAAAATTATATCACATTATAACTCACCATTTTAATTTTAAAACTAGGCACTTCCCGCCACACGTAGAATATTTCGGTTTCGTTTCAACGTATTTTATCCAATCAAATGCTTAGGGTGGTTTTCTTCAGTATGTACTGTGCGTGAAAAGTATCTGGTATCAAGAGAATGAATTATTTACTGACACACGATGCAATGACTTAGATCACACACAATTTTAAACGATTTCAGTGACATCGTCACATAATTTCAGGCCCAACTTTGAACAATTTTGATAACTGACGGATTTTGGCCGTTTAGCTTGAATGTAAACCATAACTCAAGTTTGGCGTTTTAAAATGCGAAATTTTAAAGCCTTGAAGTTTCAAAAACCAAAAATTTAAGACGACTTAAAGAAGTAAGCCAACTTCTAAGACGCAGATTTCTGTAACTTAAATTTTATTTTGATTAAAATGCTAAATATTCAGGTTGACTAAACGATTATAGGCCGCGGTTTTTACTACCTCAACTTTACAATATTGAAATGAAAGTAGTGATAGCCTGGTTAAATTGTATGCAAAATATATAAAAGTGATTTACAAACCCGTTTGAATCCCAGCGTCATTCACCTCATCCATAATTTAAACCTACTTAAGACGCCTCGGAGCCTATGAACACTATTATATTTAAAAGTAATTTTTTTACTGTTTGCATAATGCATTTTATTACCATCTAAGAAACTAAAGCGTGAAAAGAATTATACCAGCAAAAAAAAATATTTATTCACACAGTTAAAACAATTCTCACATAACAATGTTTAGCAATAAGGATTTTACACAAGTAATTAAAATAATAAGCACTTTAAAGTACACCATTTTCTTGTGAATATCAAGATGGCGCAGACTCATTCCCCCCACCACAGAATCTATGAAAACGGGCAAAACTATCAGTGAAGACAGTATGTTACTGTGTGAGGAGTCACATCGACTAGGGCTACTACTGTAGACTTATATGTCAGTGTCCCTTTTATTCATTCATAAGGGAAAAAAAACATAGATATTCACACATATAACACCAGAAATGCTAGTAAATTGAGGATAGTTGAACATAACACTTGGCGATTTGAAAATGCACTGAATTACATGGGAGTAAAACTTTACAACTTAATATCACAGAAAATAACATACATAAACAGTTTACCAGTATTAAAAAAAACAGTAAAACAAATACTTATTGAATATCCTACCTACTATCTGAAGGAATTATTTAATTTGATTGATAATAGAGAAATTGAACTGTTAATTTGTTGAACGGACTGGTGATAACAGCTCCTTCATGTTTTGCATAAAGTATCAAGTATTACTATATAGTTAAATTGTGTAACATGTTCTGTATTTTTTTTGTAACTTGCATCATGTAAATATTAATGTCTGCACATACATATTTGTATGTAAAGGGAACTACATGTATAACGTGACATGTTCTATATCCCGGAACCTTGACTCCATGAGGGATCAACGGCACAAAAATACAAAATAAGTAAATAAATAAATAACAATTGAATATTTTTTTAGTACAAGTGATCAAAAAAAATTTTTTTTTTTAAATCTCATTCTGCCCCTCCCCACCCACGGAATAAAATTCTGTATCCTCAACTGAATCAAGCCATTGGCGTCGTTGTCCAAATCATGCATTAACCATAGTTGACGTTATTAGGTGCCTCTATCTGACGTCGTCTGTCACTGAAGGGGTGTAGTTTCAATCATCCTTTTCCTTCTCCTCTCCCCCCCCCCCTCAACAGCCACCCCAACCCTTCGTAACGTCGCTCCATACACACGACGTCACTCGGGCCTGGTGTAGATCCCTCACTCAACTCAAGAGCCACCCGCCCATTACTTTTCTTAATTTGAAAAAAAAAAAAAGAAAAAGAAAAAATTCGTATTCGTGATTTGGGTGGACGAATAGAAGAGTTCGGAATCATCAAATATACAGAATGTGTCCGAATTCGACCGACAATCTTCAACTGCATGTTAATCACGACAACAAATAATTTGAAAACATCTACAGGACTGTGGTCTAAAGTGCTTGCTTATACGTCTTTCATGTTGGGGCTGAACAACATTTATATTGTAAATAACAGAGAAAGAAGCTAAGATAAAACACAGAGCATCTAGAATATTTTTAATTGAGCGAAGTTGTACAAATACAACGAGCAAATTTATTTCATTGAGGTAATTGGGGGTAGCACATTTATTTCCCACATAATGTTGTGACGTCTTACTACCACCAAATATTTGACTGAACTAATTTTCATACAGCGACCAATTTCTTGATGGTTGAAAACTTCATTCAGTTTTTAATCTTAAATACTTTATTATAAACTTAATAAAACTCTAACACTAACTCACTGACAGACAATGCACAGTTTAAACTGGGGGGTGTAGTAGCATGAAAATTTCCTTGTATAACGTTAGTGAGCCCTAAGAGAGTTTTTTTTTAATTAATCCCTTGAAAGGGTTTAAACAATGATGGAAGTTTGTCATTTTAAAGTTAGAAATATGGCAATTGTTGTTTAGACTTCTATTTAAATATAAAAATCAGCGTGTCAGCGTTTTAAGTAATTCATTAAAAAAATGAGGATAGAATACGTTCCCATTGGGTAGACATAAACCAGCCTTGAGAAGTACTTTAGACTATAAGTAGAGACAGGAAAAATTCGCGGGTTCAATGACCTACAGGATAGACTCCACTATCATCTACACACTCGGGCAAATGCCCACTGTTCATTGGCTGTTGACTTGTGAGTCGTCTCGAATGGGTAGCCTGTGATTCGACACTTCTATGAGGGAGGGTCTCTAATTGGCCCTCATAACTCCAGATCAACAAAGAACCAATTGCAGAAGCAGCACTAAGGTATAATTATATCAATTGTAGCATTTCACGTAATGAATCCGAAAATTTTTCAGGTCTCTAGCTATAAGTCGCATAGAGGTTTTAAACTTATTTTGTCGTGGCGTACCTGGAGCCGAAGTCTGCCGGCCGAATTCAGACCCACGCTGTGTAGGACAGCTCCTGCATCTCTTCTGTTGCGGCGTAATTGAAAATTTTTGCTCCTAACACGGAGGGCGCGTGATCTGTCGTTTCGGAAGTCAAGTGCTTGCTCCCGGAATATCGAAATCCTCTTCTTTTTTTTTTCTTCTCCCCCGGAAGCGGGAGCTGATTTGCTCTCCCTCACTAACATCCCCCTCTCTTTTCTTCCCTCCTCTCCCTCCCCTACACGAACTGGGGCCCCAACCATCGTTTGTCGAGTAGAATAATCCAATCACGTCGACAAACAACGCCCTCGCTGGTATATTTGCGTTCACGCCCTCAAAACCGTCGAGAAACAAGTTTCGCGTCTGGCGGCCCCGGACGGAAGGGGTCTCGAGTATATAAGTTAAAGCTGTGTCCAAACCCTTGAAAATACTCAGAGCTTTGTCCGTGGTGCAAGTTTTCACTTAGGCCGCTGATGGAAACCAAAGGACCTGAGAGCAAATATTTTTTGGGGTCAATTTCCCATTACACAATACACAAATTTTCAAATCCCCAAACTAAAAAAAAAAAATTGTAATTATTCACATATCCAATTTTTCCCTTGATCCGCATGATGCTGTATGTATTGGTAATGTGGTGCATGAAGATTGCTGTTTGAATTTAGTAAGATTCTTGGCCTAACAAAAATTGGAATATCACAATATAAAAAAAAAGTTATATCCGTCTTGTAAACTTTTTTTTTCTTTTTACACAATTTACAATCAATAAATCATTGTCATATCTAACATTTCTGTTATTTCCAGGATCTTTCGACGCACTAAATTAAAACAGCAAGTACCTATCATGTATCACAGGAAAAGTATATGCAGGATCAAGGGATAAACTTGAAGGTGATACGGAACTTTTACCAAAAAATCTTAAGGATTGTAAACTTTACCATAACTTTCGGCCATAACTGTTTATGTAATCTGCGCGTAGCGCTTAACCTGTAAGATTACCGATTCTTTAAGCACTATAGTAATTGTTAGAGACCGGAAAAATTCGCGATTTCAATGACCTGTAGGATGGACTCCATGATCCTCTATGCACGCGGGAAAATAACTTTTGCTCATTGGCTACTGACTCGCGACACATGTTAACTGGGACGCTAGTGATTCGATACTTCTTTTGTTGAAAGTTTTTTATTGGCCGAGTGTCATTCAGATAAACTGTGGCCCAATCACTGATGCAGTAAAAAGGCAAATGTATTTTGATTATAGCCCTTCACGAAATGAATCCGCGAACTTTTCAGGTCTCTAGAATTGTTTTATATCGGGGTGAACTACCATACTAAAAAAAAATCCTGGTACACAGGGCTCGGAGATTTAACCTTCCCCCCCCCCCCCTCCTTTGCAACACAAGCCGAACGACCTTAAGTTTCAGTAGAAACTTCTGAGAGAAATTTACGAATGTAGTATAATTCAAATAGAACGTCAAAACCTACTATACATTGTTGAAACCACATATTTACTAACATGCTATAGTGTGTAAGAGCAGAGAGGAAAAAACTTATTATTTCACGGGAGCGACTACAACTATAATGATTAATCACACCAAAAATTCACAAGTGTTGCCTACAAGTAGCCGAAGCTAAGTCCTATGCCAAGTCAAACAAAAAAATATATATATTAGCACGGCAGCTTTATTGCAAACGGTATCAAAATATTTGAGATTTCAAGATGGCGAGGCCTAATCCTCCTTGTAATTCAATTTTAAAATTAATTGTGCGTTTACACATTTCAGAGACTTCAGAAGTAAATTTAGTGATTAAAAAAAAACTTTAAAAAAATAAAAAAGAATAGTCATAGAATTAACAATCCCCCAGTTTAAACGGACGTTTCGAAAACAAAAATTTCCTGGCGCGCATTTCGGTGATGCTGCGCCAGCGACGCGGTGTAAGTGGAAAACATTTCAGATCGCGGGGAATCGGTTGCTTCCGCCGAATCTTTGAATATATATACTGTATAGAAGTCGCCAGCCCAGGTTAAAATTTCTAATATGGTTTTGAGGTAGTTGGTTAATTCACCGCCGCAATCGCCACCATCTCTAGGGCATCGACTTGTAGTGGTCCCTAGCGGACAAGTGCCGAACTCTTCAAACACCCCTTCCCCCTCCCGTTGAACGACCTCGAGCTGCAGTGAATGATGGATGAGGGGTGCGGGGAATGACAGCGGGCGACAGCGCTGCGCTCTAACGTGTAAATAACAACTAAGACGATACAGGGCGTTACGGCAGCGCACTGCAGCGGTGAAGTTCCCAAGCTGCTCATCATACGCTTCTGAAAAACGTAGAGTAAATCCTATCCACTCGCGACTTCTATACAGTATATATATTCAAAGGCCGAATTCTGTCGCGCTGACGTCATGTCGCGAGTTTATCGGACGTGATTGGTTAGGAATCTACGCAACGCCACCGTCGCGCCACGTAACTGTCGGCGTGTGTTCCGAACTCGCTTCGACACCCTATGATTATTTTTTTTTGACGTGACAACGTCTAATAAATCGATGAACGCCGGCTGCACGCACGAAAATGTGTCCCGTAACGCACATAGTCCCGTTACGCTGTGTCCCGTTACGCTCATTGTACGCTTGCGCCGCATCTATCTCTCGTCTACTCGATTGGAACAACCATCGATTTGATTTTTTTTCGAGGCACATTAAACTTGAAACACTCCCATTCGTTTCCTACTTTTCCTATCATCGTCCTATCCTTAAGAGAATAACGCAGTTTGGAATAAGTTAAATAGCAAACATGTATAAAAGTTATAGTTAAAATAATCTCTTCGTTAAAGTAATAAACATATTTGAATTAATGAGTGCAAAATAAAGTAAATTCATCAATTTAATTGTAGATTTCATTTCACTCCTTCTTTGTATACATTCAAAATAGTGATAATTCAATAAAAATGATTAAATTTTATTCATAAAAACATGCAATCATTTCATCAATGTTTTTTTATGACGTTGTCACGTTAAACTATCGTCCGAAACCAAACTTTACAGACAACTTTTTTTTTTTTTTGTGTGTTTGACGCGCGGATTTAAACATCCCCTTCTCGGTCGTATGACTTCGCTTACCTTTGAAGCTTTTTCACCACCCCCCCCCCCCTCCCCACCCTTTCATCGGTTTTTCAACGTGTCTGATCCGGAGATGGAGTAGGTGAAGGGAGACTAAATGGAAAAAAAAAAGTCTCGGTGCCGAAATGAAACTCGTCCAAAATTCTTCACGTGAGGAGGAGAAGAGAGAGGGAAGAAAAAAAAAAACACCCATCTCGCAATCAAACGAAGAAGTCGTGAGAGTGCGAACATCCTGTAATGAATTTTAACCCGAAGGAGTAAATGCGAAGAGCTCAAAGAAAAGGAAAATAAGGGGTTTGGGTGTGTGTGTGTTCGTTGGTAGAGGGAGGAGGGGGAGGAAATGGGGTGGATTGTAAAAAAAAAGAGTGAGTTGGGGGGGGGGAGAAGTCTTTGTGGCTGGAGTCGGAGCTCTATTAGCCACGAAGGCTTCGCCAGCCGATGGGCATTGTGTCCGCAAAACGAGGCACCATTCACACATCAGCCGCCGAGTCGGGCTCAGTCACGTGACGTCACCGTTCCACCCCCCCCCACTCCTTTTTCTGAACAGACAACCCCCCCCCCTCCTTCGGACAACCAAGCGTTCACCTGTCAGACGCACATCCTCGCAGGATGACCCGCGGATTGGTCCATTCATTCACTAGGGCCCGGCCAGTGGGGTGAACACACACCCGATTTTGAAATCTGCTCAAGATACCCTAGTAGTGTCTGTCAACGAAGATTTATAAAAGTTATAGTTAAAATAATCTCTTCGTTAAAGATCTGAATTAATGAGTGCAAATAAAAGTAAATTCATCAATTTAATTGTAGATTTCATTTCACTCCTTCTTTTTATCCATACGAAATAGTGATCATTCAATAAAAATGATTAAATTTTATTCATAAAAGTATGCAATAATTTCATCAATGTTTTGTTATGACGTTGTCACGTTAAACTATCGTCCGTAAACCGACTTTACAGACAACCAATTTTTTTTTTTCAAGTGTATGACCTACAGATTTGAAACTCGGAGATGATAATCATTATATTATGATGTGTTTATACGGGCCACGCCAAGTACTTCTGCTGGTAAAATATATTATTTGCCCTCAAGTTCGCCTCCTATTTACACAAATGTACTTAGCTACTTAGTCTATATAGTCACTCAAACTGACTCGTGGTCGAGGTCGTAAAGGTTTTTAACTTCCCGGTAATAATTAATACTATATTCTCCGAATTACAGGTGCGCCCATTTAACGCGTCAAAACGCACGGAACTGGAACACAAAAGAAAACATCACGAAGGAACAAAAACGCCCATTTCGACGAAATACATTATTATAAAAAATTGCATGTCCAGTATCAAAACATCATTTCAGAACCGCTGCATTGAAACTATTTTTCGTTGTTGCTGTTGTTCGGAACACGCGCTGCCTCTGAGAGTTTCCATATTATGCGTTTGCGCCTCTGTTGTTTGTGACTATGCACCCTACAATACTGTGTAAATTATTCCAACACTGGTTATGACAAAGCAGAGAGACAGAGAGAGAGAGAGAGATTGAAAAAGTTTATTCAACGCTTTCATGAATGGCGCTATTGTGAACTCTCATCATGAGAGAGGGAGGAGGGGGGAAAAAATGCAGGATGTCATTAGCGAAGCGAAGCCCGGTCAAACAAAAAGCTCCTGACAATAAATGGTGTCATCGGACGTGAAGGCTAGCGAGGGGGAACAACGGAGGCGCTTTTCATTGCCTACTGTTATATTTGATGTGACCCCCCCCCCCCCCCAAACACTCATGCCCCTGACAGAACAAGGGTCGCGTGTCAAACATCGCGAGAACAAGGGGCAGGCAACGTGCGGAATCGCCGATGCGAGCAGCACGCCATTGCAACTCGCCTCGTCTGCTCGCGTCGCTCCACCTAAAACATCCGATACTGAAGTCTGCCTCACGCTTAGATTCCAGCAAAACGTAAATAGCGACCAATGTTCCCTGACTGCAACAAACCCGGCTCTTGTTAACAGTAAAAAACATTAGGTGTTTTGTCTACCATATGTTTTTTAGAATAAGTTTTAATGTAAGAGTAGGTAACTGCTCCCTGATGATGGTGACTCCAATATCGACCGAAACGTCGGCGAATTTATCCCCAAAGGACACGGATACAACCCAGAAGCAAAGCTACTTCAGACAATGGCCGTGAAAGCCTGCAAAAATTATTAAGTTTTAATGTATTAAAAAAAAAGGTATACAGTTGTAGTAATTCTGACTCGCTGAAAACCAACTATTATTTAACAGTCAGTCACTATTAATAACAAGGGATTCAATTAAATTATCTGCTATGCTCAAACGAGAATAAAATGTTTGTTATATGAATGGTATCAAGAAAAAACATTTTTACGAAAAAAATTTTTTAAACAAGATGGCCCCTTTACAATTAGGAATCCTTGGAAATAAAATAAAAAAATCGAGCGTTATCAGCACGATGTTTTTGTTGAAATAGAATAGAAAAAAATGTATTACCAATTTTTTTTCTTTAAAAATCATAATGTTTAAAATAAATTTAAAAAATTCATTACATTAAAAAGGTGTGTCTACAAAGTTTGCGCTCGATGGCGTGTAGGTACCTGGTTATGGAGCGCACCGATGCAAGGACAGCGACGAGGGAAAGAGAGGGGGTAAATGCACGCTGTGGCCCGGAGAGAGGTATCGCGCCAGAAGGCGCCTCGGGGACGCACCACAACGCCGAACGTACAATAACGCCGAAAACCATTACGCCGAAATGCCAGATTGACTACAACGCCGAAAAATGTCATCTCAGGACTGCCACAAAGGTTAGGTTAGGTTAGGTAAGGTTAGCACACAAATTAATTCAGTTGTTTTACAATTTATTCCTGTCCCCCCCCCCAACACAACAGCAACATTTTTCTGCGTTACTGTATTTCGGCGTTGTGGCACACAGCAGTTTTCTAGCTGTCGGCGTTGCGGTCAATTTGGCATTCGGCGTTATGGTATCCGGCGTTATTGTACGTTCGGCGTTGTGGTAACGACCCAGGCGCCTCATGCCCCGCCGACAGAGAGAACCGACAGAGAGAGAGAGAGAGAGAGAGAGAGAGAGAGAGAAAGAGAGAGAGAGCTAGCACGGGACCTGTGGTGTGTCACCCCCCAACTCGGAAGGCTGCTATCACCCGGGTCCCAGCCGCGAGCCGTCGTCGGCTCTCGTCTGACGTCTGACGTCTCCCCTAGGCGTCCTTTGTGCGCGAGGCCTGCAGAAGGCGAAGACGCGACGGGCCTGCCTCTGCCATCGTTCCTCGCGGTACGCTACCCCCCCCCCCCCCCCTTATCCCCCTCCCCCTAACCCCTTACCAGCGGGAAGTGCCGCCGACCAAGTGCCAGCCACACCCGCGCTTGTCTTAAGGCACCTGCACACACGCCAACCCACAGGAAACAAACAACTCCGATAGTGAGTTTTCACTAAAATGGTGTACTTGGAAGAGGGGTGTGTACTAGTGTCATTTGTCTCTGGGGCACGGTTCTGTTCCTACCCGAATCAAGCGCGGCTCCTGAAGGGGGAGGGGGGGCGGTGGGTGGCGATAGCCCCTCCCGAGACCAATTTCATTGATTACTGTATATTTATGTTTACTTGAATATTTAATTTCGTATGTTAAACTTTTATCTCATCAAAAGTTGCAAGGTTCTGTATTTGAAACCTGTAATATGTAAATAATATTCCAAGGCCAATATCTGACCACTTTCATTTTTTTTTTGCAGCTACGACCTTTCTTTGTGTGATACCCTCTCCCGAAAAGTCATCCTGAAGTCGCTATTGACTCGGATTGACAAGTTAAGTTGGTTGAAGCCTGTCTGGTGGCAGACCCTGTGTGGTCACCAGTTTCCGATGTCAGTACGTACTGTTGGGGTCTCAGCCTGCTGGGTGGCGGAAACCTATAGCTAAGGACACCTGTATTCCGCGAATACATTTCGTGTCAAGGTATTACACAAAATACTGTAGCTTTTTTCCTGTGGTTATTGGCTGAGGTCGGTGAGAGGTGTCGTCCCGCTCTTGACGGGGCCAATGAGAATGTGGTAACCGTACTGCTGCACCCTCACAATTTGCCACGACTCTTAGAAAGAGCTACAGTGTTTTGTGAATTACCTTGACATGAAATGAAATCGCGAAATACAGGTGTCCCTACCTATAGCTGACTTCCTGTGAAACTCTGTCCACTGACTCGCGCAGGCAGTTGGCGGTCCGCAGGTCGGACAGAGTGGAGGGGACCTGTTTTCCAAGACTAGTTCAGAAGTGGGCTCTGGATTGTAAGATCTGTAAGATGACACCTATATTCTATCTTAAAAGGGCGCAGACATATTTGGAGGGAGGTGAAGGGTGAGCCGGCATTCGGGCCGGGAAACAGTGTTAAGTTTTCACTCCCAGCGTGATGTGGGAGATCGGGGAAGGCTCAGGACACAGCCAACTGTCTGGTCAGCTGATCGAGGTACGGGGCTGAGGCGGTGACTATGCTGGGTTGGTGGCCCCAGCCGCTGGTCATCGCCGAAGCTATAATACCCTCCCGATCAAACAACAGGGAGCGATCCCTCGCAGTTCTGTTTTCTTAAAAGCTCTGGAATGTTTATAAAAGCGAACTGGAATGTTTCTCCCGCCCTACCCTATTAGGGCGCACATGTGGGAGGGGAAAGTGAGAACGCCGGCCGTAATGTCGGTATAATCTGTAAGTTTTCACTTATACATATAGTACTTATACCAACTTAAGAGGCCACTCCAGTGTTTCAGGGGCACTACGCAACCCGCGTTAACCTCATAAGAATCAATGCTATTTTCATTTTGCTGATAACTTATTAACTAATATAGATTTCGAAATGATGCTTGCTTGATATGTAAGACAACGATGCTCTATCAAAGCCCCTTTCTTAAAAAAAGTGCATAAATTATGGTTCAAACCTAGACAATACACTTATGCATATTAGTAAAGATTAGTACAAAACCATAATTTATGCACATTTTTGAAGAAAGGGGCTTTGATAAGAGCATCGTTGTCTTACATATCAAGTAAGCATCATTTCGAAATCTATATTAGTTAATAAGTTATAAGCAAAATGAAAATAGCATTGAATCTTATGAGGTTAACGCGGGTTGCGTAGTGCCCCTGAAACACTGGAGTGGACTCTTAAGCTTCTAACCTACTTAATAAAACTCTAACACTGACTGACATATGTACAACTTAAACCGGTGGGTCTAGCAGCATGAAATTTCGCACACTATTTCCTTATATAACGTAAGTGAGCAAATAGGAAAGGTTTTATTTTAATTCAACCCCTAGGGGGGTTAAATAGGTGATGAGATTTCGGGAAATCCCACCAGGCACAAGGCACACGCACAGCCTAAACCGGTGGACCTAGAGACTTGAAATTTGGAGAAAATAATTTTTGAGTACCCTTGGGGGACACCAAGGAAGGAATTTATTTATTTATTTTTTTTAATTCCACCCCTTAAGGGGTGAAAAGTGGTGGTAAAGTTTGTACAAAGCTAAATACCACTCAATGATTAACTTACCACGAATTCTCAGGAGCTATAAGACCTACACACTTTAAATTTTGCTCGCGTATTCCTTTTGCTACGTAGACATCTGCTAAGACAGGATTTTATAAAAATTAGCTCGCATGGAGGGTTGCGGGGGCGTTCAAATTCCATATTTCACGCATTTCAAAAATAAGTTGTACAAAATTTTGCGGGGCGTTAAAAGTCAAAAATTTCCCGTTTTCAAGTATATTTTTTACAGAATTGAAGCTACGCAATGATGTTGCTTATATTAAAAAGCCATCAACTGAAAACGAGGTTTTCCGAAAATCGACTACCAAGGGTGATTTAGCCCGGGAAAAGCCAGGTAATTAATTAATGTTTAATATAACCATACTTATTTGTTTATAAAAGGCTTTTTATACTAAAGTTCTTATTTTATGGTATTTATGAACTTAAAATATATTTTTATGTCAGTCCTAGTATGTGCTGAAAACATGAAATCGTGTGCCTTCTGTCCTCAAACTTTTTATTTTCAGAATATTATTCATAAATCAATTGAAATTAAGTTTTCGCAAAACCGAGACAAGATAAAATTTCTACGGTTATGGGAAAAAAAATATTTTTTATATCTATGCATAACCATACGTCGTAAAATCCTACACAATTTTTTTTAATACTCATTTACTTTTATCAGCTTTTCAAAGGTGATGGTGGCATGATTGTTTCGCAAGATGCTTCTTGGTATTGGTTGATGTAATTTACAATTTTGGCCACGCCTGACCCATATTAAGATTTTTGTTTTAGGCTAATGAAGAATAAAATACATTTCTGCTTGAAGTAACCTTTTGAGCAACGAGGAATAATGTTTCAAAATGTATGGAAGTGTATAAAAAATTGTGAATGTTTGCTGTGGAATTATTATCCAGCACATGCAGACATAAAAAATTTTATTTATTTATTTTTCTTTTAAAAGACGCTGTTGAATAGTAACACTGCGCAGGTAATGTTTACAAATACATTTTCAGGTAAATCATTTGAACGAGAGAAACATAGTCTATGGTCCCAGCATGGCTTATTGTCGCTGAACAAATTTTTACATTTCAATGAAAAAGAACCTCCAGCGACAAAATAAAAATGAAACTAACAGAGAACCTCAACATTCACAAGACTGCTGGAATACCTTCTGTACCGCCAACCATTGTCAATCCTTTTAAGAGTCCTCCATTTTGTAACTTCTGCTTGAAACTTCCTTCCTTTATTCGCTCCTTTTTTTTCCCCTCCGCTCTTTTTCGAATTCTCGTGTAGTTCCACCGGAGTGGAGAATAGAAATTCCCAGAAGGAGAATCGAGGATAGAGGATGCAGAGAAGTGTAGGGGGAAGGCTAGGTTCGGAAAAGCTGTCTCGGAAAGAAGCTGCCATTTTGCTTTCTCTCCTCCCCCCCCCCCCCCCCCGTATTTGAGCATTGACAGCCCGCTCGGGAAAGTCTGAATCGCGGGACGGCGAAAAGAACTAAAGTAAGGCCCGCATTGTCGCCATTCTGACCGTTATTTTTTTCCCCCCCCAGTTCTGAAAAGAGAAGTACAAACTGCAGAGAATTTCACGAAACGTAACGATGAGAGAAGTTTCTTTGTTCTATAGCTTGCTAAGAAACGTGAATAAGTAATGACTGTCGAGACTAATAAAACTGTTCATACATCATGCCTTTAGTTTGAATTTGAAAAAACAAAAAAAAAACACATGTTGTAGTATTACAGGACATTTCTGTAATGTGTTTTCAATGCAGCAGAAGTTAAGCATAAGGCTCAGTCTCAAATGCCATTTTAGTTATTTTATTATTAAAAGGCTTTGATAACTCTCCAGCAATTTATGTTTCGTTTAAAAGTTTCTGGACATATATTTACTTAATGACTTGATGTAAGTGTTTGGACATACGCCATTGCTAAATGTATGTCCAAAAACTTACATCAAGTCATGCACTCCCATTGCACAAATCTTTCAAAGATAATATTTACTTAATATTAGACAATCAGATAGAGGATAAGTGCAAATAATTTTTTCTTCATAATTATCATCACTTGTGTGACCTTTCACATCTCTAAAAATAGTTTAGTAAATATCTGGTGAGGATATTTTTGACGAAAAAGTGACCTGATGCGCGTGAAATTCAAATTTGGAGCTACCGTTCGCGTCTGGAACATTGAAAGTTGCTTTTTCGGACATATGTTTCTTAATAAGAATTGTTTGTACCTGTTTGCCATACCCTGCCACCCATTAAATTTATTACCGGCAATGTTTCAAGGTACTGTAGACACACATGTATGTGATCAAGAAATTTTAATAATCTAATTGGCCGATTCCAAGGCCAGAATTTTAAGTCATTTTTTTAGTTCCACCCCGATTGGGGCAACACTTTTATACTACTTATTTTTTTGTTACTGGCTCAAGGTTAAAGAACTGTGATGCAACCATTTAACTAAAGCAGATGTATGCATATGTGCTTGGAAGTCTACGCTTCTACCAAACGAACTCCGAAATCTTTGTTCCTCCATCTAGATGCTTGGTCACGCTTTGTTGAAGCTAGACTTCCATAACGTATAATTCTATATACTTTTGTAACATTCTACCAATCACTAAACTTAACAAATAGCTTATTTACTGCAAAAGCTTTAAAAATATTGTGATCATACCGTTTAACGGAGGATGAAATCGTGACACTTAACTTATGTAACCGACGCAATCATTTTAAAGACATTAATTACATAAAAAATATTTTTACTTTACAAATATTTTCATTAAATAAAAAAATGATAATTTAGAACATCGCAATAATTAAAGAAATATTATACATTTTTACAGAAAAATTTCCGTCATTTTAATAAGTTTTGAGTAGAACCCACTTCAAACTCTTCTCTAATTTCAGGGAGAATGATTTTTCTTCGTTCAGTTTATTGTTTATAGCCAGAGACAATATTTTATGGTTTTCTTTTCAATCCAATTTCGTTTTTAAAACATAAGATTTTGGTGTTAGTGTTCTTACTTTTTTAAATACTGTTTTGTGTTACTATTACACTAAAATATTGCATTTGCAAGCTGCATTTCTACGATAAAATAATTTGTAATAACTTGGTCTAAAGCAGCTACATCCAGAATAATGAAAATTAATTGACGAGCATTTATGCCATAAAAGCAATTCAATTAGGGCTGCACAATATAGCAAATTAAAATAGCATATCTGATCTACGCACTTTGGTAAAATTTTCGTCTGGAAATTATGACATTCCTTCAATTTCAAACATCTAAATATTAATTTTTATTTGTGATTTGAATTAAGCTTTGGTTAAACACTGCTTAATTCCTTTATACGACTTACGTCTCAGTATTATGTATTATTGTATTGACATGCTTTCCGCTGTTATTTCGGTTATAACATAGTTCACCATATAATTTTGTCTCTATAGCATATATTGCGTGCCTATTTTTTTCTGTGTTCGTTCACGATAATACGATCACAACATTCATGTGTGTGTGTGTGTGTGTGTGTGTGTCTTTTTTTTTGACGTGACAACGTCTAATAAATCGATGAACGCCAGCTGCACGCACGAAAAAGTGTCCCGTTGCGCACATTGTTTCCATTACGCTGTGTCCCGTTACGCTCATTGTACGCTTGCTCTGCATCTATCTCTCTTGCACTCGACTGTTTATAAAGTGAAGTGAAAAGTTAATGTATTGCTTAGTAAAACAACAATTTCTGCAATAAAGGTTAATTATTCTTGCATTTTAAAAATCTGATTACTAGTATAATTTCAAGTATTTAATTCCTTTATTATTAAAATAAAAATGATTCAATTTTATTCATAAAAGTATGCAATCATTTCATCAATGTTTTGCTATGACGTTGTCACCGTTAAACTATCGTCCGTAAACCGACTTTACAGACAAACCACCCTTTTTTTTTTAATTTTCAGAACCACGACATCGACGAAGCAGATAGCGAAACAATGACCACTGCCGCGCAGAGAGAGAGACGGATAAGGCGTGCTGGAAGACAAAGTGAAAGCTTAAAGCCCTCGTCGACTCCACCGCGGGGTCCAGAGACCGATCTTCCACGCCCGCCTCCCGGACAATCAGCGCCCGCACCCACCCTTCGGACAATCCCAGTAATTCAATTTCCCGGCCTGGTGTTTCATCCCCCTCTACCCCCCTAAACACCCCTCCCCCCCCCCCCACCCCCGAAGGGCCGAGACCTCTCTGCACGGGCCATCGACGTCCGCGCGCCCTTCACTCGCTCTCGAGGTTTCCGCGACGCCCTTCCTCACTCTTCCAATCTCCCGCAGCTATTAAAGGGCAGAGGGAGGGCGTCGCTCGTTGTTTACCCAACCCACAACAACTGCAGGAGGTCCGACCGAGTTCCCTCCTCCCTCCCCCCCCCCCACAATCCACCCCCTCCCATCAGGCAAGTCTGTTTGTGATCGAACAATTCCCCCCGTGACGTCTAATTCCACATATACCCCGTCCGTCGGGGCGCGCGAAAACCCTCGGAGGATGATCTAGCGGGGAGAGGCGCCCCTCGCGTGTCCCGTTGAAGCCTCTGTTGCCTGGGGTGGAGGCGGAGTCTTTCTCGGGCGTGTCAAACATCTTAGCTCTCGCGAACGGAACGGAAAAAACGTGCATCCAAAGTCGCTGCCATCTGCGGTAGGCGGAAGGTCGCTAAACCAAAGTCCTCAAAGCCAAAAGGGAAATTAACTGTTTAGTGAATTTTTAACAAGATGGGCAGTATTTTAATAAAATTCCTTGTAAAAAAAACAGGTCTGAAGCAGGTTTTTAAAAAAAAATCTTATTCGCTTTTAGCGGAGCCGTTTCATTAAATATGTAGTTTTAATTTTCGGACTGCTAACATAATAAAACGATTCAATAGTCGACGTAGCTGCTCAGGTGACGAATTCTAGCGGCGAGTGATGAAACTACGTGTGATTCGCGTCGATAAATTTAGTTCAAAATACAAATTTGCGTGTATTTATGAAGCTCGGTATTAATTTAAAGAATTCTACGTTTAGTTTCGTGTCAGAGTTTGGTATTGAAAGTTTATTTGCAACATGAGAACACTTGAATTTGCTCGTTACCGTGGTTATATGTTACACATCTCAGACGAGTACTGAAACACTCTCTCAGATTGTTCTTTTTTTTTTATTTATCCTCCCAGCTGTACGTGGAAATCTCGACCCTATACTCGGAGCTGAAGCGGGGTCGGGGAATGAGAGGTCCGCTCTAAAAATAAAAATAATAAATAAAACATTTCAGATTTTTTACCAAGTTCATTTGCTTAGAAATGCACCCAAAACAAATGGATGTCGAAGGATAAACAGGCCTTGGCTTGCTACATACGGAACCATCCTAGCATCTGCCTACAGAACTATACTAAGCCGATAATCCAAGACAATATAAAAATAAGGGTTCATGTGTTGTATATGCTATTATAACCGTGTTCCTAATGCACGATAGGACCCGTATTTAGGAACGGATTTCGATGTCCTATCCGTGACCTATCGTTTACCCTAACTTCGCGCATGCGCAGAGCTCACTTTTTTTGTTGATTTCGTTCAGATGGCGGAACCGCGTCTGGCGCCATTGACTCGTATTTTTGTCATCATCGGGGGACGTACCAAGCAAATGAAATTTTATAATAGCGAAACAATCCTAGAATACATTATTGTGCATTTTAATGGTCATAACGAGAAAAAATTGCAACTTTAATAATGGTACTTAAGAATATCAGAAAGGCGGTTCTATTTTTTGTGCGATGGTTATGCTATCTCTAGTATTTTGCCGTACCAATTGCACCGATGGTTGTGAAACGTCCGCTAGAATGCGTTGAAACCAATTTTTTTTCGGCCTGGCGCAGGACACTTGTTTATTAAAACAGAGTAATTTTTAGGCGTAAAACAACCTGTACAAATTAATGAAAGCACTCAAAGGACTTTCATTGCACGTTTTATCATTTCTCCGCCTTGTAAATGTTATGAACACCGTTCGGATCTCTTAATTACTGTCGTACGCAAGACGAGAAGACTGCGCGCCAGCTCAGAGGAGACACCGCGCTAGAAGCACCAGCGGGCGTCGCGTCATCCCGTGTCACCAACACAGATGCCACCTCGCCAACGGAACAGACTCGAGACCAGTCTTGCCGGGTGAACGTAGATAAGGGCCAGGATTTCCTTCCCACCACGTGGCGGGTGCCCTTTATCGACGTGCCCTTCGACCCTACCATGACCTTCGGAGAACCGCCCGTTATCGGGAGGGCCAATACCAAAGACACTCTAAGGGTAGGAAGGGGGGGAGTAGGATCCAGGAGGAAATACCGTTGATTAAAATCACAGCATGTATCCGGGCCTTGCCTTCCCCCTCCCTCTTTTCCCCTTCCCAACCCAGTGGGAGAAACATCCAGCCCTCTGCATTGTTGTTCTGTATCCCGACAATGCGTGCAATTGACCCTATGATGTGCACCCTACCCCCTTCATCCCTTCGCCCAACAAGGCGCGGGTCTAATCACCCATTCCAAGGGCCCATCCAGAGCCGCACAACAGAGATAAGGCACGGTCCGCCATCGATCGAAAGGTCGTAAAGGAACAAGGCGCAGGAATTGTCCGAGTCCCTTTTCGTAATCTTTTTCCCCTTCCCCCCCTTCTTCTCAACAAAACCTATTTCCCCCCCGCTATTTTTTCCGATAATTGCGAAGCCTGTTGTATTGACCAAGCAAAAGGAGGAATCCCCCTTGTCCTTTTCTTCTCTCTCTCTCTCTCTCTCTCTCTCTTCGGCCAGACAACAGTGAGATGAAGACGGCGTTGGTGTATCATCTGGACGCGCGCACATTCGCACACACACCTACATACACGCACATGGAAGGGTCAGAGAGGGTAAATGGACTCGGGAGGGAAAAGAGAGATTAAGTCGGAGTTGGTAACCTCCGCATACTTCGCTCACCCATCTGCGGGCAGAGAGGACCATAAACGTGACAACAACGGTGTTAATACCACTGAAAGGGGAGAATAAAACGAGGTTGAGAACTACGTCATTATAGGTTTAAACGGTACTCGTGTTCTGGATTTTCTAAACCTGAAGATACAAGGGTCAGATTGAAACTTACACTCTACGTTAGTTTTGCCTTAAGGTGATCTCACGATGATGCGTCGCGTCCTTTAAATACTTTTTTTTCTTTTCATTTTGACGCTGCCAACTGACAAGAAGGCTTAAACAGTGGTGAAAATTTATCTTGTACATGCATATTAGACTGACGATCATGAAAGTTTTAAGCACGTAATAAATATTTAACTCAATATTTTTTTCGTTCTAACAATTATTAAAATATATTCGGTGTTAAAAATGTATTCAAACATAAGGTTTTTTTTTTAAGTTGAAGAAGCTAAACAAATAAAAAAAATTAAAACATTTTCATATCGGAAATGTCGCCGGCAATAGGTATCTTGCTATCATTTTTGGAGGTTATTTCATCCGTCCGTCCGTGGAAAGTTAAAGCTCAGTAAGATTTTCGGGTGCGGACAGATGCAATTTTCTGGGCCATCTGATTGGCTACAGGTCACGTGATTGACGGACGGACGGATGATACGGATCATTGCGAGTCCAGCTTTACTGTAGAGAGATACTACGTATGTACCGAAATTTAACGCTTTACTGTTTTCAACAGTTTTCAGGCCATTCAAATTTTCTGTTAATTTATATATGAAAAGATTGGTTTCTTTAAAGCGTAACTCATTATTATGAAATGCCTGAAGTTTAACAGTGACTGGCTACAATGAATAGTTTTCTTTATGAAATCATTGGCGTTGAATATTATTTAATTTTATTTGAAATGATTGCATTTGTTTTAAACTCTCAGTAGAGTAATGTGTGAAGTCTGCCATAAGGGGTACCTACGTGTGTCGGCGAGGCGGGATGATAAGCGCGACACTCGCTGGTGCTTCTAGCGCGATGTCTCCTCTGGACTGGCGAGCAGTCTTCTCGTCGTACATAGGACAACAATTGAGATTTGAGTGGTAAATATAACATCATATGACGGAGAAATGATGACAAATGTGTAATGCAAGGCACTTAAATGCTTTCAAGAAACTGTACCGGTGTTATACGCTTAAAAATTACCCTGAAAACACGCCTTTAAGCCATATTAACTCTTCTAATATACAGTTTAAAAACTTAATCCGAAATCAAAAGTAATTTTCGGCCCTCAGCGAATATTAGTAGATGAAATAAAAGTTTATTAAAAATGTCAACACTGATAACCTCTGAAGTTTACTAGGTCAATTTTTTCTTCATGCCTATCCTGTTACCATTCCCCAAGATACTGTAGGCCCTACATTTAACATGTAATTATATTAATAAAATTACAATATGTATTGATTCTAAAAATGTAGCTCATGAATAAAACATTTAATGGGTTAAATATTTAAACACCACAGCTAATATTTTTATTTCTTGTAAATTTATATTATTTGGGCCCCTTGAGACCAAGATTCAGATTGGAAGGGTATATTCTAAGTTCTCTTTGGTATTCGAACAGGAGATAATTGGGATTTTCCCCATCACTAGTTAAAATAAAAACCAAACCAAATGTATGAATTTTAGCCTATCATGAAATGAAACCATGAATTTTTTTCGGGCTCATTGCTAGAGACCGGAAAAATTCGCGATTTCAATGACCTGTAGGATAGACTCCATGATCCTCTATGCACGCGGGAATATTACTTTTGCTCATTGGCTACTCACTCGCGACACAAATGTTAACTGTGACGCTCGTGATTCGATACTTCTTTTATTGAAAGTTTTTCATTGGCCGAGTGTCACTCAGGTAAACTGTGGCCCAATCACTGATGAAGTAAAAAGGCAAACGTATTTTGATTCTAGACTATCACGAAATGAATCCGCGAATTTTTCAGGTCTCTACTCATTGCTATTAGGCTAGTACTTATTTTCAGGTTAAAGTTAAATGACATAATTATAGATGATGATCTATTGTAAAAAAAACGTATCGTGTCAAGATATTCTGTAATCCACTATAAATTCTTCTCTGTCTTACGTGTGGATTTTTTTTTTACAAGGCATAGTTACTTTAGGTCAAATCACGGACATTCTGCATTGTAGTATGTGTTCCCTCATTGGCCGAGATAATATCGGAGCGAGATTCTTTCAACGATACGATCCAATAATAAAAGACTTGGTGGAAAATGTGGACAAAATATATTGAAGTCTATTAAAAAGTCGAACGTTCCCGCTACGAGTCATCATTTCTAATCATATTGTCCTGGATTGTTGTAAAATAAATATTTCTACTATTTAATTTACCACGTCTAACCTAGCTCATTTTAAATTTTTAAAAAAAGAAACTCTCAGTATATTGCGTGTTCCACTATAGTGATCTTGAAACCTACGCCATCCTTGTATGTAGGTGAGATATGCTTCCCCGCTGCCCCCTGCCGCACGTCCATTAACCTGATTGGAGCGCCGGTGTCTCTGGCATGAGCCCGCCCGCTGCCCCCCTCTCAAGGGAAATGTAAAACGGGAGGGGTGAGGAGGGGTTGTTTGTAATCACGTGACCTACTCGTCGAACACTGCGCAGCGACGCCCTGGCAGGCTGTGGAAGATGTCCACGCCTATGGATGGACAGGCGGAAAAATTCACGTGTTACATCACTACTGCACAGGAAAAAACAATTTTTTTTTGTAATTCTACAAAAAATTCCTTTGGAAACCATCTGTCAAGAAATAGTTTTTAATAATACAGGAAATATAATTTAATTTAGTTCGACACATGTATATGGTTTTTTTTTTGCATATATGAATTACGTTTTTCGGGATAACACTGATTGACGCATAATTTCTTTAAACCATGGAAAACATGTATTCAAATGTTCAAAAAATTTACTATTTTGTTTAGCAGTATACCTATTTACCTATATGAGCACTTAATACTGGAAAGCTATCCAGGGAAAGATTTACAAATAACTTGAACAATTGGAGGTACTGAGACCACACAAAGCATAGGTGACACATTGAAGATCTTTTCCTGTAGTTATAACCATACGCTGCATCTACTATTGGCTCGCATAGTTTACCATAACAACTCTGGGCACCTCATAAAAAGAAGTAATGAAATGAATCAGAGAATATCCAAGTGAACAGGTCAAATATGGCCGAGTATACAAGACTATCAAGTTTAACTTAATGGCCATCAACCCCATGAATTTTCTCTCTTTCTACTTATATGGCAGGTTCCTTAGTAATCTGCAATGTATTTTTTTTTGTAAATAGGCTTGAAATATTCAAGTAAAATTATGTTTATATAAACACAACTGTATCACTATAAAAATATTGTCCGCAGTAATACTGCATTCGGATTCTTATCAGGGAATTTGTGCTTTGTGTTGTCCCTGTAACTCCAATAGTTAAAGTTATTTGTAAACCATTCCCTAAATAGTATAGGCTGCAGATATTAATATGTACGGTAAAACAAAATAAAGTCAAAACTTTAAATGTTCGATTATATTTTCAATGGTTTAAAAAATCATGCTATGTTGGAACTTAAATTAAAATATGAAATAAAAGCGCCAATTTTTGTAAGAATACTCTTTTTTTATCTCGAAAAAGTATTTCATGTATGCAAAAATAACCATAGCCATGTTTTCTTGAAGTATTAAAAATAAATTTCTTGGAAACTGTTTTCCAAAGGGATATTATGTAAAAGAACAGAGATTTTTTTCAGTGTTCATACTCGAGTGAATATCAACTCCTTACTGGCTACTCGTAGGACCAAACTATTTTGGAATATCTGAGAATCTATACTCCTATTGTTGGGGCGTGGGAAGACTGCTATATCGGAAGACTACCATAATACAGTTTTCCGCCTGGCCTCTTCGAAAAAGGCGGAAAAGTAGGTACCATAACGGAATAGTGCCATACGTACAAAGGACGAAACGGAATTCTGCCATATTTTCTTACGCCCTCCATGGAATGAGTACAGCAGCATTACCCTCGAAGTAGTGTATAGAATAATCGGTAGGTAGCGCTGTCAACCCTCTAGCTGTGCCTCAGGTTAACTTTAAAGATTACAGATAGCGCTTCTGACGGTGATAGTTGCAGTAAAAAATCACTTCCAGGTCGCGGATGAGAAGAAAGAAATGTTTCCAAAAATGTATTATAGATAGCACTCTATTCTTATTACGACTATTAAAAAAATATGTGGTACCTAGTATTCCATTCTGCCAAAATTTCTTATTCATTCTACGGAATGAGGTAAACGGCCTTACTCGTAAAACTGTAATGTAACTAGCTTCATAGAATTTACATTTTAGCACACTGGAATATTTGAAGTAATTGGTAGGTTATTATTTAATGAGTGCAAATCCAACGCAAATATTCAAGGATTTTCTTAGGTAATGTTTTCATTATTAGGGTGTCTGAACACATAAACTCAGATATTAAGGTTTTTAATGTATATAATAAATATAATATTTAAAGTCTACAAAATGTGTTTTTAAGATGCTAAAATACGAGGGAAATATTTTTGTGTAGTGTAGTTTGTTGGCACAGGGCAAGCAGCACAGGCGCTCTAGGGGGAAAATCGGCTTGTACATGGAAGCGGGAGGCCCTCTAAGCGATATCCGCCCCGGGCGAGCGAGCCAATAAATCGCGGCGAACACGCTTTAAGGGTTTCGGGGGGGGGGGGGGGAGGTTGCTTCCCCGGCTAGTAGGAGGGTTCCTCGGGGAAGCGAGGGTTGTAACCGGGGGAAGGGGGGGGGGGAAGGGAGGCGGAATATTAGCCACATTTATGACTCCAATATGATTACGTCACGGGTAATGTACTCCACGAGACCAGAACAAACACGGAACATATTTCACCCGTCTCGTAGCGCGATCGGGAGGGGGATGAAAGACTGAACTCACACTCGTATTCTCTCACACCCCAGCGACTTCTCAGCCGTACACTGTCAAATAAAATTGTGTATTATCATTTGATTTTTTTTTTTACTATTTACTATGAGGCAGTCTCTCCACCGATATTACTGTGGTATAGTTTTAAATGGGTTGGTTTATTTTTACTAGTGATCGGTCAAATCCCAAATCTCGAATCCTAATCTTAAATTAGAGTCCCAAAAATTACCTCTAATAAACATCTCAATTTAAAATCTAGGTGTCAAAAGTCAAAAATTAAAAAATTTACAAGACAAGAAAAAATCATTAATTACATGTTAAAAACATTCATCTTCCTAATTCTTTGCTTCGCATGCTGATATTCAAAAATCAAAAATGTTATAATTTTATTTCAATAATTACAATTAATTATATCAAATATACAATCAATTATATCAAATATACAATATATTGTCGAACACTAATACGTAGAATAGAGTAGGCTATACTTCAGACTTATCAGTGCTGAATTTATTATTTTACTTAATTTTCTCCAATAATTTTTTTAAAATATTTTTTTTTCTCAAATAACAAACCATTCGAATACCGAGGATTATGTGGCATTTGAAGATTTGACCGGCCCATCCCCAATTTTTACTAATTTTAATAAATTAATAGACACTATCTAGTGTATTAGGCCTATTACCATTGCAATTATTTCATATATTATCTCCATGACATAAATTTATGTGTAATTTTACCACGACAGTCAGTAAATTTTACTGCTTTACCTATTTAGTAAATTCACACAAACAATGAACTAGTAAACTTGCACTTTTTAGAAAAAGCGTTTTTAGCTAATGAACAACTAAGAAAGTTGTTAAACTTTATCTACTTTTAACTAAAAAATTAAAACTCTGGAAATGGAGGATGCCCAATAACTCAACGTCAAGCCGAGAAGAGTTAATGGACCAAAAAATCCGGTTCTGAATCAGAAAATCAAAATTCAAAAAATGTCAAAGTTTTCAAGTCAAAGGGCTTTTTATTTCGTTAAGTTTTGTTCTCCACGCCCTGCACCAAATTATTGGATACTGTGACAAAATTTTTGGCTACGCAACCATAAATAACCCTATTATTAATAACGTTTCAAGATAAAATCGAAAATGTTTTACCTTTAGGGAAAAAAAATTATATGTAGGCCTAATTGAAAACCTATGTGGCAAAATTTTGCTATCGGAAAATTTGACTAATAGGCTAGTATAAACAATTTACTTTGCTAAGTTAGCAAAGTATTTTTTTTACAGTGGGAATTGTCAAAGTTACCAGAATGAACATTGTTGTTGCATAAGTTGGCACAAAATCTTTTTCCCCAAATTATTGTTACGACTATGCGTTAAAAGTCTTTAAGATTGATTGCGGTGAAGAAGCAATTTTTAACACAACTTTAGAAACAAATGTTATAATAACTACATATCCTACCAAAAGTGGAAAACCAACAATAAATTTAAAATTAAAATTTTGATTGTAAATTTCCCAATTAATACATTATTAAATAATTAATTTATCAGTACATAGTTAGTAATTAGTCAAGTAATTATTTCTCCAACAAAACACAAATTTAGAATTATGGAAAATATGTACTGCAGTATAAGTAAATTACGATTTTTTTTTAAATATAATGGAGTACGTATTCATTTATTTTTCTTTTAACAAACCTGTATTTAAAAAAAAACGGTGAATTTTTGTTTTAAAAAACGTTATTAGTAAAGAAAGTTGCGTAAGCGAATAGCAATTCTGAGAAAAATTTCTTATTGTTCTAGTTTCCTTACTATGTGTTAAAAGTTATTAAATATGTGGATTTAAAAAGATTTATAGCGGCTGATGAGTTTATGTGAAATATTCTCGTGGCGGAGACCTCTCATCTGTAGAGACCGGAAAAATTCGCGATTTCAATGACCTGTAGGATATACTCCATGATCCTCTACGTACGCGGGAAAATTACATCTGCGCATTGGCTACTGACTCGTGACACCCGTTAACTGGGACGCTAGAAATACGATACTTCTTTTGTTAAAGGTTTTTCATTGGCCGAGTATCATTCAGATAAACTGCTACCCAATCACTAGGGGCAGGCATTTTTCGCGAAAATATCTGAACGCCTATTAGACTGCAACAAGGTACACCCGCACCAGCGGTTTCTTCCTTGTGATTGGCGGCCATCTGCGGGAGAAGTCGTTGCCTTGTTTGACCCGAGCCACTCAGGACGCGTTTGATTCCTCACTGGATGGCTGTGATTGGTTGTTGTTACAATCGACATGTACCTGAGAGAAGCTCACCCGATCACGAAACACAGACGATGCTACTGTGTTTTAACTTCCATCAGGTCTCGAAATCTTTTCGCGAAACCTGCATGCCCCTACCAATCACTGATGTTTTAAGGGTATCACCACGTTTTTTGTTCAAGATTAACGTCGTCGTTCCCGAAGCTTCGAGATATCCTGCGTCTACTGTAATGTTTTTTTTTTTACAAACTTTTTACTAATTTCAGTCTATCCTGAAGGCCATCGAAACCGCGAATTTTGCAGTTCTCTACTGATGCAGTAGAAAGGCAAAATTATTTTGGATTCTAGCCTATCACGAAATTAATGCGCGAATTTTTCCCGGTCTCTACTCACCTGTTAACTGACTGCGTGGAGGCAGCTGACGACAGCATCGCGGGGGGAAGTGGCGAGAATACTCGCCAGTTAATTACCTAGGAGATGATGGAATTGCCCTCCACAGGAATTGGTGCGGGACAGTTAGGTTGGGAGGGTATGATCGGGGGGGGGGAGGGGGAGATAGAGAGAAGCAGTAAACCGCCCTGAGCCTTGTCAATCAGGCGATTGGCTATTCGTGTTATTCTCCCGCAGCGAGAGGTGAAATGAAACAGAATTAAAAAAAAATAAAATAAAACACGGAGGAGTTTGGCGCGGGTTGTCTTCGAACTGCCCCTTGCGGAAGGCGGTAAATCCGTGCAGGTGTGCGCGCGTGTGCGTGTGTAGCACCCCTTTCCGGGGTGTGTTGCTCCTCTCTCATTGGTCCGCGTGGTCGGGGATGGGGCCAAGTCTCCCGACGCGATTGGCCTCTCTGGCCGGCAGGCGACGCCCCTACACAACCTCCAAACCCTCCACCCCTTTTCCATCATTTGCTTTACCGCCGGTCATTAAGCGTCAGTCTTAACGCCGGTGACGGATTTTACGAGTGAGGCCAGCTCCCGGGAGAACCATTTGACCGCCCGACGTGTTCTGAAAACAGCCTCCCTCAACCTCCCTCCATCCCTCCCTCCCGCGATAAAACATCCCCCTATGCCCCACACCCCCTTTCCTGCTCAGCGCCGAGCCTAGAAATTTGCATAGAACCCGGGAAAGCTTTTCACAAATTATTACACCACGTCCCAGGGCCCTTGTGTCCAGATATTGGCCGAGCCTTTTACCCGGGCGCTTTAACATTCCCTCTCCCCATCCCCCTTCCCTGTTTCGAGGCAGTTTTCGGGAGTTCACACCCCGGATGCATCGACAGGGCGATCCAGTAAAGTGACTCCACACTCGCGCGTTGGCGGGTCCATCGGGGGCGTTGCGACACGAGACATTCATCTGAAGGAGCCACCGCGCGTACACGCACCGTCAGTGATACACGCGGTCAAATAAAGCCCGTTAATTAATTGTCTTGAATTCAATAATTAATATGAAATCCCAAATCACATTTTTTAACTAACGGCGCTGCAGGCAACATTGCTGCTGTCAATTGTGTGTCGGCAAGTCAATTATTAGCTAAAATATCATAAATTAATTCTTGATTCAAGAGGCTTCGGTTTTAACGCCAGTAGAGTACAATTATAGATTATAGAAGTTCTGTGGTGTTACAAATTTACATAAACGTGGTAATTCAGTTTCTAGTATCTAGTGTTAAGAGGCTTCAGAATAGTTTGTGGTTTGCAATTGACGTATCCGCAACCACTAGGCCTCGCCACACACAACTGCTCAATGCCGCCATCCATAGAGAAAAATTTGGAAACCGGTTGTTAAGAAATAGTTTGATAGTACCTCAAGAAATACAGTGTAACTTTGTATAACACATGGCTATAGTTATTTTTGCATATAATAAATAGGTTCTTAGAGATAATACTTACTAAGTATTTATTACGAAAATTGGTGCGTAATTTTATATTTTAGTTGATTTTTCATCCAAGCAATTTTTTTTAAAACCATGGAAAAGATAATCGAATGTTCAATAATTTGACTTTCTTTTCTTTTCTTATGCTCTATAATGTGCGCAGTTGATACTGGGAAGCATAAATGCCCGGGGTAAATAATCCGAACCCAGTAATACTTGCAAACACTGTTTCGTAGTGTTACAGTTGTTTTCGTGTCAATGCACGTATTTACAAATATCTGTAATTTTACATCAACATTTCTGTTGCATTATGCCACTTTCTTCCCGATCTTTGTACATGCCGCGACTTTCAAGAGAATTTACACTTTCGTTTCGTTACGCTCTGAATGACGTAATCGCCTCGACCTTCCCCTTCCGGCTGTAATGAAGCTTCACTTCAATATCTTAACGGTACGTGAAACGAATGTAGCCTACATAATATTTTTTTTGTTGTTGTGATAACGTCTTATAAATCGTTGAACGCCGGCTGCACGCATGAAAAATTGTTACGTTCCGCCTGAGCCGAGCGTGCAAGAACCGGCCAACCACCGTGCGAGAAAATCTTCTATAATATGAAACAGGTTAAGGCAGTTTTTTTTTTTTAACTAATTGTTCGTGATAGGTATATTTGAACAAATTGTTTAAATTACATTTTAAAAAAAAACTGTAAATATTATTTGAAAATTAAAAATTAATGCAATTTTTCATCAATGTTTTCTTATGACTAGCGGCAGGCATTTTTCGCGAATAAATCTGAACGCCTATTAGACTGCAACAAGTTATACCCACACCAGCGGTTTCTTCCTTGTGATTGGCGGACGTCTGCGAGGGAAGTGTTGCCTTATTTGACCCGAGCCACTCAGGACGCGCTGGCTTCCGCACTGACTCGCACTGTGATTGGTGTCGTAACAATCGATATTGAACTGAAGGAAACTCACCCAATCACGAGACAGACGATGCTACAGTGTTTTTTTAACTTTCAACTAGTCTCGGAATCTTTTCGCGAAATATGCATGCCCCTACTTATGACGTTAACACGTAAAATTATCGTCCGTAAACCGACTTTGCAGACAACCCTCACTTTTTTTATTTTGTATCCATGACGAGTGGCGTGACGTGTCCATCCCCGAGTC
Source organism: Bacillus rossius redtenbacheri (assembly GCF_032445375.1). Taxonomy (NCBI): domain Eukaryota; kingdom Metazoa; phylum Arthropoda; class Insecta; order Phasmatodea; family Bacillidae; genus Bacillus; species Bacillus rossius. The sequence goes on along the minus strand of NC_086341.1, from coordinate 7,056,842 downwards.
TCCGGATCTGGAGCCGCAGTGATTGATAACAGGGTGCATTCACCCCGGGACGGGCGCGGAAGGGCGACGTGACAGCTGACGTAACAGCCTCGTCCAGGCCACGCCCAGAACCGCCCTCCGGCCCTCCACGGGGCCCTTTTAGTGCCCTTGCGTCCGGCCCGCCATTTGTTGTTTCCGCCCCATCGTCGCGGGAGTGGAGGGGGCAAGATATGAATAATTACTTTCGGTACAGAAGGAAAAGAGTCGAAAGAAAAAAAAAATTGGTTGTCTGTAAAGTTGTTTAACGTGACAACGTCATAACAAAACATTGATGAAATGATTGCATTCTTTTATGAATAAAATTGAATCATTTTTATTGAATTATCACTATTTTGTATGGATACAAAGACGGAGTGAAATGAAATCTACAATTTAATTGATAATTTTACTTTTATTTGCACTCATTCATTCAAATATGTTTATTACTCTAACGAAGAGATTATTTTAACTATAACTTTTATACGTGTTTGCTATTTAACTTCTTCCAATCTGTTTTATTCTGTTAAGGATAGGACGATGATAGGAAAAGTAGGAAACGAATGGGAGTGTTTCAAGTTTAATGTGCCTCGAAAAAGTCAAATCGATGGTTGTTCCAATCGAGTGGAAGAGAGATAGATGCGGCGCAAGCGTACAATGAGCGTAACTGGACACAGCGTAATGGGACAATATGCGTAAAGGGACACAGCGTAACGGGACAATGTGCGTAACGGGACACGTTTTTGTGCATGCAGCCGGCGTTCATCGATTTATTAGACGTCACGTCAAAAAAACGAGGGAAAGGGAGAAGATGTTGCTGAGAACGAAACTTGAGAAGAAATGAAACCGTAAAAAACAGGGGGCCTCTAATCCGGCACTTCAAGACCACTGCCATGCCGGACTATCGATTTAGCTGGATCAGAAGCTTAAATTAACAGGTCGGTGGTGAAATCACTGAAGATATGTTAGAAATTAACCGCATATTTTGTTTACTTTAAGTGGTACAAGGAACTAAATTTTTGAATTAAATCCGTATACCTTATGAAACATCCGAAGAAATGGGCCTGGATTAAAAAAAATAACCGCATGAAAATGTACTTTAGTGAGGGGTGTATTTGCGTTGGTGAGGCGGGATGTTAAGTGCGGCGCTCTTTGGTGCTTTTAGTGCGATATCGCCTCTAAGCGCAAAGCTTTGAACTTGCGCGCAATCTCTTCGTAGTGCTTAGGAAAACTATGAAATCTGAGCTGTGGCCGTAACATTATAAGGTGGAGAAATGAAGATAAAGGTGTGATGCAAGTCCCTTAAATACTTTCAAGAATCTGTGCCGTTTGTTTTACGCCTAAAAATTACTCTGGATAAAAAGCATTTTAGTCATTTTAACTCTTCTAAAAATATAGTTTCAAAACATAATGCAGAAACAAAACTAATTGTCGGCCCTCGTGAATTCTTAAATGCTCTTCGTGAACAGACGCCACTCGAATATCTAGAGTAGTTTTCAAATCGCGTTGTTTTTTCCTGAAGCTCTGCACACCGTGTGTGCGCCCGGGTAGGTGAGGCCCTTAAAGGGCAAATAAAATACTTATTGATTTTACATTCTTTCTATTCAGTTAACGAATATTTGCTATAATTAAGGACAGGCATTTTTCGCGAAAAAATCTGAACGGCTAATTAGACTGCAACACGGTATACCCGCACCAGTGGTTTCTTCCTTGTAATTGGTGGCCGTCTGCGAAAGAAGTCGTTGCCTTACTTGACCGAGCCACTCAGGACGCGTTTGCTGCCGTGCTGAATTATTGTGATTGGTGTTGTAAAACTCAACGTGTAGCTAGACGGAAGAAACTCACCCAATCACGGAAAAACAGATTATGTTACAGTGATTTAATTTTCAGTTATTCTCGGAATATTTTCGCGAAATTTTCATGCCTCTAGTTACAATCAATAAATAAGAGACCCGGAAATTTCGTAGATTCATTTTGTTTCAGGCTAAAATTCACAATCCTGTGCACACTCTATACCCAAATGTGCCTTCATATTTGCCGGTTTCTTGGTGTAGAACCACCCCTTCCTTTGAGTGGGTCTACGCGATTCGGCCACTCTATTGCAGGCTGGTAGTCTACTGATCCACAGTCGTAGAGGGGAGTTTCGAGGGAATTGTGATCCAACAGTCAAAGAAATTGAAATGTATACAATTTTATAGTCTACGTTGTGTTTCCTTTATTTTTTACACGTGAAAATGACGACATGCTACTCTCGCTGCAAAACTATTGGCTGTTTCTGATAATGGAAGTGCAGAATTAATACTTGTTTGTTTGCTTATTTAATTATTCGATTACGTTGTATTATTGTAGTTTTAAAAAGTATAACTTGTCCAAAAATTGTGTGAAAACTATACACACACAATAAGTGATTTTATAAAAATAAACTAAACGGATATCAATTTGTGTTAAAATAAGAATAACTCGTACTTTATTTGAGGTTCATTCTTCGTCGAAAAGTTGGTGAATTTATCGTTATTTCTAAGTGTGTTAAAATATGTGGTTTTGAAACGATGTAGGTATACTTACACTTAACTTGCTGTCACCGAACGACTTACACATTAAGTGAATGCCGTCTTCAACCTTTATATATATTTTTTTGGCCCCATTGTCGTCACCTGTGCGTGACGTGATCGAAGGTTCAGTATCGGATGTCTTCAACATAACCACGCCCCCCCCCCCCTCCACACTCTGGCAAGCCGCCCGCAAGGGTTGCTGGACGGCTCTGATAGGTCACACTCGCTGACCAAACTGAATAACCCTCTCTCGGACCCGCTGCTCTGGAGTGCTGTCCATATCTGCCCGCCGGCAATGCTGTTTGTCAACCACAAAAGGGACCGTTTCTTTCTGTTTCCCATTTTTTCCCCTCTTCGCCAGAACGATAGGCTTCTATTTTTTTTTCCTCCCCATACTCTTCTCCCCTCTTTCTCGTCTTCCTCGTGCTGCGGACTTGTTGTCATAAAGCTCTCCGCAGAAGCATTAGGGAGATGGTGCCTGATAACACCGGCGGAGGGCGAAAGAAACGCAAAGACTTGTTCTGTGTCGCACACCGGAAATATTTGCTATTAGAGGGCATTACTGGCGGTGCGGATTTATGGCCTAACGGTTGGATGCTTGCGCTTTGCGATACATCCTTGTCGCGGCGGGGGAACAAGATCACAGAACAGACACAACTGACGGCAGCGAAAACATCCGTGAACCACGGGAACGGCAGACCTATTAATAGAGACGGGAAAAATTCGCGGATTCATTTCGTGATAGTCCAGAATCCAAAAAAACGTTTGCCTTTTTACTGCATCGGTGATTGGGCCGCAGTTTATCTGAATGATACTCGGCCAATGAAAAACCCTTCAACAAAAGAAGTATCGAATCACTAGCGTCCCAGTCAACAGGTGTCACGAGTCAGTAGCCAATGAGCAGGTGTAATTTTCCCGCGTGCATAGAGGATCACGGAGTCCATTCAATAGGTCATTGATATCGCGAATTTTTCCGGTCTCTACCTATTAATACAGACGGGAAAAATTTCGCGATTTCAATGACCTACAGGACAGACTCCACGATCCTCTATGCACTCGGGCAAATTACATCTGCTCGTTGGCTACTTGACTCGTGACACCTGTTACTTGGGATACTCGATATTCGATACTTCTTCTGATGAAGGTTTTTCACTGGCCCAGAATCATTTAGATAAACTGTGGTCCGATCACTGAAGCAGCAAAAAGCCAAAAAAAGGTATTGGGAGTCAAGCCTATTACGAAATGAATCTGCAATTTCAATATTAAGAATCGAAACAATCAAAACAATATATATGTATATAAAACCAAAATTTTTAAAGGGTAAAACACTGTTCATCTTACTGCATAACGTCCTCCCCTTTTTTTTCGAGCTCTATAGGCCTATATAGAGTGAGTCATAATTCCACAGAGAAACTTCAGCTGCATCAATATCACGACAAAATAAGTTGAAAAAAATCTATATCTATTACTTATGGTTTAAAATTATTCCCAAGTGAATTGAAGTTGAAGCTGAAGAACAATTTTGTTGTAAATAAAATGGAACATCGAGCTTAATTAATTTTTTTTAATTGAATGAAGTTCTACGACCAAAGAAAATATTGTCACTGTCGTTAAATGATTTCATTGAAATAATTGAGGAAAGTTTGTTATTACGTTACAAAAATGTGTGGGAAAAAAGTGTTACCCCCAATTATTTCAAAGAAGTAACTTGACGAAAGTAACAAAATTAGCGGGGGATTGTAGGACTTGAGTCAATTAAAAATAATCCATACACGCACAGCACACACGATTGGAAGTTGAATTTACACAGAGAGATATCAGATGCCACATTGCAAAATAGCACACGCACAGCAAAACAGCAAGGCAAACGCACGGCGTACGTACAGTTGTCGTAATTACTTCCAACTTTACTCTGTGCTATGAACGACGGTTTCTGTTCTTGGACATTCGGCGTACACTACATCAGCGGCATAGAGTAAATAACGATTGTTTCGATGCGTGCATTTCAAAGATAAGAAGTGAAACTCGTTCGAATATGTATTTATATGCAAGGCAATTATTTCTAGTTAATAATTACTTGTCGTTAAAAACAAAACGGTGACATAAAATGCTTGGCTTTTACGTAAACACAGCGTCTATGAGTAATATCTGACAATATTCAAACGTTTGAAACTGAAAATTTTCAAAGTAAATAAAGGGGGGGGGGGGTGTTGGATTGTTTTGAACTATGTTATATGAGAAAGTAGGCATATAGCTTAAAATTCTGTGTTGTGCTGTTTTAGTGCTATCGCGAATCTAGCCTAAGCTTAAGATCTCCAAGTTCTGTACTCTGTTTTAGACAATGAAAAACATGTAAAAAGTATCGAACATGAGTGTATTTTTGTTAACTATTCGAATTTTTTTTAAGTTCTTGTTTATTCTCCAGATGTTGCTTGTGAGTTTCCCTACCCCTCCCCCCCCCCCCCCCCCCGGCTAAGCTAAATAAACTGAGAATCCATATATGTTTGCAAATATGATCAATTAATTTACAAAACAACCCCCGTATATTTTGCAAACGGTGTTCTTCCATAAACTTAAGGTAGAAATTTTTAAACGTCCACCACGCCCAAAATTGTGTGATGATTTCCCACCCACCTTTCTTCGCGTGTTATTTCTGCCTCACGCCATACATCTTTCTTCTTCTCTCTCTTCCCACCCCTTTTTTTATACTTTTTATCTCCCTGTTTTCCTGGACCAGGAACTTGGCAGGAACCAACCGATCCCGTGCGACACCCCCCCCCCCCCTTTTCTAACCGTCTCCAACAAACTCTCTTGGCATTTCCTCCCGGGAGACAGGTTTGAAGGGTGCCCCCACAATGCGGGGAGCCGTTGAAAGCCCCTGGCTGTTTAAATTTCGTGTGCATTTGACAGATATTAAAAGAGAACGCGTCGCGCTCCTGATAACAGCCTGCAACAAAATGAGAGGGGCACCCCTCCACCGTAGTTTTGGAAAGAAAAAAATAGGGGGGGGGGAAAAAAGGGGGGGGGGTTGAAAAATAAAACCGCCGGGGAAGGGTGTAGAGCGAGAGAGAGAGAGAGAGAGAGAGAGAAAGGGAGGGAAAAAAAATTGGAAAAGTTTTAGTTTGTGGATTTTAACGCGAGCGAAACGAGGAAAAAAAAAAAAGATAGACATCCAAGGAATAAAAATTGACGATAAGGAGTCTGATTATTCCCGATTGCACCTTCTCGTCCAAACGTGCATCTCACGTACCTAACCCTGATGGTCTGAACCTCTTTCCATGAAAACAAACACGATTAGTTTACAGATATTTTATGTCTAGATGCCTCCAAATTTCGCGTTGTATCTAGTAGTCACAGTTGTTCATATGTAGCCTGGACTATAAAACTGGCCGAAAATGTTTTCAAAAGAAATGTTATCGCTTGAGTTATCTAAAGGATTTCTAAAGCGTGCGATTTTTTAAAATCTAAAATATCAACATACGATCAGTAGGTATACCTATTTACCTATTGATATAACGCAAGAATTTTTGTTTGTTTGATAGACTTTAAACACTTTGTCCATATTTGAAATTTGTGTTTACTTATCGGCTCTAATTAGCGAAAGAAGTTCATTCCAGATTTAACTCAGCCAATGAAGAACACATATTGCAATAAAAAAAAAAGCTCCTTTATTTGGCATTAAATAAATTCGGCATTTGAAGGAGCTTTCATTCAACCGTACCTAAGTGTCAGAAGAATTTCCAGTATGTTCTTTGAACCGTTCTTGCAACGGGGAAGATTTATTTAAGATTTATTTTTGTGGACATAAGCCATTGCTGTGCTGTCTATTCTTTTTAATTATTTTGACATAGGCTATTTCTGCTTGTTTTCTACGTGTTTTCACATTCGTCTGTTTTGTACATTCAACTTCTTTGTCCGTAATTGATGTTTCTTATGATATCAAGTGTAACCAGCAATGGTATCTGTCTATAAAAAAACATCTTTAATGAAGCTACAGTTTGTTGCAGACTTTCTTGGCACAAAACGTTTTCGCTGCAATCCACTATCTCTGCCTATCAAGTTTGAGAAGCGTTTACATTATTTTCCAGTATGGATTTCTTATCTTAGTTACGACCAAGGGTGAAAACCTGTAGGATTCATATGATTGCGGGTTGGTTGGGTAGATTGTGGGGGGAGGGGTGAGGGTTTGTGTGTGTTTATAATATAGGGCTGATAACAAGAAACAGGTAATCTCACATTGTGGTCTAGGCCCATGTGCATGCAGTAAGTGAAGTAATTAATTATTTTAATTTTAAAAAGTTTTCATTAAAACATAGTTTTGGGGGTTTTATTGCGTTTAACCTTTCTGCGGTCCACAGTGATGCGATCTTTAATTTTTTAATTGGGAATTAGGGGTTGGGGGGGAGGCAGGGAGGGATCTACGCCCATGGTTACGACACTCTACGTGCGGGTGGAACTAGAAAATGGAAATCCCTATTTTACCGAAAATTCCGCCGCTTGGATACGCCTATGGCCTAGGTATTGACAGTTGAAAGCGCGAAATTCGCAGTTAAGATCTTCTCGCAAAAAAAATAAATATATATATGTACACAGTACCTAACAATGCCGAAATTCTTCCCGTTTCACAGAGGAAAATAAAAAAAAAATTGATGTCAGCAAGCATCTAGCTGTCCGCGTCACTCCTGTCTCTGTTTGTACAGATTCGCCTCCATTTCCCCCTCCCCCGCCAAAAGAAGAGTTGGAGATAAAGACAGCACAGAAAGGCGTCGTACGCAAGAAAGGGGCGAAAGGAAGGGAGGGAAAAAAAAATCATTCTTCCAAGTTTTTCTTCTCTCGCGATTTTTCAAATTTTTTTTCCCTCTTTACTCCTTATTTCTCCCCTCCCAACACTCCCCAAAAAAAAAAAAATTCCCTTCGCAATCTTTCACGGAGGCGTCGCTTGTTGTGAAGTTCGACGTCTGCGAGAGAGCACGTCAATTCTTTTCTCTCTCTCTCTCTCTCTCTCTCTCTCTCTCTCTCTCTCTCGTCCTCTCTCCCGGCGATGGAGAGACGTGGACTGAAGCAGAGGCCGCCGCCATCTCATCACGGAGATTAGAGTCCAGGGGCTGAGCTGCAAGGCGGCGCGCGCCTAGCTGGAGGGGCAGACGGCCGCTCAACTGGCAGAGTTATCTGTAGAAATGAAAATCTAAATGTTTTTTCCTTGTTTGTTGACCATATTCCTGTTGTGGAATATTGTGTGGCGTTAAATCCTGACAACAGCATTTTTTGCTTAATTTGTGTTTTTTGTCATTTGTGTTTTTTTGTAGTTTTCTTCTGCAGACATACATGTGCTAAGCAATGGCGTATGTACAAAAGCCTACATCAAGTCATCTAAATATTCGTTCGTTCAAAAACATTAAGTCTCAGAAAGTTCTCAAACCGAGTGCTTTGTTATTCTGACGAAACATTGCATTCGAATACGTGCCCCGGTTTTTTTTATATATATACACCTATGTCTAGGGACCGGAACAATTCGCGGGTTAAATGACCTGTAGGATGAACTCCATAGTTATACGTAAACTCGGTCAAATGTCACCCACTCATTGGCTGCTGTCTTGTGAAGGTGTCCCAACGTAGCAGCCTGTGATTCGATACAGCTTTCGTTGAGTGTTTCTCATTGGCTCAGAGACCTCCAGGTGAGTTGCGAGCCAATAGCAGAGGCAGCACTGACGTATAACTATTTGTATTTTAGCCTATCGCGAAATGAATTCGCGAATTTTTCCGGTCTCTACCTATGTAACACCTGTGACAGGCAATAAAAATATAGATAAAAATGAAGGTAGGTAAAACCGTAGAATTGAAGTAGCTTGGCTTCTGGGTTGATGTAGCCGTGTCAGGGAGCAGTTAGTTACCTACTGCTCCCTGATGATGGCGACTGAAATGTCGACCGAAACGTCGGTGTATTACTTATTCGCCAAGGACGCGGCTACAACCCAGAAGCCAAGCTACCTCAGACCATGGCCGTGAAATCCTGCGAACATTGAAAACATAGATTTTTGATATTTTCTTTGCTATGGAGCGTGCGTACGCGCCTGGGGTAGCCTACAGCCCGGGCCAACCCGAAAATGAATACTAGAGCCGCCCCTAAGCAAAGTATACCTATAAAATTTAATGAAGTTCTTGGAGTTAATAGTGAACATCGGCTCAATTATTTTTCCTTGTAAAGTCATTGGCGTTTAGTATTGAATTTATTTTTGTAAACCACTAAAACTGTGTTAATTTTGTCAGTATACACTTTTTTATAGCCCAATAAAATTCTCTTAGTGTGTTATTTATGCCTAAATGAAAGTGAAATTGCAATATTATTCGATAAAACGTTTTTATGTCTTAGAAAATGGTTGAAACCAAGCTTGTTTCTTCAGTATCGTGTAAAAATCCTCAAGGAATAGTTATTAGTTATTTTAGCTTACAGTTATTTAATTAACTTATTTGTAATCACGTATAGAGTTTTTCTGGACTATTGGATACTTAATTTAAAAATTAAGTATTTGTGAACAAATATTGTAAACCCCGTCCGTCACTTTTAATGTTAGGTATTCTTTTTTATGGAATTATTTTATTTTTCTATCGAATCTGGGGCTTTATAAAACAGCAAAAGTATCGTAGCTAGCCCGTTCCTTAGCGGTACCGAAATTCAGAAACAGCGCCAGCCTGATGTTACTGCGAGTTCCTAATTTTTTGGCGTCGATGTAAGCGTGGACAGACGGTCAATTTTTTATTTAAGTTTTATTTAAATAAATAAGAAAATATTGTTTTTACAATGATACATCTCACAACATGATCAGTAGGTCCTATGACTTAAATAGGTATAATTATATAATACTAAGGGTTAGCTACATAATAAAGCATTCTACTGTTCAGAAGAAAACTTTTGGCAAATTTGACATAGCTTACTACAATATATAAGTGACAATGGTAGTATCAATTCATTTTATTTTGTTTTGCCGCGTTTATATTGTGATAATTTGATGTTTTTTTCCGAAGCTGTTTTATTAATTTATTATCATCTTTATTGGTGGCGAAGTTAGGCGATACGCCTTTTCTAACATTTAACCAAATTCTCTGACATTACATCATACACTGAAATTTTACAAAAAATTAGCACAACATAAATATAATGGATAGTAAAATATGTTATAAGATAGAAAGCAGAATTAATCTATAACTAAACATTCAAAGGTAAAAGGTTACTATTAAAATTTTATTACCAATAAACAGGCATAGGCTATTCGTGGAGAAATGTACCTAATTAACGGTTAAATCTCGCGTTGCCCAAACAAGATAATAATGAGTACTACATTAAAAGAAGGCACTCACACATTCACACACAGATTCAAGCGGTAGCTAAGCCGCGAAGTTGCTATTTATAATAACAACTTGAAAATGTGTCACTGTAATTATTTTAGTAATTGTAATTTTTCTATTAATTAAACTATACACAGCTAAATAATACAGAAGCTTTTACACACGGGGGGGGGGGGGGGGGGGAACTACAATTTTCAATCAATCATTGCTTCTGCTGCGCCACGTAAGGAAAAAAAAAATCTCCTTCCAGGTCACAAAAGAGATCGGACCCTTCTCCAGTCGGAGGGATACAAAGATGCAACGACGATGCGTTTCGAAAGCAAGAAAAACCTTTCGAATTAGCGCGAGTTCCCCGCCCCTCCCGCGTCACGGGTTGACTTTTTTTATTCTGTAATCGCGTGTTTATTATTATTATTACTGCTATTCCTCCCGTCGATACCCGCCCGTGTCTATACTCTATGATCAGCTTTTGTGTGGCGCTAGGTCCTTTTATCCGCGCGTGTATAGGAATCCATACAGTGGTGGAAGCTTTTTTTTTTTCATTCTTCCCGAAAAACTAGTGCCTTTTGTGCCGGAATTATTTTCCGTCGCCCCCTTTACCACCGAGGCTGGTGTAGTGTATAGTGTTGTCCCCGGATCATTCTCCCTTGTCATTAATCTGCCCATTTTGCGTGCGTCAACGAGGAGATGAGAGAGGGGGGAAGGAGAGAAAGGGGGGGGGGAGGAGTAACAAAACGTGACGCGCGCATTATCATGCCGCGTTTGATTTATGATGCGGGGCTCCGGGGTTCGTTTCTGTTCGGGAGACAACGTTGTTCGGACCATGCACTTCGACGTGCTTTTGTCTCCGCGTCAACAGTAACCTGCGACGTCCTCCCTTACCCCCCCCCTACTCCTAGTTCCTATCATGTCCTTTTGTCCACCCCTCCTCGTACCTCTCTTTCCCCCCCCCCTTAGTTTCCACAACGTAACATTGTGTAAGGGGAAATAAAAAAGAAGATAATTTGTAGTTTCCCCTGGAATTAAAACTGTCGTCGGAGAGCAAAGATTCCGTTGTCCCGGAGCATCACTTTTCCATCAGCGAGCTTGAAAACTGTTAGCGAGTCCCGTTTGTTTGTTGAATCCACGTTACCAAGCAGTATTATTTTGAAAATGGGAGTTTGGGACGTGACTTTCGAGCAAATCACTCAGCGGAGGTAAAAAAATAAATAAAATAAGCTTGTGGTGCGTAACCACGGCGCAATTAGTTAAACAAAAAAAAAATTAAATTACGAATAATTTCTTGGCAGGCAGTTGAGAAATTTAGAAAATCCACAAAAAAAATGGCCGAAAATGTAATTACTAGACGTAAACAGGTGATGTCGAAATTCGACCGACTAACTTCGACTTACAGGTCCACCATGAAAAATATTGTGTAGAAAATACATCGTATGACTTAGGTTTAAAGTGATTTTCGTGGTTGTTAATAGTCTTTTTAGTTGGAGGTGATAAACTTTATTTATTGCAAATAATAAAAAAAAGTATGTATAATAGAACAATGACCGTCTGTATGATGTTTGATAAAATAAATTTCTACAAGTCCCGCAAAACTTGTCGCTGTCGTAAAATTATTTATTTTAAACAATTTGGGTAACACCATTATTTCCCATTTGTTACATGTTTTTTTTTTGTAAAGTTTTGTTTTTCTCCCAATTATAATTTTATAATATTTTTGTGTGAGTACAATCTGATCCTTGTGGCATTTCTTTCGGCAAGTAACTATTTACATAAGACAAACAATTATTCTTAAACGAACAATAGGCCTATCTGCTAATGAACGGACATATTAAGAATTCAAAAACAAAAAGGTAAAAATATTTCCCGTGAATAGGTACAAGGTATTTCTTCTATACAATTTTTTTTTAGTAAAATGAAAAATCCCTAGGAAATCACCATTAAGTATTACCAAGGTATATTTTTATAACCTCCGTTGCATGTTTAGGAATAACACCAAAAAATTGTTTCTACCTTTGTATGAATTCGCTAGCGACGTGACAATCTCTCGCTTTGGCCGCCATTTTGTCGGCCCGCCGCCACCCTCCGCTCACCCAATCGTGCCAACCCCCGCAGCCGAAGTTTCCCTCATCGTCCCTCTGTTCGCACCTGCAGTCGCTCTCGCCATTGTTATCCCTCGTCGGGTAGAATTAAAAAAAAAAAAAGGAAGGGGAGAGTGGGGGCGCTTCCATTTCCACCGCTTTCACACCACCGCCCGCCCCCGACCGAAATGCAGTGTTTAATTTTCTCGAAATTAAGCAGCCTTGTGTCATTTCTGGAACCAAACACCCACCCCTCCCCTTCTCAAAAACTCCTCCGCGATGACGCGACGAAAATATCCCTTCCACTATCCCTTCCCCCACCTTTTATTTTATATTTTTTTCCCTTCATACGCAATCACCCTCGGGTTGCAAAGGGTTTTGGGTGGTTAGCCACAAAGCCTGGCCCGTCAGAGGACGTAACAAAAAAAAAATAACATTACGAGGGTGCATTAATCATTTTCATTTGATTAAAACTTTGAAGCAAAACCACGCTAGAGTGTGCCGCGCAATTAAACCGACAGTCGCTTGAAAAGCGCGCTGTGACATTCCCCTTCGCGAAAATGACGTAGCCGTCGTTTATTCTGTCCATGGAAGTTATAGCCACTGGTCAACCATCGTAACAGTCACTAGTGTTTGGCTTTTCGTTGCTTTCAAGACCCACAATCAAATTAGGTTTGGGAGAGGGGAAACTGTCATTAAGATTAAGAGCCCCTTTTTTCAGCTAATTAGGACTAGCCTAGCCACAGGTTAATTTGAATTAATGAAATGTTATAAATGGTTGTTATCAATTAATTATTTATAAACACAAAATTAGAAAAAAAAATATTGCAAGAGTAAGTCAATAAACTCTTAGATTATATGCCAACTCAAAAATAAACAATCTGTTTTCAACACGATATATATATATATATTTGAAACTACACTTGAGTGTCTTTTATATGTAATTTTTGATTTTTGTTATATTGCCTGTTTTTTTTTGCAATTTATACATATTCTCTTATTTATTACATAATATATATATATTTTTTTTGTATTAGAAAATTAGACACATAAACAATATTTAATGTAAAAAAAATACTGATGACTATTGACATTTAATTTCATGCAAATAGAATCAGGAGTTAGTAGTTCCAGGATTTTTTTAATGTCATATTAATTGTGATAGGCCTATATTAACTAGTTCCAAAAATGGTGAGGACGTTTTATTTAATTTTTTTCCATAAAGCTCTATAAAGCGAAACTATAACGTCATTGCAAAATCTGGTCATACTTTATGGAAGAAAAAAAGTTTACATGGAAACGTCTGCATAATAACATGGTAACCGGATGAAGCCCATTATTTACCAGCTTATGTTCTGCGCCATGTTGTTTAGACGCCTAATGCACTGGCTCAAGCGTGGTGTTTGGTTGCGGAAAATGTTTTAAAATACTTACTAACTACAGTATATCCATAAAATAATGTCCAAGTATATTATAATAGTTTAGTTTAGACTATTTACAACAAATCATACATAAAATTGAAGGTAAACTAATATAGTTTTTTTCTTTCAAATGTTCAATATGTGCACCTTAAGTTATACGGCACACATCCAACCTGAATTCCAACTCTTCCCACACTTTGGTTTAAAACGTTCGGAGTAAAGGAGGCAACATCAATTCTGTTTCTCAACTCTGGCAAATAATGAGATAGCGGCGGAACTTAGACGCGATCTTACATAAAGCCTCCAAAGGAAAAAAAATATATATATATATATCGCACGGCTTTATGTCAGGTGAACGCGGGGGCCAGAGAAAAAAAAAAGAGCTCTGTCGTCTCGACCATCACGGACAAATCCGACGGTTCAGGGACATCGACGTTCAAACCATACCCTCGCGGAAAACGAATCGGGCAAACGTCACCTGTTAATTGGCTACTGACTTTTAAGACACGTAAATGCATTTTGCGTTCTGAAATTTGCTACGAGCATAATTTTTTTTTTTAATCGGACCATTTGGTTAAAATACGTGTGTTTTTTTTTTTCCTTTAAGGAATTGTCCTCCGGGACTTGAAAAAATGTCTAAATTTTCGGGACTTTTTTCTTTAAGCAGTAAGAATTTCGGGCGAAGTTCAAGAGGAAAGAGATGGGCCGGGGGGGGGGGGCAGAAATCGCACCCAAGGCTTCCCCTTCTCCCTGGGAACCCCACAGGGAAGCGATCCCGCCAATCACGGGGTAATCCAGATCTTCCGCGCCGCGGAACTGGGACAAGGGGCCGATACGAGGGCAGAGTGTGAGAACTCGGGTCTCCCGGCGCGCCCAGGACTCTCGAGGCCTCTTGGTTGTGGAGGGGGGAGGCTGGGGGGAGGGTGGGAGGGCTGAACAGGGGGCTCGTCGGCGAGGCAGCAGCCACTTGACCGCGGAGGCCTTATCTGGCTTCCTCCTCCGCGGCGTCGCGGGGGCTTGTCGACAAAACAAAAGCTCCTGGGGGTCCAGACTCGCTCCACCACGTGTGTGTGTGTGTGTGCCCCCCACCACCACCCCCCCATTTCCGGACCCCCCTTGAAAGTCAAGCAGCCCGAGCGACTCCGCAAGGTCTTTGTCTGTCGCCGGCCGCCGCTCGAGTCCGCGGACCGCTCGCGGCACAAAACAGCGGTCTGAAGCCCCCGGTAAGCGATCCCGCGGTAGCCAGAGAGCGACACGGGAACAAAACACTCACAGCGGCGATGGTTGATGCTGGGGGGCACGCATTTTCCGAGACAAATTCAAATTCAAAAGTTTTTTTTTATTAACACATACTTTTACACTTTACAGTTTCGGTACATACAACAGGACACTCCAGCACCCAGTGCTCTTTTGCCTTAATATAATTTCAAAACTTATTAACAGTTTCTATTTGAATAGTCGGGAAATAACATGATTTAAATAAAAGGAAAATTTAAAAAAAACCTTTTGCTTTGTTTTTTGGAGTCTTTTTATGTCTTCGGTATGATGCTGTACCTAAATAACAATTTACACAATTATATTTACACATTCGTAGAAAAAGGAAAAACAAAAGGGTTGACTTGATAAAAAACATCATTTACATTTGGTAGTCGGTGGGTAGATTGTTGTTCGGCCCAGGCGTCCTAGACGTCTGAGACAAACCCATTAATTACATAAAGGGTGTGTGTTAGAACTTGTACCTATTTTTGGTTTAAGACACTGAACTCTTTATTTAATATTGATATAAACACGTGTAAAAAATATTTCGTTTATTTTTTTAAATATTCGTGATAAATTTTGATTAATAAGGAAATATAATAAATATTTATTAAATAGTACTGTAATATGTTAATAATTTTTAATGAACAAACTATACATACCGGAAGTTAACCAAATTTATATAAATACAATTTCTATCACTATTGTACACAACAAATAGTTTTTTTTACACAGCACTATTGTTTATTATTTAAAAGTACACATGTAAATTTTTTGACGTAGCTTTTTTTTTATCCTGTAAAAATTTCGTTGGTGCGCGCGCGTAGTAAAAATTCATTCTCGTCTTTTTTTTTCATAACACGCCTAGAGAAGTAGCTACGGCTTCAAAAAAAAATGCGAACGCCCATTAGACAGTCAGTGGGCGGTGCTGGACCTGCCGGCCTCTGCTACCGTGAAGGCCGGATCGCCAGTGACACAAGCCGCCAAAGAGCCGCAGGGAAATGGATACGTCCTTCCAGCCTGAGGAGGCGCTACAACGAAAGTCTGGGGCTACCCGTACCAGCACCAATAGAGACAGGAAAAATTCGCGATTTCAATGACCTGTAGGATATACTCCATGATCCTCTATGCACGCGGGAAAATTACATTTGCTCATTGGCTACTGCCTCGTGTCACCTGTTAACTATGGGACGCTAGTGATTCGATACTTCTTTTGTTGAAGGTTTTTCATTGGCAGAGTATAATTCAGATCAACTGTGGCCCAATCACTGATGCTGTTAAAAGGCAAACGTTTTTGGATTCTAGACTATCACGAAATGAATCCGCGAATTTTTCCGGTCTCTACGCATCAACCATCGCCACCTTATCCATCTCAACCTGACTAGGCTAACCTGTGGTTGAATCAGAGGCACTTCACCAAAGCCCATTACACTGTAAATATATATATATATTTTTTGTACTTTGACGAAGATAGTCCTCGGAAACTCATAAACGAACTACATATCTTGTACTGTTTTTAATCTACCACTAGAGCGTAGCGCGCGGAGAAGCAACGAGGTAGAACACTGTATCAGAAACAAATTTTTTCACTTTTTTTTTCTATTGTTAAACCCACTGAAATTTCTTTGCGGAGGAGGCTACAATTTTCAAGCGTTACGAAAATTCCGATCGTATAAGGGGAATACTTAGGTACGAGGTGGTTGAGTGCGTCAGCAACGACGTCACTCCAACGCAGGAACCAGCCGTCGAATGGGAAGAAGTCTCGATTGGGGGGGGGGGGGGAGGTAGGTATGTATGTAGCGGAGCGTGCTATATGTAGAGACTGGAAAAATTTGCGATTTCAATGACCTGTAGGATATACTTTATGATCTTCTATGCACGCGGGAAAATTATTTCTGCTCATTGGCTACTGACTCGTGTCACCTGTTAATTGGGACACTAGTGATTCGATACTTCCTTTTGTTCAAAGTTTATCATTGGCCGAGTGTCGTTCAGATAAACTGTGTCCCAATCACTGATGCGGTAAAAAGGCAAACGTATTTTGATTGATGAATCCGGTCTCTAGCTATATGCTAGTTGTAACGGCCGGAAGGGGAGACGGCAGGGGAGAGGTAGAAATGACGCAGGAGTGATGCTACAGAATTTTCGTAACTCCGCTTGTGTTTGTCTGCTCCTCAGCTTTCGTAATGGCTAAGCATAATTTGTTTTTAAATTTATTTAAAGTATCCACAATTTATTTATTTGTGTGGAAAAGAGTTAATTATTTGTGCAATCAACTTAATACACCAACTACCAGGTCGGGTACAACCATTTTATAGGAATTTAAAAAAAAAAAATCCTAAACGTTTGTATCGTATTTTAGCTATCGTAAGCCAACTCTCACTACGATAGACACTAATAATTCTGCGGGTAATGATTAATAAAAATGAGAAATTGTGTTGCACCCATTTTTTGATACATGTTTTGTCAAATAACGAATTCCTTGTAAAATATGATTGAAAACATTAACTTTGAATAGTTATTGACGTGACAACGTCTAATAAATCGATGAACGCCGACTGCACGCACGAAAAAGTGTCCCGTTACACACATGGTCCCATTACTCTGTGTCCCGTTACGTTCACTGTACGCTTGCGCCGCATCTATCTCTCTTCCACTCGATTGGAATAACCATCGATTTGACTTTTTCGAGGCACATTAAACTTGAAACACTCCCATTAGTTTCCTAATTTTCCTATCATCGTCCTATCCTTAACAGAATAACACAGATTGGAAGAAGTTAAATAGCAAACATGTACAAAAGTTATAGTTAAAATAATCTCGTCGTTAAAGTAATAAACATATTTGAATTAATGCGTGCAAATAAAAGTAAATTTATTAATTAAATTGTAGATTTCATTTCACTCCTTCTTTGTATCCATTCAAAATAGTGATAATCCAATAAAAATGATTCAATTTTATTCATAAAAGTATGCAATAATTTCATCAATGTTTTGTTATGACGTTGTCACGTTAAACTATCGTCCGTAAACTATCTTTACAGACAACAATTTTTTTTCTCGTTACGATACTTTTGGATACGCTCTGATGATGTCATTACCATACCGGCTGCAAATTGGTTTCACTTCAAAAATCAGACAAATTGAAGGCGCAACTGTAAGTTTTCAGATAGTTGTTTTTCTTTTCTTCAAAATCGTTCAGACCATTGCTGACAGCACGCGAGGTCGAGTTGCGAGTGGTTGGTTAAAGCACCACTCGGTCATGAAGCCCGTATTCACTCAAATTGCAGGGATTAAAAAAAAAAAAGATCGAACGTGACTCTGAACACGAGGAATAAAATGAAACTACTCGTTATGCCATTCGAATGTAACCCCCACCCCGTTTTTTTCTCCCCTTGCCCAATCGGCAGTATTTCATTATTATTTTTTTACACTCTAGTAAAGAGGTTATTCATTCGTTAGCACGCGGACTGCGATTGCACAGCAAGTTCATTAAACCCAAAAAAAAAAAAAAAAAAAAACGCTGAAGGCTCAGTGAGAAAGGGAAGGGGGGAAAGGACGTATTTTTTTTTGTCGCTGGCGAATTAAAAAAACACGCTCCATTCGCACTTCGCATTCAGTTGCATCTTGAGAGGGTGGGTGCTTTCCTGCATCTCTGCCTCTCTGCTTCTCTCTCTCTCTCTCTCTCTCTCTCTCTCTCTCTCTCTCTCTCTCCATCGCGCTGAAGGGCTTTTCCGAGGATCCGGTGGTTCGGATGCTGTGAGAATAAAGGAAACACTGGGGGAATATTTACCCCCATTTTTTATTTTTTGCGGGACATTGTGAGTCAAAGCTACTCGCATCAGCAGATCACCGGTAGCGTATTAATTATTTTCACGTTACAAGAGATTCGCGTTAGGCCCCCGTCTACCCAAACACATATACGATGTGCAGAACTTCAGAAAAAAAAACACCCCATTGGAAAACGGCTTAAGACATCAGAGTGGTGTTTGTTTACGAAATACAATCAAAAATAAATAACAACGAAAAAGCAGTCATAGAGACTGTCGACAGAAGTGAAAACTTAAAACTTCGTTTTTTAAATGTGTAATATGACATCATATCTACGTCAAATGAACGTAAAAAAATGATTTTGGTGTTTTATCATTATGATGTCAGCATGATATCGTTTATCCTTACATCATTTTTTAGTCACAGCAGATGTCAGTGGTATGACAAAATTACGTAAAAATTCATTACCTAGTTATGACTTACCAGTGATGTCAGAACTACGTCATGTGTTAAATTGGAAAAAATAAATAAAATGAAAAACTTATAACTTAAAAATTAGAATAAATGAAGTTGGGGGCTCGGAAGACTGCCATAATGGAACAATACCTTCGAAAAAGGCGGAAAAGTACAATAACGGAAAACTGCCATAACGAGACGGAATTATGCCATATTTTCTTATACACTCCATATAATAAGTACAGCAACATTGCTCTCGAAGTAGTGTATAGAATACTCGGTAGGTAGCGCTGTTAACCCTCTCGCTGTTTCTCAGGTTAGCTTTAAAGCAATCACAAATCACCGCATAGATCGCGCACTAGTAGAAACAAAAATGTTTCCAAAATGTATTATAGGAAGCTGCACTGTACGACGATTCGTAAAAAAAAAAATAGTTTTCCATTATGGTAGCTACTTTTCCGTCGCTTCCGTCAAAACTTAAAAGGACAAAGGGGTTTATTTTGTAATGTTTTCATTATTAGGGTGATAGAACACAATAAAAACTCAGATGTTTTTAAGGTTTTAAATATCCATTATAAATTATTACAGTCTACAAAATGTATTTTTTAAGATGCTAAAATGCGAGGAAAATATTTTTGTGTAGTATAGAAGGCACAGGTCAAGCAGCACAGGCGCTCTAGAAGAGAAATCGGCTTGTACATCGAATGTTGGTGGGCTTTGCACAGGCTTACAGTCTTTCAAATATAAACTCTTCTAAAATTTAAGTATTTTTTTTTATATTACGAAATAAAAAATACTACTATGCGTAGCATATTATTCAGCTTCATTAAAACTGTACAAAAAAAACACAAGACATACACTGATAAATATCAATAACTTTTCGACAAAACACGAAACAACACAACACACAGATTGATAAAGTTCATGCTAACTAATTGGTGTATACAAAATAAATATGTAGATTATAAAAGTTAAAAATTACTTTTTGTTAAGTTTTTTTACCAAAATGAATGTTTCTAGATTATTCAAAAAGAGTTATAAATTTTTACACATTTTATAGGTACTAATGGTATCACTGATTTAATGTCTAATAAATATAAAATACAAGTAGTTTATATATAAATGTATCATATTCAAAATAATTTAAATGCCTGAAATTTCTAAATATTAATTTAAGAACTTTTTTCTGCAGAGAAAGTTATAAATTTAATAAGACCTACAGATCTTCATTTGTTGCTAATAGTATTATCTACATGTTGGTGGAAAAAAAAGCTTGGCATCCAATATAACTCGTTTAATGTCATTACTTACTATGTAATAATTCTGATTAATTGAATTAGTTTTTTTACCAAAGGTTATACAATAAATGCTATCGTAATTCAGAGACGTTTGTTAACTTGAAAAATAGTTCTGAGAGCTGAAATATATTGCTGAATAGTTTCACAAACATATTTCTAAATTATATTTTTTTTTCTTATCTAATTTTTTTCTTGATCAATTCTGATTACAGTTGGAATATCATTTATTAAATATTAAAGAGTGGTTTAGATAAACTACTACTTTGCGGAACACCTAATACTATAAAATTGCATTTGCTAATTTGACTGAAAAGATAATATAAATTAAACATATATACCACGCATTGCTTGACGAGGCTTAAAATGATAATTATTTAATCATAAGATTGTTGGAAAGTATCAAAGGCTTTGCTCATGTTGAAATAAATAGAATATTTCATTTATATCTAGATTTATACTGGTACATATACACGTATTATATATATATATATATATATATATATATATATATATAATACGTGTGTGTGTTAAAGGCGATCTTACTGTTTGAAAACTATGTGATTTTTCAAAAATACAATTTTTTTAGGAATAAAATTAATGTGCTTATAAATATTTTTTCCTCGAAAACTTCTAAAATTCTAAATAACAAAGGTATTGATTAATAGTTTGTGACTAAAATTTAACTGTCAATAACAGTGCTACCTAGCGACGTATTCTATAAGCTACTTCGAGAGCAAATCATTTGTACTCATTCCATGGAGGGTATAAATAAATATGGCAGAATTCCGTCTCGCTATGGCAGTTTTCCGTTATGGTACTTTTCCGCCTTTTTCGAAGAGGCCAGGCAGAGTACTGTCATTATGGTAGTTTTCCGTTATGGCAGTCATCAGTTGCCCCATGAAGTTTTGTCCTTGAAAAATCAGAAAACTATGAACTTAAATCCACAAATCATCAACATTCACTACGTAAAAAATAAACAAAAGAAAAACGTCAATTTTTCATTTAGGTACTACTACTACAGCATGTCGGTGACGCGAACCCATTTTTGCACCTACAAAAATTCATAAAACGGGGCTAAAGACGTTTTCACTTCAAAAATGCGCTGAGGGGTGATGAGTTGTTCTCTTTCAAGTTTTAGTTTTTAAAATGGCTAAAACAATTAGCGTTTTCAGATAGTGTTACAGATTCTTGAAAACCCTCAAAGGGCTTGCATGACACCTTTATCTTGTTTCTCCGCCTTATGATGTCATGGTTACCGCTTAGCTCTGGAAGTTTCCCTATGCACGACGAGAAAACTGCGCGAAAGTCCACAGCCTTGCGCTTAGAGGCGACACGGTGCTAGAAGCGCCAGTGTGTGTCGCACTTACCATCCCAACTCACGAAACAGATCCCTTCATATGACTTGAAATTGGCCTTAGTTAAAGGCCATATTTCACAGATATTTTTTTTTATGGAAGAGTTATACATGGATGCTTTAAAAATTTATTTGTTTGTGGTTAAGTATTTTAAAATATTGTCTTACTTGAAATTTGATAAAATCTGGTTTTTGTGTAACAGGTTTTTTAATTAACTCTTCATTTGTTTCCCCGATAATTTATATTTGACGTGATCTGAATCATCTACACAACAAAATAGCATATTATTATTAATATTATTATTATGTGTGTTTTAGTCCTAAGTGTCGCTTGAATTAGGCATTGATATTTTGGTAAAATCAAAATTAATCGCTTGGTGTAAAATTTTCAGATTAATTACAGTTTGAAATTAAACCTTTAATTTTTTTTGATTGTTTTTGTAATTTGAAACAACCAAAACATATTCATTTTTGCAAAAGTGAATTTGTTATATTTATATTGCCTACAACACTCTTCTCTGGAACTGCACAATAGTTGAGCCTGTGTTGCACGCACCCACTGCCATTGAGACACCCGGAATTGTTTCTCTCTCTCAGGTAGCAGGTTGGTGTTTGACCTTAAAGATAAGTCGCAAAAAATACCTGACAAGTTTCAAGGGACAGAGCCAACATCAGTAGGAAGAAGTAAAATGAAGTGAAGTTTGTTGAAATAATAAAAATTTTAATTTATGTATTAAGGTGCTCATCGAGTTTCTATTATTATTTTTTTTGAGAATTAAAATATAACGGGTAAACAAATTCCGAGTAAACATTGGGCTTCTCGTCCACGGTAACAAAAAAGAAAGTGAAAGCTGCAAATAATGCAAGTAATAGTCAACAAGGAAGAAGGGTAGGTTAAAATATATTAAAAGGCTGGCTTTATTGAAAATACCCTAGCATTCAATTTTATGTGAAACAATACAGTTAAATATTGGAAGGAATACATTACTATTTATTTGCTTGAATTGTATCGAAGTAAGAATTTGCAATATGTTAAACATACCTACTGTAATGTATTCCTCAAAATGAACTAGATTAGAAAATGTAAAATTAAAACCGCACATATTTTGTGAAAATCAACCCCTAAGGTGTAAAAAAGAGGTAAATATGAATTGAAGATAATTATTTATATCTCCTAAACTAACCAAGCATAACATAAGATACAAGGAACCAAAAATGAACATAAAAAATCTACCAACCACAATTTTATCATTTTGAAAAATGCAACCCTTAAGGAGTGAACATGTTTTAAGATTTATAATTATATCTCTGAATTAAATTAAGCATAATAAATTAAGTTGGGTACCAATAATAAGCATACGGATATCACCAACTACTGTACATTTTACTAGTTTGCGAAATTCAAACTCCAAGGTTGGTAAAAGGGATACGTGTGTTTTTAAAATAAAAAACTAAGATTTTAAATTAAATGAGAATAGGAAATTTGAAACTAAAAAACTTGCATCTGGAGTTATGTATTGCTTATTTTTTTGCGTTTTATTAAAATTCGTATTTTAATGGAGTGAAACGGGCTAAGTGTTCATTTATTGAAAAAAAAAATTATCCCCGAATCTAATTAATTAATATGTAAATTAATGGTAAAAATAATAAGCTATTAAGTTATAATTTAACTTATGCATAAAATTCCGCTCCTAAGGGGTGTAAAGGGGTTAGGTTTGGTTTAAAGAAACAAAATGTATAATTGCGAATCTACTAGATTAAAAGGTTAGAAATTAAGAATGAAAATTAAGCATATAGAGTTAAAATTTGTATTTTGAAGTTTTTCTCTTTTTTTTCGTCTTTTAAGGGTGTGAAAATTTAGTAACTTACGCTTTATTATTAAAAAATAATAATTTCTCCATAGGAAACAAATTTGGATGTAAGAATCTTAGCGTAAATAACGTAAATAATAAATTACGTAAAGTCCTTAGTGCCTATTTATTTAGAAAAAAATTTTCGGAAATAATCACATATACTTTTCTTTAAATGGTAAGATTTTAGAAATGCTTTGAATTTGCGCGAGCGAAGCCGCAGGTTTTAAGCTAGTTTTAAATGATAGTAATTTGTCTCGATTGCGTTATGTAGCTACAGAAAGTGTTTTCACTAGCGAAATGTCCCACTGCGACCTTGTGCCGCTCAGGACACAGCCAACTGTCTGGTCAGCTGAGCGAGGTACGGGGCTGAGGCGGTGACTATGCTGGGTTGGTGGCCCCAGCCGCTGGTCATCGCCGAAGCTATAATACCCTCCCGATCAAACAAATAGGAGTGATCCCTAACAGTTCTGTTTTTCTTAAAAGCTGTGGAATGTTTATAAAATCGAACTGGAATGTTACTCCTGCCCTACCTTATTAGGGCGCACATGTGGGAGGGGAACGTGAGAACGCCAGCCGTAAGGTCGGAATAATCTGTGACCTTGTGCCAAGGACGGCCAGAGCCAGGAGGGAAGTGATAAATGAATCAGGTAGAGCCAATTAGTAAGGATAAAAATGTTTTTTGCTAGAAAATCAACCAATAGGAAAGCAAACATTGGTTGAGGATAGCTATGAATTTGAATTCTTCTCTGAGGCCAGACAAATCCGTGAAATTTCCGGGTGTCTATCCATGATGAGCGACACACACGGTAAAAACGAACTCACTCTTCCGGCTCTGGAAGCCAACTGACAAGTCATAAATTGTTCAAACTTGACATTGACTATCTCAACGGAACACGCTATCGAGGTTATTACTTCAAATAGATGCAACGTCAGAAGTTGCTACTATGAAAGTTAATTCATTGTATTTTTTTGATGACACCTCGTAATTGCAGTAAAAGAAAATTTGCATTGCCATTAAAATAGTGTAACAACTTTCTTTGTGGCGAAGTAAATAATCATTGCTGTAAAATAAGTTTTGTGTTACATATCATGGGTAGAGACCTTCAAAATTCGTGTTATTATTTGAAGAGAGGCTGGAATGTATACAATTATTCACTTCAACTGCGTGTTCATTGAAACGAAGGACCAGAAACCAATAATAATTTGACCCAGTCACAAGCAATCCAATGGACAATAGACCACAACTTATTTTTGTACAAGTGAGTTAAAGCTCATCCTGGTTCCAGAAAATAACACGAATTTTATAGGTCTTTAGTCAAGAGTAGGTATAGTTTTTACAAAGAAATTATAATGCTCAAATAAAACCAGATAAGTAAGTATAAGGCCATAAATAAATATAGAATTTTTAATAATTATGTTTGAAAAAATATTTAATAAAGATGAAAAATTTACATCGGGAAAATTTGACCCTTAGGTAGTCTTCAATAAACTTTGTCCATATTTGCAACAAGTTTTGATAATTATTAGTGGAGGCAGGGATTTTTTTTTCGCGAAAATAATTTGGACGCCTATTACATAGAATTCAACAAGGTGTACCAACACCAGCGGTTTCTTCCTTGTGATTGGCAGCCGTCTGCGAGAGAAGTCGTTGCTTTATTTGACCGAGCCACTCAGGACGCTTTTGCTTCCGCACTGACTTAACTGTGATTGGTGTTGTAACAATAGACATGTAGCTGAAAGAAACTTACCCAATCACGAGACACAGACGATGCTACAGTGTTTTAACTTTCAGCTAGTCTCGGAATATTTTTGCGAAATAAGCAAATTTCGCGGATTCATTTTGTATCCAGCCAAAAGTCACATGTCACATGTATACTGTATAGTATATTCTATATACACAATATATTATACTGTATATAGTATATACAGTATAATATAGAGTATACATTTTATATACATAAAAATTTAGCTTCCGTATGTATTTGGCCGCAAAACTCGGAAAGTATAAGATGGTTTGGATTGAAATTTTTACAGAACATTGCATCTTAACAGAAGAGTGTTTATATGAATAAAGTTTGGGAAAATCCACCGGAAAAGTCGGAAAAAAAAGTTTCTATAACTAAATATCATGGTCACCCAACTTAGTTGTGACCACGCTCGACGATGCTGTACCATATTGTCGAAGTTCAAATCAAATCAAATTCAAATTCAAAAGATTTTTATTATACATTTTTACACTTCACAGTTATTTGACAATGGTTTACAAGACACGCCAGCACACAGTGCTCTTTTGCCTAAAAATACATTATTATTAAATACAAGTTAAACTTTGCTGGTATATACAAAATTCACAGAGGTTAACAGAAAAATATAAGCGGTATATACAAAGGAAAAGTTTAAAACCTTTGGTTTTGTCTGGAGCCCCGGGGCTCTATGTTTGGGTTATGGAAGTTATTCTTCACTCATATACACTATACACATTAATTAAATTTGAGAAAAGGGAGGAAAAGATAAAAGCATACAGGTAGATAGATAACTTAATATATATACACTTAATTTCTGGCAATGTCGCTATGGGCGGCGTTCATTGGTAGTGCTTCGCACCGGCACTGTGGTGGGCGTCCGTTGCACTGCACTGATCTTCTTGACCGATGTTAAGATTCTTGAGAACTGCCCAGTCAGGGTGGCCTGCCTGGGTGGTATTCTGTGATGAGTTTATGAGGGTGAGGTCTGGTGATGTTGTGTTTGCCGATGTTTCGTACAAGTGTAGACGGGTGTTGTGCTGCTTTCTTAAAGAATCTGTCTGCGTATTGTATTACAAGTGAGCGTGGTGGTTGTGTGTCTGCGAGGGCATGGAGCTGTATGTTGGTTACATGTTTGTATTTCCCGAGTGTTGCTCTGAGTAATTTATTGAAGCATGTTTTTATTTGGTGGAAACGGGTGTCGGGTACATGTGCAAATATTACTGAGGAGTAAAGCAAAATAGGTACAATGTACGCCTTGAAGAGGCGCACTCTGTCCATGTCTGGTAAGGGGCTGTGGGGGCGGAGAATGGCGGACAGCGAGTTATATGCGCGGTAGGCCCGGGCAGTGGCAGACGAGAAGTGTGGTGAGAAGCGCAGTGTGCGATCCAGTGTCACACCTAGGTATTTCACTGTATTGCTCCACTTGATCACTGCGCCTCCCACGAACAGTGCTGGGGGCAGACGGGGGCGTCGTCTAGTGAAAAAGATGGCATCAGTTTTGGTATTGTCGAAGTTCAAGCACATCAGGCTACTCGACCATTGTGCCTTGACGACTATAATTTACACAAATATGTATATATATATATATATATATTTCAAGAAAGAATAAAAAACTTTATTTAATTTGAAAGTATATTCTTTCGACTCTATTGATAAAAATACGTTTAAATTAAAAAATACATTTCGTACAATACATTTGAAAATTAAATAATTCTTATCTTATAGCTTATATCTTATATATTGCTATTATAATTTGTTATAATCACGTACGTTGTTATGATAATTGTTCGTCCAGGAAAATACACCGAGACTCCTTCAAGAACAAAATATAGTATATAATACTATCATACAAGCTGTGGCCAACCAATCCGGTGGATTGTACTTTTTGGATGCTCCAGGTGGAACTGGAAAAACATTCTTAATTTCCTTAATCCTTGCTACGATCCGTTCAAATGGCCATATTGCATTAGCTCTTGCTTCCTCGGGTATTGCTGCAACATTAATGGAAGGAGGTAGAACAGCGCATTCAGCTCTTAAACTATCACTAAACATGCAATGCACAGAAAGTCCAACATGTAACATTTCAAAAACATCAGGAATGGGAAAAGTTCTTCAGACGTGCAAAATCATTGTATGGGATGAGTGTACAATGGCTCACAAAAAGTCATTGGAAGCATTAGACCATACACTGAAATATTTGCGAAATAATCCAGATCCATTTGGGGGAGTGTTGGTGTTACTATCCGGTGATTTCAGGCAAACGCTCCCAGTGATACCTCGCTCAACACCTGCTGATGAATTGCATGCCTGCTTAAAATATTCAAATTTTTGGAGCACAGTAAAAAAAATGCATTTAACCACGAATATGCGAGTTAAACATCAGAACGATCCAACAGCAGTCATATTTTCAAGACAATTAATTGAAGTTGGTAACGGCACTGTACCTACAAATCCAGAAACAGGAAAAATCAGCTTATCATCTGATTTATGCAACATCGTAGATTCAAAAGAGGAATTAGTAGACAAGGTATTCCAAAACATCGAAACAAAATTCAAAAATCATGCATGGTTGAGCGAAAGAGCCATTCTAGCGGCTAAAAATGTTGTACACGATATGAACAATAGTATTATAAACAGAATCGAAGGTGAAACAATGACATACAAATCTATTGATTCAGTAGTGCACCAAAATGAAGCAGTGAACTTTCCAACGGAATTTCTCAATTCACTCGATGTTCCAGGATTACCACCACATATTTTGAATTTGAAAATTGGTGTGCCAATTATATTGCTTCGAAATATCTGTCAGCCTAAATTATGTAATGGTACACGATTAGTAGTTAAAAAATTAATGGATAATCTTATTGAAGCAACAATTTTGATTGGACTTCATAAAGGTGAAGACGTATTACTTCCACGAATGCCACTTATTCCGACAGATATGGCGTTCGAGTTCAAACGACTTCAATTTCCAATACGCCTTGCGTTCGCTATGACCATCAATAAAGCACAAGGACAATCTTTGCAAGTGTGCGGTTTGAATTTAGAAAATGAATGCTTCTCTCATGGACAGTTATATGTCGGGTGCTCCAGAGTCGGTAAACCATCTGATCTATATGTTTATGCAAAAAATGGGAAAACAAGGAATGTAGTCCTTCCATTAGCTTTACAATAAAAATATTTAAGCTAAACACATTTTTATTTCTTCTATTACATTCCACAGCCATGCACAGTAAAATATTAAATTAAACAATGAATTAATATTAAACTGTGCCACAGCAAAGCGTGGCCGGGTTTAGCTAGTATGGTATATAAATGATAACATACTATATACATAGGCTATATATTATATACTGTATAAGTATAGTATATACTGTAAAGTTCCATGTAAACTGTACCCTCCCATAGGCTCGTTTCCCTTATTTATAGTGGGTCTATGTTATTTGATCGATCTATTGCTAGCAGGTAGCTAGCTGCCTGGTACGCATTACTAAAGGGGAGTGGCGGAACAGTAGTGAACCTATCACCAGGACAGCGCTAAGGTATAGATTTTTGCAGTGATGTTTGGTGACCAAAAAATATTTCGCGAAATTCCGGGGTCTGAACTAAATACACGGGACGTGTATTTTTGTAAAAAAAAAAAAAAAAACCATTCTGGTGCTCATTAGACTGATAACTTAGGTACCTATATGTAGAGACCGGAAAAATTCGCGGATTCATTTCACGATATGCTATATAATCCAAAAAGCTGTACCTTTATATTGCTTATCTGATTAGCTCACAGTTTATCTGAAGGACTCTGAGCCAATGGCAAACACTCAACAAAAGAAGTATCGAATCATAAGAATCGCAGTAAACAGGTGTCCTGAGTCGGTAGCCAATGACCAGGTGATAGTTGCCCGAGTACATAGAGAATCGTGGAGTCTATCCTATAGTGGTCATTGAAACCGCGAATTTGTTCAGTCCCTATTTATCATCGATGAGAGAAGCCATTCTAGGGACCTGCAAAATTAGCGGATTCAATGACCTCTAGGATAGACTCTACTACACTCTACACACTCGGGCAAATGCCACCTGTTCATTGGCTGCTGACTTGTGAGTCGTCTCGACCGAGTGTCTGTGATCCGACACTTCTTTGAGCGAGAAGCTCTAATTGGCCCTCATTACTCTAGATTAACAGAGAAGCAATTGCAGAAGAAGCGCTAAGGTATAATTATTTGAATTGTAGCATATCACGAAATGAATCAGCGAATTTTGCAGATCTCTAGTCATTGCCCTTATTTGGCCGGGCCATTCTATAACGTGCGTTTGCTTCCGCACTGGATGGCTCCGATTGTGCTGAACACGTTCCTTAAATAAACGCAACCAACGGCGAAACACAGACAATGCTACAAAGTTTTAAAGCGACGTTGGTCTGACAACCATTTTTTTCGCAAATTTGCATGGCCATAGTAACATTTTAGAAGTTGCAGACTATCTTTGTGTGAAAAATTTTCGCTTATGTCATCGTTGCGTTGTCAGAATATTTGTTTAATTTCATCGATGGGTTCGGAAGTCTCGTCGCAGGATAGTTATTGTGTTGTCCAAGTTATCGTTTTTCAACCGTAGTAAGGGTTCCTCTGTTTGTGGTTGCGTTGTTCAAGGTCGTCGTTTGTCTTTACTGTTCTGGTCGCAACTGTCTCGCTCCCGGTCCACTGTGTTCGTATGTGCTGTGATATTGTTCTGGATGATTTCTCCCACGGAATACTCTAAGCTTTCCATTCATTTACCATTTTAAGTCGGCTGATTTTGAATTGGTTTTCTGTGCGCGTGTTTGTGTGTTCATCTGTGTTTGTCCGTCCTTCGTATTTTCTCTACGACACACATACCTATGGCCAATGTAATTTTTCAAAATTAATATTTATTTATAGTTATTGTTGATTTAATGTTATCTTTTTTAAATAAAAAATAAATGAGTTGTAACATTGTTTCCCCCTCTCTGCTACGAAGACTGCACGACTATGCCCACAGGAGCCCTACCGGCACGAACATGCGCCGGCAGTTGTCCTGATCAAAACTTTTCCCTATCGCCTGCCTCTGCACGGGAGCAGAATTCCGCAGGGGCCCTCTCTCAGGCAGCCTTTATGCACACCGCCGCCAAGAAAATCTAAAGTCAACCGCATTCACAAATCAATTTCCATATCATTTTCCGCGACACAATTTCAACACGGCGCCGAAGGGGTTGTGTTGCGCGGCGGAGGAGGGGGGGGGGGGAGGACGAAGGGGAAATGGCAAAGGCTCGCTAACACCCCTTCCACAACAACCCTCCTCCCCCCACCTCCACCCAGGAAAAAAAAAGCTTCTTCACACAGTCCGTTCGACACACACACTCACATTTTTCCCCCCCGCCCAAAGAAAATATGTGGGGTAGAGGGGGGGATGGGAGCTGGGCGGGGGTTTTATAAATCCCTAACCTCCACCCTTACACCCCCTTCCACCACACCCACATCTCATTGCAATGAAATTCACTTCTTGTGTCGCATTATATTGTCGAGAAGTGTGGGTGGGTGGGTGTATGGGGGGGTGTTCGGCCACCCGACTGCTTTCACATGCAGATGTGCTCGAAAGGGGTTGGTGGGACGAGAGGGGGTGGTTTCAGCGGTTTGGAAGGGCTCGAGGACGCAGCCTTCAATATGCTCCGGAGGCGCCCACAACGGGTGTCGCATTGTGCGGCCCTCAAACACTCTGTAACGAAATCAAACAACCTCCCCCCTCCCCCTCTGGACCACTCCGCTCCGCCGCCGCCCCCTTACCTTATCCTCCTCCTACCCCTCCCGCGGGGGTGGACCGGAGGGGGGGGGGAGGAGTGGAGCTGTGCCGCAATAACGACCGAGGGAAGAATGGCTGAATGCACGCCAGAGGGATTTTCTTCCGAGTTATTATTCGCTCTTCGGCGGGTGTGAGTCGGGATTCTGGACGGGTCGCAGTTCGTCTCGAGAGAGAGAGAGAGAGAGAGAGAGAGAGAGAGAGAGAGAGAGAGAGAGAGAGAGGCGCCACCCCAAAAAAAAACCTCAAGTCGGGCGCAGGAGCGCACCAAAAGCTCCAGAGGCGCTAAAGGCGACACAGCCTCGCGCATCACGCGTATCTTCGCCTCTACGCGCCGGGAAACCGAATTAGGCGACAGTCTTGTGTTCTCGTTGACAAACGAGTATCCATAGACATTAGCCGGAAAAATTCGCGGATTCATTTCGCTATTGCTTAAAATTCAAATACATGTATGTTTGGTATTGGCTCACCGTTCATCTGAACGACTTTGAACCTCAACCAAAGAAGTTTCGAAAGACAGGCAAACCAGTTGAGACGATTCACAAGTCAGCAGCCAATGAACTGGGGTTATTTGCACGAGAATACTGATAAATGTGTGTTTTAATTTTAGCCAATGGTGAAATGATTACGAAACAATTTTCCTGTCTCTATGTATTTATCGGCGTTCCGACGAGACGTCATTTTTTTCCCTAACCTAACTGAAAACTAAGTGTATTCATAGGAGGGACCTAGGTGCGTCTGAGGCCGAAACATGTACGCCTGGTTATGCTGGGGATTAGTAGGGACCGGAAAAATTCGCGGGTTCAATGACCTATATGATGAACTCCATAGTTCTACGTACACTCGGTCAAATGCCACCCACTCATTGGCTGCTGTCTTGTGAGACGTTCCAGCGTAGCAGCCTGTGATTCGATAAAGCTTTGGTTGGGTTGGGTGTTTCTCATTGGCCCAGAGTCATCCAGTTGAGTTGTTAACCAATAGCAGAGGCAGCAGTTAGGTATAACGATTTGTATTTTAGCCTATCGCGAAATTAATTCGCGAATTTTTCCGGTCTCTAGGGATTAGCAATGCAAGGAGCGGGTTAAATGCATCATGTGCTCTATGCGGGGACTGGCCATCCTATCTTAAAACTAGCTTAAAACTATGCTAAGTTGGGCCCAGGTAAAAACCTGCGTGGACACAGGGAAAACCCTGGGCACAGACATGTGGGATGCAAGGTCATGCATTAATTTTGTATAGGAGAATACAGGACACAGAGGATGATATGGATAAAGTGTTGTATAGAGAGTAGAGAAGAGTCAACCATGTGGGGGGGTTGGGAACTTGGACGGGTGGTCCGCTTTCATATGTTGTACCCACAGCACTCTCCTTCCGCCACAGCACTCTCCTTCCGCCACAGCACTCTCCTTCCCCCACAGCACTCTCCTTCCCCCTCATATATGTTGCTGATGGGTTAGTGACCAGGGGCGCTTACACCCCTGGCGGTGAGTGGCTGAACTGGCCATTCACTCCGCTGCCAGTCAGCGCAGCGCCTAGAACTAGAGAAGAAAGAAAAGCAGGCAAACGTACATAGTGCTAGCCGCTTGGCACAGCTCTCAGCCGCGGCGTGTGCGAGCGTTGCTGAACCCGGGGGCTCTCTTTCGCGAATGTCGTCGACGGAAAACCGACGAGGCCTCGCGTCAACGGGGCAGCGATCGGCCAATCCGCCGCCGGCAGCCCAGTGTAACCGAGCCCTTTCGGCGCGCGGAGGGCGAGTGTTTCAGCCCGACAATGAGTCGTCATGACTACGTCGGAGGGGAGGGGGGTGCGTCGTGTAGCCAAACTTGGACTCCATTGTCGGGGAAGTTCCAGGTGGCGGGGAAGGGAGGGGGGGGGGGTTTCGCGGTGAAACGTAGGAGGGGGAATACCCTTTCACCTAACCGTGAATAGCACACACTGCACCTAGCGGTGCCTCGGATGTGGTTTGTCTCCCGAGACTGGGATGTACATTTAAGGCCCCCATCCACCCGGGGGCACACACACACGGTGCGCAGAGCTTCAGGAAAAACAACGCGATTTCAAAACTACTCGAGATATCCGAGTGCGGTCTGCTTACGAAAAGCTTTTAAGAGTTCGCCGAGGGCCGAAAAGTACTTTTGATTTCGGATTCAGTTTTTAAACTGTATTTTTAGAAAAGTTAAAATTGCTAAAACGCATGTTTTCAGAGTAAATTTTAGGGTTTTTAAAAAAACAACCGGTACAGATTCTTGAAAGCACTCAAGGGACTTGCATTACACCTTTATATTCATTTCTCCGCCTTACAACGTAAGGGTCACCGCTATAATTACACAGTTGTTTTCCTGTGACGACGTAGAAGTCTGCGCGCCAGTTCAGAGCCTTGCGCTTAGAGGCGATACCGCGCTAGAAATACCAGAGAGCGTCGCACTTATCATCCCGCCTCACTAACACACACACGCACTCGACCAGACTAGGTCCCACACGACATGTTGATTTTTTCCCCTTATTTAAGTCACGTCCTGCTTTTTTTAGGGATATTTCTAACATTTTACCTAGCTACATTCCTTGCATTTTTGGTGCCACAAATATTTCTAACAAATATTCACTTGGTGTAATATCATGGGTGTGAAATAATCTCGCAAGTGAAGATAATTACGAAGACTTGCGCTAACTTTTACACCCGTGACTGTACACAAATTGAATATGTTTGGAATATTTGTAACAGAACAAAAATCTAAGGAAGTAATATAGGCCTAGTTAAAATTTTAGAAATAGATTTTACAAAAAAGTAATAACTAGGGACACCTGTATTACGCGATTTCATTTCATGTCAAGGTATTTCACAAAACACTGTAGCTTTTTCTAAGAGTCATGGCAAATTGTGAGGGTGCAGCAGTACGGTGACCACATTCTCATTGGCCCCGTCAAGAGCGGGACGACACCTCTCACCGACCTCAGCCAATAACCACAGGAGAAAAGCTACAGTATTTTGTGAAATACCTTGACACGAAATGTATTCGCGAAATACAGGTGTCCCTAGTAAAAACGGAAAGTGGAAAATAAACAACATGGCATAAAGATTATGCCTAAAGGGATTTTACAGTATATTATTCCGATAGATCTCTGGTGTTTGCCGGTTCAAAAATTTCCTCACTAGATATTTACAACAATTTATTTTCGAACACTTGAGTGACTTTCTACAAATATTAGACAAGCCTTTGGCTGAAACCAGTTTTGAAGAAACGAACAATTACTGTAAAATAAGGTTTAAAAAAAAATTCAAACCACCGTAGTATCAAATTCATCGGAATTTATTTTTACCATTTTAATATTACCTTAAACCTTTGTCCGAAGGTATTTCTATAGGACCACGTATTAGTTAGTGCAAGGGATGAAAAATAGTTTTTGAAGGTCAAAAATAATTGTCTAACTACCTCAATATTCATAATATGAATTTCGTTAAAGACACTCGATGTTGGATACATTGAGTTAAAAACATTCAAAATATTTGTACTGCATGGAAAACGAGAAAATGTTTTATCAATCTGTTTTGAATACTGGCGAACAGATAGGATGTTATGTACGTTAAGTTTTTTAAATGTTCCAGGAGTTATAAGGTACTTCGAAATCTACCTATGCCTGAAGGCTGTGCCGAAATTGATTTTTTTTAATGCTAACGATCAAACTCAGTTGAAATCGCTTCATTACGTGATGCAATAAACTCTTTGGAAGCTGTTTTTTTTCTAATACGAAATCATGAAAACCCTATTTATTTTGAAAGGTATTGACTAGCACATAAAATTACATGCTGGTTACAATTTAACTGAGCCTTTTTGCCATTAATTTCAATTACTGAACCTCAAAGTTGATAAAAAGGGGGTTGCCTGTAAAGTCGGTTTACGGACGATAATTTTACGTGATAACGTCATAAGAAAACATTGATGAAAAATTGCATACTTTTTAATTTTCAAATATTATTTACAGTTTTTGCACATTTAATTGAAATAATTTGTTGAAATATAACCACGAACAATTATTTTAAAAGCCCGCCTTAACCTATTTGATATTATAGAAGATTTCTCGCACGGTGGTTGGCCGGTTCTTGCACGCTCGGCTCAGGTGGAACGGGACAATGAGTCACGCTTTTTCGTGCGTGCAGCCGGCGTTCATCGATTTATAAGACGTTATTACGTCAAAAAATTTTTTTCGAAAGACTGCAAATGTTACTGTGTCCCTGACTGTTACGTCATCTGAACATGTGGCGTTCAGCACTTGATTCACGCGACTTATATCAGTCTTAAATGCGGGCCTCTGAACTGGGAAAATGGCCCTAGACTATGGGAACGCGTTAGTCATTAATTTTGCTGCTATACAATGCATCCTAGCCTGCAAGACTGTTCGGGGTCAATAAAAAAAATAATTATAACTACATCTAATTCAGTCCAAGACATTTCGAAGGATTTGAAGGAAAAGAATCATCCGAGCCAGACCGATTGGGACTAAACAAATTTTGTAGGATTCATTTCGGGAGGGTCACAGAATTGTTCGATACGTTAATGGCTTCTACACAAAGCGGGTTTAGTCGACACAATTCGAAATGAAAAACCAAGATTTAATTGGATTCAAAACGAAATATTCATCAGATTCCTAGAATTTTACAGAAAACAAGATTGAAGAATACCTACCATTCATTTTCTCCATTTTAATTGAATTCAGCCCGTTCTTCTATTTTCTAAGAAAACGAGTTTTTTTTTCCTTCTTCACCCCTTTTATCTTCGAGTAAAATATAATTCACTCAGACGTAAAATAAAAATTTTTCTTTCTACTTTTTTTTTTTTTTTTTGCTTGAGGACAAAAGACAATTCTTGGTACCAAATTTCGTCGCCTTTGTCGCAATTGGATGTCCAGGGGCGCGAGAAAACAAGCTTGCAAACAAAGACGGCCGAAAATTCCCCTTCTTCGTCCCAAAACACTCGACAAAAGAGCCTTCCTTTATTCCCGACTCGACGGAGTTCCTGCCTCTGCGATTCAATTTTCAAACACACTCGTACAGCAGCAGCAGCAGCTTGAAAACGCGGAGGAAATTGTCGCTTCTTTGTTCCCCAACTCAGCGCCAGACTTCGGCAGCGCCTTAAAATTCATAACCCGAAATAAATCCCGGCCCTTATTACTACTGTGCTTGCTGAGCTCAGTACTGCAGACACTCCGAGCAAGACAGGCACATCTGAAGCGGCATTTAACACGGTCTTTCACGCGTTACGTATCGCGTATACCATTTGGGATATCGGATAAGCTACGAAAATGAATGCGAAGCGCAAAAAAAGTATTCTGAAGATTCTGTGAAGTATTTTAACAATTATAAGGCCCACAATTTTTTTTAATTTCACTCTATAATGATAAAAATAAATACATTGTACCTACACAATTACGTCGTTATGTGTAGACTCGACTGACAAAACAATTTTGCAGCCAACACTACTAAATCATTATAAACTTTACAAAATTATATTTTATATTTTATATTTTAATGTGAGCAATGTGAACAAGCCCTGTTGGTTAGAAATAAATTGTTATCTGTGTACATTTACGAGAATCATTCTTTTAATGTTTCTATAACATTATAAAAGAATACTTATTACACGCTTTATATTAGCTTCACCTGTATGTTTGTTTGTATGTTTGTAACCGACTCCTTTGGGTGCGATTTTGACCCACTTTAAACGGCCAGATTTCATTCAAACTTTGTAGATTTCTCGAGGACCGATGAAAATACACTAATTTGATAAGATTATTCCATTATTCAATTTGCAAAATAAGATTTTTGTCAATTTATATAATTTCACAAGAAATAGTTCGCACATGAGCAAAATGGTTTTCTTTACAATGTGCGAACTCTTTTCTTTCAGTTTGTCTTTGGCGCGATATAAACAAAGCCTACTAAATATTGTGACATTTAATTAAATGAAAAGTGAGAATGGGTTATGATTATTGTAAACAATATACTTTCTGGAAGAGAATATTATATATATATATATATATATATTTGTAAAAATATGAAGGAAAAAAACTTAAATAAGGGCTTTAAATGTTGTTTCTTTTGCTAAATAGAGAAACACAAATACGTCTTTGTTTCATTTTACCAACTAACCAAGAGTGAAACATTATTATAAAGCAACATTTTCTGCAAATATTTCACGAAACATGGAAAAATTGAGGTTTTATTTTGCTGTGAAACCAACAGCAGATGGGAAATCAAACACCATATGCATAACCTCATTAGCTACACCTGATGGGCAGATTTTTCAAATTCCACTCGAACACCAACCTGCAAATCTACACCAAGCAGTTACAAATACTCCAAACTATGCCAAGGTCAGTAAATCATTAAATAAAAGACATAAAACACGGAAAATACGGCTAAGTTTGACAGATGATATATCAAAAACATATTTGGATAGAGAGCAAAACTTACAGTCTAAGGATTTTTACCTGGAAGAAATTGAGGAAAAAAAAAGTGCTGAATCTATAGCTAGTGGATCAAATAAAAAATTGGAAAAACTGTTAGAAAAATTTATTGAAGAAAAAAAACTATATCTGAAACTCAAAATTTAGGGAAAATTGCAAAAGATTTCATGATTGAGAAATTCACGGGCAGAAACTCAAATGCTTACCAGTGGATTAAAGATTTCAACACATAATGTGAACGTTTCCTAATCAAAGAAGACAAAAAGAAAATAGAAATTTTAAAACATTTATTAGAATACTCCAGTGTAGTTTGATACAACTGCATGCAAATGAAACTTACAGTGGAATCGGACTGGAACAAATGGGAGAAACGTTTTTGTGAGACATTTACAAACAAAGGATGGCCACCCATCAGATATGCTGAATTAGAATAAACATCAATGACTTCCCGAATATATTGATTTTTATAGCAGGATATTGAAATTATTGAGTACTATCTATAGTTCTTCAACACGCTATATTGGATATATATTTTAGAAGCAGCCAATATCTACTCAAATTCACTTTAATAGCAAAGTCATGCAATAAACAAAAAATTGAGCCACATCTAGAGACACTTCTGAGATAAAAAATATTGATCGATTTTATTTTAACTGCAGCCAATATCTATTCAAAACCTACTTTAAAAGTAAAGTGATGTAATAACTATCAAGTTTTTTACATTGTTATAAAATTTCTTGCATACGTCGATAAAGAAGTATCACTTTAAATTATAAATAAACCAAACTAAAAAGTAGAAAATAAATAATAGTTTGAAAAACTAAAAAAACACGCTTTATATAGAAAACCAAACTAAAAAATAGAAAATAAATTTTAATAAATTTGAATTATGAATAGTGTAAAAATTTTAAATAAATATAAATTAATAATAGTGTATATAAGAAATGTATTTTATTTTTAAAAAAAAGCGTGGGGTGCATGGTGTCAATAGTTATAAATATTTCATTGACATATATGATTAGAAGGATTATCATTTCGATAATATCTTAAAAAGCACCCCACGATTTTTTTTAAATAAAATATTTTTTTTTTCTTATATACACTATTATTAATTTATATTTATTAAAAATTTTATACTATTCATAATTCAAATTTATTTTCTATTTTTTAGTTTGTTTTCTATATAAAGCGTGTTTTTTTAGTTTTTTAAACTATTATTTATTTAAAGAGTATGAAAAATGGATTAAGTTACTTGTTTTAGTAACCTAGATACGATTTACTGAAATTTGAGATTGATTAGACTTGAAAATTCTAAGTTTTCAATGAGAACTTATCCTGCGGACATGCTCTAGCAGTTAGCGTTCAAAACTAATACAGGAGAAAAATATATAGAAAAACTAGATATACGGTATTGGCGCATTTTATATTAATATATATATATTTTTTAATTTTATTTTAAAATGTAAAGTTATAAAATTAATTGGAAGGATTAAAAATTTAGATTATTATTTTATAAGTATTAGCAAAATACATTTAATTCTAAATCAGTGGTAGTTTATTCAACATCTGGCTGGCAGGATAAAATAGGTAAATTTGCAGTTTACATGTAAAATCGAATTCAAATTTTATATGTAATTGCTTGTATTGTACTCAAATAATTATTTTTAAAGTAATCATCAAAGCTTCTTTTACATAAAAAAAAAGTAAGGTTAACGTGTATCGTATTGTATTTATTAATACACATACCTACTAGTGGAATAGGCTTAGAATGTTTGAACTCTTGTAGGCCTACCATAGAAAAGAGAGGCCTACGTAGGTCTTACTAATTTATTAGGAACAGTTTTAACCGCCCAAACGGACATTGTTTTGTTTTGGTAAATGCCCCCACCCCCTCAATAGACACAAATCAACGACACTTTCAAAATACAAATATCTGATAAAATGTATTATAAATTCCTTATATAAGTCCACATTAAGACACGAAACTGATAATTTTTTTTTAAACCGACAAGTTGCTGAACAATACGCAACCTATCTTGCGAGACTCTGAAATGTCACAAAGATGAGCACAACTTGAGAGTAAAGTCCTGTAGCTGAAATGCAATACGCGGGCGCTTATATTATAGTGATTACGTAACGAGTGAATGTTTCCAGTTTAGCGTGACTTCATCGCCCAATGTGTTGTTGTTTAGCTTAATCCCGGTGTAAAAAAAAAAAGCTTCGAAAATTAATTTCAACATACTTATTAGGATACTGATTATAAAAAAACATATTAATTTGTTTTTCACATAAGATAATTAATTTCCTTGACATAGATACCATCTGTTATAAACAATGTTTGCAGCTCCTCGTAGAACATGACGAGGTGGCCGAGTGGTTAAGGCGTTGGACTGCTAATCCAATGTGCTCTGCACGCGTGGGTTCGAATCCCATCCTCGTCGAGATTTTTTTTTTATTCTTTGAAATAGTTTCCAATATCATCATTAAAAGATATAAACTTCAAATTTTTTAGCTAATGTCAACCTTTGAGGGAAAAAAAGAAATTCAAAAATCTTCTTGGAACAAGAAGTTTGGATTGTATGTATCTCTTATTTCTCAAAGGAAGATTATGCAAATGAAATTATATTTCCGTATGTGTGTATATGTGTCGATATCTATGCCTGTGTGTATGTATGATGTACGTAGTACCCTCATCTACAAATTTTGCTGTCACTTAATCAACTTAAATTTAAAAAAAATGGCACTACTTTACTTAGATACTAAATTAAAATTCTCGCGCTTTTATTTCCAAAATATGCATTGCATCAACAAATTAATTTGATAAAATAATTTATGATTATCAGAATAATATTCAATATCCGTCGAGGATTTAAATAAATAGCCCCTTTTTTCGTATAAAATATGCATCCTTGCTGAAGAATTATAATTAAATAAAATATTTAGCAAATTTTTTATATTTTCTAAAAAAAAAATCAAATTGAGTGAATATACGTTCACAAAACCAAATTCCATAATCTGCAGTATTGCCAAAAAAGTTATCGCAATAAAAAAGTTAAATTATATGTCCTGCATAGAAATAAAAGTAATATATTATCAAAGTTGTAAACAATTTATCCTATTTTGATAAATAATTTTAATTAAAACCTTCTAGTTGAATGGAATTTGAAAAATAAATTTGGTGTTAATCAGTTTAAATTTTTATTCTCGATAAAAATTATTTATTTGTTCGTACTTTTTTATTATTATTATTAATCAAGAACGGTAGTTTTCAAGACGCCAAACTTTCAGGGGCAGTCAAAACAAAATAGTGTCTGGGCTGATGGTAGGGTATTAGGAGGAGGGGGCGGATATGCCATGAAGCAGATAGTTTCAAAGATTTGTCAGCCCTTGCCCCCCCCCCCCCCCCCCTATTTAGGACAAAGCTGGTAATGATGAGGAGCAAGGGGCAAAGCCCCTGATTTTGCTTAGTATAGAGTAAACCTATGTTTTACATTCATGTTTCCATAAGCCCAATGTTAAATTTAAAGTGTACCATAATTGTTACTTTTTCCCATTCATCGTACGCGTATCATTATTTAGGTACATATTTTATGGTACGTGTACCACAAATTATTATTTTTTATTGTGCGCGCACTATATATTTCTAACTATCATGCGTTTTTCTATTTCTTGGGTTGCTTTCTGCTGGGATTTTGGGTGGGGGATTTTTGACCCTCCCATTGGACAGCACCCGAAGAAGACAGTATCACTGTTAGCTCCCAAAAAGTATTATGATATTTGAAATCAAGGTACATATATACGATTACTATATCTATTAATATGAAATTATAATACATATATAATACATATTTTTACAATTGTGCCATCTACCATCTCAGGCACAATATCAGATCTGTTCAAAGTTATTTCTCGATGATACACTTCCTAAATCGTTTCATCTTTTCTCTTTCACCTTACTTCAAATTCGTGGTAGCTGCGCGTCGTGGCATTTTATTTTTTTTTCACGATCGGTTATTTAGGTCTATCCCCCCCCCCCCCCCCAAAAAAAAATACTCCGCATGCGGTGTATCGCGGACTGTTTGCCAGTTTTTTTAAAAAAATAATGATTAACAAACAATAGCATTTCTCTTAAGTCACCATGTTATAACATGGTCAATAATATATTTAAAAAATAACGGCAAAAATCATAGAAAAAACTAAAAATATTTATCTCGTATCGGAATAACCTAAAACATTATTTAATATCCAAGGATCTGATTCTATCAGTTTGGTCGATTTTATTGATAGGATGAATCTATTTATTTATTTAAACAACGATTGTTGCCGGATGATGGTAGCCTAGACAAATATTAGCACTTTGCTTAAGTTAGCCATAAACCAAAACAAAAATAATTGCAACAAAAAC
Organism: Bacillus rossius redtenbacheri; assembly: GCF_032445375.1. NCBI lineage: Eukaryota > Metazoa > Arthropoda > Insecta > Phasmatodea > Bacillidae > Bacillus > Bacillus rossius. Next base: position 7,015,030 of record NC_086341.1, on the reverse strand, counting down.
ACTATCTTAAATAGGTTTACGGCTAAGATCTCTCATAGATAAGAGTGACTTGAAACATTTATAATATAATATAACATTTGTGCTCTTTTTTTCTAGCAGAAACATAGGATTACTTAACTGATTTTAATATTTTGTGTTTAGGTATATTTTTGAAGTTTTCTCAATAAAAACATTTTTTTGGGTACATTGTTTGGAGACACATGCACTTAAATTTGGTACAAACTGTAGAAACATGAAAACATAAAAAAATGTACCAAATGAAATTAGTTATATTTTTTCTAACCATTTGTTAAATTTGTTAAAAATTATACTTCTAACGAATTGGATCCAGATTATATGTATGGAAATGGTTGAAATTGTTTTCTATAATTTTTTTTTTAATTTTGTTGGCAAACACTTGAACTTTTCTTGATACTCAAGTTACAGATTTTGCAAGAAACAAAAAAACTCAATACTAATTTTTAATGAGAACGGTAGTTACTAGCGAACCCGACAGAGGTTGTTCAGTTCAAACGTTTTAAATTCAAAAATTATAATTTTTTAAAAAATAAACTATAAATTAAATATATATATATATATAAAATCAATTTTTATATATACTTTAAACTATAATTATTTTAAGTAATTTATATTTTTATTTTATAAATTTTATAATTTATTTTAAAAACTTATTTTTTTATTTTCAAAAAAATCATAACATTCAAACGGTGCGGACGATTCACTTGAAACTTCTTCCAGCCAACAGAGAGAATTTGAAACATTTTTTTTTTCAAATGTTTCGGATTTGTTTGTTGCAGGTTGCCTCCGGTTCAAGCAGCTAGTGTCTATGAGGTCGCCTACCGCACAGCAAGAAGAGTTGGTGCGTGATTCAGTCAGCTAAAAGGGAGTCGGTGTATGTCGTGCGACCTGAGGTTCGCAGTCGTTTTGACGCCAATCCACCAAGCCGGTCATCCATGTTACGCCCGGTACAAGACGTTTGAAACTACAGACAAATAGCTACACTTGAAAACAGTATCCTGATGCTGTGAACCCACGAGAGCTTACGACGAATATGTTGACATAGAATAAAACTTACAAATTTTTTTTTGTTAGTGAACAGTCATAGGAATGGTCATAGCCCGATAATTCGGTTTACGGACGATAGTTTAACGTGACAACGTCAAAACAAAACATTGATGAAATGATTGCATACTTTATGAATAAAATTGAATCTTTTTTTTTTAATATTAAAAGAATAAATACTTTAAATTATAGAACTAGTAATCAGAATTTTAAAATGCAAGAATTATTAACCTTTATTGCCGAAATTGTTGTTGTAATGAGCAATGAAAACCACATTAACTTTTCACTTCACTTTATAAACAGTCGAGTGGAAGAGATATATGCGGCGCAAGCGTACAATGGGCGTAACGGGACACAGCGTAACGGAACAATGTGCGTAATGGGACACAGCGTAACGGAACAATGTGCGTAACGGGATACTTTTTCGTGCGTGCAGCCGTCGTTCATCGATTTATTAGACGTTGTACGTCAAAAAATTTTGAAATTTTATTAAAAATATATTTTTGTTTTGTTAACCATACATCATTTTGTAGGTTAAAAACTTAGGTATGAGTATACAGTAGAATTAAAATTAAAATAAAGCTGTGGGAATAGTTGTATTCATTTAAAAAAAAAAAAAACAGATTTTTTTTAAACGTGCATTTTAATGCAAACTCCATTTAATCAGGACCTTCTGCGATCCAGACAGGGCCAAGTCAAATCTAGTCTGAATTAACTGTAGGTATAAGTATAACTGTTAATATGTAAATGACATGTTCCATAGCTTTATGGCTTCTACCAAAAGAAGGCTCAATGGAATACAAATAAATAATAAATAAATAAAAAATATATAATGTTAGAAAATGGAACAATTTGAATTTTATTTTTTACAAACAAATTTTTTTGTGAGGAAATAATTATGTTGGTATTGTAAATTTTAGGCAAATACAATGTTAATGCTGCAAATTTGTTTTGCCACATATTGGATTGGCGTGAAAGCAACAACAGATTTGTCGCGCAATAATAATGAAGATGTCCTGTTATGGTTTCCAGCGATTTTTTTATACTCAGGAAAAAAAATTGTAATATTACAAAAGATTCTTTAGGAAACCAGCTAAGAAATAGTAATACTTGAATAAAGAGATTGTAACTTTGTACAACACTTGGCTATGGTTATTTTTGCATAAATTAAATACCTACTTTTTGAGATAATACTGAGTATTTCGTTTTATTCAAAGATATTATTTTTTTAAACCGTGGAAAAGATAATAAAATATAAAATAATGGGTCTTTATTTTGTTTTATTATGCTTACTAATGTGCGTACTTTGTACTAGAAAGCTATTCAGGGAAGGATTTACAAAGTTATATCCTTAACTATTGCCGGTACTGAGACAACCCAAAGCATAAATTCTAGGGGAAAATCCGAACTCAGTATCCCTTTGAACACTATATTGTAGTGATAATTTTTTTTTAACGTAACTGTACAAATTTGCAAATAGTATCTGAAATTTTACAGATATATTTCTGTTCCATTTACAAAAAAAAATTACAGTGTAGCGCACTGGACGCTGCTTCGCAAGGCTTAAGTCGTTCTTCCTTGCAGAAGCGACTCGCGCTTGTCGTCTCTCGCGCATTGTCGAGACAACCATTTTGTCCCCTAGCGCCGTGATTAAAGAGGTCTTCTCTGTACGTGTGTGTGTGTGTGTGTGTGTGCGCGCGCGCACGCGCGCTTGCGCGCCGGAAAACAAGAGAAAACACTTCCAGCTAAAACCCCTTTCCCCACTCCCCCTCCACAACCACTACCACTACCCCCACCAACCCAACAAGAGCGAAACAACTCCAAGACAAAGCCACCCCCACAACGGAACAACTCCTTTTTTTTCCCCTCCCCACTCCCGGGCCCGAAGGTTCTCTAGAAACGCACGCGCATAAAGCGATCCATTCATTCTACGTCGCGTCGCCCAAGAAATTCCGCATTCGAAATCAGTCAAGTGCAGGGCACAAATTACTCGTTATGAATTTCTCCAAAAACACCCCCCCCCCCCCCTCACCTGTTCCAGTCCTCTTACCCTTCTCCTTTCCAACCCGTTCATTTCCGCATTGTCTTGCTCACGTCTTTCTACGTCCTCCTTACCTCCTCCACCCCATCATCCTTCTTTTCAACCCCCGCAATTCCTGTTGTGCCTCTCGCTGTATTAATTACTCGGCAGAAAAGCTAAAAGGGGTGCAGAATTTCCTCTCAGACGACAGGGAGTTTCGGAGAACTGTGTGTGTGTACAGGGGTGTCTCGCTCTCTCGAAGGCACACAGGAACAAACTAAACAGCGAACCTGCCTTCCTATCCCCCACCCCCTTCCACCTTCCAAAAGGAATGCAATAAGAGACTTGCTCAGTAACCGAGTCGCCCATTGTGGGGAACAAATTTCAGGCACTTGGCCTCGTTAGAGACATCATGGTGGCATGGGTAAAGGAGGGGGGGGGGGGGGTTGAGATAAGTTGTAATTCACGTGAACTCCAGCAGCCTGTGCACGAACGTGTGAACTCCAGAAGAAATTCGTAGTTAACATGTTGACCAATATGTGCACTCCAGCAGACCCCAGTACTCTTGGAGCTTCGATAAACGTGTGAACTCCAGCAGATCCCAGTAATCCTGGAGTTTCGATAAACGTGTGAACTCCAGTAGATGTCAATAGATCTTGGGCTTCGATAAACGTGTGAACTCCAGCAGATATTAGAAATCTCGGAGCTTCGATAAACGTGCGAACTCCAGTAGACCTCAGTAGTTCTTGGGATTCGATAAATGTGTGCACTCCAAAAGACCCCAGTAATCTTGGAGCTCCGATAAACGTGTGAACTCCAGTAGACCTCAGTAGTTTTTGGGCTTCGATAAATGTGTGAACTCCAGCAGATCTTAGAAATCTCGGAGCTTCGATAAACGTGCGAACTCCAGTAGACCTCAGTAGTTCTTGGGCTTCGATAAATGTGTGCACTCCAAAAGACCCCAGTAATCTTGGAGCTCCGATAAACGTGAGAACTCCAGTAGACCTCAGTAGTTCTTGGGCTTCGATAAATGTGTGAACTCCAGCAGATCCTAGTAATCTTGGAGCTCCGATAAACATGTGAACTCCAGCAGATCCCAGTAATCTTGGGGCTTTGATCAATGTGTGAACTCCAGAAGACATCAGTAGTCTTGGAGCTCCGATAAACGTGTGAACTCCAGCCGATCCCAGTAATCTTGGGGCTTTGATCAATGTGTGAACTCCAGAAGACATCAGTAGTCTTGGAGCTCCGATAAACGTGTGAACTCCAGAAGATCCCAGTAATCTTGGGGCTTTGATCAATGTGTGAACTCCAGAAGACATCAGTAGTCTTGGAGCTCCGATAAACGTGTGAACTCCAGCCGATCCCAGTAATCTTGGGGCTTTGATCAATGTGTGAACTCCAGAAGACATCAGTAGTCTTGGAGCTCCGATAAACATGTGAACTCCAGAAGACCCCAGTAATCTTGGAGCTCCGATAAACGTCTGCTTAGGATCATAGTACGCTATGATACCACATGTTTGTTACTTAGTTTACTTAACACTGATTTATGGGCTACTCCTGTAAATTTATCTTGAATAACTGTCTTTTGCTTTTTTTCGTTTTGTTTTCAAAAATAGCGATAAAAAGTCATGCAAAGGTTCATAATTACGATCACTTTCGCGACATTTTACAGCACGCAAATAAATGTTAAGATCAATCAACAAATACGAAAGAGCAATGATATGATGACCAAGTTGAAAATATTCTGCCCCCACGCTGTAATTACTTGTTGCACGCCCTTACCTGGTGCCCTCCGTTACTGAGATATGTATTGGCACCTTTGCCCTCATGAAATCCTCCATTCAACCATTTCACTCCATTCAGCTCTTGTAGGAGTGCTTCCACACACCTCCTGTACGCTCCAGAATCAACACCAGTCAGCCAAACCTGTAGACCTTTTGAGTGGCCGAACTTCAATAAAATACAAAAATAGTGCACATTTTGTGCATAATTAGGTATCAAAGTTGAATTTTAAACATTTGTGTTCAGTATGGATAAGGAGAACTAAACGGAATATAGAAGAGAAAATTTTTGGGTTCAATGGCAAAACGGAATGGCTACTGGCATGGTTTAATATCTTTCAGAATTTTTTTGTTCAATTTTAATTAGTTTTTTACAATCATAAATAACGTGAGGATTTTAAAAGGCTAGGTAATGTTTATTTATTTTTTCTAAAAGAAATAAAACCATTATCACATATGTAGGTAGTAGCCAGTAAAATTAAATTTAAACCTTAAAAGTTCTAGGTTTTGTGTTACATTCCATTCTCCTTACCCATACTGCCCAAAAAACTTTAAAAATGCATTTTTTTACCAACTAAAAATGAAAAACCTGTACGACATACATACATTTTTCATTCTGTAAAAGTGCAGAAATTCAAAAAGTCGGCAAGTTTAACCGCGAGGAACGTAAGCATCAAATAATTACCTATAACAGTCCATCACACCTTTAAGAGAAAAAAAGGGGGGGGGGATATACACCCACTGCCACCACGATACCAACTTTTGTTGTTCCATTTACAAAAATATATATATATTTTTTTTCAGTAAATAAATGGAAAAACTTAATAATAAAAACATAGTTTTGGCTTTATTATTATCATCTACGTTTATCATGCACGTTTCAAAGTCACGATTGCCTCAACAGTAAAGTTTTTTTTTTCCCCAGGAGAGCGGCCGAGACGCCCGTCCACCCCTCCCTTCTCTCCACCTTCTTCGCCCACGAACATGTTTTGTAAATTCTCAATAATAAGTAATAAAAACATCTTACAACACACCCGACATTTTGTATTATGTCACCACTTGCATCAATTATCGTTAAAGGTGCCATATTGAAAATCTTTATTTCTTATCCGATTTTAATGAAAACAGTTTAAAATTCAACCAAAAATTACCTTATTAATTTACTGATCGATTAGGCTGATTCCTATCCTTGGTATGAAACCGGTAAGAGCAAAAAATAAAAAGACTGATCCTTCCTCCATGTTAGCCACCTACAAACTGACCTACCACCACCAATAACAAGGTATATATCGTCATGCAAACTTATGGATATTTGTAAATTATACATTTACATGAAAAAAAAACCTTGCATCATTACAAAATAGTGTTCACAGCAATACTGAGTTCGGCTTCTTCACCGGGTATTTATGCTTTGTGATGTTCCAGTATCTCAAATAGTTAAAGTTATTTATAAACCGTTCCTTGAATAGTTATTCAGTAGGTATTAACTGCGCATATTAATAAGTATGATAAAACCAAACTAAAGTCATATTGTTGAATATTCTATTCTTTTCCATAGTTTAAAAAGTTTATGCTTGTATGAAACATCAATATTTTAAAATATGTCCCAATTTTCGAAATTAAATACTTAGTATTAGCTTGAATAACGTGTTTTTTTTAAATAGGAAAGATTAACCCTTGCCATGTGTTCTACAAATTTACAATATGTTAACTGTAGTATTAAAAACTATTACCTACTTCGCAACTTGTTTTTAAAAGAATATTCATTTAAAGTACAGAAAATTAATTTTAATCTCGAATGACCACCAACGTCTATGTGCATACTAACACTGGTTAAGTTACATGGATAAACATGGATTTTATAAACAGTTATGACAAGAAAATTATGTAACCTACCTGGTCTTGGCATTCCCCACCATGTAAGATATATTTTCTACTTCTATAATTTTATGAATAAATATTCCGGATCTAAAAACTACAGAAGTAACGTTTAGTGCATAAGGTATAGGTACCCATCACTGGGAACACACAAAATAAAATTGTCGTCCTGATGATACTGACCACAAGTCGGAGCGAAACGTTGGTTCTTGCCAACACTACGGAATGTTTATTCGTAGCATTCAGTGCGAACGTCTCTCTACTTTTGCAATTATTTTATTAGTAGATACAGCTGCTAATCTTGTAAAATTATCTCATAGTAATAAAAAAGCCGAATATTTTTTTTCCAAAATAATTTCTTGAAATCAAAGACATGACTAGGCTCAGTTATAGGCATAGTTATCGTTCGGAGCAGAGCTGTGCCAATCAAGGAAAATCCAGGAAAAATACAAATAAAAGTTTAGCATAAATTACTACCCTTATCTGATTTTATTTTACCAGCTCTGACTAGTGGTGACATGCTCATTTTATGGTACCTAAGCGTTCAACTGCCTGCTGAGCTCATTAATTCATGAGCGTATAGTCAACAGTAATGTTCGGTGCTCAAGAGTGTCTTGAGGATCACATTGCCCTGAGAGTGTAATGACATACAGCTTCTCGATAGTCTTTACTCTTGAGAAACATACATAGCTACCAGTAGGTAACTGCAGGAACACCACATAACTTAGAAAGTCACAACTTAGAACTGTCATAACTTAGAAAACTTGGAAAAATCCACGTAACTTAGAGACACACAACTTAGAAAGATCATAACTTAGAAACACAACTTAGAAACACGCAACGCAGAACCACACAACATACAAACGTCATAACGTAGAAAGTCATAACTTAGAACTGTTATAACTGTTATAAGTGGTGTGTTTCTAAGTTATGACAGCACCCCGGTAACTGCTCTCTGATGATGGCAACTGCAATGTCGACCAAAAGGTCGGTGAATTATTCGCCAAGGACGTTGCTACAACCCAGAAGCCAAAGCTACTTCAGACAAAGGGCCGTGAAAGCCTGCGAACATGTCGACCGTGATTTCTAACAGTGTGCAAGAATCCGCGTATCAGAAGAGCGCGCCACCTCTGAATCTGTTGCGAGATTCTTTGTCCGTAATCCAGGGCTCCGCCGCGGGCTACACAGCACAGCGCCCCTTTCACCCGCGAGCGCCACAATAGGCGCGTATATAGTATTTAGTCATTAGCATTTGTTCTCCCGGCCAGGCGCGCGCCATTGTGCGCCTAGGGACTTTGTGAGCGGTAAAAACTAATCAGTTTGAAAGTTTACAGTGCGTAGCAACGACAGCTTTTCCTGTTGCGATAATAGTCTCGCGGGGGGGCTTTTGTCATTCTTAAAAAACCTTTCCACCCCCCCCCCCCCCCAACCTTTTTCTACCCCCCCCCCCCCCAAAACACAACGCGTTGAGGGCGAGAAGTTTGTGGAGGAGGGGGGGGGGCAGGAATGTTTTTACCCCTCACAATAGTACGTAACCTCCCCCCCCCTGACAACACGGGGTGAAGAGAGAGAGAGAGAGAGAGAGAGAGAGATACATATATACAGGGAGTCGGAGAAAGAGCGATGCGACAATGGAGCTGTCGCTGCGAGCAGAACCCGGCGCATTGTTGTGGCAACATTGCAGCCCTTTCTCTCCCCGGGGGCCATTGTCAACCCCTCCAACTAGCGCGCTGGATGGTTGGGGGTAGGGGGGTAGGAGTTCGAGCTTTTGTCTCAGGTCGCGGCCGGGCACAATCATTTCACAGCTGCGGGGGCCGCGCGCGGAGGTTTCTCTGCCGGCATGAAACTTTTGCATCATTCACACCACGGGAACACACTCTACCTTCCCCCCCCCCCCCGCGGCAGACCGCGGGGGTGTTCGGGCCGGCGGCACCAAGTGCGTCCCTGCCGACATCCACAAACACATGGCTAATAAGTAGAGACCCGGAAATTTCGCGGATTCCTCTGGCCTCAGGATAGAATTCAAAGTTATAGGTGTGCTCGACCCATGTTTGCTTTCCCATTGGTTGATTTCTTAGCGAGAACAGTTTTATCCTTGTTATTTGGCACTACCTGATTCGCTTACTTCTCTCCTAGCTGGGCATCATTGGCTCACGGTCGTAGAGGGGGCGTGTCCAAATAACTGCGGTCCAATAATGAACACAGTGCGACAGTGTGGAGGTTTGCATTCTAGCTTGCGACTATATGAATGCGCGAAAATTCCGTGGCTCTACTAATAAGCCTTCTCGGGGTGAGCCAGGAGTTCCGGTGGCGGCCTCCGAAGGGAGAGAGCTCTTTGGGGACCGTCTGGGGCTGGACTGTCGCCCCGAGGAGTGTACTCATACATAGACACCTGAAAAATTCGCGGATTCATTTCGTGATAGGCTAGAATCAAAATACGTTTGCCCTTTTTACAGCATCAGTGATTGGGCCACAGTTTATCTGAATGACACTCGGCCAATGAAAAACTTTCAACAAAAGAAGTATCGAATCACGAGCGTCCCAGTTAACAGGTGTCGCGAGTCAGTAGCCAATGAGCAAAAGTAATTTTCCCGCGTGCATAGAGGATCATGGAGTCTATCCTACAGGTCATTGAAATCGCGAATTTTTCCGGTCTCTACTCATACAACATCTCACCCAGGTCTACCATTCGTTTGCGAACTAAGTTCAACAAAAAAATTCACAGTCACCATCAACCTGCACCATCCAACAACTCATCCAACTGTTCATTCACCCAATACGAATAGAAACTACAGCCAGATAACAACCCACACACCCGAAATAGGGAGCGCAGGGCATGCAGCCTGCTAAAAACCTTCTCCTCTGGGATTCTAACCCACGAACCCAATCACACTAACACACATTCTCCCACTGTGCTCCTGTAATCGCCCTCAGCACAGTCACGGGTTCGAGTCCTGACTGCAACCCCTCCCAAAACCACCCAACTCACAACACCTCAGGGTCACCAAACATCCGTTATCTACATCACCGTTAAAACCTAATATCTATTTCCACAACTAGAGGTAGCGGGCGGTCTGGAACTATACCCGGGGGTCTGTGGTTCGATGCCCGGATCTTGCACTCGGACCTCGAGGCCCGCATGTGGCTGTGATGACAGTACAGTTGCAGCTCACCCCTGCGGCGGTGTTGCCTGATTGGAGCAACAAGTCTGAGCCCAACATCCACGGCTGCCGACCTCGGCTTCGAGCGGGTCCCGAAGCTCCGATCCCGAAGAAAGACGAGGTGTGCTCGGCTCTTTTTTTTTCCCTACCTTTTTTGACTTCATAACTAGAGACCGGGGAAAAAAATTCGCGAATTCATTTCGCGACAGGCTGAAATAAGATAAATAGTTTATACCTCAGTGCTGCTTCTGCTACTGGCTCACAACTCACCTGGATGACTCTGGGCCAGTGGCGTAGACAGGATTTGTGTATGGGGGGTGTTAAGAAGCATGCCACCCCCCTCCCCCCGTATTAAAGTGGGGGGTCCGGGGGTCCTCCCCCGGAAAAATTTGGATTTTAAGGTGTAAAATAGTGCTATTTTAGCAGTTTTCGGTTCTTAAATTTAAAAATTGTAATGGTAAAAATTTTATTAATTTTAATATGAAATTTGTTGAGTGATGAATAGGAAATTAATTAAATAATTGGTGCTATGGGGGGGGGGGGGGGGTTTGAACCCCTACGCCCCTGCCCTGGGCCAATGAGAAACACCCGACCAAAGCTTTATACGAATCGCAGGCTGCTACGTTGGGACGTCTCACAAGACAGCAAGCAGCCAATGAGTGGGTGGCATTTGACCGAGCGTACGTAGTGATAACGTCTTATAAATCGATGAACGCCGGCTGCACGCACGAAATATTGTCGCGTTCCGCCTTGAGCCGAGCGTGCAAGAACCGGCCAACGACCGTGCGAGGAAAATCTTCTATAATATCATACAGGTTAAGGCGGGCTTATTAACTTAATTGTTCGTGATTATATTTAAAACAAATTATTTAAATTAAATTTACCAAAAATTGTAAAAAATATTTGAAAATTAAAAAAGTATGCAATTTTTTATCAATGTTTTCTTATGACATTATCACGTAAAATTATCGTCCGTAAACCGACTTTACAGACAAACCCCCCCCCCCCCCTTTTTTTTTGCAGTGCAGCTAGACACCTGAAAAACTCGCGGATATACATTTCGCCAAATAACTGGAATCCAAATACGTCTGCCCTTTTTTTATTTTTTTATTTTGCCGTTTCGGTGATTGGCCTACAGTTTATCTCAAAATTACTCTGGGCCGATGAAAAAAACAATTTTTCAACAAAAGAAGTATCGAATCACGAGCATCCCAGTTAACAGGTGTCACGAGTCAGTAGCCAATGACAAGATGTAATTTTCCCCGTATGATGGAGTATATACTATAGGTAATTGAAAACGCGAATTTTTCCGGTTTATAAGCATAGCCTACACAAGCCAACACCTTCCGCTCCACTTACACAATAAAAATTAAGAAATAGAAATACTTACTTTAAAAAAAAACAATAAAATAAATTAAAAAATAAATAAATTTGGTAGAAGCACACTTTTTGTAAGTTTTCTTTCCTCCACCGCCATTTCTAATTTTTTTAGTTAGTTATATATTATAATGTGGACATTAAAAAAATGAATAAAAAGTGACATTTTAGGCGTTTTCCAGCTGTGGAGACTCATCGCTTGACTTATGCTGACAAAATCGACCCTATTGGTTCATAAAACTATGTTTGTTGAGACTTTTTTTTTAATATAATAATAAATAGCAAGTAGCATGTATCTTACCACCAAATTATGTCAAAGAAACACAAATGCAATGTCGTTTCAGTGTAACATCCGCAGGAATGGTCCTAGATAGAAAAATTCTATCGAGAAAATCTAAAAGCAAACCATTTTGGGTCATGCATAAATCTTGGATCAGCAGTTTAAACGTGTAAAATTTAAACATTATGTAGCTGAACTACCTATTGCTGGCTGTAAAGTATATTAGCGGTAGTACATTCACCGCAAAAAATGTTACTTGCTTAAGGGTAATTCACTGCGAAATCTATGGAATTCACTGATGGGCTATAGATAATGCTACAATTATTTCGCTCCATAAGGCTACACGTGACTGTCATATACCTACTCAATCTATAATTTAGTGTGTTCAATGGCCGCACAAAGACGCAAAATGCACATATTTATCATTGCTTATAAGTAGAGACCAGCAAAATTCGCGGATTCATTTCGTGATATGCTACAATTCAAATAATTATACCTTAGCGCTGCTTCTGCAATTGGTTCACTGTTAATCTGGAGTAATGAGGGCCAATTAGAGACCCTCACTCATAGAAGTGTCGAATCACAGACACTCGGTCGAGACGACTCACAAGTCAGCAGCCAATGAACAGGTGGCATGTGCCCGAGTGTGTAGAGTGTAGTAGAGTCTATCCTGGAGGTCATTGAACCCGCGAATTTTGCAGGTCTCTACTTATAAGGTGCTGCAGCAGGTATCACCTCATTATATATCAGCCAGTATTAATTACCTACATAGTTACCATAGCCATGACACGCGATCCACACGCAACCCAAAGCTATCTATCCCAGTGCACTCATCCAAATGTCTGTCGGGATCTTTTGCAACCGTGAGTAGCAGGCTTTGGAATAAATTAGACCAAGCGACAAGGCAAACAAAAAATCTAGCTTCCTTTTAAATACAGGCTGAAAAAACATCTTTGTAACAACTGCTTACCATGACCACTTCGCCGCTGCTTGATTCTGTGTGTGAATGTGCGAGTGACTGATTTTAATGTAGTAGCACCTATTTTTTTTTCTTTCCTGTTTTGATACTATTTGCTGTATGTTTAATTACTTTCCTTTTTATGTATGTCTATGCTTAGTTTTTAATTACTTAAAATTAGTTATGGTTGAATATTTTGTAATAGTTAATATTTGAACATTAAGCTAAAATTTTAATTTGTTCTTTTAATATTCAGTCAACATCTGCTTATATCATGCTTAATTTTTAATATTCAACTCTTTGATGTAATTGCAGAAAAGTGGTTAAGTGTAAGAAAAGGCGTACCGCCTTAACTTCGCCACCAATAAAGACGATAAATAAATAAATAAATAAATAAATAAATAAATAAATAGGGATAGGGACGAATAGCTTTGGAGAGAATCTGTGTCTTTTAACACCGTAGCATTCATAGTCTTTGTTTCGTGAATGGTTGACTCTCTCTCTCTCACAGGTTTATGGTCAAAATGTCGACGCATGAAAGACAGCCATCCAGTGCGGAAGCAAAAATGACCTGAATGGTCACGCAAAATGGAGCAATGGCTTATCTTGTAGAAGGCCACCAATTACAAAGAAGAAACTGCTGGCGCAGGGATACTTTGTTGTTGTATAATGACCCTAAATTATTTTCGCGAAATATACTTGCTCTGCTTGAATCTGTACATTTCAGCTATTGGAGTTCTCTGGTTTAACACCTACCTATAGGTTCGAGAATTTCTCTCGCTCGTTACTTAGGTTACAACTAGGGCAAATGTTTGTTTGCGAAGAGCTTCTGAGACAAACTGGGTATTAAAATATTATCATCGCCTGTGTTTTGTGATTGGTTGAGTTTCTTCCAGGTGAACGCCCACTGTCGGCACAAAAAAAAATCACAACAATTCTGTGAGGAATAAAACGCGTTCAAAATGGCCTGGCCAAATAAGATAACGGCTTGTCTTGAAAACAGTCGCCAATCACAAAAAAAGAGTAAATTACTGACGCAGAAATACCGTATTGTATTCCTAGTAAGCAAATAGATTGTTTCGCGAAAATGCACTGTCTCTACCTTTAACACGCATTTTATTTACATATACTACACTTAATTGAGTCATAGCTAGAGACCGGAAAAATTCGCGATTTCATTGACCTGTAGGATAGACTCCATGATTCTCTACGCACGCGGGAAAATTACTTTTGCTCATTGGCTACTGACTCGCGACACCTGTTAACTGGGACGCTCGTGATTCGATACTTCTTTTGTTGAAAGTTTTTCACTGGCCGAGTGTCATTCAGATAAACTGTGGCCCAATCACTGATGCGGTAAAAAGGCAAACGTATTTTGATTCTAGCCTATCACGAAATGAATCCGCGAATTTTTCCGGTCTCTAGTCATAACTAGAGACAGGAAAATTTCGCGATTTCAATGACCTATACGATAGAATCCATGATCCTCTATGCACTCGGGCAAATTACATCTGCTCAATGGGTACTGAATCGTGACATCTGTTAACTGTAATGCTCGTGATTCAATACGTCTTTTGATGAAGGTTTTTCATTGGCCCAGAGACCTTCAGATAAAATGTGGCACAATCACTAAAGCAGAAAAAAGGCAAACGTGTTTGGAGTCTAGGATATCCGGAATGAATCCGCGAATTTTTCAGGTCTCTACTTATAATAAGGAATCAGTTGTGTTTAGTAATCCTGTGAATGAAATGACACTTACAACTAAGGTTTACTTACATTAAGTAAATTTTATGTAACAAACCAAACTAGAGAATCTCTTAACATATTCTAAACCAGTTATGCCCGTATTCTGAAGAGTCCATTGCATTAAGGCTTTTAAATAGTTTAGGCACATACCAAGAAATTCACAGTTAGAACACTGCAAATTTTATTTTCGTTAATCACCTCTTATTAGCTGTGTAAATGTACTACCTTCTATATTTTTTTTTATTTAGCTAACTGCTACTACCCTCGCCGACTCATTAGCTTCATTTTACTTTAAAAAGATTATTTTGTTGAAGCTCACTGTTCTCCCACTCACTAATTCACTCACTCATTCACTCACTCACTTCATTCACTTACTCCGGTACCTTTTGTTGCAGTAGTTGGAAATGGGGGGTTCAAGCACAGGCGCAGGAGCCAGGAGCCCGCCATCTTGGATGACGTCATCGGCGGCCATCTTGGATGACGTCATCGGCGGCCATCTTGGATGACGTCATCATGACCTTTGACCTTGACCTTGTCAATCTATGCTAATCTATGCTAATCTATGCCAATCTATGCCAATCCGTATGCTAATCTATGCTAATCCATGCCAATCTACGCTAATCTATGCTAATCCATGCTAATCTGTATGCCAATCCATGCTAATCCATCCGCCATTTTGTATTTCTAGAAATTTCCACCAACTTCGAATCATGACGTCACCGTTGCACTTTGTGTCACGGGCGCCATCTTGGATTTGAATTTTTTTTTCGAACTTTGAAATTCGATGTAAACATCAACCGCCATCTTGTTTTCGTCTGCTGGTGGCCGCCATCTTGTTTTCGTCTGCTGGTGGCCGCCATCTTGTTTCGTCTGCTGCAGGCCGCCATCTTGTTTCCGTCTGCTGGAGGCAGCCATCTTGCGACGTCATATAGTTCTGTTGGTCGCCACCAGATAGCAGCAGGGATTATTTTATTTTTTTTCTTTAACTAAAATAATTTCAGTGACGAGGCTGGGATTCGATCCATGGGACGTGAAAACGTCCAGGATGTCGTGGTTACGAGGCGGACACCTTGACCACTAGACCACGAGACCAATTGGGATATGGTGGAATAAATAATCTATATATGCCACGTACTGACGTCAAGTTTTATGATAAAAGGGGGGAGGGTGTCTTTGCCTTCCCAAATGCATGAAATTCAAATTATTATTATACCATCGCCATCTTTAATTCCAGCACAGACTACCAGATGGCGCCAAATTCAAAAATTAGTTGCCAGAGGCGCCGCCATCTTGGTTCTCAAGTTGGCTGGTAGATGTCGCTAGTATCGCGCGCCAAATTCAAAAATTAGTTGCCAGAGGCACCGCCATCTTGGTTCTCAAGTTGGCTGGTAGATGTCGCTAGTATCGCGCGCCAAATTCAAAAATTAGTTGACAGAGGCGCCGCCATCTTGGTTCTCAAGTTGGCTGGTAGATGGCGCCACCGTCGCCATATTTTAGTTCATACAATCGATACCAGATGGCGCCACCATCGCCATCTTTAGTTCCTAGTGTTGCTACCAGAGTGTGCCACCGTCGCCATCTTTAATTCTTAAAGTTACCGCCGGAGCGCGCCACCATCGCCATCTTTAATTCATAAAGTCGCTACCGGATGGCACCACTGTCGGCCATCTTTAATTCAAGGTATTGTCGCCGGATGGTGCCAAGTTTGAATTTAAAAACTTACAAGTGTTATGCAATGTGTAACCAGTCGAGATAAGTTTGGAACCTGTAGCCATATTATTATTATTATTTATTAATGTATGTTTATTAAATATGATAAGAGTATTTATAAAATATTGGTGTTGTGTAGAGTCTCTCTCTCTTCTTCTCGTAGTGGCAGACAGTTGTAGCAATTGTAGTCAGTTTGGAACCACTATACTACATCTCGACACTACTTAGAAATTATGCCTCCACTATTTTACCCGGACTTGGCACCGGGCAAGCATGGAACCAGAGGAGTAATGCAAGGGAATGGCTTTTCATTTGTTTGTAACAAACAAACCATCCATCCGATTACATTATCCCAAGTGCCATGCCTGGCTGTGTTACCCCCCCCCCACGAAGCTGAAAAATGAAAACAATTCCCATAAGAACACAAGGGGAGGGTAAATATGTGCAAACATTGAGGGAAAAATAACCATCGCTGAAACATACTTCCCAGCATTAATTACAACAACAAAAGATGACAGCAAAGAGGACGGGGAAGAGAAGGCCTAAATAAAAAATGTATAAATACATGTGATAAGCCTCCATTACCCAACGTAGCCATGGGGTAGCGTATGTATACCATCATCCTGGATAACTCTTTTGTTATCTGTCCAAGTAAGTGCTAGTTTGTTGGTGCACTCGGAATAGATATCATGGTGGTAGGAGCGTATAGATCGCACTTTTACACGCAATGTAGACTCCTGGTGTAGTGTACGCAGGTAGTCCTCAAAAGTGATTCGGTTTTTAATCACAGACCTTTGCACACCTTTGGCCTTCTTGGTTACAATGTCACTGCACTTTAGGGCGTACAGCTTAGCCCTCAAGCCGATAAATTCTGTCATGGGTCGGCCACAGCACTCATCTTTGAATTTCCCGATTACTTTAGAATTGGTCGCAGAGTGCAGGACATGGTTGGTAGGGTAACCACTCATGTCAAAGTGGTCTAACAGTGCATGGTCAGACTGCAAATCAGAGTAGAAATCATGAGTATCAATCTGATAAATAAAGCTGTCTGTATCCATGTAGGCTAGCTCAAGCCTATCATTATACCTGGGTTTCATCACATCATAATGGAAGTGGTACATCAAAGTCTTGGAGAGGTCAAGAACGGCAAATCCAACATATATTGGCTTGTCGAACATTATTTTCTCGTGCTGAAGGTGCACCAGTGCCAGACTCTGATCATAGACTGTGTAGTCCTTGAAGGTGGGGCGAGCCACAAGCTTGCGGAGGCGCTCTTCACAGCACACCAGCTCCATTGCTTGCCTCTTACGTTTCGCCTCCATCAATTTCCCAAAAGTAGCATTATTAGCTAGTTTGAAAAAGTCTTTCTCAAAGTCGTTCTGTGCGGCTTGTCGTTTTCCAGTGTTCAATGCTATGTATGGCTGCAACCATGCTGACTGACGAAAATGTAGGACTCTATGGATATGAGTTAGGCGGAGACCGTGGGAAATTGCTTGTTTGAGGTTAATGTAATGGATAACGTAGTGGGATTTGTTGGAGAGAGTGGTGAGAAGTTTAGATTGGGTAGAATTGGGAGGACACTCATTCCTAGGAAGGAAGGGTAGATCCCGGTGGGACGGATGTAATTCTACTGGATACTCGACGTCACACTCCACAATGTAGCCAATATCACTATCATCAGGTATGCTGGTAAAATCAATGTTCGTATCATTGCTCCACTGAAAGTCACTGTGTGGTAGAGGGCAAGACATGGCCCAACCGTACAAATTGTTGGCATCTAGGTATGCAAGAGACGATGAAGGTTTGGTGGGGTTGTATGTCTCAGGTGCATAGGCATTGTTTGCCACGCAGTGCCTTTTCATGCACTGTGCCACCCCACCTCGGATGCCCGACTCAACAAATAAATGCATGTCATAATCTGTGAGCAGGTCCAACCGAACTTGGGTAGTCTTGAGCATGGCATCAAAAGTAAATCCTGGTGCACTGACGTAATGCGCACAATCTAGACCATACATGTCAAGACAAAGGCTGCGGAAGCTCTCGAAAACATCACATAAGATCAAAACATCTGACTTTAGGTATACATCGCTATACTCCCCCAATGTCGAGCAATGAAAGGCATCCCAGACGGTGTGTGTATGAACATAATCCTCATCGCTAATGGTAGAGTCGGTGAGAATGTTAAAGAAAGCCTCCTTGGGCGGTAGCTGTTGTTCGTCCAGACGTTCCCAGGAATCAATGTGATCATATGGGAATACTCCCTTCCGCATGACGAGCGACACACAGGTGGGATCGAAAAACTTCATGGTGCTGACAAACTGTGCTGGTGGTAGGTTATGTGCTAGTGTAGACAGGGAGCATGCCATGAATCTAAGTGTGTCAATGAACTGGACTGAGAACCTATCACCAAGCTTCTTCGAGAATGTTATCATTTTCTCTTCACTGTGTGGTATGATGAAGATCTCCTTAGTGTCATACCCAAGCTGCTTGACAATAAAGTGCTGGTCGTAGCCGAGATTATGGAAGAAGACTACTAGCTTCTTTGGTCTACGACGCAACATGTTACAGCCATTACAGGAAGGTCCAATGTAATTTCCTGTAAAATGATCATGATCCTTCACCCTATAGTTTGATGCAGTGAAGGGTTTGTGGCAGTAGCAGCATTGTGCTGCATGGTTGAAGGTAATGTACTGGGCCCGTGTCAGAGGTGTCATTGGGATGGAGGTAGCATATATATCCTTCACTTTGTTCCCAATTTCAACTATATCCTCCATGAACCTACTCGCAGCATCCACACCTCGGTATATAATCGGTTCCTGTGGCAGGTTTGCTGTAAGGTGTGTGGGTATACGAGCATTGTCCACCTTGATGTATATACCATAGCTATATGGCTCATGCTTCTGGTACTTCTCTGTGTATGCTATATTGGGGTCATGCTGACATGAGTCCACCTTGGTTAGCATGGCCTCGAAGTCTGCATACACAACTATAGGCAGTTTACCCATGTGGTGGAAGTTGGTGAATTCCAACCTGGGTGGGTTTCCATCCTTGTCGGGAAGTGGCATTTCAACACGCACAGGTGCATGAGGAACACAGTACCTCCTATGTTGTTCCAGGCACTGTTGTCCCGTCATTCCAGTCACTCGGAGTCGATCATCAAATGATTTGAAGCATCTCTTACATATATATATTCTTTCATTGTGATTGGTTACCTGAGACCGTATCAGCCGTGAAAAGTCCGTAATGAGGCAGTAGTGCTTGTGATCGACATCAGATATTAGCAGAAGATCGAAATGCTGCTGCTTCTCTTCATCAACAACCCGAATTGGGACCACCTTATTCTCTTCACCGAGAGTATAGACATTAACTGACACGGTTGGGTTGTGTCGCTCAAAGACATTAATCTGTTTGACTGGTGTAGGGAAATCAAGTCCGTCAAAGTTAAATTGTGTCTCCAGGTTCAGGTATCGTTGGTCAACTCGACACACATTAAATCCCCCAACAAACTTGGAGATAATGGCCCACTTGAAACATTCTTGATCTTCGTTCTGGGGATTAAGTACAGCATGTTTGATAGCAATCGATGGTGGCAGAGGCAGATAGGAAGATGCACGCAGTGGGTCGAGCTTGCTGACACGAAGTTGTATGCACTTCACTGACGTCAGCGACCAGCCAGAACCTTTGCTCATGTACTCGTCCTCCTCCTTACAGATGTTCAAAATACTATTTCGAACAGCTATAGCAACATCATCTACATTGTATAGAGGGATGTTGGGGGTCTTGAAGGCACGCAGGTCTGCACTGTCGTCGAATGGTGCTGGTTTTGCATAATTGCACTCGAGCCACATATTAAATTTTACGGCCCCAGTTGCCTCTACAATCTCAGTTAGCTGCGCAACTATTCTATCCTCCATCGTCTCAAGATATGTACAGATATCCAATGAACGGTCGAAATTGTTCCCGGCTACGAAGGTGCGCAAACTACCACTGAATGCACGAGCCACTTCAACGAAATCATTATTATTATTAATATCTTCTGGCTCAATGGTTGATGTGGCCTGGGATGTTGAGGTATTAGGCAACACCATGGGTTGAACTGCTCTAGAAGTAGAGGCTTGCTGCTCATCACTCACAAGCATTGTGCACCGAGTCGGGAGAGCTGGAGTCGTCGCCGCAGACCCACGACATACCAAGCGGTGTGCTGCTAAATTGTCGCGCCGGGCAAAAACATTTCCGCACTTATCACAAAGAGCATTAACTGCTCGAGCCTGGTTTCCAGTACAGGAATCCTCATGCCTACGAGCATCGAAGGTCCTCGTAAACTGCCTGTAGCAGTACCGACAATGCTTGCTGCGAGATGTATGTGTGCCGGTACAGATCTTCAAATGGCACTGTAGGTTACCCCAACGAGCAAATGTAGTGCCGCATTTCTCGCAGAGGTGCATTTCTAGGTTAGGTGCGTCTGCACACTGTCGTTCATGACGTAAGGCATTTTTCCAGGCCGTAAATAACTTCTTGCAAAAGCGACAACTAGGACCCATCGCGCCTACCCCTGAACTAACTGAAATATCAGCAGACGTGGATGATGATGATGATGATGATGATGATGCTATATATCTTGCTATCAGCTCCGGATCCTGCAGAGAAGCCTCGATGCGGTTCGACGGAGAAGTAGATACCTACCAACGAAATACTAGTTAAAATACTATTTCGAAGAATAACCAGCAGTCACTTGCATAAAAACAGATGAAAGTGTATAAGCAGGACCACCAACTTGTTAAAAAAATTTTTATGTATTACTGAGAACTTGACAAAAAAAAATGTGTCAACAGTTTGAAGCTGTAATATTTCCTGTGTAAACATAAGCAGGTCACACTAGCTTTATAATAATTAATTGTACTGGTAGGAAATGTGTGTACTAGCCGACGAGACTCTAACAGACCGTCTACCGCTACGTGATACAGTGCTAGGTATCGTGCGTGAAAAAACTTTATTCATTAAGAATATATTTGTAATGAAATACGCAGCAAATGTAAATAACGAGTTAACAAAAATATAAATAATATTTATGATTTAATAAGGTATGAGACTCAGTAATATCGTGCGCGATGTAAGGAAATGGACTCGCAGTGCATATATAATTTCACGTAGCTCTGCGCTGGGTCAGAGCACTAATGGAAACCTTTCAGAAGGTATGTTGAAGCTCCCCCCCTCCCCCCACCCCCACCCCTCTTACACCACTCTCTTCAGACAGGCGGCGCGCGCTTCATGACAGTCTGAGTCGTGTCCCGACATGTCTCGAGCACCCGATGCTGTCAGGGGAGCATTTACGTATAATGAAAGGAAGTAGCTCTGCTGTTTTATTGCTGGAATACTAGACATACTTACACTGATATTTAAAATAAAAACATAATCTATATAAATTAATGTATTGCTACTCATAGCATAGTGTGCTGCCAACTATGCGTCCTTTTTCTGTATGTGGCCAGACACTTTAGGATATATGATTTCAGCATAAGTACAACAAGAAAAATATTACTTCCTAATGTGGTCCCTACATTGTTCCCAGGGTATCGTAAATGGTTTCATGGCTACAACTGCATGTGACACTACATAAAATAACAATCACAAGTGTAATACTTTTTACAAGTATGTGTAGGCTTCTGACTGTGGCGGACTGAAGGCTCGTGCCTGCAGTAGGACGTTAACACAGACTACGTATTCATCAGTTGAGACGTGATAAAATTACAGGTTACATCAGCTGAGGCGAGGTCAAAGACTTGTCCGTACCCTATAGCATAGGACCGATGCCTGAGAGCAGCGGTATATATGTAAGCCGCTAGGATATTACAGTACATTATGTAGACGTCAACTACCACTCAAGTCAAAAATGTGTTTAATAAATACGAAAATAACTATTCTATGGTCAAAAATGTGTTTAATAAATACGAAAATAACTATTCTATGTGAAAATACACTAGTATGAAAAATCCATATTACTCATGCTAGAGAATAAACCTGTGTAAGGACATGCACAATAAATTATAAAACTAATAATGAGCCTACTAGTGTTACATTGGAAATAATTATTTAAAATAAATACATCTTAATTTGTGGCTTGTCAGAATAAATAAAGTCATCGGTCCCCCCGAGCATGTCTGGCATTTGGTTCAGTCAGGGAAAGAGGACTGAGCATGGTTGCTTACGAGATTATGGCTCGCAGACAATAATGCATGCGATACTAGAATTGCACTTGGACGTAACGTATACAGTAAATGTGACTATGAAAGATTTCAATATATAGACATAGTGAACAACTTTTTTTTGTAATAACATAAAACTGGACGAGATGGGTATCGAACCGCGCACTACAGACTATGGAGCGCCATGTCTACCAGATAGGAGCACAACACTATAGCTACGAGTTGCAGAGGGGATCAATGTAAACAGTTTACAACTAACCTACAGACGTGTTAGGAATAAAGCATATGCGTGCACGATTTGTGTTGGATTTCCCCAGTGTGCTTCTACTTATTCTTGAGACGGTAATTCTCCGTAAAGTTTTTTAGATATTAGCCACCACGACACTCTTGATTTGATGTGTGTTGGTATATATCGTAACAAAACTAGTAGATACATGGTTTTTGCAAAAAGAGGAAATTAACTCTCGCTAATGAATTATTTTAGGAAATATGTTTCAATTTTAAAATATCTGAATGCACCTGAATATATAAGCTAATGTAGAATGCAGATCGATGCCTATAGTGTTATCGAAAGGTTGTAGATTTTTAGAGCCGAATAATCTGACTCATCGTAATGATTGCTAGACATTCAAAATGTTTTTAATTTTGAGTTAAATTTAAAATCTAGATGCTTGTTGACGCCACGGTACAGACGTTAACAATATAGATTATTTTTAACTACTGCTTTTGCTTCTTGTAAAATAAATAAGTAGTTGCAAACGAATTTAGTTATTACTATAAACCGTTAATCTTCAGCCGCGAATAGTGTTACTTCACAACTAATGAAATGCACGAATGACAATACTTTAATATTAATGTGACATGGATCTGAACAATGCACTGTTATACTAATATTTCTTTTATAAACGGGGAGCGGGCATCTTACCTCAGCGGTGAACTGAAGACGTGGACTAGTGGACTGGTAGAACTCGAACATGAAGGCACGATACAAATGGTTGGAGTTGCGCTCGCTCGAGTATATAAAGGATTTCTGTGTGTGACGTCAGTGAGGTCATGGACGGGTCACTAGGGTGGGTTCACACCTGAACGTTCATTTGATGTGTTAGCTTTTAAAAAAAATCGAGTAAATTTATACTGGTTTCCAACACAGGTTCTAAAGATGATGACTGTTTATAAATATATATTTTTAAAAACATTAATTTTTTTTTATATGTTTAGTGGTTTGATTTTTAGTATTAATGCATACCAGTAGTTTCATACATTATAAACTAATGGTATGCATTATTGAACTTCCTTTAGACATGCGTATTACAAAATTAATTTCGGATTTGTTGGGTCTGTTCATTACGAAGGACCTCGCATGAAACCACCTTAAGACTGACCCGTCTCCCACAGGCAGTCAACAAAATTCCTTACCCCGGAAATACTTTTTCCGTCCGGTCGCTGGCCTGGCATGCTGCTCCGAACCGTTGACCTCAACCTGCGTTTCAAAGCATGCACTATTTGCTTTAGGGATTTTTACACGAATAAATATTAATTTGAAGTTATACACTTTGGGGGTTTACTTAAATTAAAGTCGAGAAATACATTCATTATTTTTATTACAAGAAAGTCGACATATACTCGTGCAACCACAGATTGCAAATAATAATAATATATTTTTAAAAACAAGCCATTTATAAAACTTTTAAAATTAAATTTCTCGAGTTACAAACATTGTAATTTTAAAACAAAAAATATTCCACTTCATAAGTAAACTGCGTATGGCTCAGAGCATACTGGTGGTACGTGGTTCATTGTATACAGTTGGCGCATGAGTCTTATTTAATATTATAATAATTAGTTTCACGATTATGACGGAAACAATGTCATACAGTTGTACCAACTTTATTGTTGTGCAACACTTTCGTTTTTTTTTTTTTTCAAAAATGGTTCTCTTGCATGTATTTCATAGATGTCACGTGGTACTAACTACCGGGTTCGTAAAGAGGCTTAAAACTATGTAGGTTACATTGCAGGTAGTTGCATGAAGCCCACCATACTTGATTACTTTCTTCCTCAATGGTGTGGTGAATAAGCCCGTCACACTGTTCCGTCCAACTGATAACCGCGCCGGTGCTACGCCGCAACTCACACTTCATTGACGCTTGTCCTGGACGCACACGTAACGTTTCGGTTGCTGATGCAGCCTTAAGTATGTCTAAGCTTGTGGGAAATTTACTGTCAGGTCGTATATGATATATAACACAGTTGACCTTACTACATGCTTGATTGCGTACATCTAGGTTGTCCTCGTCACAGTTCGACACCCAGTGATGACCAAAGTTGCAGACCTCCAGCTGGAACTGACCATCAGCTGTCACGAAGAACACACGACGGAATCCAGACGTTACCTCTGCATACTCAGCAGATGGATCAAAAGACATTTTGACCACAGTACACGGGTACTGGATGAGATCTATGATTCAACTAGCTTCTTCAGGATCGTTGTCCTCAAATTTATATCACAGTACAAAATTTCAATATGGCCGCTGGACATGTTATTAATTTGTCAACATTTAATTTTCAAAATATTATTTAACTGTAAAAATTAAATGCAATCATTAAATTAAAGATTTGTCTGTTATCAAAGAAACATGTACAGTATACTTAATGCTCTAAGATGTAGATGTTATATAGAATAAAATAATGTTTAGTTGGATGAAGAATATTTATAAATTGTATTTTATGATTTAATAAAATTTAAACAGTTGATATTAAGAGGTGTATCTTAATTTTTGTAACTTAGTTCTGTATCGGGTGCAGATGGAGAATGAGTGTTTAATTGAGTGTTGATTTTGAATATGAATGTCGAATTAAGTGTCGATTTTTGAAAAATGAGTGGAGAGTATTTATTTCCATACATTACAACATTTAAAGTATGATTATCGCACAGGAATTGTCTCATGTCATTTATGAAGTTGGGTAGTCTAAATATATTTGGTTATTCAATTGTTCTAGCTCCTGTAGCATACGCCTGTTTTGTCTGCTGCGGGAGTGACGTCTGTGCTTGGGAAGAGGCTTTCACAGCAGCGCGTGTTCGGGCAGGAGGAAACACGCAGAGCCACTTAGGGGTGTTTGTGTCGTCAACCATAGGCTGCGCCGGGTTTTTGGAATGTGTTGTGCAGGTTATTTCGATCGAGTTCTGGGGCCTCACAGCATCGCTCCGCTAACGTGGTAGTCTGCTTCTAACCACGCTCTCATCATCATGGCTTCATCCAGCGACAGCGAAATGGATGATAGTAGGGAGCGATCCCGCAGCCCTCTGCATCGAAGGACACTTTCTTCCCTGGACAGAGAGGCTGAAAATGATGCCGCTCGAACTGCCATTCTGCTACTCAGCAGTGGTAGTGATGATGATGATGATTATGATGTTGATGATGACAATGATGATCAAGATGATGATGATGGCGATGATGGCGATGATGACGAAGATTTTGATGATGATGATGACGAAGATTTTGATGATGATGAAGGTGATTATGTAGACATGGATAATTATACGGAAGATGAGTGGGATGCTTATTTACAAAATTTGTTTGCGGAGATAGACGATGAACGGATGACGAGAGATTTTGAAGTGGAGGAGTAATTTATTATTATCTTCCTTCCAACCTCTTTGCTGTCATCTTTTGTTGTTGTAATTAATGCTGGGAAGTATGTTTCAGCGATGGTTATTTTTCCCTCAATGTTTGCACATATTTACCCTCCCCTTGTGTTCTTATGGGAATTGTTTTCATTTTTCAGCTTCGTGGGGGGGTAACACAGCCAGGCATGGCACTTGGGATAATGTAATCGGATGGATGGTTTGTTTGTTACAAACAAATGAAAAGCCATTCCCTTGCATTACTCCTCTGGTTCCATGCTTGCCCGGTGCCAAGTCCGGGTAAAATAGTGGAGGCATAATTTCTAAGTAGTGTCGAGATGTAGTATAGTGGTTCCAAACTGACTACAATTGCTACAACTGTCTGCCACTACGAGAAGAAGAGAGAGAGACTCTACACAACACCAATATTTTATAAATACTCTTATCATATTTAATAAACATACATTAATAAATAATAATAATAATATGGCTACAGGTTCCAAACTTATCTCGACTGGTTACACATTGCATAACACTTGTAAGTTTTTAAATTCAAACTTGGCACCATCCGGCGACAATACCTTGAATTAAAGATGGCCGACAGTGGTGCCATCCGGTAGCGACTTTATGAATTAAAGATGGCGATGGTGGCGCGCTCCGGCGGTAACTTTAAGAATTAAAGATGGCGACGGTGGCACACTCTGGTAGCAACACTAGGAACTAAAGATGGCGATGGTGGCGCCATCTGGTATCGATTGTATGAACTAAAATATGGCGACGGTGGCGCCATCTACCAGCCAACTTGAGAACCAAGATGGCGGCGCCTCTGGCAACTAATTTTTGAATTTGGCGCGCGATACTAGCGACATCTACCAGCCAACTTGAGAACCAAGATGGCGGCGCCTCTGGCAACTAATTTTTGAATTTGGCGCGCGATACTAGCGACATCTACCAGCCAACTTGAGAACCAAGATGGCGGTGCCTCTGGCAACTAATTTTTGAATTTGGCGCGCGATACTAGCGACATCTACCAGCCAACTTGAGAACCAAGATGGCGGCGCCTCTGGCAACTAATTTTTGAATTTGGCGCCATCTGGTAGTCTGTGCTGGAATTAAAGATGGCGATGGTATAATAATAATTTGAATTTCATGCATTTGGGAAGGCAAAGACACCCTCCCCCCTTTTATCATAAAACTTGACGTCAGTACGTGGCATATATAGATTATTTATTCCACCATATCCCAATTGGTCTCGTGGTCTAGTGGTCAAGGTGTCCGCCTCGTAACCACGACATCCTGGACGTTTTCACGTCCCATGGATCGAATCCCAGCCTCGTCACTGAAATTATTTTAGTTAAAGAAAAAAAATAAAATAATCCCTGCTGCTATCTGGTGGCGACCAACAGAACTATATGACGTCGCAAGATGGCTGCCTCCAGCAGACGGAAACAAGATGGCGGCCTGCAGCAGACGAAACAAGATGGCGGCCACCAGCAGACGAAAACAAGATGGCGGCCACCAGCAGACGAAAACAAGATGGCGGTTGATGATTACATCGAATTTCAAAAGTTCGAAAAAAAAAATTCTAATCCAAGATGGCGGCCGTGACGAAAAGTGCAACGGTGACGTCACGATTCGAAGTTGGTGGAAATTTCTAGAAATATAAAATGGCGGATGGATTAGCATGGATTGGCATACAGATTAGCATGGATTAGCATAGATTAGCGTAGATTGGCATGGATTAGCATAGATTAGCATACGGATTGGCATAGATTGGCATAGATTAGCATAGATTAGCATAGATTGACAAGGTCAAGGTCAAAGGTCATGATGACGTCATCCAAGATGGCCGCCGATGACGTCATCCAAGATGGCCGCCGATGACGTCATCCAAGATGGCGGGCTCCTGGCTCCTGCGCCTGTGCTTGAACCCCCCATTTCCAACTACTTGTTGCCATAATAGAAATTTTCTAGGGATGGTTCTACGTATTTGGGAAATACTCATTTCATTCGTTTTAAACTAATACTTAGACCCAAAATTTGAAGACCAAACTAAGAGGTAGTCCGGAGACCATTATTTACATGTACTGAACTTTAAAAATCTTGACACTCTAAGTTGTTTTTTTTTTTTGCATAACTTTGTGACTCAGAACCCTACCGTTCTTAATTTGTGGTGATAGCTATTTTATTTTCAGTGTAAGCTCTACTTGAGCTGCACGGCAAAAAAAAGATAGGCCTAGTGAATTAATTATTTCATAGCTACCCATAGTAAATTAAAATACTATACTAGCTACCGAAAGTAGGATACGGAGAGTATAAAATGTATTTTATTTAAAAAAAATGTTTATATGCCTGCAATAAGACTTAGAAGGCCTACTTTATCAGAACATACGGATGCCGTAAAGTATGAAAACTTATTAGTTACTTATAGAAAAAAACCTAGGTAGACAGATATAGTATAATACAGTTTGTACGACCTACAAAATGTTTTGGAGAATGTACTGTAGGTATAGGCTACTACATAGCTAATTATGTAGATTTCGAATAAAAACTTCATATTGCAGACATAACATTTGAAGTGACTTGCGGAAAATGTCTAATTATTCTTTCGTTTCATGTTTCTAGACCCCAAAAACTACCACCAAATCAAAAGTTTATATGTATTTACGCACATACATATACACACACCTATTTCACTTTTTATGGAAAACGGTAACTGCCGTAGTTTGGCACACATTACTTACAGACTGATACACAGAATATTGAGATAGAAAATCCCGGTTGAATTCGTTAATGGGCAAAATAGGATCAATGGGGTATTTGTATGGGTGAGCCCTAGACTATAAGTACGTAGGTACATACATATGTATAGGGGCCTTAGAATAATAGCGACGGAGAAAAAAAAAGATTTTTAACCAGTTATAAGTAGAGACCGGAAAAATTCGTGATTTAAATGACCTGTAGGATATACCTACTTCATGAACCTCTATGCACGCGGGAAAATTACATCTGCTCATTGGCTACTGACTCGTGACACCTGTTAACTGGGACGCTAGTGATTCGAAACTTCTTTTGTTAAAGGTTTTTCATTGGCCGAGTATCATTCAGATAAACTGTGGACCAATCACTGATGCAGTAAAAAGGCAAACGTTTTTGGATTCTAGACTATCACGAAATGAATCCGCGAATTTTTCCGGTCTCTAATTGCAAGGCAAATTCAGTAAATCGTGCTATGTATAATTTGCCTGAGTTTCGAAACTACAGGCAACGCAATGTCGTACGCGTCGATTGGGAACAGTTAATTAATAGGCCTACCTGGGAGGTTTCCTTAAGCATTGTGTTTCTGCGAGAGCTTACAACCGCCTCTTGCTCGATATTGAGGTCAAAGTTCAACTTCCGGGCGTTACATAATTTGTAGGTTGGAGAAATAATCGACATGGCCCTGGATGAACTGAATTTTGAGAAATATGGGAGAGAGAACAGAAGAGTAGTTCTGTAATCCAAACTTCAGTAGCCTCATATACAGTAGCGAATACAGGAATTTTTTTAAGGGTGTTGATTTGAATAAAATAAACGAAAAATAAATAAAATAATATTTGTTAATTCAAAATCTTACATCAACAACACATTATCAGGGCCATGCATATTTCGCAAAAAGATTCCGAGACTAGCTGAAAGTTAAAAACACTGTAGCATCGTCTGTGTTTCTTGATTGGGCGAGTTTCTTTCCGGTCAATGTCGATTGTTGCAAATCCAATCACAGCGAGTCTGTGCGGTAGCAGTTAAGTTATGATTGGCCCGGTCAAATAAGGTAACGACTTCTCTCGCAGACGGTCGCCAATCACAAGGAAGAGACCACTGGTGCGGGTATACCTTGTTGCAGTCTAATACACGTTCAGAGTTATTCACGAAAAATGCCTGACCCCCCCCCCCCCCTCCACAACATTATCAATCTCATCAGGAGTCACTTCCAATGTTAGAGACCTGAAAAATTCGCGGATTAATTTCGTGATAGGCTAGAATCAAAATACGTTTGCCTTTTTACTGCATAAGTGATTGGGCCACAGTTTATCTGAATGACACTCGGCCAATGAAAAACTTTCAACAAAAGAAGTATCGAATCACGAGCGTCCCAGTTAACATGTGTCGCGAGTCAGTAGCCAATGAGCAGGTGTAATTTTCCCGCGTGCACAGAAGACCATGGAGTCTATCCTACAGGTCATTGAAATCGCGAATTTTTCCGGTCTCTATCAATGTAGCTTGTTGCTCCAGCTACGCTTGGTTCGCCAAAATTAAAATATCACCTTCACCGATACATCACAAATATTTTTCGTAACTTCAGTGGTTGGGAAAAAAATGGGGGAGGATAAATCCCCCTAATCTCCCTGATGCGACTGCCACAGCGCATATTTTCAAGTACAGTTTAGGTACATGCGAATGTGGTTTGGTGTTTACAAGGAACCATGTGTTTTTCTTAGTTCACATGTCAGAAAGTTTTTTTTTTTGCTTTAGACGAAGACGATTAACAATTAATAGGGAATGGAGAAAATCGCGGTTTCGATTACCTTAAAGACATAGACTACACGGTTCTCAGCATTCTCAGGCAAATAATGCCAGTTCATTGGCTGATGACAGTGAGTAGTCTTGACTGGTTTGCCTGTCACTATAGGTATAGTTCAATGGTTGAGGGTTTCTCATTGGCCCAGAATCGTGAGCCAATAACGAAAGCAGCTTAAAGGTATAACTATGTATCTGAATTATAGCCTATGGCGAAATGAATCCACGAATTTTTCCATAAATTATTTAAATATGCAAAATAACAAAGGAACAGCAATGCAAACCGTGGAATTATCAAGCGATATAAGTAGGTAAATTTAGCATATGTAGTTTATTTAAAAATAGATCACAATTCCTTTATTCTCTCTCTTCTTTTGCAACGTATTTCTATACTGTAGGAATCTGAGCCGTAGGTCTACCTATATGATAAAAACTACCAATGTGAAAATTCGTATTTTTCATTGCGGTGTTTACGATTAACCGTTAAGTTTTTGGTTTTAGATTACAAAAGAAAGACGGAAGTGGGTGATGAGTAGTATACGAATGACGGTCCGAGATCTGGCTTCTGGCTGAGGTGCCGAGGTGCCGGTGTCCGCCATCTTGGATTGTGACGTCACGGCGGCCATCTTGGATGGTTGTGACCTTTACCTTTGACCTTGACCTTGAATTTGATCCTCAAAATCCGCTAAAATTGGGCAAAATTTGCCCCAAAATTCCTCAAAATTTCAATTTCTGTGGAAAAACATTCCGCCAAAAAATCTCAAAAAATTCCACAATTCAAAAATTCCCGTTTTCGAGAGAAAAATTCCCGTTTCGAGGGAAAATTTCCCGTTTTTAGTCCTTAAAAATCCCAGCGGCTAGAAATGTCCATATGTAGGCTTAAGCATCCATGTCTACAGCCTACGATAAGCCTCTGACGTCATCATGGATTATGACGTCACCATTGCAATTTCCGTTACGGCCGCCATCTTTAACTTTTTTATTTATTATCCGATTTTAATGAAATTTTTTTTAAAAATTAATAAAAAATTTACTTAATAAAATTTTAATAAAATACTTATAAACAACAAACATTTACGACACGGAGTTCGAAGTCCTCGGTTCGAACCCGACGAGTGCAAAAAAAATTAAAAATGGCGACCGATCCTTCCCCCGTGGTGGGTGCTAGCAGACTGACTCCCACCACTTTTTTTCAAAGCATATATATCGTCACCTAGTATGACGTCATGTCCGCCATCTTGTCTTCGATGCTGGAAGCCATCATCAATGTATCGTCGGCTAGAGTGCGCCGATAACATGTTAGTTTAATTCGTATCCGCTAGAGTGCAGTAATCATTTATTACTGTGACACCCGCCATCTTGTCATTTGGCCGCCATCTTGAAAATCCGTAATTATTTAGCTAGAAATTCGGGAAAAGTTCCAAAATTCATTAAATAAATCACTCATTAATTTACATATTGATTCGATCGATTCCTGTCCTCGGTTCGATACCCGATCGATGCAAATAATCTTAATTTTTATGTAAAAATACCTAAAAAATGACAGGTTCGAAAATAAAAACACTGCAAGTTCTTTTACAAACATAATATTTATTACATAATTTCTATTTTACTACAGGATCACCTGCGAAGGTTAGCAATCTTACAAACATTTAGGTCCGCATAGGCGTGAAATGACTAATTCTTAGCTCCAATCGGTTTATACAAGACAGAGTCCAGCCAGATCCTTTACAGACATAGTCCTCCTCTTCTTGACAGAGTTTCTGGATACCTTGTTTAACAGTTTGCTCGATATCGTTAGAACTGTAAATTACTGCAGCCGATGTCTTGAATGCACACTTCTTCACTTTGTCATCGAACGGATAAGGCTTTCCATATATACAGTCCAACCACAAGTTATATTTCAAAGGTCCGTTTGTTGCTACGTCATCAGTAAGCTGATTGATTATGTCCTGTCTGATATCATCAAGAAAATTACAAATGTCCTTTGACTCACTTAACGTACTTGGATAATAGTAGTCTTTCAATGTTCCACGAAATGCAGACTGCGCCAAGTAGAAGCCATTATCGTTCACTTGTAATGCTCCGATCACAGTCTTATGTTTATTTTCATGTTCAGATGCCACAGCAATCGGTTGCTGCACATCAGTTTTTTTACTTGTACGCTCACGAGTCACCAATCTAAACTCAGGAGTCGTAATTGCTGCAGGTAGTTCAGCAGTAGGCGCACGGACTTCACCTTTACAGTTTATCGAATGTTGGCGCAAATTATCAATTCGAGTAAACCATTTATGACACTCGTCACAGCGAAACTTCATGCGAGAAGGACTCTTCGTACATTTACTCCTCTCATGTCTCCGTACATCATGTGCAAATGCAAACGTCATGTCGCAGTAGCCACAAGGATGCCTAGTTGAAGACAAACCCGAACCAGATGTCGCTGTTACTGCAACTGAATCATTTCCAGGCATACTCTTATGCACATCAATGCATCGTTGTTGTATAGAAACCTTTACTTTCTGCCGCACTGCAGGTCCTTTACATGTCTCCAAGTGATGCTTCAAATTAGCATTTCTTGTAAATTGCTTGCGACACTTAATACAACCAAACATTTTACGATAAGGGTTCTTGGCACATTCTCTCTTCTCGTGTCGACGAGCATTGCTGATGTTTGAGAAAATCTTGTCACAGTAACGACATCGATGTTCGTTAGTTGACGATTCGCCATCCATTGAAGTCTCCATCGAGGGCGAAACAGCGTTCGTCGAGGTTTCCTGTACAGTCAGCACTACCGGCATTAAAGTCTCTTCTGCTGGTGGTATCACATCTGTTGAAATCCCCTCCAATGTTGACGTCATCGTTACCAACGGGATCTGCTCCTTCTCCGTCGTAGCTGTCGATAAGGTTCCCGTAGTCGATGGTACAACCTCCGAGTTCAACGTTAAAGACGGTAAAGATGCCATCGAGTTCGCAAGAACAGGTAATTACGCGATTTATGCACCAGATTAAACAATCTAGGTGATCCTTACACCGCCGTCGTCAGAAACAAACTGAGCGTCCTGCTGTCTAGGACTCGCTTATATACATGCACCGTATGGAATAATACGCTAGTCAAATCAAGAACAATTTATTATAATACTAGAGTCAAAACAACATTTAAAAAATAGAAGCTCCATCAAAAAAAAAAAAAGGAAGCACACTTGGAAGCACCGACAACGAAAAGGCAGCACATTTGGAAGCACCGACAACGAAAAAGGCAGCACCATCATCGAAAAGACCGCACATTTGTCATTGGCTCCAATATTCATTGGCTCCAATATTCATTGGTTCCATCAGTCTATTGATTCTATCAGTCTAGTGACTCCAACAGTCATTGTTGACACCAACGGCCTTTTTCTTCATCAGCTCCAATGATATTTGGCTAGAATGCTACGAGTCTAAGAGACCATGAGGCTACAATTCTACGAGTGTACAAGACTCCTCCAACTACCTTCAAGTGTATAAAGCTCCAAATGCTCCAACAGCTCCAACACGCAATGTACGCGCAATACATGTAATTTACACACAATAAATGTAATGATTACACAGTACACACACACAACAAACGGAACGTACACACAGTACACACAGGAAACGGAACGTACACACAGTACACACAGGAAACGGAACGTACACACACACAGTACACACAGGAAACGGAACGTACACACAGTACACACAGGAAACGGAACGTACACACAGTACACACAGGAAACGGAACGTACACACAGTACACACAGGAAACGGAACGTACACACAGTACACACACAGGGAACGGAACGTACACACAGTACACACAGGAAACGGAACGTACACACAGTACACACAGGAAACGGAACGTACACACAGTACACACAGGAAACGGAACGTACACACAGTACACACACAGGGAACGGAACGTACACACAGTACACACAGGAAACGGAACGTACACACAGTACACACAGGGAACGGAACGTACACACAGTACACACAGGAAACGGAACGTACACACAGTACACACAGGAAACGGAACGTACACACAGTACACACAGGAAACGGAACGAACACGTAATATTCACGCAATTGACACACAGTACACGCAGAGTACACGCAATTTACGCAAAGTACACCCAATGTACGCAATGTACGCAATATATATGTAATGTACACACAATGACTACGCTTCGTTCGCGCAGGACAAGCATTTAATGAAAACGAAGCACGTTTGGACGGAAATTCTATAAAACGAAAGCTCATTTAACGAAAAGGAGGCGCATTCTCTCGTTCATTCAACTTGGTAGGATACGATCTTCAATGATAAGTTAGGATATAATCTCTCCATCAGTCTATGAATCCAACATTTTATATTTCCATTAGCCATCGACTCCAACAGTCATTGACTCCAACAGTCATTGGTTCCAACAGTCATTGCCTCCAACAGTCATTGTCTCCAACGTCCTTTTGGTTCATCAGCTCCAATGATATTTGGTTAGAATGCTACGACTCTAAGAGACTATGAGACTACAATTCTACGAGTGTACAAGACTCCTCCAACTACCTTCAAGCGTACAAAGCTCCAACTACTTCAGCAGCATTATGTTATAATAGTACAAGGCTACTTGACTACGAAGCTACAAGTCTACATGGCTCCAATTGCGGCATCTGTCTTCGTCTGAATTTTCTCTTTGACTCCAACTCCGCCCGCCAGCATCTCTTCGATCTGCACCTCGATTATGTTATAATAGTACAAGGCTACTTGACTACGAAGCTACAAGTCTACATGGCTCCAATTACGGCATCTGTCTTCGGCTGAATTTTCTCTTTGGCTCCAACTGCTACAGCAGCATTATGTTATAATAGTACAAGGCTACTTGACTACGAAGCTACACATCTACAAGGCTCCAATTATCATATCTGTCTTCGTCAGCATTTTCTCTTTTGCTCCCACTGCTCCAACAGCATTATGTTATATGATTCCATGGATACTTTGTTACGTAGCTACAGGTCTACGAGGTTCCAATGCATCATGTTTACGAAGCTTCCAGAACACAGGGTTACGAGACTGCGAGGCTACAGGACTACGAAGCTTCCAGGACACGAGGCTACATGGCTACGAGACTACATGACTCTAACTGATTACAATAGCACCACTCAGTGGTGAGAGTTAGGTTATCTCATGCAAAAGTACTTTATGCATGTAGTTCTGCTTTTCAACAACAGATGTCGCCACATGTTGCTTGCAGGTAAATAATATTTAGTTCTTTTATGCGGGATGCGGGATGCTCACTAACGATCGCAAAAGAAGGATGGCTTCGCTAGACTCCAAGGAAAAGGAAGTTCGTCTTGCATGTTGGTGCTCCACAGATGTCTCATGGCGTAATATTAATTTGACTGAGTAATGATATTTGTCAATTCCACCTGATAAAAATATTGCAAGTTTTGATTTAGTAGCAGAAATTATCGAATTAAATGTAACTCCAATTAAAATGACATGTCTCAATAGACAAAAAAAAATCCATGCAGAGAGTGGTTCCTCAGAATAGTCAGAAACACTTGAAGAAACCACAGGAATGATTGCAAGAACACGGGAAAAACCATCAAATTATTGACATTAATAATCAGGAGCACACGGAGAAAACCATCATAATATTGGCAAGAATAATCAGGAGCACACGGAGAAAACCATCATAATATTGACCAGATTAATCAGAAGTACTCGGAGAAAACCACCACATGTTTTCCTTGATATCATAAAATTACAGGAAAAAAATATTTAAAAACAAAAATAAATTAATAAAAAAATAAAAAAATTGCATAAATTTCTGGCTTGTACAAGAACTCTATCTTTGCTCAACAATGATAAGTTTACAAGCTAGCAGAAACTGTTTATGCAATTTTTTTATTTTTTTATTAATTTATTTTTGTTTTTAAATATTTTTTTCCTGTAATTTTATGATATCAAGGAAAACATGTGGTGGTTTTCTCCGAGTACTTCTGATTAATCTGGTCAATATTATGATGGTTTTCTCCGTGTGCTCCTGATTATTCTTGCCAATATTATGATGGTTTTCTCCGTGTGCTCCTGATTATTAATGTCAATAATTTGATGGTTTTTCCCGTGTTCTTGCAATCATTCCTGTGGTTTCTTCAAGTGTTTCTGACTATTCTGAGGAACCACTCTCTGCATGGATTTTTTTTTGTCTATTGAGACATGTCATTTTAATTGGAGTTACATTTAATTCGATAATTTCTGCTACTAAATCAAAACTTGCAATATTTTTATCAGGTGGAATTGACAAATATCATTACTCAGTCAAATTAATATTACGCCATGAGACATCTGTGGAGCACCAACATGCAAGACGAACTTCCTTTTCCTTGGAGTCTAGCGAAGCCATCCTTCTTTTGCGATCGTTAGTGAGCATCCCGCATCCCGCATAAAAGAACTAAATATTATTTACCTGCAAGCAACATGTGGCGACATCTGTTGTTGAAAAGCAGAACTACATGCATAAAGTACTTTTGCATGAGATAACCTAACTCTCACCACTGAGTGGTGCTATTGTAATCAGTTAGAGTCATGTAGTCTCGTAGCCATGTAGCCTCGTGTCCTGGAAGCTTCGTAGTCCTGTAGCCTCGCAGTCTCGTAACCCTGTGTTCTGGAAGCTTCGTAAACATGATGCATTGGAACCTCGTAGACCTGTAGCTACGTAACAAAGTATCCATGGAATCATATAACATAATGCTGTTGGAGCAGTGGGAGCAAAAGAGAAAATGCTGACGAAGACAGATATGATAATTGGAGCCTTGTAGATGTGTAGCTTCGTAGTCAAGTAGCCTTGTACTATTATAACATAATGCTGCTGTAGCAGTTGGAGCCAAAGAGAAAATTCAGCCGAAGACAGATGCCGTAATTGGAGCCATGTAGACTTGTAGCTTCGTAGTCAAGTAGCCTTGTACTATTATAACATAATCGAGGTGCAGATCGAAGAGATGCTGGCGGGCGGAGTTGGAGTCAAAGAGAAAATTCAGACGAAGACAGATGCCGCAATTGGAGCCATGTAGACTTGTAGCTTCGTAGTCAAGTAGCCTTGTACTATTATAACATAATGCTGCTGAAGTAGTTGGAGCTTTGTACGCTTGAAGGTAGTTGGAGGAGTCTTGTACACTCGTAGAATTGTAGTCTCATAGTCTCTTAGAGTCGTAGCATTCTAACCAAATATCATTGGAGCTGATGAACCAAAAGGACGTTGGAGACAATGACTGTTGGAGGCAATGACTGTTGGAACCAATGACTGTTGGAGTCAATGACTGTTGGAGTCGATGGCTAATGGAAATATAAAATGTTGGATTCATAGACTGATGGAGAGATTATATCCTAACTTATCATTGAAGATCGTATCCTACCAAGTTGAATGAACGAGAGAATGCGCCTCCTTTTCGTTAAATGAGCTTTCGTTTTATAGAATTTCCGTCCAAACGTGCTTCGTTTTCATTAAATGCTTGTCCTGCGCGAACGAAGCGTAGTCATTGTGTGTACATTACATATATATTGCGTACATTGCGTACATTGGGTGTACTTTGCGTAAATTGCGTGTACTCTGCGTGTACTGTGTGTCAATTGCGTGAATATTACGTGTTCGTTCCGTTTCCTGTGTGTACTGTGTGTACGTTCCGTTTCCTGTGTGTACTGTGTGTACGTTCCGTTTCCTGTGTGTACTGTGTGTACGTTCCGTTCCCTGTGTGTACTGTGTGTACGTTCCGTTTCCTGTGTGTACTGTGTGTACGTTCCGTTCCCTGTGTGTGTACTGTGTGTACGTTCCGTTCCCTGTGTGTACTGTGTGTACGTTCCGTTCCCTGTGTGTGTACTGTGTGTACGTTCCGTTTCCTGTGTGTACTGTGTGTACGTTCCGTTTCCTGTGTGTACTGTGTGTACGTTCCGTTTCCTGTGTGTACTGTGTGTACGTTCCGTTTCCTGTGTGTACTGTGTGTGTGTACGTTCCGTTTCCTGTGTGTACTGTGTGTACGTTCCGTTTCCTGTGTGTACTGTGTGTACGTTCCGTTTCTTGTGTGTGTGTACTGTGTAATCATTACATTTATTGTGTGTAAATTACATGTATTGCGCGTACATTGCGTGTTGGAGCTGTTGGAGCATTTGGAGCTTTATACACTTGAAGGTAGTTGGAGGAGTCTTGTACACTCGTAGAATTGTAGCCTCATGGTCTCTTAGACTCGTAGCATTCTAGCCAAATATCATTGGAGCTGATGAAGAAAAAGGCCGTTGGTGTCAACAATGACTGTTGGAGTCACTAGACTGATAGAATCAATAGACTGATGGAACCAATGAATATTGGAGCCAATGAATATTGGAGCCAATGACAAATGTGCGGTCTTTTCGATGATGGTGCTGCCTTTTTCGTTGTCGGTGCTTCCAAATGTGCTGCCTTTTCGTTGTCGGTGCTTCCAAGTGTGCTTCCTTTTTTTTTTTTTGATGGAGCTTCTATTTTTTAAATGTTGTTTTGACTCTAGTATTATAATAAATTGTTCTTGATTTGACTAGCGTATTATTCCATACGGTGCATGTATATAAGCGAGTCCTAGACAGCAGGACGCTCAGTTTGTTTCTGACGACGGCGGTGTAAGGATCACCTAGATTGTTTAATCTGGTGCATAAATCGCGTAATTACCTGTTCTTGCGAACTCGATGGCATCTTTACCGTCTTTAACGTTGAACTCGGAGGTTGTACCATCGACTACGGGAACCTTATCGACAGCTACGACGGAGAAGGAGCAGATCCCGTTGGTAACGATGACGTCAACATTGGAGGGGATTTCAACAGATGTGATACCACCAGCAGAAGAGACTTTAATGCCGGTAGTGCTGACTGTACAGGAAACCTCGACGAACGCTGTTTCGCCCTCGATGGAGACTTCAATGGATGGCGAATCGTCAACTAACGAACATCGATGTCGTTACTGTGACAAGATTTTCTCAAACATCAGCAATGCTCGTCGACACGAGAAGAGAGAATGTGCCAAGAACCCTTATCGTAAAATGTTTGGTTGTATTAAGTGTCGCAAGCAATTTACAAGAAATGCTAATTTGAAGCATCACTTGGAGACATGTAAAGGACCTGCAGTGCGGCAGAAAGTAAAGGTTTCTATACAACAACGATGCATTGATGTGCATAAGAGTATGCCTGGAAATGATTCAGTTGCAGTAACAGCGACATCTGGTTCGGGTTTGTCTTCAACTAGGCATCCTTGTGGCTACTGCGACATGACGTTTGCATTTGCACATGATGTACGGAGACATGAGAGGAGTAAATGTACGAAGAGTCCTTCTCGCATGAAGTTTCGCTGTGACGAGTGTCATAAATGGTTTACTCGAATTGATAATTTGCGCCAACATTCGATAAACTGTAAAGGTGAAGTCCGTGCGCCTACTGCTGAACTACCTGCAGCAATTACGACTCCTGAGTTTAGATTGGTGACTCGTGAGCGTACAAGTAAAAAAACTGATGTGCAGCAACCGATTGCTGTGGCATCTGAACATGAAAATAAACATAAGACTGTGATCGGAGCATTACAAGTGAACGATAATGGCTTCTACTTGGCGCAGTCTGCATTTCGTGGAACATTGAAAGACTACTATTATCCAAGTACGTTAAGTGAGTCAAAGGACATTTGTAATTTTCTTGATGATATCAGACAGGACATAATCAATCAGCTTACTGATGACGTAGCAACAAACGGACCTTTGAAATATAACTTGTGGTTGGACTGTATATATGGAAAGCCTTATCCGTTCGATGACAAAGTGAAGAAGTGTGCATTCAAGACATCGGCTGCAGTAATTTACAGTTCTAACGATATCGAGCAAACTGTTAAACAAGGTATCCAGAAACTCTGTCAAGAAGAGGAGGACTATGTCTGTAAAGGATCTGGCTGGACTCTGTCTTGTATAAACCGATTGGAGCTAAGAATTAGTCATTTCACGCCTATGCGGACCTAAATGTTTGTAAGATTGCTAACCTTCGCAGGTGATCCTGTAGTAAAATAGAAATTATGTAATAAATATTATGTTTGTAAAAGAACTTGCAGTGTTTTTATTTTCGAACCTGTCATTTTTTAGGTATTTTTACATAAAAATTAAGATTATTTGCATCGATCGGGTATCGAACCGAGGACAGGAATCGATCGAATCAATATGTAAATTAATGAGTGATTTATTTAATGAATTTTGGAACTTTTCCCGAATTTCTAGCTAAATAATTACGGATTTTCAAGATGGCGGCCAAATGACAAGATGGCGGGTGTCACAGTAATAAATGATTACTGCACTCTAGCGGATACGAATTAAACTAACATGTTATCGGCGCACTCTAGCCGACGATACATTGATGATGGCTTCCAGCATCGAAGACAAGATGGCGGACATGACGTCATACTAAGTGACGATATATATGCTTTGAAAAAAAGTGGTGGGAGTCAGTCTGCTAGCACCCACCACGGGGGAAGGATCGGTCGCCATTTTTAATTTTTTTTGCACTCGTCGGGTTCGAACCGAGGACTTCGAACTCCGTGTCGTAAATGTTTGTTTTTTATAAGTATTTTATTAAAATTTTATTAAGTAAATTTTTTATTAATTTTTAAAAAAAATTTCATTAAAATCGGATAATAAATAAAAAAGTTAAAGATGGCGGCCGTAACGGAAATTGCAACGGTGACGTCATAATCCATGATGACGTCAGAGGCTTATCGTAGGCTGTAGACATGGATGCTTAAGCCTACATATGGACATTTCTAGCCGCTGGGATTTTTAAGGACTAAAAACGGGAAATTTTCCCTCGAAACGGGAATTTTTCTCTCGAAAACGGGAATTTTTGAATTGTGGAATTTTTTGAGATTTTTTGGCGGAATGTTTTTCCACAGAAATTGAAATTTTGAGGAATTTTGGGGCAAATTTTGCCCAATTTTAGCGGATTTTGAGGATCAAATTCAAGGTCAAGGTCAAAGGTAAAGGTCACAACCATCCAAGATGGCCGCCGTGACGTCACAATCCAAGATGGCGGACACCGGCACCTCGGCACCTCAGCCAGAAGCCAGATCTCGGACCGTCATTCGTATACTACTGTGATGGCAGCTTTAATTTTAGAATGTAAGTACCTGTATGGTATGTATGATTAGCTAGTTGTGTGTTAAGATAAGATAAAAGTAAATTTTGTTAGCTGTAATATGTGACTAATATATTGCGATACTTGGTTTGATTACCAATAAGTAGTACTTGTATTTTTTCACGAAAAAAATTCCGAATGCCCATTAGATTGCAACAAGGTGTACCTATTCACACCAGCGGTTTCTTCTTTGTGATTGGCGGTCGTCGGCAAGAAAAGCCATTGCCTTATTCCACAGAGCCATTCAGGACGCGTTTGCTTCCGCGCTGAATTGCTGTGATTTGGTTTGCTGACATTAGTCACATACCTACCTGTAAGAAACTCGAACAGTCTCGAAAACACAGACGATGCTACAGACTTTTAACTCCCAGCTACTCTTTTCACGAAAAATGCATGCCCCTACCA
The DNA here is from genome assembly GCF_032445375.1 of Bacillus rossius redtenbacheri. NCBI lineage: Eukaryota > Metazoa > Arthropoda > Insecta > Phasmatodea > Bacillidae > Bacillus > Bacillus rossius. The sequence goes on along the minus strand of NC_086341.1, from coordinate 6,973,066 downwards.
ATAGGTATAGCCCGTATTTTTATCTTTAGGCTATAGTTAAGGTATTTATACTTTTAAGAATATTAAAAATAAACCTATATAGGCTGTTAAATCTTTAGGCCTTTGACATTTTATTGATGATAAACCCTGCAAAAAATAACACACTAAAGACCTTAGTATAAAAGTACCACGATAAATGTTTACTATTAACAGATATTTTCTTTAAATTCATAGGTAAACAGTTTTACGTAAACATCGCAATGCGTTGTGTTATCATGAGGAAGAATTTAAGAAAATGAATTAGGTATAGATACTTTATTCCCCGAATACAATAAATATAGGCCTACTAAATTATGTAATTACGATAACAGAACACCTTGCATGAGGCTTGCGATTCCCGAATACCGTCAAGATAACGAACTTTTAGAAAATCAACCAAGTTTTACATTATATTTAAAATTAAGTCTAGGTATACCACCTCCCAAACAAACTAAACCGCTTGAAACTAGCCTAACCCTCTATCTAAGGCCTGAATCAGAAGCTAGCAAATTTTCCATTTTCGTTGTTCATACAACTTAGATACGTTTCAAAATTCTAATAGATTCTTAGACGTAGGTATACGCAGATTCTAGTAGGATATCATCAGTTAAACTTTTTTTTTTAGCTCATTAGTATAGGCTTGCGGGGCCCTCTTCTGTGATTTCGGAAGATAGATATAAATTAGGGGCCTATTACCTTAATTTTTTTTTTTTGAGAAAAAACAATTTGACATTTTACGTATGGAGAAAAATCGGCCAATTCCGTTTAAAAAAAAATAAAGTTCAGATTAAATTATACAATTTTCTGCCAGTTCACTAGGCCTACTTACGGTATTTTTTTCACAGCGCAGTATTAATGTCTTTAAGGCAAAAATTGCTAAAATAAATGTTAAATGTGGTTTAAAAATTATCAGCTATAACTGCGTCCTTTATGATCTATAGAGGTCAGTTTTTTTAAAACTTATTAATTTATTTGTACCATTTTAGTTTAACTCACAAATGCAGCTTTATTATCTTAGGTATTATTTTTATCTTTTATTAGCTAGGCGATAAAACAAAAAAAATGCTATTTTGTGGTAGGTATACCTACTAATCAGAGGCAAAGGAAGCTACATTTTATTCATTGGTTGATACGACATTTTACCCTTCCGTATTTCATACCTATTTTTGGGCCATACGAATTGTGTAGCCTAAATATTTGGTTTTCGAGTGAATGTCTTCACGGCTTGTCAAAATTCCCATGATCCAGTGACAATGGTCTTACAGCCTGTCTCCAAACAAATAAACCTAATTTTGTAGGTCCTTAATTATTTTTGTCCTAAAAAGTGAAAAACTATCACTCATATATTTTTTTTATCAGGCCTTATGCCATTATGGCCGTATTATATCGCACCGATGGCTAGGCTGCTACGTGTTGCAGAAATAGAAAGCCGTGTCGGTTATGTCCTTTTCGCAATGTACAGAACTTTTAGCATAATCTGGACAATCTTTTAGAGGTTAAAGGAACACACACACACACACACACAAATTTTTTATCAAGCAAATTTTCATAAAAGCAATGGGACACTCTTATTTGAACACGGGTGCGGGCAGGGACTGTTTGTTCCGGCGCGCTAATGAATTTTCCATTCACGGGCGTGACAAAGTGAGCATCAACACGGGACAAGTTCCAACCCCCCCCCCCCCCCCCCCCCCCCCCCAATCACAGGCTCCGCAAGGCGAAAGGTATCGCCCGGTAGCTCAGGGTTTTAAAGTAACTCCCATTCGGGAGCGCGTGCCCAAACACTCTAACTAGTCCCCCTAATTGCGCCCCAAACTCCCCTCACGAAACCCCTTGCGAGACAATTGCGGACCGTACAGAGAAGGTTTGTCGAGGGGGAGGAGGGATCGCTCCCCTCTCCCAATGGGGCGCGCGGTGAGGCGGGGCGGGGCCCGGCCCGGCTGCTATTGGGTGCGGCCGGGGCCCCTCCCACCGGGTGGAGGGGATGAGAGGGCGGGGCCTGGCCGGGGGACCCGGACCGGACCGGAGCCGAGGCGGAGGCCAGTCGCTCGACAGGTCGTGCGCGCGGACGTACACACACACGCGCGCGGGGCGTCAGGACTTGGGAGCAGGCCATGTCGACGGGAGGCTTCACGTACGGGATGGAGCCCGCAGTGCACTTCGGCAGCGCTGAGAGCCTCGGCATCAGCTCGCACAACCTGCAGCACCACCAACACCACCAACACCACCACCAGCAGCAGCAGGCGATGGTCGTGGCGGCGGCGGCGGCGGCGGAGCAGCACATCAAGCGGCCCATGAACGCCTTCATGGTGTGGTCGCGGATCCAGCGGCGCAAGATCGCGCTCGACAACCCCAAGATGCACAACTCGGAGATCTCCAAGCGGCTGGGCGCCGAGTGGAAGCTGCTGACCGAGTCGGAGAAGCGGCCCTTCATCGACGAGGCCAAGCGGCTGCGCGCCATGCACATGAAGGAGCACCCCGACTACAAGTACCGGCCGCGCAGGAAGCCCAAGTCCGGCGGCGGCGGCGGCGGCGGCTGCGGCGGCGGGAAGCCCGGCTGCCAGCCCGGGGGCAGCGGCGCGCAGGCCTTCCCCTCCTTCCCGCTGCCGCCCTACTTCACCGCGCCGCCGCTCGACGTGCTCTACCCGTCGCCGTACTTCGGCCACCACGCCGCCGCCGCCGCCGCCGCCGCCTTCGACCACCTGTCCAAGATGTCGTCCGGCGGCGGCGGGGGCGGAGACTCCGCCTCCAAGCCGGGCGACGCCGTCGTCAGCTCGTTCTACTCGTCGCTGTACCCGGCCAAGGCGTACCAGCCGCACTTCGGCGCGTTGTTCCAGCCGCCCCCGGGGCTGCTGTTCGGCCGCCAGAGCCCCGGCAACGACGTGTCCGCCCCCGCCGCCCCCGCGCTTGACCTCGACCAGCTGAGGAGGCCGGTGTCCGTCATCTACTAAGGGCGCCCCCCCCCCCCCGTCACCCCCACGGCCTCCAACACACCGCCCTCAAAAACAGCCAAAGACGGAACGAGTTATCGCATATCGTTTGACGTGCGCATATGGGTATACTACAGATGAGTCCGCGCTGAACGTTTTTCTGATCTCTCTCTCTCAGGCCTATGTTAATTAAACGTTCATTTAAAATTAGTTGTGCGTCGTGTGTGTAGTTTTGCACAGGGAAAAAAAAATATATGTAGCTTATGAGATTTTTGACGTAATGTAATTTTTTTTTGTTGGATGAACGAATTATTCGTTTTTTCACTTACTGTACCACCTGATTACATGTTTACCGTACATAATCCAAAGGCATGACCACACTCACCAAGACAGTAGGTATTTCTAATGGAGTTGATTTACCTATGCAGGCTATCTATTTTAGTATCTAATTACAAAGGTGCATCCTATAACATGTTTTCCTATTAGGCTATACTGAATATTTGGCCCAAACGAAACTCACTAGTCCTAATACTTAATCCTAATAATATAGAAGAATTTGGTTTTCGGTCTCAAAATAAAAAAGCGGTTACATTAAAATTTGGTCTTTGTTATTAAAAGTTGGTTAAGGATATGCGTTTTTAATCTAACTAGGCAGTCTCTGTCAGATATTTGGAGATTTTTCCATTTGATTTTACTGTGATATCGGCTATTTCTAGTTGTTATATTTCTCAAGCATGGGCATATATAACCTATCCTGTTAATATAATATATTCGTCAAAAATGTAGGTACCTAGTATATTTATTTGAATATTAATTCTGACATGCGCGAGTGTATTTTTTTCAAACTTAATATTTTCTATAGTACCTACCTAGTCCTACATTTTCTAGGGAATAATAGTTTTTTTTCTATATTGGTCCATTAAATTGATTAATTTTGTTTCTCGGCAATTCAAAATATAATTTCGAAAGTAATAATTATCTCTATAGCCTATTCTTTCAAAAGCGTACACATTCAGCGGGCGTTGAGATGAAGCTAACGTTCCAGCGCATTTTATCGGTCCCGTTGTAAATTTTCTTTTTGCATTCGATCATGCTCGTATACTAATATATACCTATATTTTAGAATTACACAGCCTATAGCAAGTGTTGATCAATATTATTTATTTTGTTGGTTTATACTTCGTATTCTGGTATTGTTTGTTTTAATAATTGGTGCTGTCAGCTTGGAACACAAAAGGCCCTACGTTCTTGAAATGTTTAGTTCGAAGAGTGAACAAATTGTTTGCGTGGTTGTTGATCGTTTGTTACCTGTTAAAAGTACTTAGTCTGTGATTATGTAAAATTACCTTGTATGTTTGTACATAACAGTGATCTATGTGTTGATCATGACAAGACAATTATGTGGCGATCATGACAAAAGACAGCTGATGTTCAAATATTGTAAATAAGTATCCAATTATTTGGCATATGACATGATATTTATGTGTGTGATTTGTTAATAAAATGTCACTATGTTTGTAAGTTCGTCAAATGTTATTTTCTTAAAGTAGGCTATTCCATATTCAGCCAATTTAAATTTGTTCTGTTTACGTAAACAGTATATATTTATGTAACTACTTAGTACCTAGGCATATCTATTACTTAAGCAGATAAAATTTTTTATTTTACGCCAAGTTAAGTACAAGTTATACAATGTTCAGATGCACTTTTTAAAAACTTAATATTATATATTGTTTTACAGATACGAAACACAGCACTAAAGTAAATAAGTACTTATTTATATTTATTTCTTGTGTTAGTAAAAAGTTGCTTGTTCCAAAAAAACACCACCGATGTGCATTACAAAAAAAAAATTGAATACGAAAGTAACTATCGAAAAAAAAAAATTTTTAATTTCCTCACATTTACAGCATTTAGAGAGAAAAACTTACATGAATTTCAGGACTTAAAGGCACTACGACGTAGGCCTGTTTTATTATTACATACTTAACAAGAATATTGTTATGTAGCCTATTTGCTAAAGCTTGTTTGGAAATAATTTGTAAACAATATTAAAAGCACATTTTAAAAGTAATTTTAAAGATTAGATAATACTTATCAAACAAATAAAATTTATTTGGGGATGAAGAAAATTCTCAATAGGTATTCTTCTGGTGTAAGGAGAAGATGTTTGCCTAGTAATAATGCAAGGACAATTGATCAATTTTTAAAAAGAATTTATATAGCTGATTTGACTACGTAGGTTAACTTGGAAAAAAGTGGAAACGTAATAACTAAGGTATAGGTAGGTTATTTGTACTTTACGTTTTACAAACACATTCAATGGAAATGTTTTTGTACATACATACATTTTTGTAACAAGGTAAAAAAATAGTGAAACGTTTCAATACATTCCTATAGGCTAATATTGTGTGTATAGAATATTAAATAATATTTATAGAGTTAATAAAGCTTTTATAACTTGTTTGAATAGAAAGTTTTGTAAAATATAGCTACAAAATTTCACTTTACATCGTGCATACAAACTTAATACAAAACAAGATATATTCAACTCTGTCATCAGGGATCAAATAAACTATGTTATTCTAACATTTCGCCATGAAAGATCATTATTTGTAAATATCTCCGAACAACCAATAATGTGTTGGTGTCTAATCGGGTTACTAATTGACACATAATTAATCATACTACTGTTAAATATTTTATAAGTTTGAACTTTGGTTTTTCATATCCGTACAAGACTGTCATTTTCTTAAATTAAGCAACAATTAACATCTGTAAACAAAAAAGCGTTGATAATTTTTTTTATTTTTTAGAAAAACCTTATAAGAGAGTTGATACAAAGCAACTTAAGTCTCAAGCTGGTTTCTTTCCACAAATATCCTATTTATTTTGGAAAAAAATAATTCTTGATTAAACTACAAACTGTAAAACATTTTCAACTTTTACAGGAAAATACTTTGGAAACTTAGTTGCCAAAATATTTTGTTGTTCTGCTAAAAGTAAAACTGTGTACGTTTTAAACATATTTCAATGACACTGCTTACAAAATGCATGCAGTAACTCCGCGTTTATCGTAATTTGGAAGACTGCAAAACATTATTCCTCAGATAAACCATTAGATTCAAATATTTCTCAGGAATGGAGTTTACAATTAACGCTGTATTTGTTGGTTTACAATAAAGTATATTTGGCAACTGCGTACCTGTACGTAGTTTCCTAAGTTTATTTTTGTAAAGTACAAATTTTTTACATCATGAGTTGGTTTTGCAATTTTTTTTCTAAGTTATACCCTATAGGTACAAAAATATGCAAAAACACTATGCAAATATTTTATTTATTATTTGTTACACATTCATTAAAATATTTAGCTTGATAATAACAAATATTACTTTGAACAATAGTTCCCTATTAAGTATCATAAAATAATATTAAGACTTTTATATTGGATATTTTGTAGGAACACTTAAAAAGTCTATAGAATATGTCAAACGTGCATAATTATTTGATGGATTGTTATCCGTCAAATATTTATGTACTTTTGACATATTTTTTAAAGTGGTTTATCTGCTTTATTTAGATTATTCGGTCCTATCAAAGTTTGATGATATATAATATTTAAAGAAACAATATATATTGCGTTCTTTATAAAAAGCCAATGAATTGTTTTAAAAACTATTGTTCCATACTAATTTCATTTTATATTTCTGTATGGTAAAAGCACACTTAATTAAAAAAAATATATCTAAAATATTTTAACAAAAATATATTAGATTATTATATATAATTCAAAACAATAAGTCCAATGCTTAAATAGACTACATCTAAGCTGTGCAAAGAGAGATATAATCAACTGAAATTTATTTAATTAATTCTAATGAAACGTTTAAACAATAGTTATTGGTAGGGCCATGCATATTTCGCGAAAATATTCCGAGATTTGTTACAAATTAAAACACTGTAGCATCGTCTCTGTTTCGTAATTGGGTGAATTTCTTCCAGGCACATGAAGATTGTTTTAACACCAATCAAGGTGAGTCAGTGCGGAAGCAAACACGTCCTGAGTGGCTCAGGTCAAACAAGGCAACGACTTCTCCCGCCAGACGGCCGCCAATCACAAGGAAGAAACCGCTGGTGCGTGTGTACCTTGTTGCAGTCTAATAGGCGTTCAGATTTATTCCCGAAAAATGCCTGCCCCTAGTTATTGGGTTTAAAAGCAAAAAAAACGCAAAAGAAAAAGATAATAAATAAACCAGAAAATTGTTTTAACATACCAAATCTATAGGCCTAATTCTGTCGAAATATATACCTACCTACTATTGTTGGGCTACCAACGTTCTAAGGTTGAATAGTCAATACCAAAAAAATTGCTGTGTTGGAAGAGGAAAAAGAAATAATATTTTTATGAGTGAAACAAATTTTACAGCTTCTTTTAAAAATATCAAGAAACACTCAATCTACCAATAAATTTTATTCACAGTAGGTAGTCTACATTAAATCAACCATGCAGGATCACTGCTTTCATTACCTTAATTTATTAATTTGCGCAATGATGGACAAGTATGTATGCCTATATTTAGGCCTATAGACAATCGGTACTTCAAGCCACTTAAATTTTTCAAAGAACATGTCTATAAAACACACTTAGGAAGTGATTTTTTTTATATTCACTTCATATGTACAGAACACAATACTTACATACCTATATATAGAGACCTGAAAAATTCGCGGATTCATTTCGTGATAGGTTAGAATCAAAATACGTTTGCCTTTTTACTGCATCAGTGATTGGGCCACAGTTTATCTGAATGACACTCGGCCAATGAAAAACTTTCAACAAAAGAAGTATCGAATCACGAGCGTCCCAGTTAACAGGTGTCGCGAGTCAGTAGCCAATGAGCAAAGGTAATTTTCCCGCGTGCATAGAGGGTCATGGAGTCCATCCTATAGGTCATTGAAATCGCGAAGTTTTCCGGTCTCTAGTCATTGTCCTTGTTTGGCCGGGTCATTAAGGACGTTTTTGCTTACCCGCACTGGATGCCTGTGATTGGTGTGCCGACAGTATAAGACATGTACTTGGAATAAACCCAGATAACCCCGAAAACATTGACAATTCCTCAAAGTTTTGAAACACAGCTTGTCTGGAAATCTTTTCGCGCAAAAAGGGGTATTGTCCTACTCATTTAGTGCAGTTTTGAAGGGTAAATAATTTTCCATTGCTTGACAAAGAAAATACATTGATAAATAATCTTCTCTGAAGAATGAAGTTCCCTGACGTAAGCCGATCGGCATAGGCTACACGCGGGTTTTGGTGGGCTGTGTTCTTGGTTCGAGTCTCAGTTAAGGCACTGGTGTGAATTCGCAGCGTCTGAATTCGTCACGAAAACCTGCCAAGGTCAAGAAAACTGCCAATCCAAACCAATGACTGCCAGTATGTCATAAATATTTTTTTGGATGGCTCGCTGATACTGAATATTGCCGATAAACCAAAAATTCTTTAAAAATTAAAAAAAAAAAATGTGAAAATTTTGTGTCTGGTCCAGCAAGCTAAGGCGAATTGCATCTGAGCCTAGATGAGGTCAAACACGGGATTATTTCGAAAGTGAAAGACGTGGCGGACGTTTTTGTGAGCCGATAGGTAGGGGCATGCAGATTTCGCGAAAAGATTTCGAGACTCGATGAAAGTTAAAACATTGAAGCACAGGCTGTGTTTCGTGATTGGGTGAGTTTCTCCCAGGTACACGTCGATTGTCACAACACCAATCACAGTGATACAGTGCGGAAGTAAACGCGTCCTGAGTGGCTCGGTCAAACGAGGCAACGACTTCTCTCGCAGACGGCCGCCAATCACAAGTAAGAAACCACAGGTGCGTGTATACCTTGTTGCAGTCTAATAAGTGTACATGTCTTTTTGCGAAAAGTGCCTGCCCCTACCGATAGGTTGTCCCGGGTTTTATTCCTTGCCCCATCCCCTCCAACAACATTCCATACGTTAACATCGCTTCACAACTCTTCTTCACTGATAAAACCGATGTTGATGACACGTAAGGCCTAAACTTATTTATTTAAGGACTTAATGGCGAAGTTAAGGCATTTATACTTATTTTTCAACTAACCACATTACTACACAACTATACAAAAGTCATGTTTCATTAAATTATATCTAGAGACCGGAAAAATTCGCGGAAACATTTCGTGATAGTCTAAAATCCAAAAACGTTTGCCTTTGTACTGCATCAGTGATTGGGCCAAAGTTTATCTGAATGACACTCGGCCAATGAAAAACCTTTAACAAAATAAGTATCGAACCACGAGCATCCCAGTTAACAGGTGACACGAGTCAGTAGCCAATGAGCAGGTGTAATTTTCCCGCGTGCATAGAGGTTCATGGAGTCTTTCCTGCAGTTCATTGAAATTGCGAATTTTTCCGGTCTCTAATTATAACACTAAACCAACCTAACGTAATAACTTAAGATCTAAAATGCAGACATTTAGCTCTATTAAAGAATATAAACAAACATAAGGTGAAAACAATAAAAATTAAAAGAACATAAAACAGAAATGCAGCAGAAATGGCGCTGCAAACATTACACATTCACATAAGTAGCTGTGGTTGTATAATCGATGTGTTTTATATTGGTTCTTTATTTTCTCATTCGTTAATAATTTGATATTGTTTATGCTCTTTACATAGTATTCAAAAACTTTTGTATTCTTAGGTTGAATAAATGAAGTTGATTATCTTCATACATTTATGTAAGGTGATTTTTTGTGGAGTGTAATAAAAAGCTGATTGCCAATTAGTTTTAGTTTATTACATTTCTTATATATTACATCAGGCGAAGGGACAGCGGTACATGGAGTAAAGAGGATTAAGGGGGAGAGGATTTGTTTCCCACACGTGAAAAAAATTTCCACAACGAAGCAAAACAATCAGAAACTTGATGAATGATGGAGAAAATATGAAAAGAATTTGATAAGCGTTTCTGGGGAAGGAAATAACTTTGAACGTACCTATCTGATATCGTGCCTGCTAAGAGAGATGATACAGTTCCATAAAAGATAATATTTATCGTAAGTTCATACAAATTTATATTCAAATAATGTTAAATCTATGGTGATTTCAAATACCATACTACATTTTGAGAGCTGACAGAGAAATACCCCTCCCCAATTCCCCGCAGAAGGAGACCCAAGCTATATCTTGAGAACGAATTAAGATGATTAAGAAAGCCCCAAAATTACTTACGTATTTCGTGTGAACGCATTTTAAAAATTGAATCCTTTGTCACGCAGGTTATTTTTTTCGTATATATGTCAAAATATGTTTGGCTTTATATGTCGAAAGCATCCGTTTTTGATTAATGAATAAATATGAAGAAGGAAACAATGGTAACCTATGTCTATTCTTATATAAAAATTTCTCTTTTTTAATGTGTGTTAAAGTGTTTTTTTTTTGTTTTAAATAATTTGTTAGGTAGGCTATTCATAATTTCGTTGTAAAGTTAAATTGTTATTAAAGATATATTGTGTTGTAAGTTAGGGTGTGCTTTCTTAATGTTAAAACATTACTTGTAGCTATGGATTTCCTATTTAATTGTCGTGGAATAGTTCAAAGCTATAACGTTAAGTGTTAGGCCACATAAAGATGGACAAACAATGCTAGAGGGTTATGACGACAACTAAAACGTCAATAACACCGCCATGATTGTCTGATAAGTTGATGGCTTGAGTTCCCATGAAACATTATATGAATAGGAAATGTTTATAAATTTGTTGGATGTTTCCTGACGGAACTAGTCAAAATTAAAGAGGTTATGTTCGTATAGGAATGACGTCTGTGATGAAAGCTAATACCTATAGTATTACGTCTATAACGTTTATTGATCGCAGAATAATTATGTATTATATTACGTACCTAATATTTAGGCTGATGTGATTAAAAATTAAAATTATTTTAGTGCTAAGAAATGGATAACAATCATAAGATATTAAAATTATTATTTTTTAATAATCTGTGGTGAATTGATATTGTAAACTATATATATAATGGAAAACATCGGATGCCAAATTATGTCAAATGTTACCATTGAAACTTCATTGTCAAATATAATTGGTAATCAAAAATTTGCCGCGTTTGTTATTTCATTTCAGTTATTAGAATGTTATTTCTGAAAATATATCGCGATAGCTCTCTTGCATCTAGAGACACGGAAGATAGAATTTTATACATCATACCTGTCTTGGTTAATGTGGTTCTAACTTGCAATAGTTAAAAGTTAAGCGGTTCGGCGTTGTGTGTTTCTAAGTTATTACAATTTTCATGCGTTTCTAAAATGTATGTTTCTGCGTTGTGTTTTTCTTTTCTTCCTAAGTTACTGTCGCCCTAACTTGAGGCCGTTAAGTTATCTGGATTTTTTTTTTTTTTTTCCGACGGTTGAAAAGTTATGACTGTTGTTAAAGTCGCGTGTTTCAAAGTTTCTGTTGCGGCTCCCTCCCCTCCAAGAGAGCCCAACGTCTCTGCACTCGAGTTCTCTGCTCTCCATCTTCCGCCGCGTCCCTTGCACAGGACGACAGGGTGGATTGGGGGGGGGGGGGGGAAGGGGAGGGGTGGAGAGGGTTTGTGCTAAATGGGAAATGTTAATTCTGGAAATGTCTTCGAGTGGTCCGGGAGAAATAGCCCTTTGTCGACGGGCTCGCGCGGAACAATGTGGCGTCGTCTCCAAACAAAGCTCCGTCCCACCTTCCCCCCATCCGCCCCCACCAGGCGCTCCGCACTGCCCGGGCGTCATTCTGAAGAGCATCACTGTAACATAACCCCTCCCCTTCTGTGCTGGCACAGCCTCCCACGTCTCTGAACTGCACAGACGCGTCTCCCGGCGCGGCTCCCAAAGCGCAGAACAACTTCTTTGTCCCCCCCCCCCTTTTTTTTTATAGAAACCACTGAAACGCTAATTTAAAAAAAAAAAAAAAAAAATTGGTTGTCTGTAAAGTCGGTTTACGGACGATAGTTTTAACTTGACAACGTCTTAACAAAACATTGATGAAATGATTGCATTCTTTCATGAATAAAATTGAATCATTTTTATTGAATTATCACTATTTTGTATGGATACAAAATAGGAGTGAAATGAAATCTACAATTTAGTTGATAAATTTACTTTTATTTGCACTCATTAATTCAAATATGTTTATTACTTTAACGAAGAGATTATTTTAAATATAACTTTTATACATGTTTGCTATTTAACTTCTACCAATCTGTGTTATTCTGTTAATATAAGGATAGGACGATGATAGGAAAAGTAGGAAACGAATGGGAGTGTTTCAAGTTTAATGTGCCTCGAAAAAGACAAATCTATGGTTATTCCAATCGAGTGGAAGAGAGATAGATGCGGTGCAAGCGTACAATCAGCGTAACGGGACACAGCGTAACGGGACACAGCGTAACGGGACACTTTTTCGTGCGTGCAGCCGGCGTTCATCGATTTATTAGACGTTGTCACGTCAAAAAAAAACCCCAAAAGAACGCGGAGTTTTATTTCAGTTCGTAATCGCAGGAAAATAAATAACTTAATAACGTTCGCAGGCTTTTCACGGCCATTGTCTGAAGTACGATAGCTTGGCTTCTGGGTTGTAGCCGCGTCCTTGGCAAAATAATTCACCAAAATGTTCGGTCGACATTGCAGTCGCCATCATCAGGGCTACTGTAGGTAGGTAACTGCTCCCTGATGATGGCTACTGCAATGTCGACCAAAACTTTTGGTGAATTTTTTTTACCAAGGACACGGCTACAACCCAGAAGCCAAGCTACTTAAACTTTACGACTTGTGAATGGTGCTGTGCGTTAGGCTGAACAGACAGGGTGGTAAGTATGCATGCAGCGATAATGTGCGTGCCTAAAAAAAGATTTAAGACCTCAGGGTTATTAATTAAAAAATTCCCTAGTTTTCGAATAAGTAGGCCCTACTCTAAGTTATGATTTCATTAATATTTTCTGAACAGGGACATCTCTCGACCCAAACATTGGTTTAAGACATTTAGTTTTTAATATATGTACAATTTTTTTTTAATTTACTATGCTTAATATAAAAGCCTACATTTTTAATCATAACATATTTTTTATTATAAAAAATTTTTTAAAAATTTCATTATGAAGTTTTTCTCAGCATGGTAACTTGCTTAAGACACATTAAAAAAAATTACTTTAAGAATTATTTTTTCCGTAGGCCTACATTTTGAAAAATACAGGAAAAAAATAATGAAGTGTATTTGCATGATGAATGAAAATAGTAGCCTATCAAGTGAGCAAGACTGACCTAATAGGCACCAATCATCAATCAATTATATGGTGCCCTAAGATCTCGCTTACTCGACAATATTTATATTTATATTTAAACATGCAAATACATTTCATTATTTTTTCCCTATATATTTTTTTTGAATGTACAAAAAATCATTCATCAAGTAAACAACATTTTCATGTTTTATTTTATGAGATTGATCTTACACATCTCACCATACTGGGAAAAAATTGATAATGAAACTAACCAAATGGTTTAATATTTACAAAAATTTTGTAGTTAAAACATAAGTTTTCATAATTAGCATCGTAAATGAAAAAAAATTATCTTGAAAACTAAATGCCTTATCCCAATCAATGATGCTTGAGTTGAGAGATGTCTCATGGCCTGCACTGTTCACAAAAAAAAAAGGTAATTCATGAAATGATAACTTAAATAAATCGAAAACTAGGGTACTTTAATGGAAAAAAAACGTGGTTTTAAACCTTTGTCAGACACTTTATTACACCAATATATAGTAAGTTCACAAGATATTGTAATAATTATTCTTATACTCTTTTGTATGGAAAAAAAGGGGGTTGTCTATAAAATCGGTTTACGGACGATAATTTTACGTTATAACGTCATAAGAAAACATTGATGAAAAATTGCATACTTTTTAATTTTCAAATATTATTTACAGTTTTAGCAAATTTAATTTAAATAATTTGTCTAAATATAATCACGAACAATTAGTTATAGAAATAAATTGTTAATTTGAAATGATTAAATTGGACAAATAAATCAAATTTTTAAAAATTACTGCTTTTAAAAAGCCCGCCTTAACCTGTTTGATATTATAGAAGATTTTATCGCACGGTGGTTGGCCGGTTCTTGCACGCTCGGCTCAGGCGGAACGTGACAATGAGTCATTCTTTTTCGTGCGTGCAGCTGGCGTTCATCCATTTATAAGACGTTATCACGTCAAAAATATATCTTACATGACGTTCTGCATAGCAGAATGTGTGTCCTAATTGGCTGGGTTAGTAAGGAAAAAGCTTCTTTCGCCGATGGAGCCAATAAGAAAAGTTATGTTACAAATATAGACATACGATTAGTCAAAATTTCCTGCGTTAAATCATCATTTCTAATCTCAACAAGTCCAGTTATGGATAGGATGGGTTCATTAAATTTTCGAAGCCTGTCATTGTAGAAAGGGCCTTACTCTCTCGGTCGGAAGAAATGTGTTTTTTTTACATGATTATGTTATTTTAGGTCAAATCACTGACGGTCTGTATTATACAGTTAGTGTTTCCTCATTGGCTGAGTTAATTTTTTTGATTTTGAGGTAAGTTTTTGATTTAATACAGTTTTCTTGCACATGCACCATTGCAGTTTTGCACTGTTTGTCATGGAAAAAATTTATAAATGCAAAATGAGAAATAAAATTGAAAACATGAACTCATAGAACACCAGCCTATATCGACTGAAGTCAAACAGATACACCCAACGATGAACATAAACATGTATTATGGACAACTCGACGTTGACATCACAGATGAACTCAATTAAACTTAAATATCAGACAGCACAATAATTCCGTGAAAGGAATATAATTAGAGCCACGGAATTTTCGCGCATTCATTCTGTCGCAAGCTAGAATGCAAACTTCCACACTGTCGCACTGTGTTCATGATTGGACCGCAGTTATGTATTTGGACACGCCGCTCTACGACCGTGAGCCAACGATGTCCAGCTAGGAGAGAAGTCAGCGAATCACGTAGTGCCAAATAACAAGGATAAAAATGTTCTCGCTAAGAAATCAACCAATGGGAAAGCAAACATGGGTCGAGCACACCTATAACTTTGAATTCTATCCTGAGGCCAGAGGAACCCGCGAAATTTCCGGGACTCTAAATATAATCATGAAAAATTAATAACAGCACAGACGCAATAGTGATCTAACAAAATATCTCTTTAACTTCATCGTTGTGTTCGTATATTTGCTGCGTTGTCCAGGTTTTTGTTGTCTGTCTGCATTTACAGCTGTGTTTGAAACTGTCTCGTCGTTGTTAGCCCATACTGTGTTCGTCTGTGCTGTTATTGTTAATTTGCTAGATTCCCTTCACGGATGTAATTCTATTGCTGTCTGATATTTAAGTTTTTGAAAGTAGGCTACATATTCGTCTGTGCTATCGTCGTTGTGTGTTGTCCATAATACAGGTTTATGCTCATCTCTGAGTTGGGCATGTTTTTTCTGTGGGTTTGTGTTTTCATTTTTATTTCTTATTTTTAAAATTATGTATTTTCACCATGACAAACAGTGTAAAAACTGCAATGGCGCATGTCCGAGAAACTGGAATGAATCGACATTTCCCGCGTTTCATGAATCGTTCAAAGAAACGAGTCTCTTTTTACCGCGCGACCTCTTGACCGCGGTTTTTGCCGTTCCTGCGTTCTGCGCCCGACGCCGAGTGGCACAAGAAGAACCTTCTGGAAGAGGATCTTCCGGCGAGGCGCTTCGCCGCTGCCTGAATCTCCGCATTAGCCCTGACTTTATTGAACCCAGTGAATGACACGAGCAAACGGCCCTTTCTGTGCCCTCCCCCTGCCCCCCCCCCCCCCCAACACACTTCCCCTTTTTCTCAAAACCCTTTTTTTCCTCACAGTCCTCGCATGCGCGCTCCCACTTCTTGCTGTTTCCTTTCTCCGTCCGCCCTTTTCAACGCTTTCACCAACTGTAATTGAGAAAAAAAAAATACAGAAGAAGTCTTGTATGAGCTACACTGGCTTTTAAGCACGTAAGAGGGAAGGGAGAGGGAAAAAAAAAAAAAGAACTTGACTTCCTCTTTGTGTCGCAAAATGCCTCTTAAGCTTTTTATTTTTTTTTCTGCACGTGGTTTCTTTTCTGTCCGCTAGGTTTCGCTCCCGCCCTTCCGACGAGAGTATATCGTTTTAATTATGGCCACGCGGGTTGCCGGCCATTATCTCTGGCCTCTTGACGAGCGAAGTGTAAACAAGTGAAGAGGTCGTTCTCCCGTCGCGACGGGGTTCCCGTGGTTACTCGCCCCACGAGTGTCCATTCAGACGAAGAAGACTTGGCCTGTACGGGTGTGTGTGTGAGAGAGAGTTGCGGAACGGGTCTTTACCACAACGGCCGAAGTATCACAACGCCGAACGTACAATAACGCCGAATACCATAACGCCGAATGCCAAATTGACCGCAACGCCGACAGCTAGAAAACTGCTGTGTACCACAACGCCGAAATACAGTAACGCCGAAAAATGTTTCTGCGGGGAGGGGGGGGGCTACAGGAGCAAAACGAAAAACAACTGAAAGAATTTGTGTGCTAACCTTACCTAACCTAACCTTTGTGGCAGTCCTGCGATGACATTTTTCGACGTTAATGTATTTCGGCGTTGTGGTACACAGTAGTTTTCTAGCTGTCGGCGTTGTAGTCAATTTGGCATTCGGCGTTATGGTTTTCGGCGTTATTGTACGTTCGACGTTGTGGTATTTCGGCGTTGTGGTGCGTCCCCTTGCGGAACATCCTGAGTAAACTCACGCTCGCAGAAGAAAGAAGCACAAGGAGTTTCGTGGAGCTTCCAGGTTCGATTACGGACATTTTTTAGTGATCAGACGTTGGTTGTCTCTGACGATTCACAGTCGTTGACGGCGTTGTCGTCCGCCACAAAGAATAATAATAACAAATTTCTGTACTTTTACAAAAAAAGATTCTTTTGTAAACCAATTTCCGAGATATAGTTTGTGATATGTACCTACTTCAAGAAATATATTGCATCTTTGTACAATACACGGCTATGGTTATTTTTTTCTTGTATAAAATACGGTTTGCGAGAATATACTCTGTATTTCTTGAGAAGTATTTTAAAAGCGAGAATATTTTTTTTTTCAGCTTATTTATCACGCTCGGAATTTCCCGTCCGAGTTTCGCATTATAATTTTATTTCCAAAAAAGGATCACATGAATTTGCTCGTTACCAAGGTTAGATGTTCACACATCACCGGCGAGTAGTACTGAGAGATACGCTCACATTTCATATGAACAGAATTAATTACTAGTGGTCAAAGATATTCCAACGGCTGAAACCACAGTTTAACAGGCGGCATCTTGACCACCTTCAACGGCGAACTTGACGGAAGTTGTACCATCATCGTCGAGAAACTCTTGTAACAGCGTCGAAGCTGAAGTTCGCACGGATTGACGGCTGATTATTGGCGAAACACGTTCTTGGCATCTCGCGTGTGAAACTGCGCGCAGATTTCACCACGCAGGAGTACACACACACACACACACACAGAAGCACAGACTCGCCTCATCTCTTTCGTCAACAGCGAAAACAACCTTACCCCCCTCTTCCTTGCAGACCGCGGGCGCACAGGTTTCGCCGTTACCCCCGCGAATAAAAGATCTCAACACGCAGGTAACAATGCGCAGAGGAGAAACACCTTGTGGGAGCGAACACGGATCATATACCCGTACGCCCGGCTAACAATGCGTGGAGGAAGGACCTTGTAACAACCACACACACACACACACACACGTAGAGCACGAGAAGGGAAATTTCAGTGGAAGGGGAAGCCCTCGTTCAGAACGCAACAATTCTCTCCCCTTCCACGTGACCCCTTCCACCTACTTACCTACCCCTCCCCGATAATAGGATCCTACATCCGTTCAGCGGTCCTTCGGCCCCGTCCGCATGTCGATACGTTAAATCCGATGGTTTTCAATTGTACGAGGTTTTTTTTTCCCTCTTTCCTTACCCTAAATCGTCGATTCCTATCGCGGGTTCGCGGAGACTTTTGTCCGAAACGGGCTTCGAGGTTCGGATTAGCTTAATCCTGAAACAAAACACTCGTATCGAGAATCTTTCTGTGAACGGAGTTTCTCTTAGTATAAAAATTCCAATTCGATGGTCTTGAAAAAATAAAAAATAAATAGAAGCCTTATATTTTTTTAAAAATAAATTTAACGGCTTGTGAGATCTTAGAAAATGAGGTACGAATGTTGAAGTTAAATTCGCGGAATGGATTAATATCTGCTTTTTTTTTTTCAGCATTGCGTTCAGGTTAAAAGTTTTTTTTTTCCATTTTGCAAAAAACATTTAGGAGAATTATTTTACAACAGAGAATTTTTATCGGGAATAGCTAATTTACCGGGAAAGGTTTTAGAAATGTTATCAGATTTTATTTCGGTGTATTTTATGCAACAACCTTTTTTCTTCTCCTAAAAACTGAGTTTAAATAACCTAATCTTATCCATACACATTCATGAAAAATTAAAATTTATTGGTTGTGAGAAAATACACGCGAATAGTTTTCAATGGGTAAACGCAGTTCTGTGACCAGTAAAGATTATGCACTGTTCATGTAAAATATGTTTTTTTATAAGTTCCTGTTTTGATGCCATTAAAATTGATAAAAATATTTTAAGATACTCAGGTGGCCAGAAAGAAATTAACATAAATTATAAATAATATTAAATGCCCAAAAATATATCCAGTTAATACCTATATAAAGCTAAATTTTAATAAACTAGGCGAATTAATTCGCTTACCAATATTTTGTCGTTTTACCTTTCTGAATAGTGATTTACAAACTTCATCGTACAAAAACCAATTGATTTTTTAATCAGAAAAATATTTTTTGTACGATAACATAAAAATAATGTATTGCGGCACTAATAGGATACAATAAGTAGCTCAGAGATTTAGAAAACTTTAAGTTCTAGGATATTAGATTTATTTAACAGAAAAAATAAGAAATTATCTAGTTTTTAAATAAAATAGTCGGTTAATAAATATTTAATTTTTCATATTGCTTAAAATTATTTGTTTAACCACTTATATTAGTGTTTAGTTACGTTTGTTTATAAGCATTAATGTAAAAGATAGCCTTAGGTTCTTAATAGTTGAATGAGTTCTTAGTTACATTATGTATTTGATTGTCATGCATTAAAATACCCCAGATTATACTATTTTGTATAAAAAATTATATTTGTATCAAAAATTAAATTAGTATCAAAAATTCTTTTTCAAAAATAAACTATCACTGGCAGTCAGTAGAGACATTGTACCAAACGTAAGATGGAGTAGAAGATTTTATTATTTTAATTATTTTATATTGCCAACATGAAGAAAATAAACATTTAATCAACATGGCCAACCAAGGGGAAAACTTTTGGCAGACGAAAAACCACTAAATGTTTGAATTTATTTCATTTTTTTTCCCAAAGTTTTAAAATACAATAAAGCTTAGATACCGATTTTTATATTATGTAATGTTTAAAAGAAAAGTAAATATTGTACAATTTTTAAATCCAACAAATTTTTTGCGATATGAAAAGTAAGTGCGCTTGAACAAAGACATTATTCTCAAAAAAAACATTAACTCCTTCTTCTTAGTCAATAATTCACATGAATCTTCTAAGCTTGACCAGAACTTTTATTCTCAGAAGATCACTCAACTTCCCGTATACTCTTCACTCAATCACCTTCTTCCCACCGCACCCCCTTTTCCACTCGCTTCCCAGACACCGCACTCACAATTTCCGCTCGACGATCGCAGTTGTAAACGACTCTATGTGATCTAAAAAATAGCCCTTGTTTTTTTATTGCACAACTGGAACATTTATTTTACTTCTCAGTCATTTAATTCCGATTATTTTACATATAAAGACGTAATTTTCGAAGATAATTGTAAATGTATATATCAGGGTGTTAAGCAAATAATCAAGATTATTAGTATAAATATTGTAGGTTTAATTAAAATAATTATCTAGTTAATAACTACACTGACAAAATAATTACTAGTACAATGATAGTGATAATATTATTCAATCTATAAATAAAGCTAAAAAAATGGCCAAACTTATAATCACCTTAAAAAACACAACTTTTAGAATTTTAACGTTTATATCAAAATCGCAAAGAAATTTATAAAGTCTTGAAAAACTTAATTTAAGGATGGAAATTAATACGTTGATTGAAAACGTTTTGTAAGCCCAGGCTCTTCTTCGGTATCAGAAACCATCGGAGAAGAAAATAAACTGTTGTCCTCAAATTGTTTGTATCAGTGATGTCGTGGTTCCAAAATATAGTGGGACACGTCATTATCGCCTTCATTCTCATCAGAAGATTAACTCTGTACAGCATTGTCACACTCCATGCCACTGCAATGTCTGCGGAATGCTGGAGCATTTCAAACCTGCTTCGCATCAAGAGCAGGCTCCACTACTCTGTTTCTTGCAAGCGCAAGTCAACACTCTTGAGAATAGCTTCAGGTACTGGATATATTTTTCCATGTCAACGGGCATCGCATCTTCTGTGCTGCAGGCACCAATAACCACTACTCCGGGCATATGTCGTTGCCCAACCAGCTTTGGATTTGGTGGTAGCACCGGTACGATTCGCAGCGTGCTGCGTTGCAAGTAGGTGAGCTTCGAGCGAGATTTATTTTCTGTTGGACAATGGTATTGCAAACAGGTTAAATCGCAAGTTGTCCAAGGATTGATCTAAATTTATGTGGCCTGTGTGTGATGCTTTCAGAATTTGTTTACCAGCTACAGCTATATCATCGTGATTGCTAGGTGAATCATTCATTTATATAGATTTATTTACAGTGTTGTACATTTAATCTTGCCTTGACCAAAGATGTAAGTTATTTTGTATCACATCCACTAAATGCATGGATGAACATTATACTGCTTGGGTAGAACATAAATGATCTAGTTGAGAAGAAAACATCGCCAGCACACACACACACACACACACTCTCTCTCTATCTCTCTCCCCCTCTCTCTCTCTCAGGCTTAAGAAAAAAATATGGGTGCGTGTACTTATGTACGCGCGTGAGAAATTTTACTTCTTTGGCATCATTAAAAAATAGTTTTTAATTGCATGCAAATAATTAATTACAATAAAATAACAAATGGGCTGGGAAAAGATAGTGAACATAGTCAATAAAGTTCTGTTTAAATTAGAAAAAATTAAATAAATAAAATTTAGAGAATAATAAATTTTTATGACATAATTTGTACTAAATATTATAAGATTTTTAATTTTAAATATTTATTATTGATTATTTAATATTTTAATAGAAAATAAATAAATTTAATAATAAATAAAAAATTAATTAAAGTTTATTCATTTTTTAAATATTTATTATTTTCTTAATTTAATATTCACTTTTAATTTTATCAAAAAGTTTTCATTAAATTTGTTCATTTATTTTTATAAATATTTATTATTTATTCATTTTAATAATAAATATTAAAAATTAATATTTTAATTTGATGTTCGATTTTAATTTTTAACACAATTTTTTTATTAAATGTTTTATTAAATTTATTTCTTTATTTGTAAATATTAAATAACCAATAATAAATATTTAACATTTATAATTTAATATTATTTAGTATTAATTATATTAAATAATAATATTTTAATTTATATCAATAAATAATACATACGGAAAGTTAACCTCAATTAAATTGGAGCACTTGAAAAAGTATAAAGGCACAATTTTTTTTACTAATATTTACGAATAGTAAATAATATTAATCAAAATATTTAATTTAAATAAGTACTGAATATAATTTATTAGCACATATATAATTCGCACTTGTATGAAACTAAAACACTTGTTGTGAATGTAGAAACTAGAAACATGTGGATAAATATAATAAATATGAAAACAGTGATCAGAGGCGACGAGCGTGCCAACATGCGTGACTAATAGAGGTTCTATTTCTATTTTGTTGGTAGCTTTTTTTTCGAGACTTAATGAGTGGTTTAGCGGGCAGCTTCAACCTGTTAATTTTGTGTTACAGTGATGCGCGCGCATATTAAAATTTCACTCTCATCATTTTTTCATAACGCGCCTAAAAAAGTATAACTTCAACAAGTTGGTGAATTACTTCTCTAACCCTGCCATCAGCACTAGCAGATCGAATTCCTTAGTTAAAAAAAAAATGGTTCTGCAGAGAATTTGCCATCTTGTTAAATTTAAAAACTTCACTTACTACATTTTTTTTTAAAATCTCACAATCAGTACCTATACGTCTGCTACTATATAAGACCAAACCATTTTTGCAGCTGGTTGCTGTAGTAATTACAGCTATACATATTTCATCCACGAATGACATAACTCAAATAACATCTTAGTAATGAAAAGTGACCTTGATATCCATATTTCATACGCCCTTTTTTTTCTTAGCACGGTTATTGGTAAGGGGTTGAAGGGGTGAAAAGGGGGGGGGGGTTGGGCCTTGTGTGCAGAATTTTATTTTAACATGTGTACTCATTACTCACAGCGATGCAGCTCCCCCCCCCCCCCCAACCCCTCGACAATGCACCACCTTTGTGTTCCCAACCCACCCTCTACCCTTGCAAACCACCCCCTCCCTTCGGCATCGAGCCCCCCGCTCCATGCGGCCGACTGAGCCGACGATTATTAAATACGGGGCCACAATGACGCAGAGCCGAGCGTGGCTCTTAATATCGACGCCTCGGCAGCTCACGCTAGCCTCTGTCGCCTTCAGCGGAGCGATATCTCAGGCGCACGCGGAGGATATATAGATCCGATCGCGGCATTGCAACAACCCGCCGCGCGGAGGGTAAATTCTATAGTGTGTCCACTAATGAATGTCCCAATTTCAACGGTAAATCATAACATTTTATTTTAGATTACTTACAACTTATCATACATCAAATTAAAGGTAAACTGACCTTGTTTTTCTTTTACAAATGCTCAATATGTGCACCTTCAGTTATACGTAGAGACCGGAAAAATTCGCGGATTCATTTCGCGATAGTCTAGAATCAAAATACGTTTGCCTTTATACCGCATCAGTGACTAGGCCACAGTTTATCTGAATGACACTCGGCCAATGATAAACTTTCAACAAAAGAAGTATCGAATCACTAGCGTACCAATTAACAGGTGTCACGAGTCAGTAAGCCAGTGAGCAGATGTGTAATTTTCCCCGCGTGCATAGAGGATCATGGAGTATATCCTATAGGTCATTGAAATCGCGAATTCTTCCGGTCTCTACAAATGTTTAATATGTGCACCTTTAACCTCAGTCCAATTCTTCCCACACTTTGGTTAACACGTCCGGAGTAACTGCAGCAATATCTTCTTCTATCCGGTGTCTCAACTCAGGCAAATCAATTCGGTAGCGGCGGAACGTAGACACGATCTTTCATAAAGCCCCAAAGGAAAAGATCGCATGGCATTATGTCAGGAGAACGTGCGGAGGCCAACGAATATAAGAGCTCTGTCGACTCGACCATCACGAACAATCCAACGGTCAGGGACTTCGACGTTCAACCACTCTCGTACAAAGAGATTCCAATGGCGAGGGCTGAAATTACAGATACACTCTTAGCAAATTGCAGAACACGAAACGCTTTACCCTCAGGAGTCGTCATTTCGCGTAGGTGGCGCTGCAAGCGAGGAAACCACGAAGCAGTACTCGCTCAAGCGCTTATCCAAAACTGAGTTACTAAAGATCGCAGACGTTCTCGTCCATACATTGTCTGAAGTAGCTTGGCTTCTGGGTTGTAGCCGCGTCCAAGGCGAATATATCACCTGACGTTTCGGTCGACATTGCTGTCGCCATCATCACGGTAGAGTAGGCCTAACCTACTGAAGTTATTACAAGTTCTTCTTCCTTTAATACTCTCGTCTGAGGGGGGAGTGTTTCCCGATTGGCTGCAGCTGAAGGCAGAAGAACTTGTACTATCCTCAATAGGTAATTCTACCCTGCATGATGGCGACTGCATTATCGACCGAAACGTCGGTGATATATTCGTTTTGGAGGCGGCTACAACCCAGAAGCCAAGCTATTTCTGTTTGAGTTACTCTTTAAATGTGACCTTGAATCAAAACTTCACAATGCATAGGTACAGTTCATGCCATTGAAAATTATATCTGGGACATTATTTTTATGGACATACTGTAACGTGGTTTCTTCAGGGCACGCATTGTGGCAGCTCGGTTTTCGTGGGTCGCGGCTTCGATCCCAAAACCACGCGCACGCCATGATAAGTTTTACACTGTCTCCTCATAACTATTATTCATGCGCTAAAACTAAAATTTTAACACGATACCTCCCCCTTGCATTAGTTTTTCTTCCGCCAATATTTTTTAACAGATATTTACTAAGTGTAAAATCACGGGTGGAGACCGGGAAAAAAATTTCGTATCCATTTCGCAAACGTTTAGATACACTGTAAAAAATTGTACTTTTTACAAGGAAAATCCTTGAAAACTCAAATTATTATTTTTTTTTAGAAAAATCTCGAAAAAACCAAAGACGAAAAAACTAAATAATCAACCTGGTGCGTGAAGAGAAAGTACTCTTCTACTTTCCGAAACACCGCACGGATCTCAGAAGTCCATCATAGTTTAGACGAAGACCCAGTAACCTGTGTCTACAATGTACTCATCGCTCCTTTGAAGTGACGTTTTCGTTGGAAAGTCCGCAACTTGGCTGTAATATCTACACGGAGAAAAAATGTATGTTTGAAGGAAACAAATATTGGTTTATATATGGTGAAACAAATATTACCTTCCTGTTACGAAGTATTTTGTCGGCCAAACCAAATTTAATGAGTTAAAACATTTATTCTTTACACCTAACAAAATGTACCTACAATTGATTTGAAAAAAAAATCATTTTATTGGGACAAAAAATCTTACCTAATACATAACATTTGTCCGAATCAATACAATATAATTATTTTTCCATATAAAAACAAATGTTTTCTCACAATGTAACAGTGAGGTGCAACTCGATTTATGAGCACATGATATATGTTCTTGGAGGTCACTTCGTTTTGAGCCGATGTGCTAAACCGTATGACGTTAAAATAACTTTTTTGTCCTTTTTTTTTTTGTTAGCAAACCGTATAATTCACCAGTGAGTCTTTTCTTTACTCAATGTCTTCAGTGTGCGCACCCTCGCCTTCGAAGATAAATAACTCAGTGCCTACGCTGCTGCTTAGTGACGGGAACACCACATAACTTAGAAAGTCACAACTCAGAACTGTCATAACTTAGAAAACTTGGACAAATCCACGTAACTTAGAAACACACAACTTAGAAAGATCATAACTTAGAAACACACAACGCAGAACTACACAACTTAGAAACGTCATAACGTAGAAACTCAACCTAGAACTATCACAACTTAGAAACACACAACTTAGAACTGTCATAACTTAGAAACACGTAACTTAGAAACACGCAACGCAGAACTACACAACTTAGAAACACCATAACGTAGAAAGTCACAACTTAGAACTATCACAACTTAGAAAATTCTAAGTTATGTGTTTCTAAGTTGTGTGTTTCTAAGTTATGAAAGCATCCCCTTAGTGACTTTCGAGAACCACAGATTTTAGCGCACATTTTCATTTCAAGCGACCACAAGAAGGGTCACGTCTTTTCAGATTTTGTACTCAGTGTTTCTTTTACATAACGCTATTAATGTAGAACTACAATGGACTGTTCGTAGTTCAGCAACAAAGAATACAAAAAAAATTATGAAAGAGTTAGCAGAAAATGATGTAATAGTCCCAAAAATAAATTTCAAGTTAACTAAAAGGGATACATTTACTAGTCCTAATGTATGTGTTTTATAGTATGATTGTTAAATATTCTCTTTATTGAGCTCATAATTAATAACATATTTCACTTTCTACAAAACGACTTTATAATTAAAATTATGACTAATCATGTATTATCTGAAATTTTTACGAAGTATAATTGTTGTAAATAAAAATAAATGTTGAACTTGTATAAACAATTCAACAATCTATATATTAATTCCTCGTGATATTGTAGTTTTTCATAAGATCATTACATAATAAATTTAATTGATTAAGGATTAATATTTAATGCATATATGTTAAATTTTAAGTTTTATTATTTAAATCCACGTAGCCTAGGGCAACTCCCAAACCAATTATAATAAAAATTGTTTTCTGTCATCGATGTATGTAAAAGTTTCATTATTTTCAATAAGCGCTTCTCTGTAAGTTAATTTTCTCTTGTTATTAAGTTCATTCAACTTATGATTTTTTTAGGGGGGGGATACATTGTTGTATTAAAATCAGTGAATATACTTATTTACATATATGCCACTTCAAAAGAATTTCTTTATACTTTTATTAATTCTTAAACCTGTAACTTAACCATGTGGCTGAAGGTAAAGGAACAGCAAATTTATATTGCACTGCCTGGTGTTGTGAAATATATACTTAAAAAAAAATTCATATTCGGCCAGATTTCTTTGTCGGTTAGGAGTATATCCATCCCACCCCCCGGATCTTTGTGCGTGTTAGTAACCATGAATAGATTACAGATATGCCCTACGAAACCCTGCCACCAAGGATGCCACGTTTACAAGTAACCATTGATACCACACGCCACTTGAACATTCATAAGTTCGAATGAGCGTCAAAATCGGTTATAGTTAACCCTCGGGAGGAGATCGGTTTCGTTCGCGTCTCAACGACATGCCAAGCGCAAAAAGGAAAAAAAAAAAAAAAAAAGAAGAAACAAAGTTTGCATCGGGTTCCTTTGTCGTCGAGAAGCCCGAACAACAGCGGGGATCGGTCGAAGTACAGTAAGTCACACCGCAGGCCCCCATCAGGCCCGAGTTTTAACTAGCACTCGTCGAGAAAGAAGGAGCCCCCCCCCCCCCCTCTCCCCCTACAAAAGTTTCCGGGGGAGCCCTGAAAACTGCCCCCGATTGTATCACGTTCTCGAGTGGCTCCGACCTCCCCTCCCCCCCCCCCTCTCACCAATTCGGATGCTTTTATTGTTGCGGTTAAACTCCCCGAGCGTAATCTCGTCTCTACTCCCAGGCAGCCGGGGGCTCTTGAAGGACGCGTTACGGCGCGGAAACGGTTTCGGAAACCACTTGAAAAACCAGTTGTTCCGCGCGCGGTAACCGCGGGTAGCGCTCTGCGACGATCTGTATAAAGTCTAGCGTATTGAAAAAAAAAAAAAAAAAACACAGGCGTGCAATACACCTTTTGTTGCGGCCGTATTAAAGCCATATCACATTTAGCCATGTATATTATCGGATCGTTTGTCGGCAGGATCGGAAAAGGGTGAGGGGGGTAGGAGGAGGAGGAGGGAAGAAGGCAAGGGTGGAAAAGTCTTTTCCTTTCATTATGCAGTTCTTCCCCGCCGTCGGTTTTTATTTTTTTCTTTTTTGAATTGCCTTCAGCAAGTCCCTCTAAAGAGAACCCTGCCTCTTCGAGTGGTTTGCTGGTTTTTCCAGCCCTCTGAAGAGAGCGCTCACAGTTCCGGCTCTGCGCGAAAACAACTCCCCGGGAGAAAGAGTGAAACAAGAAAGAGAGAGACAGACAGACAGACAGACGGGCGGACGGAGGAAAGAAACCGCATTTCCTATTTGGCTTCCCTTCGCCTCTGTAATCTTAACCCCGAGATCTGAGAGACTCTCGTATACATTTTCCTCTTCCAGTCCGCGAAAGAAAAGAAACATTTCTGAAAAAGGAGGGGTGGGGGGGGGGGGGGATGGGTTGAAGAACCACTGCATTTTATATTCATAGCAAACAAAGCGACGACCTACCCTCCCGCTAGAATCGGATAAATGGTCGAAATGTTACCGTCTGTACAGGTTATTTCTGCTCAAAGTTTTCTTTCTTTGGAGCAGTGATTTTTTTTAAAAGCTTAATTTCTGTCACTGAAAAGTGCTGTTTTTTAAAAGCGCGTGAACAATGTCGATAAACAATCTAACTATTTATTCATCGAAGATTTCGTAAACAAAATAATTCAAACTTCTACAAAAAAATATATAGTAATAAATTTTGTTTTGCATACAGCTAAACAGTTAATTTATAAGATGGCTGACGTATTTAGTGATACTTGTGTCGACAGTCTAATTGCATTTTCGAATATTTCACGTTAATTTACAATTTTTATTCTTACTCATAACAGGTGACTAGCCACTGTTCTTTTTTTTTTTTTTTTTTTTTTTTGGAATCACAGCTTTCTTACAGTAATTTGCATTCCCAACGACACTGATTTTTTTTCGGGAAAAGATAAGGATTTAGTTTCCAGCTGTAGGCCCAATTCATCTCTGAAAAAATGTGTTAAAATATGTATATTTTAATTTACCAGTCGGAAGGGGTACACTTTTCTTTCTCTAGACTAGTTACGTTCAGATCTCGTCACCAAGTTTATGCAGAAATATGTTTTCCTTAGAACTTATAAAAAAAAAAGAAGTTGATCTTAGTTTTCATGACACAATAAATCTGAACCTCGGAACCAAAAGAGCACAAGACACAACCAAACACAAATCTACCAATAGAATTTTTTTTTTTTTATCTGAGGCCGCAGAAACAAGCTTCCTTTAAAAAAAACTGACTAAAACTAACACCAATAATGAGCTGTGGTGAGAAAAAAATTGTAAATGTAAATAATTTAGGGTTCCGGTAGCCTATTGGAAAAAGAAAAGGACAAAGTAATGTCACTGAGAAACTACAGGCTGTGTGTACCAGCCTTCACGAGTTCCAGTGACAGGTCCGGAATTGATAGCCAAATTATTAATTTTAAGTTTTTTATATATTGAACTTACAAATAAAATTACAGTAATTTTTAAAATATTTCTACGAATTAATCACACTTTCCTAAGTCCAATTTTTACCCTCCACACTAGAGATCGGCTCTGCAGTGGCTCTCTCTACTTCTCTACTTCTCTACTTCTCTCTACTACTCTACCGCCGCAACGCGACACAGCGCCGTGATTCAGAAGCCCAACGCTCGTTTCCCGCTATCGCTCGCCAAGCGATCACCCATATTCTTTCTTCACTTCACTTCACTGCAGCTCGCAGATCTGTCCCCGCTTTTATACTTGTGGGTTTGGCCCGTGGGAAATAATCTCGTAGCTCTCAGAACTGTCGCGACATCAAAATCGACCTGACACTCAAAGCTACGAGAACAATGGCGTTAAAGATTCATAAAAGAAAAATTTCACAGATACCTTTAGAATTTTTGATTCCAAAAATTGTAATTATTCTTCCAGAAAAAAATAAATACAAAAAAAAATATTTTACAATAAAATAATATGTCAATCTTTGGCTGAATAATTTAACTGATGAAGAGATTTCCGTCATTTTTAAGTAAGGTTTTATATAATGCAGTCATTTATGAACTTGAAATTTTCATATATATGTATATATTTTTTTCTTTTGTATACTTATAGTCTATTTTTCTGAAACAATGTTATACTTTATCTCGTATTTAAATTAATTGCTCTTTTTAACATTAAACTTAATGAAATCTTATGTAAGATTTCTTAAGTTTTTTAATTTATTTGTCAATTGTTACCAGTTTTAAAATTGTTAAATTAGTAAAAATACCACACATAGATTAAAGTGACACACACACAAGCTTGCTTTTGTGTATACTAAATTTTCCTGTTTAATTTAGTGAATTGTAAGCCAAGTGTAAAAAAATATAGGAAATAAAGTTTATAGTTATAATTATATAACTTATTGCGACGGCGCTCTGGGAACCTGTCGAACCCTCGAGAGGAACTGAGAGGCGGCATCAATACTCTTTGGGAATGCGCTTGGAGAGGGGAGTTTTGAAATCTCATTCAAGATCCTTGATGATACAAAAACTCATAGGTAGAAACACACAGGAAAAAAAATTCGCGGATTCAATTCGCGATAGGGTACCTTTAAGCTGCTTTAGCAATTGGCTCACTGTTCATCTGAACGACTATGGGCCAATGAGAAACCCTCACTACAAAGAAATATCGAACTAAAGGTAGACCAGTTGAGACGAATCACAAGTCAGAACAAAAAGGTTCTCACTAAGAAATCAGCCAACGTAGAAGCAAACGTTGGCATAGCCTGACGCCAAATGAATGCACGAATTTCCGGGTCATAATACGTCAACTAAAAAATGTCTCTTTTGTGACCCGAAAAAAACAACTAATATTTCACTTCAAATGTTGAATCACTCAAAGTTGGCTTGGCTTCCAAGCAACTTCAAACAATGGCCGCGAAAGACTCCGAACTTTATTCATTCAAAGTTAAGTTTTTTTTTTTAAAAAATGTTGGTACACCTGTTTGCAAATTTGTGTATTTAACAGAAACTCGCCAAACTTTTCAAAGGTTGGATATACCCACAAGATCACTTCGGAAGACATAGACCTACTCAACGCCGGGTCCAAGCCAAGCCTTATTTTTTTCCACGTGTGCCAGGCGCATAGTCAAGAGCTCCCACTCATCGCACCGGTAAAGCATCGAGAGAAAAGAAACCCCCCCTTCAAACCCCCCCTCCAACCCTACCCGCCAACCCCCCCCCCCCCCCCTCCTCCGTAGCCCTTTCTCGATATGAAAAACGTTTCCACTCGGGGTGCTCTCAATTTGCATCCCTTCCCAAACCCCTCAGGGCTCTCATGTGTACGAAGGGCCCCCAACCCCTTCCACCCCCCTCAAAATAAATTCCTTTTCAACTGCTTAATGACTGCGAAGCTTTTTTTTTAATTTTATTTTCCTTTTCTCGCGGTTTTTAATATAGCCGTGAATGGTTGTGGGTAAGTTGGTCGCGATTATATCTCGGTTAGTATGGTCTGGCCAGTCCCCGCTAACACCCCCCCCCCCCTTCCTTTTTCACTTCCATACATATACTCCCCACCCCCTAAACTTCTGAAAACACGCTGAGTGTAAGAGGGGCAAATTAAATTCACACACGAGGGAAGCCCTTACAAAAAAACACACACACCCTAGAAGGGGTGGATTTATCGGTGAGCTAACAGTGCTCCTCGCGGCGGCTAGGAGAAAAAAAAGAGGGTGGGTTAAATTAATTAGTAATACTGCAAAGTGAATCACACGTCTGAGTAAGCACTCTTAAGTTCCTGAATGAGAACATAAAACCTTAGGGAAAAAGAAAGAACTTCATGTTAAGCTGTTTCATGAATGGGTTTGGCTTCCATGCAAAGTGGTTTTCCAGTCAGCTGCAAACATAAACAAAAAATGGTAATTTTTATATTGTTCAGGTTTCTTTTAAAAATTTCCAAACGCATTAATGGCTAACTACACGAAGCGATGTTTATTAATTTCCGAAAGCAAATGAAGAAATCGCCATACTTGATTCATAAAATTTATTGAAGTACATACATAGTCTACCTGAGAAAAGGAGGAAAGAAACAAATTATTTAGGCCCATCGTCTACGTACTCTGAATATTGTTAAAAATTAAAAAAAAAAAAAGAATGCCTATTTACAGTCTTAAAGTTTCGGAATCATTAATCAAAAGCGCCCTGTATTTTTCGCGAAAAAATTTGACGCTTATTACAATGCAACTAGGTATGCCAGCACAAGTGATTTCTTCACTGTCAACAATTTTTTGTAATTTTTACAAGGAAAATCCGTGGAAACTCAGTTGCCAACGACAGCACTTGTAAAACTGCACGGCAGAGCTTTGTAAAATTTCAAATGGAACAAAGCACTGCCTTGCAATTTTACAAGTGATATTGTTGGCAACTGAGTTTTCAAGGACTATACGGATGTTTTTATAGATTAATGTTTACCTTAAGCCAGCTAGGTCATAACACCTCTAGAATTACTAGCCTATATGCGTGTTAAAAACACTGCATTATCATCTGCTTGTCGTGATTGGCTGAGTGCCTTCCAGGTAAATATCTGTTACATGCAACCAATCACAGCAATTACGCCTCTTGAATAACCCGGTCAAAAAAAAAGGCAATGCAATCTCTCGCAGAAAGTCGCCAATTACAAGGAAGAAACCGCTGGCGTGGGCATAGGCTACATACCTTGTTGCTGTCTAATGAGCGTTCAGATTTTTCGCGAACTTACCTTCTCCTATCTACAGTTTATCGGGTGGATCTGTACTAATTAAAATTACCTGTGTAAAAACAGCATAACGAGTAAAAATTAGTGAAATTACATAAAGTCAGCATACGGGTAAGTAGGCAGTATTTAACAGATCATGCGTAGGGCTAAGGAATCTATCTTAGAGAAAAATCTTAGAGAATTATTTACAGTACACGTCTGTACTTAGTGACCCTATTAATAGAGTCATGGAAATTTCGCGGATTTATTTGAAGTCAGGGCTAAAATTCACAGTCCTATGTAAACTTTACCATTATATGCTTCCACATTGGCTGGTTTCTTACGTAGAGAACCTCTCCTTTTTTTTTTTTTTTTTGAACGGGTCGATGTGATGCGGGCTCTCTGCTACTAACTTGTAGGTTACCGGCCTACAATCGTAGAGGGGAACAACAGTGAACCAATATCAAACAATATAATTAATATTTAGTGGCTGTCTTACTGGTCTCTAAAATAATCCGCGAAATCTCCGGGTCTCTACTTATTATTTTGCATTTATATTTATATTTGAGCACCATGCTGAACTCTCAAAAACCTACGCCTATTCTAGGAAAGTTGACAGCTCATTGACTGCTGCTTGTGTTAAACGCTATATATACCTACATACAGTATGTGTACATACGCTATAAGCATACGCTATATATATTTATATACTGATGACTTGGGAGTTTTGTTTTGTAAATTGGGATAGTTAATATTTGTGGATGGATATCAAACTTCTTCCACTAGCGGTCAGATCTCAGTTAATTCAACATCTGCTGGGGGTTGGGTGGTGGTTATAAGGCTTAACTCCCGCCCAAGCTTTTCTGGTTAAATACCCGGCGGGGTCACGGCTGTATTTTCCGCAATTAGGATTTATATATATATTTTTTTATATTTAGGTTTATTTAGGTTTATATTTCCGTTTAAGCTGCTGGTCAGCTAGTGTGCTTGAAGCTGGCAAAGAAGAACGTGCCGATGCGCATATAAAATAGTTGTGTCAATTTAATTACGTTAATTATTCGCAAGCTGGCACATCTGGATCTCACCCCGGAAGGGATAAATCGGCAGTTCGCCTGTCGCCAGTAAAAGGCTGTCGGTACTCGGCGAAATTATCCAATATCTGCCACTGTAGCCTCTACGCTTCAGGAGAATGGCGCGAGGTAACTTAGTTTTAGTTAGGTTGGCAGTATCTGAACACTTTTGGCGACACAATTGGCGTATCGACGGTCGGGAGGTCGCCTTTGTGCATGCATCCCTTTCGAAACGCAGCTCCCGGGGGCGGAGGGTCTGGAAACTTATAGTTCGCCGCCGCGCCGTGATACCAACAAAACGGCCCCCCGGCCACGGCCCGCAAGACCTACCCTCGCCTTCAACGGGTGCGTTAATTAGGTCTTCTCACCGGCGTCGTTATTGGCTCCCAGACACCCACAACCCTCCCTTCCCGCCGAAACCTCTCCACCTCCCCTACCCACGCCTCGCCGTCCCCGGCATCCCTTGTTCGTCGACAGGTAGGTGGCTGCACAAAGCGCGGGCAATATTAGTTGTGCGCGCGAGAGGCCTGTGAACTCTGCACACGCACATACACACATGCGCGTAGGCACAATGACGGCGACACCCTGTGTATCGCGCTTCTCGGTCCTGGAGCCGGTCGCAATCAACACCGCTTCCTCGTAATCGCGGCTGCCTTTCAAAGCCTCCTTCCATCCTCTCACCAACCAACTGCACGCTGTTACTTCTGCGTCGTTTCTCCTGTTCTTGAACGAAAAAGCTCGTCCGCTCGAGAGCCGGTTCCTAGAGGGAATTAAAAAAAAAAAAAACATCGCGGATTCATTTCGTGATAGGCTGGAATCCAAACACTTTTGTATTTTTTTGCTGAATCGGTAGGGGCAGGCATTTTTCGCGAATAAATCTGAACGTCTAATAGACTGTAACAAAGTACCTATACCCACACAGGCGGTTTCTTCCTTGTGATTGGCGGCCGTCTGCGAGAGAAGTCGTTGCCTTTATTTGACCGGGCCACTCAGGACGCGTTTGCTTCCGCACTGACATCTCTGTGATTGGTGTTGTAATAATCGCAGTTTACCTGAAAGAAACTCACCCAATCACGAAACACAGACGATGCTATGTACAGTATTTAACTTTTCCGTTATTCTCGTCTCCGTAGCCCTATGAATCGGTGATCGGCCACAGTTTATCTGAAGGAATCTGAGCCAATGAAAAAAAAAAAAAAAAAGGGGGGGGGGTTGTCTGTAAAGTCGGTTTACGGACGATAATGTTACGTGATAAAGTCATAAGAAAACATTGATGAAAAATTGCATACTTTTTAATTTTCAAATATTATTTACAGTTTTTTTGCAAATTTAATTTAAATAATTTGTTTAATTATAATGACGAACAATTAGTTAAAAAGCCCGCCTTAACCTGTTTTATATTATAGAAGATTTTCTCGCACGGTGGTTGGCCGGTTCTTGCACGCTCGGCTCAGGCGGAACGTGACAATGAGTCATGCTTTTTCTTGCGTGCAGCCGGCGTTCATAGATTTATAAGACGTTATCACGTCAAAACATTAAACAAACAAAGTATCGCATCACGGTCAGTAGCAAATGAGCAGATGTATTCTGCCCGAGTGCATAGAGGATCATGGTCCTACAGATCATTGTAAATCGCGAATTTTTCTGGTCTCTATCTAAATATAGAAAAGGACTGGAAAATTTCGCATTTTCAGTTACCTCTATGGATGGACTCCACATCCCTCTGTATACTAAAGTAGAGAGTCTGACTAACGTATAAATTATTTGTAGGTTTATCGTTGCCATGTTTGTTACAATTGTGGGCTTCCCCTGTGGTCATATATTGTGTAGGTACTAAATCGTTTTGTTTTATCATTCGGATGAAGTTTTAAATATTTTGTATTGTTTAAGATGATTTTTGAAGTATTTATGCAATGTGCGTGGTGGTAACTCAAAAACCATTATTTATTAATTTTGAAAAGTTACTACAAATTTATATATATAGGTGTAATTTAAATGGACATGATTATAAAAATATCAAAAAAAGAAACATTAACATAGAACATGTAGATTAAGGGTGACAACAGAAGTGTTATTACTGAACAGAGATTTATTACACTGTGTTCAGATTTTCCAGTTAATGTCCCTTATTCCAAAAAGACTTTCAATTGCAATTCAGTACATTAAAAACCTGTCGTTATATTAAATGTGATCCCAAAGTTCATATTTATTCTGCGCCTGGAATAACGTAGACTTCTAACCTCAATATCGACAATCTCACCTTCGTCAATGTCAGTTAATATTTGAACTATTTTACTTCCACGTTAAGCTTCCAAATTATACTTGTAAACTATATTACGTTCATGTAAACACTAGTAGTACGAGACCACCTAGGTTAACAGAAACTTTATGAAACACGGGAGAAAAGTTTATTGTTGTTACTTTTTGATGTGCAATATTTTAGTTCTCGGTTATAGCATTTGGTTGGAGTAATTTCGTGATTGAAACGGAAGTCAATGAACGGAATTGTGTAACAGATGGTTAGAGACCGGAAAAATTCGCGATATCAATTACCTGTAGGATATACTTAGAGACCCGTGAATTTCGCGGATTCAATGACCTCCAGGATGGAGTCCAATATCCTCTACACACTCGGGCAAATGCCAACTGTTCATTGGCTGCTGACTTGTGAGTCGTCTCGACTGGGTGGCCTGTGATTCGACATTTCTAGAGTGAGGGTCTCTAATTGGCCCTCAGTCCTCCAGATTAACAGAGAAGCAATGACATAAGCAGCACTAAGGTAAACTTATTTGAATTTTAGCATAACACGAAATAAATCCGCGAAATTCACGGGTCTCTAGATATACTCCATGATCCTCTATGCACGCGGGAAAATTACATCTGCTCATTGGCTACTGTCTCGTGTAACCTGTTAGCTGTGACGCTAGTGATTCGATACTTCTTTTGTTAAAGGTTTTTCATTAGCCAAGTGTCATTCAGATAAACTGTGGCCCAATCACTGATGCAGTAAAGAGGCAAACGTTTTTGGATTCTAGTCTATCACGAAATGAATCCGCGAATTTTTCCGGTCTCTACAGATGGTTCTGCTATATATGGGGAATCGCGCAAACCAAAGTCGTACAAAGCCAAAGGGAAACTTTATAGAATTAACCGTTTAGTGAATTTTAACAAAATAGGCAGTATTTTAATAAAAATTACTTGTCAAAAATCGGGTGAAAAGCCGGGGTTTTTTATTTTAAGGTTTCCTTTTCTTTTTATCAGAGCCGTTTCATTATGTAGTATAAAATTTAGGTCGACAAATGGAATGCTTCGATAGTCGACGTAGCTGCTCCTACAGCGAATTCTAGCGGCGGGTGCGGAAACTACGTGCGATTCGCGTCAAGAAATGTAGTTTAAGCACAATCTGCGTAAATTTTTTTTTATCACGTTTGGCATTATTTTAAATGATCTGACGTTAAATATTCGTGTCCAATGTTTTGTACTAAAAGTGTATTTGCAACACGAGAACTCGCTCGTTACCGCGGTTACATGTTACACATATCTGACGAGTACTGAAAGATTAGCTTACGTTATTTTTTTTTTTTTGCTACCGTCATTGCATGCAACGAATGTTGATTATTGTCGGAGACACGAATGCGGCGACGTTTAGCGCTGTTGTAAACTTCTCCTCGGGTGTTTATTATTCTCCTCTTTACAGCGGGAACAGGCTTGGCGGGAGTGTTTACGACGGCCTTCCTCGGAGATCCGTAATTAATAAAGTGCATCTTGCGGCGGGTTCCCGGAGATTGTAAACAAGTCTCTCAGAGCCGGTGCAAGGGGGGAGGGGGTCAGGAAAACTTAAAACTTCTACCGGCTGGAAAAGTCCTTCCACGAGGACAAGCTTAATGAGTCATGTTCAGGGGTGAGAGGAGGAATGAAGAAAAAAAAAAAAGTTTAGGCGGCGAGATGAAAAAAAGAATATCGTGCGATGGATTTAATCCAAAAAAAAAAATTAACTTGGCGGCTTTTCCGGAATCACGTGACGTGTGAAACTCAAGCCCCTGTGTTCGGTCTTACCTAAACCCCTCCCCCACTAAATTCTTACAACCCTCGGAAATTATGTACGTACAATGTGCGTAAGAAACATTAATGCCGGATTATGCGTGTGGATGGCCTGGCGCACACCTGAGTTCAACAGCGGCGCAGCCTGGTTCCACGCAAAAACGACGCAAGCGCCGAAATGGCGTGTGCGACTGTGAAACCCACCGCCAAATTGGAATCGTAAAGATTTTGGGCCCTGTAAATACAAATATGATAGGTAGGCTATGTGAAAAATATGTTACGGGCAACGCTAGAAGAAGTAACCCTAGGTTTACCCGGGTTAACTTAGCATTCGCAAAGTTTATTGGGTGTTAAGTCCGAATAATCACTAAAATAAATTTGAATTCGGCGTTTAACCCGGGTAAACCTAGGTTAACTTCTTCTTTCAGCATTACCCTTAACATGTAGGCTATAACTAGAGACCAGAAAAATTCGCGGATTCATTTCGTGATAGTCTAGAATCCAAAAACGTTTGCCTTTTTACAGCATCAGTGATTGGGCCACAGTTTATCTGAATGATACTCAGCCAATGAAAAACCTTTAACAAAAGAAGTATCGAATCACTAGCGTACCAGTTAACAGGTGTCACGAGTCAGTAGCCAATGAGCAGGTGTAATTTTCTCGCGTGCATAGAGGATCATGGAGTCTATCCTATAGGTCACTGAAATCGCGAATTTTTTCCGGTCTCTATGTACAAGTAGCGAAATATAACGAGCGGGTGTGATCGCGCTCTTGAACGAACGTGTTCCCGGGAAAGAATTCCGGACATTCCTTCGGCATGTGTGGTCGGCTTCGGGGAGGAAGGATGAGGAGAGAGGGGGGGGGGGAGATGCGCTCTGCCCTCGCGTCAGGACTGCACCGCAGAAGGCCGTCGAACAATCGGAGTCCCGCCGCTCGTTGATCCACCCCCCCCCCCCCTTCCTTCACGGACACATCACGCCCGTCACGTGACCTCCCCCACCCCGCCTCTCTCCGGTATAGTAATTGCCGGTGGCGGGCCGGTGATTGATAGGACAGCCTCGGGGACCACGCGCCCCCCCCCCCCCCCCGCACCCTCCCCACCAACCATCGGCGCGGGTGTCTAACGGAGACGCCATTTAGCCTCATTGTTGAAGCCGGCGTGTGTCGCAAGATGGCGGACTCCTCGAGTCCTGGGAGGATGCCCGAAGGGTTTTGGGGCTCGTATGGATTACCTCCCAGGTGAGCGAGGATTCGGCCCTGCCATCTTGGATTTTTTTTTACATTTATTTTTTTTTGCTAATTTCTTGTCCTGAACACGTTCATAGAACCAAAAATTTTTCCGACAAAACATCATATCGCCACCACATATTTATTCCACTACACTATTCCAAATTTTATTTGTGATTTAACTTAGATGATAAATAAATAGGTTTATTTACAGTCATTTAATTTTTAATACATCGCAAGTTGTATAGTATGCGAAAAATACCAGTTTTTTTATATTTGACGATATATGCATGCATGGGCGTAGATCTCGGTCCCACTGTAATTAAGAACCCTCTTACCGAGGGGAACCGCTTGCTGTTACAAAAGTATGACAGTCAAATGGGTTTGACTTCAAAATTATCTTTTTGGAAATCTTTCTGCATATTTTAAAGTTTTTTTTTGTTTATTGCGTACACGTAGGCAAAAATATGGGCAGTATGCAACATACAAGCACCGTATCCATAGATGACATGTGTCAGTAAACCCCGCGTGCAAAATTCTCGGGCAGCGCGGGCCCAAATGGATATTCCCATTGGTCCCCCCTTGCGAATCCTACATTTTTCACCCCTGCATGTGTGTCTCTTTTAATACATATAATTCAGTTCATCCGTCCTCAAACATTTTTTTTGTGTGTTCTAACACTTCCAATATACAAGTAAATATATGTAGGGATAATATTATTTAGTTTTTAAATCTGTGGTTTTGGAAGAGTGAAAACGGCCAAAACGCGTGTGTTCATTCAGATTCCTGAAAGCACTCGTGGGACTTCATTTCTCCGCCACAGCATTGCTCTTAGGCCCGTTCTACGATGGCACGTAAGCGCCGACGGGATATCGCGGAACATTTTCTACAAACAGCACGCAGACGGAGAGGGGCCCGTACGGATGCTGAGCTCTTCCGTTTACGTTGCTCCGTGCGGCCAACAGAAGCCGAGTATTCTTGGCTGCGGTGGTAGCCATGTTTATGTTCTAAATACTTTTAAAAATTACTTCAAGTACAGCGATATCCAGTGCTGCATTATGTCATTTGTTATCATTATATACGTAAATTCTGCACGTACTGTGATCTCTAAAAATAATACATTTTAAAATTCAATTCATACGTCGTAATCTTGGAATGCAATCTCATTGGTGGCCGTTTGTTACGTTTCCGTGCGTTGTGGAAGTAGCAGAGCGAAGTTGAAGTGTTCCGGGAGATCCCGTCTGGCGGCTTCACAAATGCGGCGCACAAGAACCATCTGCCCTACCCCCTTTTTTTTTTTTTTGGACGTGAATACGTCTTTAAAATTGCTTCCATGGTGGGAGGCATTTTCAAAAAAAAACTAATGATAACAATATCGAAGGATACATTTTGGTGTTATAGCTAAATATCCATCATCTCCATCCAAAATTTAATGGGGGAGCTGAATTGTTGCCCCTTGGATGGGCAGCCCTTCAGGATTTTTCTGACAGTGGTTAGTTTAGGTTAGGTTAGGTTAGGCTAGGTTAGGTTAGGTTAGGTTAGGTTAGGTTAGGTTAGGTTAGGTTAGATTAGGTAAGGTTAGGTTAGGTTAGGTCACTCTACAAACTAACCACTGTCAGAAAAATCCTGAAGGCCTGCCCATCCAAGGGGCAACAATTCATACAACCTTTCAAAAACACTACTGTTTGAAAAACCTGATGGGCTGCCCATCCAAGGGGGCAAGTTTTCAGGATTATTTAAACTCTTAAAGGAGCGTGTTTTCAGAAATTGGAT
This sequence comes from Bacillus rossius redtenbacheri, assembly GCF_032445375.1. Classification (NCBI taxonomy): domain Eukaryota; kingdom Metazoa; phylum Arthropoda; class Insecta; order Phasmatodea; family Bacillidae; genus Bacillus; species Bacillus rossius. Next base: position 6,932,855 of record NC_086341.1, on the reverse strand, counting down.
GGGCTGCCCTTCCAATGGGCAACAATTCAGTCGCCCCAATTTAATTACACCACTGGATAGCTAAAGGAACAAAGAATTCGTTGTGCCAAGTGAGGACTGTGACGCATCGCGCGCGGTTGGGGGGAGAGGGAAGCGCCGCCATTTCGATGTAATTTTTCTACGTTTCGAGATTTCCATTTAGGTACCTATAACTTTTGACTCGGAGAAGCTACGACGTTCGTCTGAGTTTCAATCGTCATCTCTCATCAAAATCTATCGATTGCATAAATAAAAAAAAATAGTGTAAAATAGTTAGTGTGAATATATATGGTGTTAAAATAAAATAAAAAAATAGCGTGTTTTATATTTTGTATGGAAAATATTACATGTTACGTGCACGTATTCACGTGCAACACACGGCCGTGTCCGTGACACACAGCCACACCCGAATTTTATTTTTCCCCCCTTGTAGTTACGTCCCCGCCTCTGATCCGACTGAAATAGCTACGGCCGGGGCCGAGTGCTTTGGAGCGGGTCTCGCCGCGTGCGGAGTGGCGTAGCTTCGCATAGCCGCTAGGTTTGACAGGGGCCGGCAGTTGAAAACAACCCCCCGACGGGACGCCTGGAGTGGATGCGTCTGCCCCGGGCGTCGAGTGCGGGACTCCAGTTGTAGGACCCGCGCTCTCGACCGCGCTCTTGCGTGGTGGAGCCTCTCTCTCGCTCTCTCTCTCTCTCTCTCTCTGTGTGGTCCTGCTGCTGCTACGCACCAGGCCTGATGGTGCTCGCACCCAGTGCAGAAACATGGACCCGGAGGTGGGGGAGGACCTAATTACGTACTCACGCCGTTGTCGAGGGAAAAATAAAAAAAGCCAGCAGGTACCTAGTACAGGTCAAACAAAAAGCACGTTCCGTGTTAATGGGTACCTGAAGCGGATTCACCCGGGTAGCAAAGTATGCCCGAAGCACACTCGGCGGCTTGACTCCACGTTCGATGATCGGACTGCAGGGTTCTCGAATCGCCCTCGAACGACCCCAAAGAGAACGAGTGGTCACCCAATATCACGTCCGACCCCCCCGACGAACGATGCGACCATTGTTTGTGACCAATGGGTAGAGACTGGAAAAAAATTCGCGATTTCGATGACCTGTAGGATGGACTCCCATGATCCTCTATGCCACGCGTGAAAATTACAACTGCTCATTGGCTATTGACTCGTGTCACCTGTTAACTGGGACGCTAGTGATTCGATACTTCTTTTGTTGAAAGTTTTTTTTATTGGCCGAGTGTCATTCAGATAAACTGTGGCCCAATCACTGATGAAGTAAAAAGGCAAACGTATTTTGGATTCTAGCCTATCACGAAATGAATCCGCGAATTTTTCAGGTATCTACCAATGGGCACTTTTAAAAAAGGACCTTGATTATAAATATAAGCAAGTTGAGTTTAGCCTGGAGTGAAAAATTAAACTGCGAAAAAAAAAATCGTGGCTTTGGTAATATGTTTTTAAAGGTAGCAGCTACCAAAACTTCATACATGCAACAGCGTGATCTTTTGCAAATGGCAAAATATGTGGGTTAAATGACTTTTAGATAGAGACAGGAAATAATTGCGAATTAAAATACATATAGGATGGACTCCATTATCAACACACTCGGGCAAATTACATCTGCTCATTGGCTTCTGACTCATAACACCTGTCAACTAGGATGCTCGTGATTAATTACGTTTGTTGGCGGTTTTCCATTGGCTAAGAGTCCTTCATATATACTGTGGCCCAATCACTGAAGCAGCAAAAAGTCGAAGGTATTTGGATTCTAGCCTATCGCGAAATGAATCCGCGAATTTTTCAGGTCTCTACTTAGAGTAGAACACTTCAAAGTCCTCTCTGTAGTCGGGAAAACAGTCAGCTTGAAGTGAGGCACTAGGTAGTTTTTACTGTTCCTCGCATTTGGTTGATACAAAAAGATATTTAACAATAGCTAGAGACCTGCAAAATTCGCGGGTTCAATGACCTCCAGGATAGAATCTACTACACTCTACACACTCGGGCAAATGCCACCTTTTCATTGGCTGCTGACTTGTGAGTCGTCTCGACCGAGTGTCTGTGATTCGACACTTCTTTGAGCGAGGGTCTCTGATTGGCCCTCATTACTCCAGATTAGCAGTGAACCAATTGCAGAAGCAGCGCTAAGGTATAATTATTTGAATTGTAGCATATCACGAAATGAATCCGCGAATTTTGCAGGTCTCTACCAATAGCAAATATAACTAATGTCGATAGAGAATCCTGACGCAAAAACATTTCGCGTCAAGATTTTGACGTGATAACGTCTTATAAATCGATGAACGCCGACTGCACAAACGAAAAATTGTCCCGTTCCGCTTGAGCCGAGCGTGCAAGAAACGGCCAACCACCGTGCGAGGAAAATGTTCTATAATATCAAACAGGTTAAGGCGGGCTTTTTAACTAATTGATCGTGATTATAAGGCCTATGTAAACAAATATTTTAAATTAAATTTGCAAAAATTGTAAATAATATTTGATAATTAAAAAGTATGCAATTTTTCATCAATGTTTTCTTGTGACGTTATCACGTAAAATTATTGTCCGTAAACCGACTTTGCAGACAACCCCCTTTTTTTCTCAACAAAAATAAAATCTATTGCTGATTCATTGCAACTGTTTTGTCATAGCAAACCTAAAGTGTTCGTCGGTGCTGTCGTCAATATGTTGTCCATAATACATATTTATTTTCATCGCTATGTTCGTATGTTTGCTTTGTTGTCCACATTTGTTACTCTGCATTTCCTGTTCTTGCTGAAACTGTTTTGTTGTTATTTCTTATTTTTCATTATTGAGTTTTTTTCCATGACAAACAGTTGCAAAACTGCAATGGCGTTATGCCAAAAAAAATATTAAATCTGATTCATACTGATTTTTTTTTTTTAGTAGAATAGTAATTTAAATTGGCATTAGATATTTTCAAAAGCGATCTCATTGGCATAGAAAAGTGTGGGAAAGCATAGCCCAATGACCAAGGACAATATTAACACAAATTGTAAAATTTTCAACCAAGTGTGATAAAGTCAAACAAAATGTCAAATTTTCTCGTGAAATACAAGTATCTACATATTCATAAGCAATGTTTTAACCAAAAGATTGGTAGGCCTAAATTGTTATACTCTCCGTTATAATTTATAATTAATAGAGGGAGAAAATCATGAAATGCAGCTTTCCTAAATTTTTGCTAGCTTTTTGTAATATGCAATTGTTTATTAAATAAAACTAAATTTAAGTTTGGGTTCAGCATTTTCCGCAAAAAATATCTGTACGTCTATTGGACTGAAATGTGGTGCGTCTGCGCCTGCTGTTTCTTCCTCGTGATTGGCGGCCGTCTGCAAGAGAAAACATTGCCTTATTTGACCGGGCTTAATTATTGTTATTGGTGTTCTGACAGTATACATGTACTTGAAACTCAACCAATCACGAAACACAGACGACGCTACGGTGTTGTAACTATCAGCTAGACTCGAAAAATTTTCGCGTGACACTAAATATATATATATATATAGTCATGTTCAGAGGCAAACATTTGTTTCAACTGCACGTTTTTTTTTTTTTTCATTTTGGGGGGAAAAGGGGTGAGGGGGTTATGTATGGTGAAAGGAAAGCATTTTAGCAAACGCTTAATTTATTCTCACCGCTTCGGATAGAAGCTGCAAATTAATTTACACAGAGTCCTCTAACGTAATAAAATTTGAGTTATTTCTGCTCGGAAACGTGCCTGCCGTTTATTTTACCCCATGACGCTGGATAGTTTTCAGTTGCTCTTTAAGGAACAGGGGGATATGAATCTTCAAGACGCGTTCGCGGAGAAACGTGTGTGACATCTTTGGAATCTGGACACCGGATCCACTTGCGAGAACATAAAAGAGATTCTCGGCACCCGTGTGGTGGTAATATTGAAGAGAGATGGTGTGAGAGAGCCTGTGTTTGGTGGGGCTGGGGGGGGGGGGGGGGATTTTGGGGGGAGGGAATTGGCCCTTTATCTCATGAAGCGAACAAGTGGATCCGGAAACAAGACCCCCCGTCGGGGAGACCTCTGGAAATAAAACCCAAACGGACGACCAACTACGTTCACCGGCGTACACCGGACGGTAGCAGAAGTGGAAGTTTCGCGTATTTCAACACAGGACCCCATTTAATAATGTCACTACCGCTTTTTTTTCATTTAACTTACCGACTTGTTTAAAATATTTTTATTCTCTGGATGGCCTTGGCCGCCCCGAAATCTGTGAGACCCACGTGCAAAAGGGTCACAAATTCAAGAACTCACAAAACTCACGAAATGTATTGCCAGTCGTAAAATAAACAGTTTTTTTTTCTTTTTAGTAATATAGTGGTTGACTTGCCTCCGCATTACGGGCTTAATGTAACGAGCCATACAACATGTAAATTTAAGGTTTCAAAGGGGATATGAGAACACTACACCATTACATTGTGGTTTTGAATCAAAGTGAAGTGTTTTTTTTCTTCTTCAGAAGATGTGCCCAGTTATATGCAGCCATACAATTTTGTAAAATAGGACATTGTCAAATAAGTAAAAATACATTATACAGGCCTTCATTGCTAATGCGGGATTGTTTGTTACACTAGCCAGGGCGAGTGGTTGGTACTCCAAATGTCCCGGCTTCAAGTTTAGGAAAAGACGGGGATCTGTTTGTCAAGTTGGAAGAATATTTATACGCGCTGTTTAAGATTATACACTCCATTACATGCATGTGACTGTGAACAAATATGGCCCTGGTTTGCACTAGAGACAAGACTACAATATTATTCTAAATGTCTACGTTAAAAAAACTCTACTCTTTCTTGGTTTATGTTGCCGTAGTCCCTAAGACGTACCGTTCAACTAGTGTTGTTGGGGGTCATTGATTTGAAACTAAACCGTGGTATAAAATTCTAACTAAATTACTGGAATGTGCGATTTTTACCTGCAGGTATTAGCTTTTTTTACACTAGGGGAAAAATCTACAATTTTTTTACATAGTTCTTGACGTCTACTTTTTGCCTTGGCTATTTACACTTCCAGAATATAAAATTTTTATTATTTTAATCAAATTAAAATTTATCTTTTCTTTATATTTAATTAATAGCTAGTAGCCTACAGGAGAAACTTTAACAGTAATTTTGACATCCGTGTTCTATTCTGCTCTTAATTTAATCACACCTGTAACATTAATCAAAATGGTAATTATTTTTGAAATTACCTATATTTCGCATCGATAATTCATTTTTTCGCCGATGCTGAGACATAAATTTAGTAGTACCTTACACTGTAATTTTTTGTAGATAAAACTGAAATATTCAATTTAAATTATATGTACATTTACAGGAAAGCTTCAAAAAATATTAGCAGTATACCTACCATTGAATAAAAATAATATTTAATATCATATACTTAATATCATAAGTATTATTTCTATTCAATGGTATTAATCTTTCTAAGTCCATGCTAACTCAGGCAAAATTGTATGACCTGATAATTTTCAAACTGCTAAACAGAATTCCATCAAACATAGCTTACAACCATCCTGGTTAATCCAGCATTCAAATAAAAGAAAATATTTTGATATCGGTCTATCCGCTTTGGATCTACGATGTCACAGGCAGACACAGACAGATATATGCTTCAATGTTGTAACACTCCTCTATTTGCGTCGGGGGATAAAAAAATAGCTCATTATCCAGCACTTTCGGCACCACGGCCGCGCCAAATAATCGATTTTGCTGGTTTACAGACAATAAAATAAGACCTTCAGTTTTACGTGTTAAAAATGCTACACCTGTATCCTAGCAGTACTTATTCCTAGTGCACGATAGGACAAGGCCAATCCCTTATTTTTAGGGAACAGATTTTGGTGCCGATCTGTTGCCCAAATTCCGCGCATGCGCAGAGCGTAATCTTTCGTTGATTTCGTCCAGATGGCGGACCTGCGTTTGGCTACATTAGTAAATTAGTTATTTTTGTGATCATTGTCGGGACGTTAACAAGTGTGTTGGTGTGCCGAATGAAACTTTATAATAGCGAAACTGTCCTGGAATAAATTAATTTTTGCCGTTGCAGAATAGTATCGATTGTTGCTAAACGTCCGGTAAAATGCGTTGAAAACCAGTTTCTAGCCTCGCGCAGGGCACAGTTTATTGAAACGGTTTGCCGATTTGTTTCCTTAACTCGGATTCTGTTTGGAATAGGTACGTCCCGCGAGTTAATTTTCCGGTTGTGTCCCAATAAGTAGAGACCGGAAAAATTCGCGGATTCATTTCGCGGTAGTCTAGAATCCAAAAAAAAAGTTTGCCTTTTTACTGCATCAGTGATTGGGCCACAGTTTACCTGAATTTTACTCGACCAATTAAAAACCTTCAACAAAAGAAGTATCGAATCACTAGCGTCCAAGTTAACAAGTGCCACGAGTCAGTAGCCAATGGGCAGATGTAGTTTTCCCTCGTGCATAGAGAATCATGGAGTCTGTCCTACAGGTCATCGAAATAGCGAATTTTTTCGGTCTCTACCAATAAGGCAGTGCTTATTCGCTACCTTCACCCGAGCGTCTTGGAATACCGCCCTTTAATTCCTCTGCGACTTCCCTGGCAGGGAAAGCGAGAAAGCCTCCGACGCGGGCGATAACGGTTCTTCTTCCAGAGTCACGATCTTCGCCGGCACAAAGGGAAGATATCCCGACCCCGTTCTGCTGGAGTAAAACAGTTCGAAGGGGTGACGTCGTCTCACGATCGCCTGTATTCATCTCGCCGTCACGAGCCACACCGGACCGAATAACCGCAACACGAGGACGGCATACAACTCTCCCTTTTTTTAACCTCCCGATCATACCAACTGTGAAACTTCCCGACGTGAGACGTCGTGTCGTACAGGCTAGATCGAGATGCCAGTTTTTTTTTTTTTTTTAAGCGGAGCGTGGCGTGTATACCGCAGACTTTCGGAAAGTTATGAAATACGAACCGGGCTTGAGGGGCCCCGCCTCGTCAGGGGTGTGTATGTGTGTCAGTGAGGCGGGATGATAAGCGCGACGCTCGCTGGTGCTTCCAGCGCGGTGTCTCCTCTGGACTGGCGCGCAGTCTTCTCGTCGTCACAGGACAACTGTGAACTTTGAGCAGCGACCGTAACATTGCATGGTGGATAAATAAAGATAAAGTTGTAATGCAAGTCCCTTAAGTGCTTTCAAGAATCTGTACCGGTTGTTTTTACGTCTAAAAATTACTCTGAAACCATGCGTTTTAGCCATTTTAACTATTCTAAAAATACAATTTAAAAACTTAATCCCGAATCAAAAGTACTTTTCGGCCCTCAGCGAACTCTTAAATGCTTTTCGTAAGTAGACCCGACTGGGATGTCTTGAGTAGTTTTGAAATCGCGTTGTTTTACCTGAAGCTCTGTGCACCATATGTGTGCCCCGGTAGGCGGGGCCCTTAATATATTCGAGTTGCGCATAAAAGTAAGGGTTTACGCAATGAGCTTAGAATTTATTAGAGATTTCACTTCTAGGTTATACATAGTTCCTTATTTTTAACTCTGCAATCGGCCACAAATGATTCTGACTCTATCAACCGCACAAGCATTAAAAATAAAGAAGTTTAGTTTTAATTCGAGTAATACCGGGGTCTAGGTTGAAAATAACAATTCCTTGGGTTCATGATCAAGGTCACTTTAAACCAAAAACTAGCTATATATAATGTGTATGTACGTTTACATTTTAATAAAATACTGTCTAATTTGTACTTCCGTGTCTTACTGTTGATGACAATATATTAAGGATTTTCATGAGACTATATTAAATACATAAATTTTTTGTTCGTTATGCTGATAATCTCAAACTAAGGGTGACATGTTAAGCTATTTATGTCACAATACATAATCATATTTGGCTACTGAAATCACGATATTAATTTAGATAAATGCCCATCTAATGTAATGCTTTAATGTGACAATTTTTATAAACTAGTTCCTTCAAATAATTAACTGTTATAATCAAACACACATGGCACACGAAAATCAACACAATGTTAGGCATTTAAACATAACGTTTAGCTTTACGCATTATTTAATAGCTATGAATCCTATTTATAATTTGAAATTCATCAGACAGACATGTGCAAAACACAACAATCTTTTGAGTGTTTGACGAGCGCAATTAAAATAAACCCGGTGGTGTAACACTTTTTTTACTTGCACCTACATTTAAAAACATTTGTAAAATTGTTTACCCAACACTAAAATGTTGTATGAGTCATAATAATCATATTTAGAAACTCAAATTACAGTTAGTTTACCAGTCACGCCATTAAATATGTTTGTAAATTAGCGTTGAATATCAATTGATTTCTAATGTTGGTACAGCCGAGATTGTTAGGGTACAGTAAGTGCAGTGACAAGCCCCTTGGCGTTTTAACATAGACCGTTATAAAAAGTTATTTTTATATTTGTAGATTCACTACGAGTAATAGGCAAATCTCTCGAACATTCGATTCCGGTTGGCTCGACTATTTTGATAGCAGATGTTGGATACAAGTTTTAACCTCTTTGAATCGAATTAAATTAATTTTTTTTGCAGAAAATAGTGAAATATTCAAACCACGTAATGAAAAGTAAAAAAAAAACATATTTACAATATAATAACGATACGAAATTACGAAGATAATGCGAAAAAATTACAATATCGAGGCATATGGCAAATTTATACAATCAGCATTGCAAGAAACGACTGTTAGAAGAAGGAACAGTTTGTGACAATTAAAAAAAAAAAAAAAAAAAAGCGCCACTTACCGCTGCCAGTCTATGCAGGGTGAGGAAGAAAGCCAAGATGGCGGAGGTCGCTCGGTCTGGTACATATTATACACGGCGTGTATAATGAAACATATAAACAGCATGCGGACGTGTCCTGATAGTACATACCCCAATTTACCTGTTATTTTTCCTTTTAAAAACTAATTTGAAAACTAGCCAGTTATTTATAACTATAGATGTTGATTACACATCGCGGAGAAAAGTATACAATATCATAGAGCTAAATTCACTAAGTACATATTTGCAAACAGTCTTTTTATTTGCGTTTAACTGCTAAACAAGCACTCGTTACTTTTAAATTAGCTAATGATAAAACAAATGCTGCAATAAAAGTATTCCTCCTCCCCCAATCACACAACTAAGAAATGGCTACCATGGAGTGTAAACTATACTGACGCAAAATACTTTTGCGATAAATAACCATCTCTAATTGTAAAAATTACTGGAATGAAACCTCCTGATTACTACAAGCACATTGACGTAACATTTTTCATGCAAAATAATGAATTACCTTTTATTACACATAATATAAGATATTCATTAGTTAGCAGTTTGTTTTGATTATTTTATTTATTATTAAAAAAATTGTTTCTATGAATTTTCTATAGGTATACTCCTACGGTATGTCTAAAACCGTCCATAATCAGAAGTTTAAGAGCGATGTTAAGTTGCTTATTAATAACTATTTTTAACGATGTTTTTACATTGAGGACATTAAATAATAAAGTCTTAATCTCTTGTAGCGATTAATCAGAAACAAGTGTAAAAACCCTCAATTTTTATGATAAGAGAGAAAGATATTATTTGGCAGTCACATTCAGTTTCACCTTCTAGCATCCAATAACCAACTTGTTCACGCAATCCTTGAATAGTTTGCTAACTCCGTTGGGCCATAAAAGTTCCATTAATGCGCGCAAATTTTCCCAAACCATTATCGCCGAGTTTAAAAGTTTTCGCCATCACTTCTGCTGCGAATTATAACCAATGTGCACACAACGAGGCGTCACAAAGATGTACCCGCAAATGATCTCTACTGACAGTTCAGTTCTAAACTGGCCGAGTCCGTCAATATTCACTTCCAATGAAACGTCAGTCACACGGTCACATTAAGTGCACTTTCACGCGTATCTGACACCGCGGTACGTCATCAAGAGTAGCCGAGTAACAAATTATTACAACTGTAACTTAAACACGTCGCTGATCTGTTTCAATAGTCAGATATCTTAAAATTTCAATGATTCGAGATAAGTATTATTTATATTCAATTGTATTAGTCTTTCGATATCCATGCTACCACACGCAAAATTGTATGAACTGATGATATTCAAACGACTGAACATATTTTCATCGAACATAGCTTAGAACCATCCCGATTGAATCAGCCTTAAAATAAAAAAAACGGATTAAATCTGCTCATCCATTTAGAGCTATGATGCCACAGAAACACACACAGACAGACACTGGCTTCACACTTATAACACACCTCTTGTTGCGCTTTTAAATGTTGCAATCTCATAAAAATTCTGTGTACTAATTTTTTTAATTTGTAAATTTTACCATTACATAACAAATTAAGGTAATAGGTACTGCGTTTCAATGTAAAAGAAAAACTTAAATTTCTAAAATTATATAATTTTAAGATTTCTAACTATTGAACCAAACCAGCAATGTCATGGGTGTGGTTTAACACATTTTTTTTTTTAAATTGTAATATTTTCAACTACGAACCTGTGGTACAAAATAATATTTAAAATTACTGACAACAACATTTCAAATGATAAGTGCATATAATTATTTTTCTTTAATTTTTTATATTTAGCTCTCTTAACGATTGAAACGATCTTAGGCGATATCCCTTTAATCAGTTATAACACGCATCCAATAGAAAGCGAGCAGTCTCAAAAGTGCGCCAGACATCTTTATTCTTCGCAGTCCGTCGCGTGCTAATGAAGGTTATAAGCACACTCAATACTGCTGAAATATGGTTCTCGGACAACCCAGAATATCGCCCATACGGCGCTAACATGGCTGTTCGGTCTAGTGCCTGTTAGGTCTAGTGCCTGTTCGGTCTAGTTCCTGTTCGGTCTAGTGCCTGTACGGTCTAGTGCCTGTACGGTCTAGTGCCTGTTCGGTCTAGTGCATGTTCGGTCTAGTGCATGTTCGGTCTGATGCCCTTTCGGTCTAATGCCTGTTAGGTCTAGTGACTTTCGGTCTACTGCATTTCAATGTAGTGCTTATTGCCAGAGCTAAGACATGTTCCACGCGAGATAAATTGTCTCTAGCGCCTTTTGGTCTAGTGATTTTCGGTCTAGTGCCTCTTGCCAGATTTAAGACATGTTCCCAGCGAGACATATTTTCAAGTTTCTGGTCTTATGCCTTTCGGTCTAGTGATTTTCGACCTAATGCCGCATGCCCCAGTGTCCACCCCCGGTCACCCCTAGAGCTACACGACGGCGACCCTCGGGGTAGGGGTGTGTGCCCTGGGGGGCTCGCTAACCGCGCGCGCAAACACATCCCTCCCCCCCCCTAACCCACCCCGTGTGGCGAGTGGAGGGGCAAAGGGCAGCAGGAAAACAAAAGATAATGCACACACTCGGCAGACGAGATGCTTCCCCCCACCCCCCGGGGAAACTCACCCTAGACGCGACGAGCGGAGTAAACAACCCCAGCACCCTCCCGCCAACACCACGATATGCGCCCGTCCAGCTTTCCCACTTCGTCCGGAGACAGCGATTTCGTCACGAACATTTCTTTGTCTATTTATTTCTTTATCCTTGTTTCACAAGACGTCGCTAACTTTACCATCTTGGAAGAATTCTTGCAAACAGCAACGAGTGAGATCGATTTATTGATTGATTTTTTTGTTGTTGTTTAGTTTTGGACATACTCCACTCCTGATTTCACTGAATGTCATTAGAAACCTCGATAGCTGTTCTTTGTTTACTGTTATTGTAGTCGGAGTTTTCATCCGACTGTGTTCGTCTGCGCTAAGATTTTTTTTTTTTAATTACTTCCATATAATTATTTGAGTTGTCTATGCATTTACCTATTGACACCGGCTTATTTTGGCTTTTTCCCCCTGTGTGTTAGCATTTATTATGCATCCTTTTTTTTTGCCTGTTATTGAGGTTTGTCATAATGTAAAGTATAACAAGCAATTACGTAGGTCCAACTTTTTTTTTTTTTAAAGAAATCTTTAGGGAAATATGCATAAAGACGCATCCAAAACAAGTCAGGTGAAGTGGGAAAAAGAATCAGGCCAAGACCTGTGGTAATGAAAGCCACCCTTCCATTATACGACTGGAGTGATTTCCGAAACAAAAACAAAAAGCTAGTCTTTCAACTCTCGCCAGAGAAGTGCAACATCTAACCTCGGTAACGAGCAAATTAATGTGTTCTAATTGCGAGAGTGTTCTGTCTGTAGACTGCCGTAGCGAAGTACAGGTGCATCAGCTGGTAAAGAAATTAAAATGGGCGCGTGACCAATTTTACAAGTGAAACTTCACAAACGGAGGGATGGGGAAGTTCGGTTGGCTACACAACACGTTTGAAACACTTGTGCAAGTAAGAATTTATGTATAGTGAGTGCGGATGTATTCGAGAGTGTACAAGTATTCTAGTGCGCGAGTTCTCGAGTGTGATTCGATTGCAAAAAAACATGCAGGTTGAGCGCTGCAGCTGCCATCTTTGTTGTCGGGCAAGTGATTCGATAGATTTGATAATTATGGTAAAAAAAAAATTATCACGTTGCACTTTTCGTTACACCTTGAGCATTACAGTTTTCTTTACGCTCTGGTGACGCGATCGTTTCGACTTAACCCTATCGGCTGTAAATAAATTTCACTTAGAAAAAAAAACACAGCTGTTCGTCCTAACACATACATAGGTAGCTCCGAGCCATTCTCGGAAGCGGGATGAGTTGAAAGGAATTCAAAAGTTTTTTTTTTTTTTTTTTTTTTTAAATCTCTACAGAGTGAGTCTGAATTCGACCGACAAACTACAGCTGCAGGTTCGTCAAGACAAAATAATTTGAAGATTTATTACGAGAAACATAATTATGTTTAATGCAATGATATTCTAGAACCATCCCGAACTAACCGCCGGCAGTAGTACGAAAATATGCAGAAAATCAAGGCGTTACTTCCAACTATTTCAATAAAATAATTATGCCACAACGAAAAAGAAAAAAAAATTACGCGGTGGTTGTGGAACTTCATTAAGATAAAAAAAAAAAAGTCCAGGCGCTCAGTGTTCTATATTAAACACTTACTCTAATATTTACCTATATTAAAAATGTTATTCAGTCTCGACTTCAAAGACGTATAATAAATAGACTTGAGAAGTACTTTAGATCAGGGGCGCAAATCTGTAGGATTCGCAAGGGGGGGGGGGGGGGTCCCCCACCCAGCGGAAATTCGCATGGTTGATGGTGGATGGGTGGGTTTTAACCGACATAAACCATCTCCGGATAGGATGCGCGTATGTTGTGGACTGCCCATGTGTGGGCCTATTTGCATGCAATGAGTAGAGACCGGAAAAATTCGCTGATTCACTTCGTGATAAGTAGTCTAGAATCCAAAAACGTTTGCCTTTTTACTGCATCAGTGATTGGGCCACAGTTTATCTGAATGATACTCGGCCATTGAAAAACCTTCAACAAAAGAAGTATCGAATCACTAGCGTCCCAGTTAACAGGTGTCACGAGTCAGTAGCCAATGAGCAGATGTAATTTTCCCGCGTGCATAGAGGATCATGGAGTATATCCTACATGCCATTGAAATCGCGAATTTTTCCGGTCTCTAGCAATGAGCAGGAAACTTAAAAATATACAGGGAAAAAATTTTTTCTGCAAAACATAGTTTTGACGTCTACGTTTATCAATCCTGTTTCACAGTCACGACGTTTGCAAGCGTGATGGAGGGAGAGGGAGGGGGGAGGGTTCCTCTGGCCCCTTCGAGATTTTCGCCCATGCTTCAGTCCATGAGTGGTACAGATGTTTCCAACTTATTTTGTCGTGATGATGATGATGATTAGGGGCATGCATATTTCGCGAAAAGATTCCGCGGCTAGCTGAAAGTTAAAACACTGTAGCGTCATCTGTGTCTAGTGGTTGGGTGAGTTTCTTTCAGGTCAATATATCGATTATTACAACACCATTCACAGTGAGTCAGTGCGGAAGCAATTAACGTCCCGAGTGGCTCAGGTCAAACAAGGCAACGACTTCCCTCGCAGACGTCCGCCAATCACAAGGAAGAAACCGCTGGTGTGAGTATAACTTGTTCCAATCTAATAGGTGTTCAGATTTATTCGCGAAAAATGCCTGCCCCTAATGATGATCCTTAGAGACCCGGAAAATTCGCGGGTTCAATGACCTCCAGGACAGACTCCAATATCCTCTACACACTCGGGCAAATGCCAACTGTTCATTGGCTGCTGACTTGTGAGTCGTCTCGACTGGGTAGCCTGTGATTCGACACTTCTATGAGTGAGGGTCTCTAATTGGCCCTCAGTCCTCCAGATTAACAGTGAATCAATGGCAGAAGCAGCACTAAAGTATAATTATTTGAATTTTAGCATAACATGAAAGGAACCCGCGAATTTTTTGGGTCTCTAATGATCCTGCAGCCTATGTTTGTCAGGGTGGAATTCCGGCCCACGCTGTACGTATGTGCAGGATGGTGGGGCATCTGTGGAGATGTGCGGGGCGCGCGACCCAGCTCGTATATCTCTCCGCTGTTGGCCCTGAGGGGGGAAGGGGGGTAGGTGGACCAGAGCTCCCCTGCCAGGCCGACACTTCCCGGCAAATTGCCGCCCTTACCGAGATCCTGACCTCTGCCGCCCTCCGGCCGCGAGCAAGAGCGACACAAGACTCCGCTTCGACCTTCAGATTGTTTTTTTTTTTTTTTTTTTTTTAATTTTTCAAGTGAAACTACTTTGCAGCCGGTAGGGCGAGTCGAGGCGCGTAAACGTAACGAAAAACGTAGATATAAAGGACTGGTTTATAAACCACGTTAAGAAACGAAACTACCTACGCAACCAAATGCAAGAAAATCGTTTATAAAAGCACGCAAGTCTTAAGAGGTCACCAACCTTATGACTTAACATTTTAAAGCAGAATAAAACAAATTTCTTGGCTTCAGTCTCATGAAAATTTAAATATCTCATAAATAGAAAAATTTAATTGTCAAACGTGATGTATTTAATGAAGAAGAAAAAAACCTCGTGGGATTCTATGTAGTAAAGATCTGTGTCTTTAAATATTTTCAGATAACATTCTTAAAATATTGCTGTTTGGAAACTCAAGTCGAAACGCAAGAAATTTGCGAGTTGAACAATACTTGCGTTGCGTTATTGAGCCTTATGAAGTTTTTAACCCGGTAGATACTGTAAAATGTGATTGCTGAACATATTGTGTCATGCGTTTTTGCGTACTTGCGTAGTTTGTGAGCTAGGCCTAAAGACCCGGCCACAATCAACATAAGATTTTCAAAACCACAACACAGTAGATATGCTATAGGTATATAGTTACGCACATCACTGACACACTGGCTCTGAAACGCCAAAGAGATATGTATGTATTACCTTGGAGAAAAGCGTATCAAAAAGCACAAATATTAGCCTACTCCATACAGCTGTGTTTAAGACAGAAAGTGGAAACGTAACAATTGAGTAACGTTTTAAATACAGCTGTATAAGTGGAACACACCTAAGTCATTTAATTAAAGTAGCACTTACGAATAACTATCCTTTAATTCCTAAAAATGCTTATATCTCATAAAGTTTAGCTCTAAACGAAAAACAGTGAAAATTGTTCTATTTTTGTATATCCAAGTTTGCGTCACTGGAAATCTTTTGATATTTTCAATTTTGTAGTTATTTCCTTTCAAATATCTTTGCTTTTAGTTTTAAATATGTTTTTATCTTTGAAGTTTATAATTTTATTAATAAACATTTGGAATTTTTGTCTTTTATGTATATCTGTTTGTATGCAGATTTGATTTTTTTTGTATTCACTCTCTTTTGATTTTTTATATAATATTCATCTCACATGGTCAATTTCTTGCTGCCAAATTATCGGTAAAAAGCACAGATGCACTTTATAAATAATTTTTTTGTAATTTTTTAAAATCATTTTATAGGCTATATATATTTATCAGAAATAATTTTAATTGCAGAATATTAAAAAATATTGAATATATAATAAAATTTCGTGTATATTAAATCAAGGTGTTTCTTATACATATTTATCAATTTTAAACGGGCGCCTTTAGGCACCTTTCAACCTGCTAGTTAAACATAACAGTTGATCTCCATGTAATTCAGCCTGATTAGTTATACAATCATACAATCGCGATAAGAATTCAGACAACCCAGGTATTAGTAACAAATAGAATTCTTTCTCGGTTTATCTCTTGCTTAATATTATGTTATTACTACAACAATTATATGTTTTCGGCCAATCAGAAGCTCAAAACGTCCTACTACGTCGTCATTGGAGAACTTTATTTAATAGGCCTAAATAAGAAAATATGTGTGTCGTTTAGATTGTGCCGAATATTAATTTAATATATGTTGGCACGATGGAGTTAGTCTAGTCCAATTTCCGAAGGAGAAAAAAATTATTATTTTTTCATTTAAATTTGTTATTTCTGTGATATGATTGATTTTATTCTGTTGGTACTTATTTTCTTTAATACAACCTCACACTTCCAACTAAAGATAACCGGATCATTATTTCAACTTCCGAATTCGGTTATTCTGTATAAATAGTGTAAACGCATCCATAGAAGGAATACGTGTTTTTTTTAATGAGTCTTAAATAGTTTTTGTATGTTTTTTTCTTATATGCCTATATTTATTTTGTGGGTAGGTACATATTCGAAGTACGTGAACTTAGTACCGGTAAATTGATGAAGATAACGATTAATTTACGAAAATCCCTGTATAATTTCTAAAAAGGTTTCTTCTTAAATTTAAGGTGAAAAATTTGATAAATGAACATATTTCAGAGATTTAACATTTAAATTTAGTAAACAAAACCTTTTAAAAACATGAATAATAAATAATATTACCAAAACCCCAGCTTGAACCTCTTTCGAAAACTAAAATTGTGACGTTCATTAAATTTTCGCCCCCAACGACGCGATGTGAATAGGAGCCACTTATGTCGCGCTAACGTCACACAAATCTCCGACGTGATTGGCTGGGAAATTGCTGGCAAATCGCTGATTCCAGCTTAATTAATACAGCTGACCTAACATAAACAACCTTCACCTCACATTTGCCTTATTCCTCAGAAGCCGCTACTCTGATGACAGGGACGGAAACAACTGATAAGTAGAGACCTGCAAAATTCGCGGATTCATTCGGTGATAGGCTAGAATTCAAACACATATACCTCTTAGATAATTTTGCTACTGGCTTACTGTTCATCTGGACGAATCTCAACCGGTTATAAGCCCTCAACCAAAGAAGAATCGAATCACAGACAAACCAGCTGAGACGACTTACAAGTCGGCAGCCAATGAACTTGCGTTATTTGCCCGAGTCTACAGGGGTATGTGCAGTCTATCCTGAAGGCCATCGAAACCGCGAATTTTGCAGGTCTCTACTGATAAGAAATCTTTGTCTCTGTCTGTCGGTGTAGGTACGTGCAGAATTACCTGCAAGGAAATGCTATCTAATGCAGCTTGCGATGAATTTTACATTAAATTGACCCCTTACTCTACTTCCTTATGTAATTTCGGCATCCATGGCTGAGTATAGGGTTGTCACGCTGTTTTATTAAAAAAAAGGCCCATTTCGTAAAATTAGAAGGCGTTCGTTCTTTGAATGATTATTTCACTGGAGAAGAATGATTTAAATTTGTGGACATATGTTATATCTGGTTTATCCTGTATGTCATATAGTAACATCAAGAACTAACAAAATATAATGAATACACAAACACGCAGAAAACAATCCAAAATCAGCCAATGCCAAATGTTACCTAATTGTAGAGACAGCGCAAAGACTTGTGCAGTCGGAATTAGTCAGAACAACATCACAGCTCAGATGAACACAGTGGACTTGACAACGACGAGAAACTGAATGCAAGAATAGTAAATAACTTACAGATGAACAACCAACTGGAACACAACAGCGACAAGCAGACAAACTTAACGACGATGCTAAAGAGATAATCTGGAAAACACAACGATAACACAGCGACGCACTAGTGAACAAGGCGATGAAACAGAACAGATAATATCATCGACAACCAAAAAAAACAACATGACAACACAGACGAATACAGAAGGATTCCTAACACAAAACAGATGCAAAATTTCGGGAATTTGACGCCATCAGGCACAAACAGACTGATAGCTTATTCTGGCTCGTTTTCTGTGTGTTTGTATATTCATCTTTTTATCCGTTCGTGATGTTTCTTTATGACATACAGTAATGGCGTATGTCCAAAAAAAATATTTTAAACCAGAAAAGACGTACCATTCGACGTTAGTGATCCCAGCTGACTCGCGGAAGCCTTTAAACTTGTTCTTGCATTGGATAGGGTGGCCACAACTGACTTTTAAATATTCGATAACAAGATAGCTGTCCGCCTCACTGTAAGAAATACAACCACTAAAAAGTTTTTTTAATCATTTTTTTTCTTCCCTTCGTACAAAAGAAGGCGTTCCGTGCATCGTAAACGTTGACTTTACAATGTGCCAGAAATTTCACCGAAATTATTTAGTCCTGTCCAGTTAATGTGACAAGCAATTTACGATCCTTTCTTCCCCCCCCCCCCCCCCCCCGGGATTAAAACAATATTTTTTTTTCCTCCCTCCAAACTTTTTTTCTCCTCGAAGGAATGACGACTGCATTCCTGAGAGAACGCGTCATGAACTTCGTTCCGCCCTCGACCGAAAAAAAAAAATAAACAAAACCACGTGCAGTTAAAGTCAGTTCCGATAGCCTAACTTCCCCGCCCAGTTGACTTTAACGTCCTATCTCGTGTGAAATTCCGTTTGGAGATGAGAGAGCTTGTACGTATACAAGCTGCGCAACTCCGTTTGACTGTAAAAAAATGAATAAAGAAAGGAAAACTCAAAGACAAAAAAAATCAAATCTGGTGGCATATATATTTTTTTTTAATCCGTTTGTTCAGCTTATGTAACTTTTCGTAAGCACATTGTCAACAAATTCACTCATTTTCCCCTCCCCATTTCACACTCCCTGAGCCCCCTTTTTTTCTCTCTCTCTCTTTCTCGCTCTTCTCTTTTCACGGGATCCTTGTCGTTTGCTGATCCCATAATTTAATCAGCCCCAGTGTCGCGCGCGGACTTTTACAACCGCTTCGCGCCAGCTCGTGCGTGCTTGGAAGGGCACGATTCGATTCCATATCCCCTCCCCCTTAAACATACCCCCCACAGCAACACAAACCCCCCCCCCCCCCACACACACACACACACTACACACACACACACACACGTGGTGCGTGAGTGCCTACCAGCGGTTCCACCAAAAAACACCCGTAATAGAAACGTTCTTAAAACTGAGAATTTATCACGCTCCCTGGCGTTATTTACAGCTGTAACCCCCCCCTTCCCCCTTCAACCTCTTTCACCGCACGCCCTATAGTGCGTCCCAGCTACCCTTGAACATTTCCGACTCGACTTCTAAAAGGGCCCGCAGACGCGCAATGTTATCGGGTTTTCGTGCAACTTAATTGATCGTGTGTAGCTTAATATTGGAAGGAGAGACCTGCAAAATTCGCGGATTCATTCGGTGATAGGCTAGAATTCGAACACATATACCTCTTATATAATTTTTCTATTGGCTTACTGTTCATCTGGACGAATCTCAACCAGTTATAAACCCTCAACCAAAGAAGGACCGAATCACAGACAAACCAGCTGAGACGACTTACAAGTCGGCAGCCAATGAAATTGCGTTATTTTCCCGAGTGTAGATACAGGGTTATGTGCAGTCTATCCTGAAGGCCATCAAAACCGCGATTTTTTTTCAGGTCTCAAATTGGAAGGCTTGTGCAAAATATTGTACTAAATCAAAAAATGTTTGAAATTTATTGCGCAATTGGGAAAATACTGTGCCGTGTGTTGGTAGCATTGTGCAATGCCCCGTCACTCCCGTCAGTTGCTGTCAACAAGTGGTGGAGAACGTGCCGTTGTAACAGACAAAACAGCGGTTTAGTTTGGAATTTATCGAAGTGTACCACGGACAGGGCCGGATTTAGGGGAGGGCAACGGGGGCGAAAACCCCGGGGCCTCCACAAACGGAGGGCCCCCCACAATAGAGACTTCAGAAAAAAAAAATCTTTAAATATTTAATCATGAGCCAATTTTCATGTAAAACCAAAATACTCAGTGTCATTTTGAAAAATAAAAATAAAAAAATTATTTGATGTATGCAAAAATAACCATAGCTGTATGTTGTACAAGGTTAAAATATGTTTGTTGTAGTAACTTGAGTATTCTAAAGTTACGACTGTTTTATGTTATAGAGTATTGTGGGTTGTGCGTGGTTCACGGCCAACAGCTCGTCTCGACTTTTGTTTCCGAGCCGCGGCGGTTACGTGCCCCGTGGCTGGTCCCCGGAGGGGAGAGAGAGGGGGGGGGGTGAGGGGGAGGGGTGTTTCGGCCCACGGTAACGGCTTCGACCGGAAGGTCACGCCAGAAGTACTTCCAAGGGCGCACTAAAAAAAAGAGAGAGAGAGAGAGAGATTTACAGCCCTCTCGCGCCTGTCCGCCGAGGCTCCTAGGCGGTCCCCATGTATATACAGGAAGTTCTCCGATGATCCCAGCTTGAATGTGATAAGTCATTTGCTTCCGCCCTGCGCGGCGGCATGTTTATTTTTATTGTAAAACATTTCTTGTTATTAATTTTTACTTCTTTAGATTCAGGTGCTGACTGGCAGCGGAGTGAGTGGTCAGTGTAGCCACTCACCACCAGGGGCGCTTGCGTTCCTGGTCACTTGGATACACGAGTCCAAGTGCCCAACCCCCCTCGCATGGTGGACTCTTTTCTGCTCTGTCCAACACTTCATCCAGACCATCCTCTGTCTCCTGTATTCTCCTTCACTTGATGCATGCGAATTTGCACCCCGCATGACAGTGCCCAGGGTTTTCCCTGTGTCTATGCAGGTTTTACCTGGGCCCAACCTATCTCTAGTTATAGTCTAGATTTATGAGAGAGGGGAGTTAATCATGGCATGCATTAATCGCTGCCATGGCTGGCCAATCTCCTCCTAGCACACGAAACATGCGACCCTCTCCCTGCATGGCTAATCCCAGCATGACTAAGGCTTGATAGGCTTCGGCCTGAGACGCACCTAGGTCCCTCCCTAACCCGGACCCCTCCAAAATATACTTAGTTTTAGTTAGGTTAGGGAGAAAAAAAAACTTGATCCCAGCTTTCGTGAGATGCGACCCGTGGCTAGTTGCGCCATTCTGCTCTTCGATCGGCGATCCAATGAACTTAGCCCAAAAAAAAAAATGATCTTCGGATCATTCCTCCAAGCTTACCAGGATCAAGCAGCAAGCTCTGGCACGAACTGGATCAGACAAGGAAGTCTAATAACTAGGGGCATGCATATTTCGCGAAAAAAGATTCCGAGGCTAGCTGAAAGTTAAAAACACTGAAGCATCGTCTACGTCTCGTGTTGGGGAGAGTTTTTTCCAGGTCAATATCGATTGTTTCAACACCAATCACAGTGAGTCAGTGTGGAAACAAATAGGTCATGAGTGTCTCGGTCAAATAAAAGCAACGACTTCCCTCGCAGACGTCCGCCAATCACAAGGAAGAAACCGCTGATGTGAGTATAACTCTTTGCAGTCTAATAGGCGTTCAGATTTATTCGCGAAAACTGCCTGTCCCTATAATAACCTAGCAACCTTCAAGCACATGGCTGGAGAAACACATCTGGAACACTTACTCAGGATGATATCTTCGTGGCTGACCTGCTGTGTCAATGATGTGTGGGAGAATGGTATTAATGTATCTAATACTATATCATACTGGCAACATATGACTCTTAACATTTAATTACAATTCAGCAGGCGTGTATGCCAATCTCGAGTTGAATACAAATAAGTTTTCTGTTTATCTTTGTATATTCAGTTTACATTCAAGTTTTTTTCATATGAAGTATTATTTTGCTATGCTTTACCAAGCGCAGAAACACCTATGCGTACCGCAGGTTTCAAGCTCCTGACTCCAGCATGGTTTGAAAATTTCCTACCCTTGTCCAACTCTTATTCCTGACCATCCTCTTGAACATTTCATGAATGCGCCCAGGGTTTTTATCGTGTCTGTGCAGGTGTGGGCCCAACTTGACTGGTTATAATAGTTCCAGGTAGGGAAGTTAGTCATGACATAAATCACTCTTGTGGCTGGCCAGTCCCCAAACAGAGACCACGATGCATGCTTGACTGAAACATCTAATAAGTCAGCAGCTAATGACTTGGGCAACATTTGCCCGAGTATACAAAGAACTATGGACTCTGTTCTAAATGTCATAGGATCGCGCGAATTTTTTTCCAGTTTCTACTGATTGATGTGCTGGCAGTAGGTATACACGAAACTGAAATAAACTCAATTAAAAACGAAGCACAGGCGATGATACAAAGCTTTAACACATAGCTGGTCTGGAAATGACTTTATGTGTGCGTTTGTGAATTACAACATGGTAAAAAAATTAATTATGCGAATTTTGCAGGTCTATAATAACACAAAACTGATATTTCTAATTAATTATTTTCTCACGAGAAAAATTATCAATACGAGAAAAATTATCAATACGAGAAACCTCAGGTATTTAATTTATGTGTGTGTGTGTATATATATATATATATATAATTTGTGGGAAACCCAAAATCATCCCAAATGGAGGGTGTATAGGAGAGAATATTCTTGGATTGCCCACGAAGGGCCCGTGAAATTACGTTTATCATTCCCGATTCCACACACTTACGATTTTGAGAAAAAATCTTTTTGATTCCCTGGGGGCTTTGAAACACCCCCCCCCCCCCTATTTTACCTTCTTGCTCCACTGGGATTTACGCCCATCCCCCCTTCCCCTATGATGCTCTATTGATTCCCGTGCCTCGCTTGCCCATCAAACAAACCTCCAGCCATGCTACCACTATAACGACTTACTCAAATAAGAGCTGGAGTGTCACACGTGCTTATGAGGAGGGTACACAGTGTCCCCTCCTCTCAGTGGTGGAGTGGGAGGGGGAAGGAGGGGTGGGGGGTTGATTGTCGAGGGAGGGGAGGAGGTAGACAGTGGTGGGAGGGAGGGAGTCACCAGGCGCTAATCACCCCAGAGGAGGTCTGCTTTCAGCGCCGGAGTCAACACTGCCCACATAAGGAGAGGGCGGCTGTGTGGGGGAGGTGAGGGGGAACAGAAGCTCTTGGCGAGCCACGGGTAATTTCTTGGGTCATCAGCCGGGATCCCATGCGATTCTGGGAGGAAGCCCACATCTCTCTCTCTCTCTCTCTCTCTCTCTCTCTCTCTCTCTATACTGCCTGACCACACCAGGTCCTGTCTCGCTCTGCCCAGAAGGCGAACGGGGGAAGGGGGGGGGGGGGGAAAGGGTGGAAGAAGACATATCGTAAAACTAAAGTGGTTTTTAAGAGTTCTTTCAGGTTTACAAAAACTCCCTCGTGGTGGAGGCTCCCAGAAGTCAAAAACTGTTGACTGTCAACCGCTGTGGACACGGCCGTCTGGGCCCGCGGGTGTTGTTGCCACAACCAATAGCTGGCGTGGAAAGTGTCCGCCTCCCGACGTCCACTTTCAACGCGACTTCAATGCACCAATGGATGCTTAATGTCGCTGAGTTAAATTCGGGTGGAATTTTCTCAACTTGCACGAGAAATTGTAACGGAAATTTTGCATTGCCACGATTATAACGTACTAGAGACAGGAAATTTCCGCGTATTCATTTCGTGATAGGCTGGAATCCAAAAAAACGTTTGACTTTTTACTGCATCATTGATTGGGCCACAGTTTATCTGAATGATACTCGGCCAATGAAAAACCTTTGACAAAAGAAGTATCGAATCACTAGCGTCCCAGTTAACAGGTAACACGAGTCAGTAGCCAATGAGCAAATGTAATTTTCCCGCGTGCATACAGGATCATGGAGTATATCCTACAAGGTCATTGAAATCGCGAATTCTTCCGGTCTCTAATTATAACTTTGTGGCAGGCTGGATTTCGAACCTTGGAACGAACTGGACCATGCGACAAGCCGTTAATTAAAAACCTGGCTCATTACAAGCATAGGTAGGAAAAAAAGAAATCTTTGGAACACCTACTGCATGAATCTGTGTGTGAACGTGTGAGTGACTGGTCTTAATTCAATCCTACTTGACATTGTCTTGTTTGGTAACGCCAGCACGTGAATGCATATGCTCAATTTTTAGTTACCTGTAAATTAGCACTTTTGGTTAAATTTTGAAATTTTTTACCTCTGATCTTTGAACGTTTATTTACAGCTTAATACAGATGCTATCTTATTACCTAATTTAACATACATTATGTTTGTGTTACGCTTATTTTTTGCACAATTTCGATTTATGATGCCTAATAGCTGAAAATGTGGTTGAGTGTAAGATGAGTCGTATCGCCTTTAACTTCGCCACCAGTGATAAACAAGAAAAAATAACTAACGAACAATCCTGCCGTGACTTTTGGTTTTTCTTGCTCTGTGGTTCTCCTTAAGGGGCCCGCCTCGTCAGGGGTGTATGTGTGTTAGTGAGGCGGGATGATAAGCGCGACGCTCGCTGGTATTTCCAGCGCGGTATAGCCTCTAAGCGCAAGTCTCTGAACTGGCGCGCATTCGTCTCGTCGTCACAGGATAACTGTGAAATTTGAGCGGTGACCGTAACATTATATGGTGGAGAAATGAAGATAAAGGTGTTATGCAAGCCCCTTAAGTGCTTTCAAGAATCTGTACTGATTGTTTTATGCCTAAAAATTACTCTGAAAACACGCGTTTTAGGCATTTTAACGCTTCTAAAAATACAGTTTAAAAACTTAATCCGAAATTAAATTACTTTTCGGTCCTCAGCGAACTCTTAAATGCTATTCGTAATTAGGCCCCACTCGGATATGTTGAGTAGTTTTGAAATCGCGTTGTTTTTCCTGAAGCTCTGCACACCGTATGTGTGCCCAGGTAGGCGGGGCCCTTAAACGCTACTGTTTCGTGCTAGGTCTCGAGACCTCCTCTATGTCCAGAGGGTGGTCGGCTAATGGGAGTAGTGCTGTGGTGTTGAAATTGGGGAGGAGTTTCTCTATCTGTAACTGCGGGCTGCGGCGCCGAGGAACATCAGGCGGTGAGAAGCGTCTGATGGCGCGGAAGCAGCTAAACAATAGCAATCGTGACGAAGCCATTACCAGACGCAGCACTTCTGGACATCGAAGGTTAATCACGAAATTGGATACAGATATATACAGGAGGTCTCAGTTCTTAGTGGCCCATCTCTGGGAATCAATTGTGCAATTAAAAAAAAAAATGCCTCGTACTTTTATTTTGGAGGATCATTTATTTAGGAGAAATTTCAAATTTTATGTTTTTCCAACTTCTCGCTGCCTTGCCGATAATAATTTTACAGCTAAACTGAGGCTACAACGAAACAGACTGCACGTTTTGAAAGAGCGTTTTATTTCACGTCAGAGAATGTGGTTTTCAATCTTTAAGAGTCACTTAAAAAAAACTGTCAGATTTCATTTCAAACATTTGAATATTTGAAATATTGAACTAGCGGAAAAATATTTTTTTTATAATTAGGCCCTACTGAATTAAAAAACTGAGAACTAGTCCAATTAAAAAAAACTTGTTACACGTTTTCTAACAATCATTGACGTTATTTTCATATTTGGGTATGTTAATGTAGATTTCATTGGATGACAACCATTAGTTTTCCCTATTTTGGCTAAGGTAAAATCATAGCTAAAGTATTAGAAATTCATGGAGCCCAACTATTTTCTAGGTTTGGGACACTTGCTTTTTTATTTACGTTCTTTGTTTGTAAATATATTTTCTAGTGAAGAAATGCTAACACGCATATTATAACAATAAATTTTACAGTAGTTTTACAGTTGTTTAGATGTTGTGTCGCTTTTTTTATTTTTTATAAAAAATAATTACCTTATTACCAGTTTTGAGAAATCTAGCTATTACACAGATTTCATTACGAAAAAGGTCGTCAGATCCTGATTTTGTTTCTTATATCACTATTGCGAATCGTCGTACAGTTAATAATAATTATTTTTTTTTCCATGCGTAAAAAATTAAATTTTTATAAATCTGCACCGAAAGCTAAAAATTGTTAAAAAAAATCTTTATAACATTATGAGCTGTGATTTTAATTTATTTATTGTCTTTATTGGTGGCGAAGTTATGGCAATACGCATTTTCTTACAAAAAATATTTTTTGTCATTACATAATACATTAAATTTAAAAAATAAGCATAATATAAGCATATTGATGATACAATACGTAATAATAGAGAAAGCAGAATCAAACTCTAACTTAACGTTCAAAGAATAGAGGTAAAAATACAAAGTTTAACCAAAAAGCTATTTAAAATGGAACTAAAAATAAGCATATGCATACTTACACGTGTTGGAATGTTATGACGGGTTAAATCCCACTTTGCCAAAACAAGATAATAATAAGTAGTACTACTGTACATTAAAATCAGTCACTAACACATTAACAACCAAATATCAAGCAGAAAGTGAGCCGTGAAGTGATCATGGTATACAGTTTTTCCAAAAATGTTTTTTCAGCCTGTCTTTGAAATTATCTAGGTTTTTTTAATGCCTTGTCACTTGGACTATTTCATTCCAGGGATTGAAATACACCTGTCACTAAATAATAACCATGGACATGTCAAATTGCCATTATTATTTTCCAGTATGAGAATGTGTCTACATTTGGATCACGGGCTATTTGACACGTTCTGAAATATTACAAGATAGTAACAATAACCTAAAACTCATTTTATCGAACAACCTGTGACCCGGAGAGAAGGTTAAATGGGACAGCAGCTAATGCACACGTGACATGCAGGTGTCTAGTAATAAATAACCTACACCAAAGCGATGAAAGCCACATACACAACCCGAACAGTTCCGAAGTTTACCGAAGTAAAATGCTAGGTTAGATTCGGTAAGGGTCATAAATAATAATTCTTAATTTTTTTCCGGGAGGTTAGGTTAGGTGAGGTAGATTCATTTTAACGAAAATGAAAGGTTAGTTAGGTTAGGTTAGCATCGTTTAAAATACTCTATGATTGTAAACTACATAAATTCTCGCTATACGGGTGTTTTTTCTTAAGCGATCGGTAAACTTCGGAGAACTTCGGAACCTGTTCGGGCGTGGCTCTCATCCCTCTGAACCGTAAGCTTCGTGTGTAGGGACATGGAAAAAAAATAGATACATTTTGCTATCGAGTAGTTTTATTTCGATGACGATATTTGAAAATTGTTCTCAGAAATATGAGTTTGAACTGATCCCAAATCAGGCTGTACGGTTTAGTTTCAACAGTTTTTTTTTTTTATTAATTTACTATATTTGAGCGAGTAAGTGATTGATAGATTGAAAACATCTTTTTCAGAACTTGTTTCTGTTATTAAAAATTGATTGTTATGTTATTATTATTAATTATTTAATGTGAAACATTAACGTTTAGTATCTGAGGAAAAGTTTCAGTACCTCTAGGCATGGACAAAGATCCCCGGCCGGATCCTTGGGGGGGGGGGGGCAGGGGGGGCCCAGACTCCCTTGGAATTAACAAGCCCCTCACTGAGGGGGCTCGCTTACTATTGCAAAATCGTGACTGTGAATCGGGGTTGATAATAGTAAACTACGAAACTATCTATCGTGGAAAACTTTCTGTGAATTAGGAAGTTTTCCACTTATCGCATGCATGCAAGCCCTCACATGGGCTAGTATTCAACATACAAGCACCCTATCTAGCGATGACTTGTGTTAAAACCCACGCCAAAAACTGTCGGGGCTTGTGGGCCCCCCTTGAGAATCACACTGATTTGCATCCCTCGCTACACTTAACAGCCACTCAGCCGCCAATCATAATATAAAAACCAAGGAAGAAAAAAACAAACCTTATAAGTTATAAGCTAGGCACTGATTAGTACCTTGCAGAGGCCGGCCAACTTTTCAGTTCGGAGTCCGTTTTGCCTTTTTACTTTTGCAAGGGTGCACATGTCTCAGACGATTCTTAAGAAAACGACTTAAAACTATTAGTATTGTGGCCACTTGGGAGTCCGTTTCGCCTCTGAATCTTTTGCTTTTGGAAGCACACACTACTGGGCGGTATTACACTCTCAAACACCAATGCGAACTGCAAGATCCCAGCTCCTGACCCCAGCATGATTGGAACTCTCCTGTCCCTGAGCAACTCTTCTCCCTGGACCATCCTTCTTGTCCTGTACCGAACCTGGCTGCTCAATGCTCGCACTATTCAGTTTACCCCGTGTCCGTGCAGGTTTTTACCTGGTACCAACTTAACCAGTTATAATCTAGATGTAAGTTAGCGGAGTTAGTCACGGCATGAATGGCTGGCCAAGGCTGGCCGATCCCCGAACGAAAGCGCACACAATGCATGCTACCCTTTTCTGAATGGCTGAAACGCATGATTGGGCAAAAAAAAAAAGCTTTGGTCTTCCGACACTCCTAGAGTCTTCCCTAACTCAGACCGCTCCAAAATTAAATAGACTTATAAATAGTAGAACTTGTCAAGAGTATGAAAATTACAGGCGAATGGCGGTACTTTTCATTCGATGCCATGTCCCCTTTGGTGGATGTACACGAAGCTCACCTCTAGGTTCGGCGGAAGGGAAAGGGATTTTTCTGGATTGGCCCATGTCTTAGAGGTTTCCACAGGAGGGTTTTGGCAGGGGATGAGGGGGATGACAGGGGGTGAGGGGGCGAGACGGGCGCCACCTCCCACTGGCGGGCGGCGAGCGACGCCAAAGGGCAG
Source organism: Bacillus rossius redtenbacheri (assembly GCF_032445375.1). NCBI lineage: Eukaryota > Metazoa > Arthropoda > Insecta > Phasmatodea > Bacillidae > Bacillus > Bacillus rossius. The sequence continues at coordinate 6,903,991 of NC_086341.1, read as the reverse complement.
TGTCTCTCAGTCCCGCCACCAGGGGGTTACCTGTCACCCCGTCGTAAACCTGTCGCACGCCTTCCTGGAGAGACTTTGTTGGACCCGGGGCGCGTCCACCCGGCCAGTGTCTTCCTCCCCCCCCCCTCTCCATACCCGTCAAATGTTGACGTCGGCTCTTTTTGAGTTCCGAGCCCGCGAATTGGCCACGATTTCCCCTGTTCCAGGAACTGTCCAGGGGTCTCTGCCCCCTTTCTTCTACCCAGGCCTACTGGCCAACCTCCATAGAGTCATTCTCGGAAATGCAGTGTCTTGACTAGGTTTTGACGTCGCTTGAAGATATAGTCAAGGAAACAAAAAAAAAAAAAAAATAAGCACAAGCCTCGTAAAAATGAGTCCAAATCTTAATTTTTGCACAGTGTTAAGAGTCGACTATTCTTAATAACATACCAAAAGGTTACCCCTGTACACCTTGTGACCGAAAACATGCAGTAAAGACCTTTATGATAGTGTCTTACAGCTATCCATTTAATTTTTTTTCCATAAAAGCAGTTCCCACCAATACAGAAACGTTAGCTTACAAAAAGAAGTAAAAATATATTTAAATGTTGAATACTCAAGATAAAATGAATAAAATATTTTTTTAATCAGTCCGGGAAATACAATGATTATTTAAATGAAAATGAAGGGCCCAACGTGAAAATTGTCTGTGTAAAAGTATTTGCATATTCATTAAGCTTTAAGGCGGTATAATAATAAAGAGTCTAGCGCAATTAGTTGGATCACTAGAGTAGCTAGAGTAGTGTGTACCGTCCTGTGTTAACGTATACTCACCATAAACTTACCAAAATAATCTAGAAAAGCTATTACACACATTCATGTTGAAACATTTCCGTATGTTAATATTAAAGTTGGGATATAAATCGATTAAGTAATGTATTAGTTTTTATTTTATCTCAGTAAATGACATAAAGACCTAATTAAAATATAAATTAAGGGTCCTACGTAATCATCACGCTTACAAAGATTGTTGCATATTTCTTAAGCTTTAAAGTGACATATATTTCAAGATGATAGCGTAGTTTATTGCAGCGCTAGAGCGTCCCGAGCGTAGCAGTGTTGTGTGTGGAAAATTATTCCAAAGCTGAACTTTTTTTTACAGTTTCTTAGTAACATATCAAAAGTATGCAGCCACGAACAGGGTGCGTCACGTCGGAAACGTGCAATTTATTACTGAATGATAATTTCTTGCAACGATGCTTTCGTAAAGATACTTTACTGCGTGCTTTTTCGGAGTGACGCACAAGATGTACGGCGGTAAACGTTTGGTATGTTATTAAGCATAATCATTGCACAAAAATATATCTTCTGACCATTTTTTTTTCGATGATTGGACCTCTTTAAGTCTTTTTATTTTCCCCTGGACTTTATTAGGTTCGTTTCTTGGTGACGGAGGACATCTCTTTGTCTCCCGGGCTACGCCTTAGGGCCTGTCCTTCGACGGAACAGGTTGATGCAGATGTCAGCGAGTGGCGGAATCGGTCCTTTGATGTCATTGTTTTTCGCCCTTCCCCTCCCCCCTCCCCAACGCCAAGGTGCGCGTGTGTGATGGTATTGGAGAGGGGGGCGGGATAAGTATTTACGGCCCCGTCGTGAGCTGACAATTATTTACAGCCCCTTTGTGAAAACTTTATCAGGCACAATGCAGAGGACCGCCCGAACAGTACTTCTTGACGGAAGGGCAACAGTTTTACAAAAGCCCCCCCAGCGCCTGGTTTTCGGCGGGGCAAGCACCATCCCGGGGGGGGGGGGGGGGTCATTGTGCGAGGGACAATGAGGACTCGAAGCCTGGGCCGGGGTTGGTCGGGGAAAAGGGGTGCTCGTAGGACTATTTCCCCCTCACTCAAACCTTTAACTTTCCCGCTAAAACCTCAAGGGTCCGGCGTGGAAATCGTCAAAGGAGCCGCCCGAAGGGACATTGTCCGCGAGGCGCGAGTGTTTCCTGCTCGGAACAACAGCCGCGGTCACAATGGGGGGCAATCGACCGAGCGAGGTAACGACATCTGGAGGTTCACTATCAAGTTACGATGCACAACCACAATGAAGAAGATTTTCATTTCCCAACGCACAAAATACCCAAACACAAAAAAAATTTATACATGATTTTGTAGTCTTCACGAAACCATTTATCACTGATAAGTAGAGACCGGAAAAATTCGCGGATTCATTTCGTGATAGGCTAAAATTCAAACACGTGAACAATTCTGCTGGTTCTGCTATTGGCTCGCAGTTTAACTGGATCTCTCGGGGCCAATGAGAGACTATCGACCAAAGAAGCGTCGAATCACAAACTACCCAGTGGAGACGCATTACAATTAAGTACCCAATGAACTCGCGTGTTTACTTGAAAAATGCAGAGGATAATGGAGGCTATCCTAGAGGTCATTTAATCCGCGAATTTTTCCGGTCCCTACAGATAAGTAGAGACCGGAATAATTCGCGATGTCAGTGACCTACAGGATAGATTCCATGGTCCTCTATGCTCTCGGGAACATTACATCTGCTCATTGGCTGCTGACTCGGGACACCTGTTAACTGGGATGCCTTTGATTCGATAGCTACTTCTTTTGTTGCAGGATTTTCACTGGCCCAGAGTCCTTCAGATAAGCTGTGACTCAATCACTGAATTTTTAAAAAAAAGTAAACATATTTGGATTCTAGCCTATCCGCGAAATGAATCCGCGAAATTTCCATGTCTCTACTGATAATTAGAGACCGGGAAAATTCGCAGGTAAATTTCGCGATCAGCTAAAGTTAAGATACATACCTATATGTACCTTTAAGCTGCTTTTGCTATAGGCTCACTGTTCATCTGGACGAATCTGGGCCAATGATAAACCCACGACCAAAGAAGTATTGAAAAAAAAGGCATAAACCAGTTGAGGCGACTTACGTCAGCAAGCAGCCAATAAACTGGCGTATTTGCCCGAGTATACAGATGACTGTGTAGTCTATCCTGGAGGTCATCGAAGCCGCTAATGTTTCTATTTCCTACTGATAAGTAGAGACTGGAAGAGTTCGCAGGTTCATTGACCTCCACAGTCCTAAGCATATTTTAACAGATCTCATCTGTTCATTGGATGCTGACTTGTGAGACGTCACAACTGGATAGCCTGTTGTTCGATACAACTTTGCTAGATGTTTTATTTTTCATTCGTATAGACCCGGAAATTTCATTTCGTTTGACTTAATATTAAAATTTAAAGTTTTATTTTTGCTCCGCTAATGTTGGCTTTTTACATTGGCTAATTTCTTTTAGAGAAACTTTTTGTTCTTGTAAAACGGCACTACCTGATTAGTAGAGACCTGAAAAATTCGTGGATTAATTTTGCTATTGGGTAAAATTCAGATACATTCACCTTTAAGCTGCTTTTTGCTATTGACTCACTGTTCATCTGGACGACTTTGGCACGGTGAGAAACACTCAACCATGACAGGTAAGGCAGTGATGACTAGAGACCCGTGAAATTCGCGGGTTCATTTCGTGTTATGCTAAAATTCAAATAATTATACCTAAGTTTTGCTTCTGTCATTGGTTCACTGTTAATCTGGAGGACTAAGGGCCAATTAGAGACCCTCACTCTTAGAAGTGTCGAATCACAGGCCATCCAGTCGAGACGACTCACAAGTCAGCAGCCAATTAACAGTTGGCATTTTCCCGAGTGTGTAGAGGATATTTGAGTCCATCCTGGAGGTCATTGAACCCGCGAATTTTACGGGTCTCTAGTGATGACTACTCAAAAGTCATCAGCCAATCAACTGGCGTTATTTGCCTTGAAAATATGCTGAAAACATTGTGTAGTCTATCCTGAAGGCCATAGAAACCGCGAATTTTTCAAGTCCCTAATGATTAGGGTCAGGCATTTTTCGCGAATAAATCTGAACGCCTACTAGACTGCAACACGGTATACTCGCACCAGCGGTTTCTTCCTTGTGATTGGCGGCCGTCTGCGAGAAAAGTCGTTGCCTTATCTGACCGAACCACTCAGGACGCTTCCACTTTTAATAGCTGTGATTGGTGGTTTAACAATCGACTTGTGCCTGAAAGAAACTCGCCCAATCACGAAACACAGACGATGCTACAGTGTTTTGACTTCCAGTTAGTCTCGAAATCATTTCGCGAAATATGCATGCCCCTACTTATGATTAACTTACTTCTCATCTAGGTGAGCGTCGTTGTCTCACGGTCGTAGAGGGGCGTGTCCAAATAACTGCGGTACAATCGTAAACACTGTGCAAGAGTATGAAGGTTTGCATTCTAACAAACGGACACGCGAAATTTCCGTACCTCTAGTCATTCGGCCACAGTACTGCACGAGCAAACTGTGAATCAACAGTAGAAGCAGCATAATTGTAGGCTATAAGAAGCATGTTTGATTATTAGACTATCGCGAAAAAAAAATCCACGATTATTTCCTGCCTCTATTAATAAAGACACGCCAAATTCTTGTTAATTTTGAGGTTCCATGCTAGACTATCTATACACAATCATACATGCATACCTACTTGTACATTGGTTTTTATGTAGTATTACTTATTATTATCTTGTTTTGTCAACGCCTGATTTTTAAAGTTTTAATTTCTTTCCAACACATGTACGTATACCTATGCTTAGATTTTAGTTACATGTAAATTAGTTATTTTGGTTAAATGTTGTAATATTTACCTTATATATTTAAACATTTGGTTAAAGCTTAATTCTGCTTTATTATCTTATTACATATTTTATCATCTATTATGTTTAAGTTATGCTTAATTTTGTAAAATTTCAATGCATGGTCTTATAGTAGAAACTGTGGTTGAGTGTACGAAAATATTTAGGCCTATTGCCTTAACTTCGCAACCAAAACAAAAAAAGTAATAAATGACTAAATAGCAATGTTTTATTTCTAATCTGTTTTAACACAGTGCTTGCACTAAGTGGAGTGGATGAATTCGTTTAGGCTAAATTACTGGACAAACATTAGTGTAGTGGAAAAGACCCTATTGACAATATACTTTGTTACTATACAGATTAAATAACTTGTTAATTTTCTTAGTTTTCGTATACGTTTTATACGTATTCAAATCTTCGCTAGTTAACGCCAGTTAACGTATTAATGCGTTTTAATGTTAACGAGTATTTTTATTGCTTTAATAATGATATGTTTTATTTTTACTGTCTTAATTTTGTAAAAATGATTTATCTGGATATTTTTTGTTTTAGTGCATTTTGTGGTACGTACTTATATCTTATTATTGTCTGCGGAAGACAAAAAATAAAGTTGCCCTTAACTTTGCCATTTGCAAATAAAGTCAAAATAACTTAATTAGAATATTCACAAAATAGCGATGATTTTTTTTCTCTTTCAGTTAAAGAGCACCCCAGTTTTCGGTAGCTCAATCGCCAGAAGAAAGGAGTCCAACTTTCCTAAGCTGAAACTGTAATTTCTGCTCGCTGCAGCGCGGGTCTCGAGAATGGTCTTTTTGGAAGAACAGGCGACATTGTTCCGAGGGAAACCCTTAATGTTTAAATGGGCCAGTTGGGACAATCGGGCCCTTCCCTCTGCTGGCATTCACAACTTATAAAGTCACCAATTGACTTCGCAGTTACCGAAATGTTTTGGAAGAAAAAAGCGCGCGGAGTCCACGGGGAAAAAAAAAAAGAGACTGGATCCATTAATTGAAACCTTTCAAACAAGTTCTGCGGTCTCTCGCGAAGGCTAAGAACAAATAATTCCCCCTTTTTTTTAGGAGAGAGGAGAGAAGGAGGGTGACATTATTTCGACTACGGTTCTAATTAACGATATCGTTTTCTTTTCCGAGGGGGCAGGAACTTTCCGTGGGGAGAAAAAAAAATGTGAATGCAAGGAATATTTTTTTTAAATGCCCCCTCCACTCAAAATATCTCTGTTTCTATTGGTAGATGGAGGAGGCATTGTTTCGGGGCTGAAGATCGAGGTGTTGGAGTTACCCAAACGTAAAGGGTAACCAAACCAGAGAAAAAATAATTCTGTAATATTAGAGAGGCTAAGTAGTAAGAAATAAAAGAAGATTTTCATACGACAAATGGTCCATTTGAAAATTTTACTGTGCATTTTTATTATAATAACTTTCACAAGAAATCGAAATGTTTTCTCATAACGAATTAATAGTTAATAGAAAAAATAAATTACGTTGATTAACGAGGTGTTACTTGATGCCGTAACATTAGTATTTTTTTCAGAAATATAAAAAATAAAGTCTTTATTTGTATGGCAAAACATTCTATTTCTGATTTCCGTTTTTTTTTTTTTACTTTGAGTCGTACGATATTTAATGTACATGTTAGTAGCTATATTGAAAATAATATTTAAACAATAAATAATTTACAAATAAATTTTGTAACCAGGGCTGGCTCTTGTAAGACCTGAGGTAAAAATTATTTTGTTTATGAAACCAATCAGTGTGGAAAATACTTGCTTTAATGTCTCTGTTAATCATTTAGTCAATTTGACAGCGCCCGTGAATTTAATATGTCGTTATTTATAATGACTGAAAATTCGATTTCTGTCACGGGTTGCAAGCCGAATCACTGTGCCTTTTAAGTTATTAAGTTGTAACTTATGTATATGCCGTATAAAAACAATATAATGTGTATTACAAATTTGGCAACGTGAATATTTTTTCTACTAAAGGTAATATAGTGTTTATAGCGTTTTAAATGCAGGTTTAATTATTTTACCAAATATTTTGCCAAACTAAATAAATAAATATTTATTTTTAGAGTTTACGTGCGGTTTTTTGTTGTTATTTGAGCCAGTTTTATCCGGAGTTCAGAAGGAAGAGATAAAGGCAGAAACCAACCTACAGGCAGGGCGGTTGGTTTCTGTCAGTTGGACCATTTTACTTCGCTTCTCTTTCGCCCTCTTTAGCAAATCCCTTTCATTTACACACTTTCTTCTCTTCGACCGCGCCCGACACCCTTTTGGAGGTCTTTCGCCGACGCAAAGTCTTTTTTTGAAGCGCTCGCCCCTTCCTTCTTTCACTCTTTCGAAGAGCTAAGTTTCACAGCTTCGAACATTAATTAATTAATTACGAGTTCATTTCAGTCGGGTCGCTGTTTCGCGTTGAAACACACACCTCCCGTCAAAAGGGGCTTGAAGAGAGGAAGAGACGAGTTGAATAAAACAAAAATTTAAAAAAAAAAAAGGAGGGGGTTGGGAGAGGGCCGTCAATTTAATAATTCGCGGTCTTGTTTGCTCGTTTCAAAACCCAACTCGCCAGTCAAAGCCACCGTAAAATAAAATGAAAGTAAAAATAAAATCTTCAAAACATAACGTAGGTTTGCAGCCTTTCTCAAATGCCAATTTGGCGTTTGTTCGTCTTAGCGACTCACCCTCAAATATTTTTTATTAGTTTTAATTTTTTTTCATCTTATTCTTTTGATCTTTGCGTCGTGACGTGTAATAATTTGCGACTATGACGCGCGAAGAGGTGTAAAGCGCGGGTGTGAAAAAACACTGCTACGCCGCGGACTGAATGAAGTTTTGCCTTGGGTGGTGGGGAGGTTGGGGGAAGTGGTTGTAGCTAGCAGCTTCTGGCTCAGTACCTCTTTTGCGGGCACGTGACGCCGAGAATGGCGTCTGCTAATAGGCCACATCGCACCCGTGTTAATTGGACTCTAGGGGGGGGGGAGGAAAGCGCCACGCGCTTTGAATATTAGCGTGCCCTCTGGCGCGGTCTGTTTCGTTTGGCCCGCTTCATTCTTCCCGACCGTTCTCGGGGAAGGATTTGCGGAAACTCTTTTCCTTTTCCTCTCTCGTAAAGTTCCTTTTCATTTTTTTTTTTTTAGTCCGAAACGCTTCGTGAATATTTGGTCTTCCTCTTGCGGTACGCACAAACAGAAAACTACGCGAAAGTAGTTTTTTTTTTTTTTAACTCCCTTACAGAAAATGGCAACTTAAAAAACCCCGCTGTGCCAATTTGGGGTCAAAGAGAACTTAAGTCGTGTTCGACAAATATCTGGTCCACCGCAAGCAGTGTCTAAGTGGGAGATGTTAAAACATAATTTTACTAACAAAAAAAAAACACGTGATATTTACGCAGAGGGTAAAAAAAAATGTTTTCCCCGGAAGAAAGGTGTCCAAATTAGTAAGTCTTTTGAAGAAATAATTGCGAGGGGCGAAAACACTTAAAACATTTGAATAGCTCTTTCAGAATTCGTGAGTTCTCACTAATTAATTTCATGACACACGTCGTGCTACTTAACGTGACATGTGGTGACTTTGTCTCAAAATTTCCAAACGTCCGCGGAAAATATTTCGTCCGTGAACATTTCACTTGGGCGCTGGCACATGAGCTTAGGTACTCAAAAGGTTTCCTGTTTCTTGGACACAAGACATTTAGAAACCAGCGCAAGCGACCAGCAGGTGTGCTGATAAATTAAATGCTTATACACAGAGCAGTAGTTTAATTACGGCGGTTAGCATTTTCCATCTTTGATGTTAGTTGAGTCTTTACTGTATAAGGAGTTTGCAATTTGTTTTATTTCCTTTCCCTTAATTAAATTTTTTTGGAAAAGTGATTTTTTTTTTAAATTCAGTATTTCTTTAGTACCTACTGTATCGTCAGAGACCTGTAAAATTCACGGATTCATTTCGCGATAGGATAGAGTCCAAATACTTTTGACATTATTTTGCTTCAGTGATTGGGCCACAGTTTATCTGAAGGACTCTGATGGGCCAATGAATAATCTTTAACAGAAGAATTAGCGAATCACGATCATTCCAGTCAACAGGTGTTACGAGTCGGTAACCAATGAGCACATGTAATTTGCTCGAGTAGTCGAGTGCATAGAGGATCATGGAGTCTATCCTATAGGGATTTGAAATCGCGAATTTTACCGGTCTCTATGTATCGTTCCCCTTTTTAAAGTATGAAAATAAGCATTTGCTTTGAACAGCTATTTTAAGTCTAACATAAATGAATTTCAAAATTATTCCTGATAAGTCCGCCCACTTGGTCGGTCCACGCAGTGCAGTCGGCAGCAGTGCGGGGGTTCTGGGTTCGAATCCCGGGTAACAATTGGATGTAAAATGTGTTGTACTGAACGTTTCCTTGGTGCTAACCCATACACCAACTCAACAACACAGAGTTACATAAAAAAAAATCATAACATCAAAGGGGAAAGATGGTTGGCTCACGGGTGACTGTCAAACTTGCCAGTGTGCCAATCATCTTTAAAAAAAAATAATAATAAAATTGGTTAGCCCGGCTGTGGAATGTATTTTTCAAACCTTCTCCATGATTTCCCTTATTGTTTATTATTTTATTTATTTATTTATCAACTTTATTGGTGGCGATGTTAAGGCGATGCGCCTTTTCTTACACTTAACCACATTAAACATTTACATTCCTCTGCATTGACACTGCGTACTAAAAATGAAATAACGAAGCATTACAAAATAATACTTGATATTAAAACAAACTCGAATGTAAAATAAATGTACATAGATAAAAGATGAACAGAAAAACTAATTTTGTATTTAACTGGAAATTGGCATACACACTAGCTGAAATATAATTAAGGGTTAAGAGTCATTAGTTGCCATTATAGTACATTAATACCACCCTCCCACACATTCACACACACATACGTACAGTAGAGAAGTCACGCAGTAATCACGCTCAGTAGGTGTAAATCACCGCGGGATCATCCTGTCTCGGCAGGTATAGTCACGTCACGACTGTCATTACTAAGGGGCAGGCATTTTTCGCGAAAAGATCTGAACACTTATTAGACTGCAACAAGGTATACACGCACCTGTGGTTACTGCCTTGTGATTGGCGGCCGTCTGCAAGAGAAGTAGTTGCATTATTTGACCGAGCCACTCGGGACGCGTTTGCATCCGCTCTGAATCACTGTGATTGGTGTTGTTACAATCGACATGTACCTGGGAGAAATTCACCCAATCACGAAACACCGACGGTGCTACAGTGTTTTATCTTTCATCTAGTCTCGAAATCGTTTCGGGAAATCTGCATGCCCCTGGTCATTGCCATGGTGTTGTTTGAGCTCACGAAACCCAGTAATGGGCAAATAAACTCATCACCATCATACATCATAAATTGAGAAAATAAACAGTTTCTTTGCTTTAGTTTTACTTTTAAGCGACTATGCCAAATGTTTAATGGAGACAACATAATTTTCTTTGGCTTACAAAAATATCCTGCTTTCACTGATTGTTTTAATTTGTGCTCAAACTTTGGATGGTAAAATTTTAAATAATTATTTTATGGTGCTAATAAAACGTCCTTAAAGCATTAATGCGTAAATTATAAAACATACTCTTTCTAAAACTTTACAAAAAGATCATGTAAATACCTACTATAAAGAGAGAGCTAAATCACCCGTTATTTTGTGGTTTCAGGTCTGACTCTACACATTTATATACCTACATTTTAATCGGCGGTTTTTTTGTTTATTGGCTTGATTCCACCTTTTCTCTTAAATCTGGATTGCACATGATTGGATTGCTCGAATAGCGTGATTTTGCTTTTCCTGGATGTCGCGTCAAAATGTCGCTGATTCAATGATATAATAATCCTCATTGCTGTCCCGAAATCTTGAGGCGAGTTCTGCAGGTCCATATTCATATGTAATAACTTCTACAATGTAATTACCGTTATTTTAAGTTTTCAAAGAAACTGCAGTCTTAGGCAATATATGAATTTTTTTTCTGGAGACGCAAGTATTGGTTTTTGCTTAAATTATTATCAACATAGCAATGGCATTCATTTTTATAAGCCCTACAGAAATGTGATGGAAAACGTACTATGGTTTACTTGTTCCTAAATCCACGATTATTTTGTGGATTAATTGCACTCCAGGCTGGACTCAACTTACGTGTGTATAATCGAGCCATTTTCGATATCCCATTGGTCGATAACAAGGTTACATCATTCGGCGGGGTTACACGTGATACACGTGTTACACTTCTTCTGCTTGTTTACAACTGAGGTCAGGGTGGCTAGAGGCTTGACAAGAGTGCTGTAGTCCAATCATCAATGTGAAGCACACAATTTACTTGGCTAAACTTATAAGTATTTTTATAGTTGCGATTATGTCTTGTAGCGATTATTTAAATGTACATAGTGTATGCCAGTATAGTTTCACTATCACAAGTGACATCCAATACTCTGCACTAACAGACACCTGTTGGGTATTTTGGTAAGTTAAAACTTTTCTGAAGTTATTAAATGAGACCATCAAAATACAGTGTGCTTTTGCTTCAAAAGCACTTCGCGGCAAAAGTACTGCTTCAATCTGTGCGCGAATGCTTGAGTGTCTGGTTTTTTAATGTAGTACTGCTTATGATAATCTTGTTTTTCGCAAAGCAGGAATTTTTTTTAAGTGTTAATTACTTTCCAGCAGGTGCATGCCTATGTCTGATTTTTTAGTTACCCATTAATTAGCTTTTTTGGTTAAATTTTTCTAATGGTTACATCTTTTATTTGAACGCTAAGTTAAAGCTTAATTCTGCTTTCTATTTTATCACCTATTTTTATCATTTATTAGGTTCATGTCATGCTTATCAATGTGTGATGTAATAGCAGAAAATTTAGTTGGGTGGAAGGAAAGGCGTATCGCCTTTAACCATGATGCCGGTAAAGACGAATGATTTATTTATTTATTTATTTTTTATTTTTATTTTATACACGAACAAAATTCAGCACTAGGCCAGTTTGCAATTTACTCGTGTTATTACACTACATTATTATAAAAATAAAACACTTTTACACTGAACATTGGGACCACACTATTGAATACAATAAATTAAGGAAGCTTATTGAATAATATAAATTAAGAAAAAAAACACTAAAAACTATTCCAAAAAATTACTTGCAAAAAAATATAACATAAATGTAAGGGTTCGTAGCTATATAGGTAATACAATATGCCACATCTGTAAAAAATAGTCTGTTGTAATATTTACTGGGTAGGTCACATTTCCAGTGTGCAGTCACCGTTATTGACGATCATAATATAATTCGCTGGCCAATGAACCAGCGAACGAAACGCTGGGGTGTTTTTACACGCGGCAGGTGTCTTCCGAGTCGCCTTCGAGAGGCGCGCTGGCTGTTCGCGAGGGACCCCGGATGGCGATAAGCCCCTCCACTCGCGAGTTCCCGTGGGAAGAATGGGGCAGAAGAACTCCCGGTCCTGCGAGATGGTCCCGATAGCCCAGTCCTGGAGCGCGGGGATATCTCCTTGTAGCACTCCGGACGCGGGGAAGAGCCTAAATCGCCGGCATCACCTCGTGAAAAGAGAGACGGCCTAGCAGTGAGCACAATGACGTCCACAGGCCGTGCAAGGGAGAGGGGGGGTTGTAGCCTCTGCCACCCTTGCTAAACTATCAGCTTTGCCCTTCTCAATTGTCCCGCACAATGTCGGCGACAAAGCCCCATGGATGCTGAACGTCACAAATCTCTTTTTTTTTTCTCTCTCTTCTTCCGATGAGCGTGTGTGTAGAGTCCGGTCTGCCGGATTTCCCCCCCCCCTCCCCACCCCTCCCTACTCACAGCGAGCCAACCCCCACAAACCCTCTCTCTCTACACACAACTAGGGGTTGCAACTCCCTCTCTAACCCGGGGGCGTGCGTGCGTGCGTGCGTGCTTGTTTGATTGCCTCACGCTCGCTGCTGATTGGCGCATTGTAGGGGTGGGCTTCACGCCGACCGTTGATTGGACCGCTGCGGTCCGAGTGTCAGCCGCTTGTTATCTCGTCCTCCCTCCCTCCCTCCCCCCTCTCCCCCTTAAACCTTTTGTTGTTTCAGACGCATCAGGGCTTCGCGAGCCGTCGTGTTGGGTTTTATTGTATTGGAAAGGGATGGAGGGAGAGGGGGGGTGGGGGGAACACGAATTATGCTACAGCGACACGGGACGATCAAATAAGCTAGCCTTGGCGTGTGACAACCTGGTTCAGAACAATGATAGGCCCCTGTGAAATGTAATTGTTACGTTTGCTGTTAAGTGTAGCTCTGTGAACTAAAATATTTCTTTTAAATCGAAGATCAACGTATGTAAACCAATTTACGATTTACATAAACTTTTTTACGTCTTAGAAATAGCGGTAAAACACCGAACTATGTTTACAACAATAAATATTTTTGTTTTATTTCATTTATTAACTACACATAATCACGTTACATAATTATATGGAAATAATTAACTTAACTTATCCAACCTAATAACTTCAAAAAAAATACAATCTGGAGATTATAAATGTTTAAAGTAATAAATTGACATAACTAGTGAAAAAAATTATGTAAGGCAAGTCATTGTCAATGTACACAGAAGTAACTGCATTAAGATTGGTAACAGCTGATAAACTGTTATCTCAAAACGTGCCGTTTTAAGTAATGTAACACCGTAAAAAAAACAAGAAACGAGATTATTACGTATAATAATAGAGCCAGTTTAAACGCTACTTGTACAGGAAGCTATTTTTCGCGAACAAAAAAAAAACCTAACGCTCTTTAGACTGTCGCCCGTATGCCAAAGAATAAACTGCCTTGTTTGGCCAGTCAGGATGCGTTTGCTCAGCTTAAAATTGCTGTGATTGGCGTGTAACTCAATCACGAAACACAGAAAATTTGTTTTGCATTTTTTTTTTGTACTTTATTTCCTTGGTCCAGTGGTTGGCGTGTCTGGCTGGTGGGCCTAGGGGCCCTGGTTCGATGTCCGGTCGGGAGTTGGTCTTCGAAATATTCTCCCTGGACTCAGGACTGGGTGTTTTATCCCGCGGAAGGCGACGGCAAGCCACGGCAGAATCGTGCTGCCTCGGGAAGCATAGCGAAGTCACGGCTGTCGTCACTGTGGGATTGCCTGTGCTCACGACACCAAGTAATGTCCTAAAACGACTCATCATCATCATCATCATTATCATCATCACTTTAAAAAAGATTCTTTTGAAAACCACTTGCCAAAATAGTTAGAGACCGGAAAAATTCGCGATTTCAATGACCTGTAGGATATACTCCACGATCTTCTATGCACGCGGGAAAATTACATCTGCTCATTGGCTTACTGACTCGTGACACCTGATAACTCTGACGCTAGTGATTCGATACTTCTTTTTTTAAAGGTTTTTCATTGGCCGAGTATCATTCAGAAAAACTGGCCCAATCACTGATGCAGTAAAAAGGCAAACATTTTTTGGATTCTAGACCATCACGAAATGAATCCGCGAATTTTTCCGGTCTCTAAAAATAGTTGTTACAACTACTCGAATAATTTTGTAAATGTGTACCTACAACATATTGCTATGGTTATTTTTTTCATAGGCATATAAAATACGTTTTTGGACACAATTATGAATATTTCTTGTCCCGCTTACGGAAATTGGCGCAAAATTTTCTTAATTTTGATTGATAGTTCGTACAACTAAAACAAAGGAAACGATAGCCAAATATTCAATAACTCAACCTTTTTTTAAAATATTCTATTGTGCTTAGGCTTATTAATGTGATTAGTTTACCGGAAAGCTATTCAGGGAACAGTTTGCAAATAACTATAACTAATTTGTCTACTGGGACAACACAAAACCTAAATGACCGGGCAGGAATCCAAACCTAGGATTTCTGCAAACATTTTCTTGTAGAGATACATGTAATAATGTATGCATGTACAAATTTACAAAGGTCTGTAATCTTACATAATAATTTCCGTTCAATTTACAACAATATTTTTTCCCAAGATATTTGATGACAGCAAAATCAGTTGTAATTTACAAACTTAGAAGAAGAGAAAAAACTTAAAAATTATTTTGGAAAAATAATTCTGAGCTAGTCTTTCAGTTCTCGCCAGCGAAGTGTACCGTCTAACCTCGGTAACGAGCTAATTCATGTGTTCTCATATAATACGAAACTATAACACGAGATTTAACGTAGTGATTATTAAATGACGCTGAGCGTGATAAATATAGCTACACAATTTTTTTTCCCAACTACATTTCTGGACACGAATTGCACGTAGTTTCAGCACCCGCTGCAAGAATTCACTCCCGGGGCAGTTACATTCACTATAGAATCATTAGATTCACAGACTAATATTTTAAAATTTTTAATGACACGTAGCTAATCCAAACGAAAAAAAATAAATAAAAAAAATAGACTGCTAAAGCCCGGCTTTGCACCGGATTTTCGAAAAAGGAATTTTCTTACAACACTGCTCATCTTGTTAAAATTCACTAAACAGTAGTTTTCCTTTAGCTTTGTGAACTTTAGTTCGCGCCAGCCACCACAGATGGCAGCAACTTGGTTACATATTTCCGTTTCATTCGAGATTGATAGTGAAAGGGACATAGCGAGAGCTAAGATATTAAACATATAAAAAAAATGGTTGTCTGTAAAGTCGGTTTACGGACGATAGTTTAATGTGACAACGTCATAACAAAACATTGATGAAATGATTGCATACTTTTATGAATAAAATTGAATTATTTATATTGAATTATCACTATTTCGTATGGATATAAATGAGTGAAATGAAATCTACAATTTAATTGATAAATTTACTTTTATTTCCACTCATTAATTCAAATATGTTTATAACTTTAACAAAGAGATTATTTTAACTATAACTTTTATACATGTTTGCTATTTAACTTCTTCCAATCTGTGTTGTTCTGTTAAGGATAGGACGATGATAGGAAAAGTAGGAAACGAACGGGAGTGTTTCAAGTTTAAGGTGCCTCGAAAAAGTCAAATCGATGGTTGTTTCCAATAATCGAGTGGAAGAGAGATAGATGCGGCGCAAGCGTACAACGAGCGTAAAAGGGACATGTGCGTAACGGGACACTTTTTAGTGCGTGCAGTCGGCGTTCATCGATTTACTAGACGTCGTCACGTCAAAAAAACATATTTTTTATTGTAAATTAATGCAGGGATTATTACGTTATCGTGGTGGTTTCTTGGTGATTGTTCCTGGTAGGGACACTCAGAAAGGACTAGCAGACTGAGAGGGTTGGATAGACGCGGGAGAGGAGGGGATATTTTTCATCACACGAAATCCTTGTCGCTGGTGTTGCGCCCCCCGTCGACGAGTGCCCATGAATACGTAATGCGCTACCGGTCATGAGGGGGGATTGGGGGGGGGGGATTTGGGGGGGGGGGGTGCAGCCGTTGGGGCCGAGACACTGGCGCAGGCATTGTCCGCCGGACACGTGTTCCCAAACACACCCCGCGACGAAGCGAGCCCCCACGCGATGACTACACACACAATGTCTGCATTTGTGATACCCCGTGTCCACCTGGCGGGAATCGCTTTCAAGTCAGTGAAACATGATCCGTTTTATCCATTGTCTCTGTCGGTGGCGAAGTTAAAAGGGAAAACTCCTTTTTCTTTGGGCTCGCGTCCCACTCGCTGTTTTATCTTCTTTTTTTTTACTTTTATTCAAAGGATATTAATGTGAATTTTCAACACGTTGTCTCCTTGGCATTTGTTGTAAGTAGTAGGCTATATTAATGGTGAGTCTGGTGCAGGCCAACGACTAACCGCCATATTGGATTATTTAGGGGGAATTTTCACAAAATTCCTCGAACACGACTTAAAAATCCTCAAAATGTCACAAAATTCCTATTTCAAGAGAGAAGTTCCGGTTTTGAGGCAAAATTTTTCACATTTCAGTCCCCGAAAATTCCGGTGGCTTGAAAAATCCGTAGGTATAGTGATTTAAGACTCCGCAAAAAAAAAAAAATTAGATTCAAGCCGCTAAACCTGGATCTAGACGTTTTGATCCTCATGACGACTGAAAAATGACACATACTGTGTAGTTTGACAACTCGATTACATTGCGTAGTGCACAAATCTGGCCCTGCGTTTAATCAAATAAGTAGAGACCGGAAAAATTCGCGATTTCAATGACCAGTAGGATAAGCTCCATGATCCTCTACGCACTCGGGAAAATTACATATGCCCTTTGGCTACTGACTCGTGACACCTGGGACGCTAGTGGTTTGATACTTCTTTTGTTGAAAGTTTTTCATTGGCCTAGTGTCATTCAGAAAAAATGTGGCCCAATCACTGATGCAGTAAAACGGCAAACGTTTTTGGATCCTAGACTATCGCGAAATGAATCCGCGAATTTTTCAGGTCTCTACAAATAAGGTTAACTTTATTCGATAGGTTTTTACGTCACGTCTCTTCTATTCGCCTTCGGCGCCGCCTGAAATCCAAGAAACCTCAGACAATAATAACCACGAATGTCTGTGATCGTCGTACACAGAAGCTTCGGCTAGTATCATATTGCTCACTCAAATTACATATTATATTTAAGAACGTGTGTATATTGTTACCGGTTCCGGTAACTTTCTTCATCGTTTAGTTAGCTGTTGCCTACGTGAGTTTATTTTCTTTGAAGAAGTATTTATTTTTGTGTTTAATTTGAAAAAAATTCATTGCCATTTTTGTTAAAGTAATGTCGTTAGGATGCTAAAATAAAACTGAAATCGTTTGCTAAATGGACGCCAAGTGTTGATTTTTTTTTCCTAACCTAACTAAAACTAAGTGTGTTTGGGAGGAGTCCGGGTTAGGGAGGGACCTAGATGCGTCTCAGGCCGAAGCCTATCACGCCTTAGTCATGCTGGGATTAGCCATGCAGGAAGAGGGTCGCATGCATCATGTGCTAGGAGGGGATTGGCCAGCCATGGCAGCGATTGGCGCCATGACTAACTCCCCTCACTCTTAAATCTAGACTATAACTAGAGATAGGTTGGGCCCAGGTAAAACCTGCATAGACACAGGGGAAAACCCTGGGCACATTCATGCGGGATGCAAATTGGCATGGATTACGTGTAGGAATTTACAGGAGACAGAGGATGGTCTGGATGAAGTGTTGGACAGAGCAGAAAAGAGTCCACCATGCGAGGGGGGTTGGGCACTTGGACTCGTGGTCCGCTTTTGCTATTTGTCCAGTACTGGATTTAGTGACCAGGGACGCAAGCGCCCCTGGTGGTGAGTGGTTGCACTGACCACTCACTCCGCCGCCAGTCAGCACCTAAAAAAACTAAGAAACTAAGACAGAAAACAGATAAATGACTTACAAACTAGGCATTTCGTTACGAAATATGCAAACACCCAACTCAGGGATGGACGTGCAGTGCTTAAGATAAAACTAAAATAATAACTATAAATATTATTATTTTTTTTATTTGTATTATTATTATTTTTTTTAAAATTATTATTTTAGAAATATATATTTCTGATGACTAAGTGTTGAGTGGGGTATCGGGTGTTCCGAGCAATCCCGAGGACAGTCGAAGGTTCACGACGATGACGTGGCGGAGTGACGCGCAGAGCTGTGGCGCGCGAGTCTGTGAGACGGGACTCGCGAGCCGGCGTCGACGACAGCAACATGGGCCGGCCAGAGCCGGCGGCCGCAGGTGTGCGGCGCGCGCACACGGACTGTCCCACAACTCAAAGTCAAGCCGAGAAACTGTTGATAAAGCCGACTAATCACGGTTCTGAATCAATAAAACCAAAATTAAAAAAAAAAAGTATCGTCGTTTTCGAGTTATAGACATTTTGACGTGACAACGTCTAATAAATCGATAAACGCCGGCTGCACGCACTAAAAAGTGTCCCGTTACGCACATTTTCCCGTTACGTTTGCGCCCCATCTATCTCTCTTCCACTCGATTGGAACAACCATCGATTTGACTTTTTCGAGGCACATTAAACTTGAAACACTCCCATTCGTTTCCTACTTTTCCTATCATCGTCCTATCCTTAACAGAATAACACAGATTGGAAGAAGTTAAATAGCAAACATGTATAAAAGTTATAGTTAAAATAATCTGTTCGTTAAAGTAATAAACATATTGGAATTAATGAGGGCAAATAAAAGTAAATTTATCAATTAAATTGTAGATTTCATTTCACTCCTTCTTTGTATCCATACAAAATAGTGATAATTCAATAAAAATGATTCAATTGTATTCATAAAAGTATGTAATCATTTCATCAATGTTTTGTTATGACGTTTTCACCTTAAACTATCGTCCGTAAACCGACTTTACAGACAACCAATTAAAAAAAAAGTTTTTAAATTCCCACCCTGCACCAAGTCATTAGATGATATGACTTAAGTTATTCTACGCAATTATAAATAAATAACCCTACCGTTGACAAGAATTCAAAATAACAGGCTATACTTTTAAGAAGAAAAAATGTTTGCATGACTTATGAAAAAAACAATTTTTAATTGGGTAACGTTGACTATTCACACAGTAAAAAAAAAGTTTGCTAACTTAACAAGTTATTTTATTCAATCAGACATATTTTCAAATAACTTGCTATGTTAGCAAAAAAATGTTGTTTTACATATTTTAATAGCCCTAGTAAAATTAACCGGAAAACTTTTTTTTTTGCCGGATAAGTCTTCCAAAAAAATTTTCCTCCCTTAAAAGTATGGGATGTTTGATTTTATTTCGAAATTTTATAAATATTTATGATTGCATAGCAAAAGTTTTCAGTCAGAATCTAATAATTTTGTATAGGCCTACGTATGTATGGTGAGAATTAAAAAACTTTTGAAAAAAATACATCGATGGCGAAGTCAGAGCTGGACAATAAATATTTTGTCTGACGCTCGCAACATATTTATAAATTCGCCATAGACTACCGCCGAGCAATGTGCATGGCGTGATGGTAAAAATAATCTTGCGTCGTAAATGTTACAGGTCTGGAAAACACGGCAAACCGCATGGAAAAGTCAGGGAATGCATAGAGACAAAAGCGTAGATTCTGAGTACGACTGCCACCCCCCCCCCCCCCCACCAACCCCCCTCAACCCAACGGAAATTAAGGAACCCATCTCTCAGTAGGCCCGCTTGCTGTTGCAAAAGACGTGACAGTGAAACAGGGTTGATAAACGTTAGACGTCAAAACTATGTTTCATGGAAAACTTTCGTATATTTTAAAGTTTCCTTCTCATTGCATGCATATAGCACAACATATGGGCAGTATACAACATACAAGCACCCTATCCAGAGACGACTTGTGCCGAAAACTCTTGAACATCTAATTTTTGCCCCCCCCCCCACCCTCTTTTCCCCCTTGTGAATCCCACAGATTTGCACCGTTGCCTAGAGATGTCAGGGAAATAAAAGATCAAGAAAAAACAATAACTTAACTATACATTAAAGATTAATCTGAAGTACAGTGTTGATGACATAATAAATAACTTTCGTGCGCTTAAAAGTAACAGGTTTGCTCATTGCAAAAACAATGGCCTTTTGGGAGATAATGAAATAATTAGGATATTAGGAACAATTGGTTGGTATTAAAAAATATTATTCTACGCCGTTATGGCTTTGAAATCTTAACATTTTGTAGTTTGGTAAGAGTTGGGTTGAAACAGCAGCTATGAATTTAATTGTAAAAATTACTGGAAATTTTTTCCTTTTATTTTTGTCGGCAAACTCTGGAATGGATAGAAAAATTTGGGTCTGATATTTTGTAGAAACCTTGCTAGCAAATGTTTACGGCAGACAAACAACCATTCGGCCAGTCGTTTGCGCACTGTTACAGTTTGGTACAATTAATCCCTTATATAAATTTCAACTACATAATTTTTGATGGCAAGGAAAATTTTTAGACACGATTCTCTTCAAGGAATAGCTAGGAATAGTTGTATGACGTTAGGATATGAAATTGAATCGCTATATGGTGCCCACATTATTTGAGTTTAGAGCTTGGAAAGAAATCTCAATTTATGCCCTAAACTCCTTGGCAGTCATCTCTGCCAGCCAATTTTCCCAAATGTCAGTAAGTTTCCATTTAAAATTAATTGCAAATGTGTTCAAAAGATATAAGTTTCACAAAAAAATTTCAAATGACTCATTCCAAATACCTAAAAGAAATTTTTTCACTGTTGCGTTTTCTTCATTATAACACCAGTTACCTAAAACCAATTTGTAACTTAGGCCTACCTATATTTGACAAGGTTCTTCCACTGGGAGCATAGTAAATTTTATGGCTTTTTAAAAACCAAAATAGCAGTAATAAAAAAACATTTATTTTTGTTGGTTAAAAATTATTTTGAAGTGACCCTCAAAATTCCAATTTTGTCTACCGAATTCTTTTTTCGTCAAATTTAATATAGCTATATATATATATATATATATATATATATATATATATATATATATATATATATATATATAAAAAATTCTCGTGTCACAGTTTTCGTTGCCATACTCCTCCGAAACGGCTTGACCGATTTATATGAAATTTTGTATGCATATTCAGTAGGTCTGAGAATCGGCTACTATCTATTTTTCATACCCCTAAGTGATAAGGGTTGTCCACCCCAAACATTTTTTTTTTTAATTTTTGGACAAAATTTTTTATTTTATTTTTTTTATAATGTGGCATTAAAAAATACATACAACCCTAAATTTTCACCCTTCTATCACCAACCCCTAATTTTTAATAGAATTTTTTTTTTCAACCTTGGTCGATAGCTGATCAATTAACACTTGATCAACCTTCCCCGCCTACAGCGAGCTCATTACCTGGATTAACACATAGACCACATATTAATATGAAATTACATCCCTAAGGGAGTGAAAAAGTCATAATTTCATTTTATAACAGAAAAAAATCATAGGTCATGGACATACAAATAGTGAGTAAGTGTCATTTCTCTATGTCCGCCACACGATCATACACGTAGTAAGGTATGGCAAATTTATATTTTTCTCCTTGGTGAGACCAGCCCGCTTAGTGGAGCTCGCAGCGGCTAGCAAAATAAAGGCGCTTATAACAGTTTTGTTCTTAACTACGTCAGTAGATAGAGTTAGTTGCCTTGAATTTTAAACGCACCATCGCTTGATGCGTTTGTCATGTCTTTAATTTTCGTTTGTTTGTGCCGTATGCGTTCCTATGCCATTCATCAAGGTTTCTGAGACGGTATAACTATTTTGCAATAGTTGGAGCACGAATCGTTTCAAAAAAATGTGTTTATTTCATATTATATAACGGCACTTCGTCTGTTTTTGTTGTATAAGTGCGCACGCATGACACAATTTATTTAAATATAAAAGAGAGTCTGAGATAGTGATATATATAGAGTGAGATAGAGAGAGACAGAGAGATAAGTTGAGATAGAGCGAGGTATAGAGAATGAAATGGGTTAGATAAAGCGATATATAGATGTATAGAGCTATATAGAGATTTATATATAGAAGAGAGAGATAGTGTGAGGTATATATGTAAATATGTAGATATAAAGAGATAAATAGCAATATAGAGATACATAGATATATAAAGATGTAGATAGAGATAAATATATGTTTAGAGAGATGGATAGATGATAGAGATAAATATATGTTTAGAGAGATGGATAGATGATTTGTATATGTGAAACTACTTGAAACATATTACAAAACAAAACTGAATGAGACATTGCAATGCATGCCGAGCATTAGCTAGATAATGGAATCTTTTCAATATTAGTAATCTCTTATTTTTAAGCTTTTTTCTATAGTGCTTTATGGAGTCTAGACTACAAACAGACCACCAATTTTTAGATGTATACAGGTAAATAACTATACACTGGCAGAACGTCTGTCGGGATCTGAAAGTGATATAAATTTTTTTGCAAACTTGACATTCAAATTAAGAAGATAATTACTAACTACATCTGATTTCGAAAAAGGTACCCTTCACCCTGTGTTCAGCCCGGGCAACGCCGGGTACTGCAGCTAGAAATTCCCTAGAAATAATTTATATGGCAAAACAACGTTTGCCGGGTCAGCTAGTATATATATATATAGGTATATATAGGTATATATATATACTAAATGTTCTGTGGGACATAAAAAAAACATATTTGTAGTGGCCCACTTTTTCTATATTAAATTTGACAAAAAACGAATTCGGTAGACAAAAATAAGTAATTCTGAGTGTCCTTTAAAATAAAATTTTTAACCAACAAAAAAAAATGGTGGTTTGGATTACTGCTACATATATACACATTTTTCTTAATGGTAAACTTTTATTTGGTGAAAGTTCTTTTCTGCCGTGGTCTAAGAGGCGCAGTTGTACCTGCCAGCTTGTCATGAAGGTAGCGCTAAAATCCTTTTCAACTCGCGAAGAGTCTCTGATGACTTTATTGCGAAATTTCACGAACCTTAAGTATCGGTAGTAACAGAATTGGCAAATACTGCACAACGTTACCTTCAGTCACAAGGCTGGAGCAAAGCAAACGCTAACACTGAATGGCAAATTTGGTTAAAAAATTTAAACAGGCGGTTAAAATGCAAAACATAAAAGCATAACAGGCAAAGAATATCAGCCTACGTCTGATTATGTGAACAATTGCGTAAATTGTTATGTGTTGATGCCTATCATTAAAAAAATTTATGCTTTTGAATGAACAAGTTGCTTTGTTTTGCTTTGACTTTATTTTGTTTTAATTGCAATATTTTTTTCAAAGTAACATTATTTATACTTTAACGAAAAATTCAAGTGAACAATGGTTACCTTCATTCTACAGCACATTGCGGCGAAATTATTCATGTTTGTAGACTAATAGAAAAACCGTGTCTATTTTCTTGTTCCGATGCTGTACAGACATTTAGTCTCTTCTTCACGCAATGGTACAACTTCATTTTATAAACATTTTCTAGCAATGTGTTACTGTTTACGAATGCACATATTTTTGTCGTGTGGGGAACGTGTGTCTCACCGCTAATTCATTGTCATATAAATTTGACTCCCAACTAAGGGCGTGAAAGTTTTATGATAAGTAAGTTTCTAACACGTCACCGACTATACTCTCCCAAATTTAAATCCTTTAATTATAAAATTTACTCTTAGATTCCTTGTCAGACAAGGAAACGTTCTGACTTAAATCATAATTTCGGACATACGCCAGTGATGCTATTTTGCACTTATGTTATAGAGAAAACCCGAAGAACGGACAAAGAAAGATGAATATACAAACAAACAGAAAACAAGCTAACATCAACCGAAGCGGAAGGAACTATAAGTTCAAACACAGTGGACTGAAAACGACGAGACAATTGCGACAAAAATAAACAGCAAATTCAAACAACAATCTTGGACAATAAAGTGACAGAGGAACCCAACGATTACACAAAACCGATAATCTGGACAATACAGCGACGCAGATTTGAGTCCAGCGATGAAATTAAACAGGAATGATGACAATGCGACAGCAAAAACCGAACACAACAGGCTTCCTAAGAAGAAGAAACAAAAACAGTTGATTTTGGCTGGTTTTCTGGGTGTTTGTTTAATCGTCTTTGTTTGTGCGTTCTTCGGGTTTCCTCTATGACGTATATAGGGCAAACTTGCAAAGGCGTATGTCCAAAATTATGATTTAAATCAGTGGTGGATTTAGCCTCATATTTTGGGGAGGGCGTATTACCGGTAAGTAGTGGGTGGGGTATGTAATAAACATTTTTAGCACTTTAAAGGTCTTTTTTTTAAACGCAACTACTGTAAACTATGGCATCTTAAGAAGTTATCAAAACTGTAGTTTTTATCTGGCATCACTCACTTTCGCAACAATTCTTAATTTAAGATACTCTCAATTCACATTGTTATGATAAAACCACATATCAATTCCTCCTAGAGGGGTTTAAACAAATGAACTGCAAAAGAACTGCGCGTGGGCATAGAGGCACATTACTTCTAAGGTGATATTGCTGAATGGAGGGGGGGGGGGGGGGGGGGGGTGACACCAACTGATTAAAATCGTTCAAAGAACGGATGAAAAGTTCCGTTACCAAAACAGGAACTCTGCTCACTCAGAGTCGGAAGCTGGAGACAAACTCTTGTGACAACCTGACGCACGTACCATATCTACAGCGAGAAAATGTTTTTGTTTGAGTCAACACAGTTTTGGGTTTCACATGGCAATGCAGAGCTGTGTTTAAGGCAGCAAATTATTTTGTGTAAAATCAATATCATGTACTGTATGTTGATTTATTTTATTTTATTTAAGCTGACAACATTTTTTAATAGAAAATATTAATTCTTTAAATAAATATTTTTTTTGATTTAACTTTTATTCATATGTTTTGTGCTTAGTTATCAATTCCTCGACCACATATGTACTTGCAAGGGCTTCATGACTTGCATTTATACGTTCATAAAATAAAATTGAAAAAAATTATCACGACACAATTTGTTAATTTAAATCATTCAAGACCAGTTAAAATTTGGTTTTACATTTCAACGCCTAAAAACCGTAATTTTTTGTCAGATATTAATTATATTTATATCACGAACTAATTTTTATAGGCAATGAAAAAAATTAAAGAATTTTAGTTTATGTACTAAATTTTAATATACAACAAAAAAATTGTTTCTTTTTTCATGGAAACTACGTCACTTAAAATAAATTCCGGCAAGTTAGGCCGTGTTTAACGTAAATATTAAATCATGGGCGGAATACTGCAGAATACTGCAGGGACAAACGTGCAAATACAAGTCCTAAATATGTAGGACTGCAGACAGCTACAACATCTCTCATGGAAAGCTAACAAACAAGTGCTTCATATCTCTCATAAAAATAACGAGTTACATCCCAAACCTCTTTGTGCTTTACACGCAATTTTAATCGCAAAATAACGTGCAAAATAATTTTTCAAGCGCTCCAGTATAAATGAAGACACATACGGCACCTGTCCAGAACAGGGAGCTAATTCAATCGGCAATATTTCCGCTGGCGTACAGTCTCGTACAACATAAAACTAATGAATAATGGGACTGGAATGTAAAACGCGCCATTTCTTGACTCGGGACTGGCCGACAAGTTGTTGAATATACGAGTACCACTTTTGTGTCGCGTCTCGCATTTGTCTTCTTTCGGCCAACTTCGGCGTACACTGTAAAAACTTATTCTTAAAGTGGGAGCAGAATTATCTATGTGATAACGCAGACATTCTTAAATCTAAGAAAAATTATTTCATGTTTTTTTTGTTAGTGAACTATTCTCACTAGATTAGACATTTGTATCGTTTTAGTAAAAATCGGTAAAAATTTAACAAATTTATTCTTTAATACTATGTTACGCGACCTCAATATAGATATTTAGGATACCATTCATAATTTTAGTTGGAATATTTGCTTAAAAATATTTATTCTAAATATTGTGGCTAACAGACATATTTTATATTTATTTGGACCACTAGGATAAATTTAACTTCTCAAAATTTGTTAATAACACAAAATTTTTATATTTTGAAGGTAAAAGCAACATGACAAATTCTTTATTTATTTCTTTAGAGAGAGAAAAACTAATTAAAACGAATTTACTAACTAGATAGGCTACATCATCAACTATTTTAGACGATATTAGGTCACAAACAATTTTTTTCAACAAATTTGGCCAATTAAATAAATTGGCCAATCACACGGCCAGACTGGCCTTTTTCTAACTGATAAATGACTTTCTAACCAGCTGGGCAGTATTTTAATAAAAAATCATTGTCGAACATCAGATCCGAAGCTGGGATTTAGTATTTATTTTCAAGTAGGTTTTTTTTTTGCTGTTATCAGAGCCTTTTTTTTATGTAGTCAAAACTTTCGCTCTACACATCGAGTGATCAGATAGCCAACGGTAGCTGCTCCGGCAACGAATTCTAGCGGCGGGTACGGAAACTACGTGCGGTTCGCGTCGACAAATGCAGTTGAAAACACAACTCGCGTGTGTTAAATTCCGTGTCCGAGTTTGGTATGAATTTGCTCGTTTACCGAGGTCAGATGTTCAAACAGCTCTGGTGAGTACAGAAAAAGACTCGCTTCACATATATATATTTTTTTTAACAGCATACGAAGAATTTTATTTTCGATGCGTCCTCCTTTTGAAAAAGTCCGTAAATAGTCTGTAATAACTAGAGACCTGTAAAATTCGCGGATTCATTTCGCGATAGGATAAGAGTCCAAATAATTTTGACGTTATTTTGCTTCAGCGATTGGGCCACAGTTTATCTGAAGGACTCTGATGGGCCAATGAGAAATCTTTAACAGAAGAATCAGCGCGAATCACGATCATGCCAGTCAACAGGTGTTACGAGTCGGTAACCAATCAGCAGATGCAATTTGCACGAGTGCGTAGAGGATCATGGAGTCTATCCTTCAGGGATTTGAAATCGCGAATTTTACAGGTGTCTAGTAATCACTAAAAAGTGTGCTCAAAGGTTTCAGGACAAAGACACGCTGACAATCTAGCCAACCGCGGAAGGATTTCATGAGAAGGGGAGGGGGAGGGGGAGGGAACACACCTTTTCACCTCTCCTCGGAAATCTTCCCCTTTCACGAGCCGAAGTAAGGGCGGGGAGATAACACGGTATATATACATTTTTTTATTGATAAATTACCCCAGAGGATGCTCTTCCCGAGGTTCCGTCGACGGAGGAGATAAACCCACCTGCAGACACACTCTCGGCAGCTCCCACCGCCGCGCCGCGCCGGGCCTATTAATAAATTAATGGCCCCATCTCCCGTCTTCATTACTTCGCCGGGATCGTCGGCAGATGGGGGTGGTTTTACAGCGCCGTGCCCCGCCGTTTTGTCTATCTCCGGAGACGAGACCCCCGTCAATTAGTGGGCTTTGCCCCTGGTACAGTCGCGCTGTCCGACTCATCTCCTTCGTACCTTTGAATATATATATATATACTGTATAGAAGTCGCGAGTGGATAGGATTTACTCTACGTTTTTCATAAGCGTATGATGAGCAGCTTGGGAACTTCACCGCTGCAGTGCGCTGCCGTAACGCCCTGTATCGTCTTAGTTGTTATTTACACGTTAGAGCGCAGCGCTGTCGCCCGCTGTCATTCCCCGCACCCCCCACCCATCATTCACTGCAGCTCGAGGTCGTTCAACGGGAGGGGGAAGGGGTGTTTGAAGAGTTCGACACTTGTCCGCTAGGGACCACCACAAGTCGATGCCCTAGAGATGGTGGCGATTGCGGCGGTGAATTAACCAACTACCTCAAAACCGTATTAGAAATTTTAACCTTGGCTGGCGACTTCTATACAGTATATATATTCAAAGTTCGTACACAGGAAAAAAATAATATTTTCTGTACTTTTACAGAAGATTTCTTTGGAAAACCTGAGGCTCCTGGCTTCAGCGTGGATAAAGTTTCTTTGCAATCAGCTGTTTCAAAACATGCTGTATCAGGATAGCTTGTGACATATTGTATCACATGTTCAATATTTTACATTTCCTTTTCAAGTAACTTTTTCTTGATTTTACAACTTTGTAACTTTTTTTTTTTTGGCGAGATTGCTTGTGGACACTTGACTGCCGGAGTATCTTCATTTCTCGCGACAAAGGGCTTAGATCCTGAGTTTTTCAGGTCCCCACATTCTTCGCTACTCTTCACATCTTGCGACGAATACTATTCAAGCAACTATAATCGAGTATTTCTTACGAAAAAAAAAATTGCGTATAATTTGATATTTTAATTGATATTTTAATTGATATTTCATTCAACCATAATTTTTTTTACCTCTGGGGAATAAAAGATAACAGAATATTAAACAATTTGAGTCTATTTTTCTTGTATGATGTTTATTATGTGCGCAGTTAATACTGGAAAGCTATTCAGGGAACGGTTTACAAATAACTTTAACTATTGGAGGTACTGAAAGAAAAAAAACGAATCATACATGCCCGGGTAAGAATCCGAACCCAGTATTACCGCAAACAGTATTCTGTAGTGATACGCGTGTTTTCATGTAAATGTACGAAATTACAAGTATCTGTAATTTTGCATGAACATTTTTACAAAAAAAATTACAGCGTACCTTCCCCATGCGATGTTTTGATATATTGTTTTCTGATCTTAAGAGGTTTCAGTGGGATACTGGAGACGAGGAAGGGCGCGCAACTATACCGCCAGCGGGTAAAAAAACAGAACAATTAGCAAGACAGACCCTGGGAGCGAGTCAAGAAAGGACAATAAACGCGGCAGGCCTGATGTAAACTCTAATTGTGGCCGTTATCCCGTCGCTATCAGACTGGCGAGCCCTGAATAAACCAGGAGCCGCTTTTACGGCCAGTATTACATACCCGAGATACAAGCCCCCGCGACCGTATACCTGGAACAACAAATTTTATATCTCAGTGGACCGGGTTTAAAAGCCGAAGCTGTAAAAGTGACAATAAGTAGGAAGTAAGAAAGCTGAGGCGAAGTTTATGTTTGGAACGGCTCCATGAGTTTTTAACAGCTTTTGATGTATCACCAAAGCACTGTGCCTTTTATTGCTCCGAGAAATGCGACCTAAACTTTAATATATAAAATAAACACGCCACACTAAAAATAAAAATAAAATGTGATTCGTTAAAGATTGTGCTGCAAGCCGTTTCTTGGCTGTCAAAAGGTTCTTACATTTACATATCGAGGGAATGATACTAAAGAATGAAGAAAGAGCCGTGGTGTGGTAAAATGGCGTGCCACCAGGGTGTTTATAGTGAAAGGGCTAGTGTAAAGAATTCACTATTTGACATATAATATAACTCACGCCAACACACATTACGTAGAACCTAACCTTTCACAAACGCTAATCTGTAAGATACGGACAAGAAACTAAATTTAAATTTCCTGTCGTTTGGCAGACGCAGCTTCTATGTACTATATATTGCTCGACAAAAATATAGACGCTTTTCTAGTGAAGTCTAAAAAATATAATTTTAAAGAATTAAAACAGACAAACAAAATATGAATTCACAAACACTTACACGTAACCCAAAGCAAAAATCGGACATGGTAAACTATTAAATAAAGAGGCAGCTCATGTAAGAAATTAATCAGAACAACGACGAGAAAGTTGCGACCAGAACAGTAAACACAGACAAACAACAACCTTGGACAACACATCTACAAACACAGGAACCCAACGGTGATTCGAAACAGATAACCCGAACAGCATGACGACAACACAGACGCCCACTTGCGAACCCAGTAATGAAATTAATTAAATGTTCTGGCAACAAAACGACCACCACTACCAACAGTTGTGACATTTCGGGAACTGAGATCTGTTACCGTCATCACGCACAAGCAGAATGGTAATTTACAAACTATTTTATGACAGGAACAGAACAGTTATTTTTTTTAAGGTGGTGTGGCAAATATGCTATCTGCAAGGCGTACATACGAGTATATTTTAAACGCGGTGATTACGAAATAATAAAACTTCTGATAAAAGTAACGGTTGCTAAAAGCTCGAGCAGTAGATTATTTTTGTTCTCGTAACAGAAACATCTTGTGTGTTCTCAATAACATTGGGTTCGGATATTCTTACCAGGGAATTTATGTTTTGTGTAGTCCCAGTACCTGCAGTAGTTAAAAATATTTGCAAATCTTTCCTGAGTAGCTTTCCAGTATTAACTGCGCACATGAATAAGCATAAAAAATCAAAATGATTGAATATTCCCTTATCGTTTTCATGGTTTAAGAAATTTAATGCTTGAATAAAATATCAAATAAAATACAGTAAACTCCCTATTATCCGCGGTGCTACGTAAATATGTATTTTATTACAAGTGAGCAAATTTGAACTCTACTGACGAGTGTATTGTGTGCAGTATACAGTAAAACGCCACAGGCCTTCTCGAAACTCACTCAGTAGGCTGGCATGCGTTGCTATTTTTGTCTCTGTCGCGCTTTGTTTCTAGTCGTATGGTTGCTTTTTTTGTGTCTAATGAAGTATCTGAGTACGTACAGTACTGTATCCTTGTTACGAAGTAAGTACCTAGCATTTTTATGTTTACATTAGCTAATGAAATATATTGTATTTTAATTATTCAGTAAAATACTAAAATTTTAGCATCATTTAAATTTTTTTACTGTTAATTGTAACTTTTGCTGTACATAATTTTTTTTAGTTTTTTAAGTTCAAATTGTTTCCTTTTTTGTTTCCCATTTTCGGCTCTTTTACAGATTATCCGCGATTTTCACTATCCGCGGTGGCCCTGCCACTTAATTTCGCGGATAATCGGGAGTGTACTGTATTTTATATTTTTTTCAGCTGCTTAATACCTTATAATAAATTAATATGCCACAAGTTTTTAAATCATGTGTGTGTGGGTGGTTCAGAGCTTATAGCCAGTGCTGTACTGTGCGCACCACGAATTTTAATATTTCAGTGTTCAGCTGAAACATTGCACAACACAAGAAAATATCATCTCTATAGGTGCACAGCTTCTTTATACCTGGAAAAAAAAAATTAATATGCCACTAGTTCGGAATCATGTGTATGTTGGTGGTTCGAAGCGTTTAGCAAGTGCTGTCCGGCGCGTAACACGAATATTAATTATTATACATAATAATTAGTATTATCTCGAAAACCCTGTTGCATACGTGCGAAAATAATCATAGCCATGTGCTGCACGAAGTTGTGATATCTTTCTGGCAGTATTGTCGGTTTTTTTTTTTTTTTTCGTTCTCTTCTGTTTTTGGAAAACTATTGTGTTTGTTTCGTCTTTTCTTTTTGCTGTGTGTTTTGTCTCGTTTCAACTGTTGTGCTTAATTTTTTTGGGTTAGGTTTTTTTGTGCTGTCATCATTTGTGGGTTTTTTTTTCGTTCTGATATCCCATTTTTCTTTTTTTTTCTTTGTTAATTGACCATATTCGTGTTGTGGAGTATTGTGTGGTGTTTATATCCTGACAACAGCAATTTTTTTTTGCTTAATTTTTTTTTTGTCATTTGTGTTGTTTTTTTTTTGTAGTTTTCTTCTACAGACATCTACATTTGCTTAGCAATGGCGTAGGTCCAAAAGCTTACATCAAGTCAGTTTTTTTGTCAGGAGTGACACTCTTGTCAGACTCGGGGGTCGGTCTGGGGAGTCGCGGTCACAATGCGTCATTCTGCCCCTGCCCCCCCCCCCTGTCCGCCCCACCCCCCCCCCCCCTGTGAGGCCGAGTGTGTTCCCCGCAGGTGCCACACCTGTCGGGGGTGACGGCCACGCCTTGAAGAATGCGAGGGAGGCCGGGGATAACCAACCTCTCCCTCCGCCCTCCCTCCCTCTTCCATCCCCTTCACATCCCCTGGCGCCAGGCCGTCTGCCCGGATCTCTCACCCCGACACACCAGAAACTTTTTTTTTTCCCCACACCAGGGATTCGAACCCACGAAACCCAAATCACACGCGCACATTTCCCCCCCCCCCCCCCCCGCCGCGCTCCTGAAATCGCCCTCAGGCACGGCACGGGGGTTCGAGTCGCCGACCGCAAACCCCCCGCACAAACCCACCCCCCGACTCACAACACCTCAGGGTCACCAAACATCCGTTATCTACATCACCGTCGAAACCTAACATCTATCTTCATAACCAGAGGCAGCGGGCGGCCTGGAACTCTACGAGGGGGCCTGTGGTTCGATGCCCGGATCTTGCACTCGGACCTCGAGGCCCGCAATGGCTGTGGTGACAGTACAGTTGCAGCTCACACCTGCGGCTGTGTCGCCTGAAGATTGTCAAGGAATTTTATAGAATTTTTCAAAATAAAAACTTTGTGCCATTTCTTGGGTATCGAAAAAAAAAAAAAACTTTACTAACTCTTGTCCGAGAGTGAATAGTGGGGCTCTCAATATTCAGATATGTAAAAGGAGGGGTTTTGCGGGGGGGGATGGGGGGTGCTTTAATAAAACTTGCAAATCAAAATTATTTTAGTCATTTTTTTTGTTCAGGGTGATTTAAAATTTAAAAAAAAAATAATAACTTAGACACTACTCATTTTGACACAATCTTTCACGTTGGAATATTCGAGTGCAAACCAGCGCTAGAATATTGGCTAAATCTCGAGAGCCGTCGCCTGGAGGAACATCCTTGGCCCGTGTAGGAATGGGCAGTCGTTGTGGGGGGAGGGGATGAGATGTTTGCCTAGCGAACCCTCTGTCCTTAGAAGAGTGAAGAGAGTGTGTGCGAGAGAGAGAGAAAGAGGCATACACTCTCGCCAAAAAAAAAAAAAAAAAGGAAGAGTGTGGCGGGTGGAGAGGGGGTGTGGAGAAGGGGGGAAAAACGTCGAGTGTCCATTATCAATTTCGCCCTCATTGTCACAGCCGTCGGTTCGGAAGATGTATTTTCGTTCGGCGTGAATAAGTAAGTGCAAAGAGGCCTGGAAAAGGAGTGTGTGCGTGCGTGCGTGTGCGTGTGTGTTTGTGGAGGGAAAATAGGGGCATATGTCCACGGCTGAGCGAGTGTTTAAGGGGAAGGCTCGGAGGGAGGGGGTGTAGGAGAGAGAGAGAGAGAGAGAGAGAGAGAGAGAGAGAGAGAGAGAGAGAGAGAGAGAGAGAGAGAGAGAGAGAGAGAGAGAGAGCCCTAGGGATCCTTACATTAATAAACACGGAACATTCATTCTTGCTCACGTGACATCGTCGGCCATGATGAAGTGGATGGAAGGCCTTTCCTCTTTTTTTTTTTTTCTCCCAACAGTTGGCTCTCCGGACCGGGACAAACGCCGCCAGGGTCACGGTGCTATAATGATCCTGATTGTGCGCACAATGCGGCGAGTGGCCCCCGGGGGGCACAATGGGGCGATTCTCCTCGCGTCGCGCGCGCAGAAACGGCCTAAGCCCGGGGATCGTAAAAACCTCCGCGAGAAATTAAATAACGTCTCCCAAACACCTGACTAAGGTTACGCAAGACTGCGACGCGGGGATCAGCCAACCATTCTTTTTTTATTTTCCAAAAATAAAATAAAAAACATTTCACAGCTCGTTGGTGCTTCTAGCGCGGTGTCGCCTCTATGCGCAAGTTCGTGAACCGGCGCGCAGTCTTCTCGTCGTCCGTAACATAATATGGCCTAAATGAAGAAACGGCTATAATGCAAGGTAATTGGGTGCTTTCAAGAATCTGTACCGAGTGTTTCATGTGTTTAAGATTATAGGTACTGAAAACACGCATTTTAGCCTTTTTCGCTAAAAAAAAAGTTTATAAACTAGATGCGGAAACACAACTATTCATCCACCCTCTGCTTTTCGTAAACAGACAACCAATCGGATATACTGAGCAGTTTTCAAATCGCGTGATTACGCCTGCACACCGTGTGTGTGCCAAGGTATTTAGGCGGAGTTCTTAATGATACAGACGTTATACATTTACTGCTAGCTTTTTTCTTGTTAAAATATTGAAAAGTGGATACAAATAAACAATTTTAAATCAAATTGATAAGCTTTTCACACGATTAAGTGAAATTTATTTCTCTAAGTCCTCCCTGTGAAGAAAACTTATTATTTTTTTTTTTTTACAGGTTTACAGGTTCAAGTAATGTATAGTGTAGTTGACGTCCTACGACTTTACGTGTATTATAAACTGCCGTAGATTTGCGTGTTCGTCCTTGCGCTCTTGCGATTCGTACGAAGTTTACAAACGCAGCGGATTGATTACCAACACACATTTGGCGATATTAAGTACGTCCTGTCGATTTCCACAGAAAAAAGCTACGTGAATCAAGAACACAACGTTAAAACTCCCACTATTTATGACGTTGTGAAGGCATAAGCCTATACCGTAACTGTTAAGCTGTGGTTTCATGGCAACATTGATGACATAAAATTCTTTTCTGCATCCTTAATTATATAATTATAAAAAATCAGCCAAAAACTTTGAATAAAGGAAATTATAAAATACTAAAAATAAGTATTTGAGTTATCAGTGAAACCAATTAGTCATAAATTACCTACTCTTTGAATCTGTGTGTGAATGTGTGAGTGACTGGTTTTAATGTCTACTTATTATTCTCATCATCTTGTTTTATCAATGCCGGATACTGTAGTAAAACCTAACTTAGAAACCGACAACTAAGAACAGACATTACTTAGAATTCTCTAAAACAAAAATGTACATATGCCTAAGTTAGAACGATTACAAATTAGAAACACGTAATTTTAAAAATTCACAACCCCGAACCACATAGAGTGGGCATACAATTGTGTGTTTCTAATGTGTTTCTGAGTAATTTGTTTCTAGGTTGAGTGTTTCTGAGTAATGTGTTTATAGGTTGAGTGTTTCTTATTAATTTGTAGATTTTTTTTGTGTTACTGAGTAATAAGTTTGTAGGTTTTCTGTTTCCGAGTAATGTTTTTCTAGGTTGTGTGTTTCTGAGTAATGTGTTTATAGGTTATGGGTTCTGAGTAATGATTCTAGGTTGTGCTTTGCTGAGTAATGTGTTTGTACGTTTTGTGTTTCCGAGTAATGTGTTTCTAGGTTGTGTGTTTCTAGGCTGTGTGTTTCTGAGGAATGTGTGTCTAGGTTGTGTGTTTCTTATTAATTTGTAGATTTTTTTTGTGTTACTGAGTAATAAGTTTGTAGGTTTTCTGTTTCCGAGTAATGTTTTTCTAGGTTGTGTGTTTCTGAGTAATGTGTTTATAGGTTATGGGTTCTGAGTAATGATTCTAGGTTGTGCTTTGCTGAGTAATGTGTTTGTACGTTTTGTGTTTCCGAGTAATGTGTTTCTAGGTTGTGTGTTTCTAGGCTGTGTGTTTCTGAGGAATGTGTGTCTAGGTTGTGTGTTTCTGAGAAGCTAATGTGTTTCTAGGTTGTGTGTTTCTGTGTAATATGTTTGAAGGTTTTATTTTGAGAAATGTGTTTCTAGGTTGTGTGTTTCTAGATAATGTGTGTCTCTGTGTAATAGGTTTGCGGGTGTCGTGCCTGCAAGTCAGTGCTCTGAGCGATGCGCGGGCGCCCGGGAGAGAGGAGAGAGAGAGAGTGTCCGCAGCATCCAGCAGGAGCTGGCATTGTCCCCCTCCAGACAGGGCCTCCTCGCCTCGCCTGAATGGCAGCGCCCCGCGGCGGACAATGCAGGGCCTTTTGTGCCCCCCCGGGCCCGTGTGACTGTCCCCGCGGCCCGCGCGGCGTAACCGTCGCCTCGCGCCGAGCTGGGCTCGGGGTCGAGTTCCCTGCGACTCTCCCGAGCCGTCGAGTGACGGCCTCTTGCGGGGAGAGCTCCCAGGGGCCGTATCCCTGCGCAGTGTGTCATCTCACTCATGTCCACAAGAAATCGCCCACATCGGTTGCAGATAGCCCATGGAAAAGAAGTGACTTCTATCTTTATTCGTCGCAATGCCCACAGCAGCATACGGGTTCGAGTCCCTACCGCGATACCGCCAGAGAAACAAATTTTAAACACCGCCTTATAAGTAGACTTGCCGTACGTCCCGGTTTCGCCGGGACAGTCCCGGATATACTGGGTTGTCCCGGTGTCCCGCCCGGTTTTTGAAATTGTCCCGGTTTAGATTCAGGGCACAGTTTCTTGGAAATAATTGAGCAAAATTATTAGATCAGAGAATGATTTATCTGCTCTTGTGTGATCAGTAACATTTTGGTAAGTAACACAGTAATACAAATGTACAGAAGTCGGTAGCAGAGAAGTCCGTTGGAGGCGAAGCCTGCAGTCTACGTAACCTTGAATCAACCAATACGCATCCCGCCCCCGCGTGATTGTCATTGTCAATAGGGTAAATCCAGGAGAGATGCCGCGGCAGGGAAGATGCCGCACCCGTCGTAGTTACTACACTTCCACACAGATCGCAGCACGGGTCGAGCAGAACGTGCGTTTTGTATCCACGAAGCGACGCCATGTTAGTAATCCGGGATAGCTGCTACATTACGCTTGTAACAGTCGATGTTTTATGTAAAGCAAGGGGTTTTGACTCGAAAAACTTCAATGAAGGTATGTGAAAAGCTTTGTTACTACGTGTGTTTATAAGTTTATTTCTTAATATGGTTTTATTAACTTCTCTATTGTGTTGTGAATCTTGTGATGTACAAGCATGGTAAAAAAAACCGTTTCCTTACTGCAGTTCGTGAGTGCGGCATCTCTCCTTGAACATTTGAAAAGATGCCGCGCAAAAATAAAGGAGAGATGCCGCAGTGTCAAAAGTATATTTCTTAAGTCTATTTACTCACGAATAGCTACAGAATGATTTATTTACAGTATTTTTATATATATTTGCCGTGGTTTAATAAATTTGAAACTGTATAATTTTTTGGATTTATAATTACAAAAACTTCATACAAGATACATATGTTATGTCATAATAAGTAGATCAAAATAAACGAATTTTATATGCTATAAAATAAAATAGACCAAATTACATTATCACTTATGTATTTAATTTTATTTCAGATAAGGATATAACTTATATCCTAATAAATATTTTGTATTTGTTTCAGGAAAATGCCTAATTACTACCGAAGGAAGTCAGAACGAGCAAGTTGGTCAGAAGAAACTTTGAAAGAAGCCGTTTCCAGAGTGAAGGCAGGGGACATAGGCAAGAGAGAGGCAGAGCGATATTATGGCATTCCAGCCCGGACCATATCTCGGAGGATTGAGAGGAACGACTGCACAAAGAAAGGTCTTGGACCAGAAGGTACATTGGGTACAGAAAATGAGAAAAGACTTGTTCGTCACATCAAAAATCTTTGCAAAGTTGGATTTGCTCCTGACAGACAAACCGTCCGTGTTTTAGCCTACATGTTCGCCGAAAAATTGAACATTAAACATAAATTTTCTAGGGAATCTCAAATGGCAGGGTATGCTTGGTTGAACTCCTTTCTCAAGAGAAATCCGGAACTAACAATAAGACAAGCCGAAGGTCTTTCTATTGCAAGAGGTGTAGGGATGAATCGTGACGAGACATGCCATTTTTTCAGAATGCTACAGTCAGTGTTAGAGGAGTATAATCTGATGGACAAACCAGGGCACATTTTTAACGTTGACGAATCGGGATTCCCTCTCATTAAAAAACCAGGGAAAGTGTTAGCAAGTAAAGGTTCCAGAAATGTCCACACATTGACACCTAAAGAAAGGGGAGAAAACATCACTTTGATAGGATGTTTTAATGCAGAAGGAAGGTACTTACCACCTGTCCTTATAATGAAAGGTGTAAACAAAAAACAGGAGTTCTGTGATGGGCTACCTGCTGGTTCAGATGTGTACATGAATCCAAAATCCTCCTACATAAGTGCTGAATTATTTCTTCGGTGGTTTGTAGAACATTTTGTACCAAGAAAACCAACAGGAAAAACAGTGCTCATTCTCGATGGACATGCTTCTCATGTAAGTGCCCTAGATCTTTTGGAAATCGCTGAAAAGGAAGATGTTGTTATCATGTGTTTGCCCAGCCATACAACTCAAGCACTCCAACCACTAGATCGTTCGTTTTTTGGGCCTTTGAAAGGAATGTACAACAAAGAGGCTAGTATGTGGATGCGAGAGCACCCAAGCCGGAATATAACCAGATACCAAGCTGGGCAGCTCATTGGTAATGCATGGAGAAAAGCTGCCAGTGTTGGTAATGCTGTTTCAGGATTTGAGGCGACTGGGATCTTTCCTTTTAATCCTGATGCGATTCCTGACCATTTCTATTCAATTTCTGATGCATCTTCGGCTTATGTGAAAACGGGATGTAGTCACGCTTCTCCTGAGAATTTTGAAGTACTTGTGGGACATAGGCCTACTAATGCTCATATGTACCAAAATAAGGTTATTCAGTCACAGGAGTCATCTACAGTTCCAATTGAAATCTCATTCCACAGTACAAATCAAAGTAAAACAGATCCTACACCATCCACATCTAAAGAAACTCCAACAAAGCATCTCCATGATATTAGTCCACTCCCACAACTACCTCCTCTTCAGAAAAGAAGATTCAAACAATGTGCACAAATTCTTACCTCAAGAGAAAATTTAGAAAGATTGAAAGAGAAAAAGAAAAACAAACCCATGCCAGCATCACTCGAGATAACCCAACCTGTGACTTCAGCTAAAGGATTGAAGAGAAAGAAAACATCTCGTAAAGAATTTAACAAGAAAAATGAAAGTGTTTCTGTTTCTCAAACTGGTAATGACATTGATAATATTTGTTGTGAATGTTGGGAGAACTATTACAAAACTACTTCCAAGGTGGACTGGATTCAGTGCAGCATGTGTGCAAAGTGGCTTCATGAGACGTGTACTTTTTACAACACATTATGTAATGAATGCGGAAGAGAAGAAAAGAGAAAACTTAACTTACAACAAAAAAAATAAAGTGCGGCATCTATCCTCATTGGTGTGGCATCTCTCCTGTAGGAAGTGTTATGCTGAGAAAAAACAAGCCCCAGAAAACATTCACTTATTTCGAGACATCTTGTAATTACAATAACTATATGTTTTTTTTCTGATAAAGAACAAAATGTAGTCTATGTAACATTGTGTATGTAAAATTTAATTCAATATATTTTTTTCTGTAGATTTTTTTCAAAATGTGCGGCATCTCTCCTGGAATTACCCTATGTTTCCCCACTCTAGAAGCGCCAAAATATACCTACCACTTACGAAACTGCCCGACTTGTACCGAGCACTAACGGAATCTCGCGGTAGTCGCCAAGTGAAAAATACGAGTGGTACAACAAGTAGATAACTGTTTTGTTTTGTAAAAATATCATATTTGTGTACCATTATGAATAAAATAACAAAGATTATCTATTCTATATTTTAAGTGTTTTTTGCATTACTGTTTTCATAAAACCCCCCCCCCCCCCCCCCCCCCCGAAAACGACATCCCTAAAACCTAAAGTAAAATAGACAGAACTGTCCCGGTTGGTCCGTGAAAAAATATGGCAACCCTATTTATACGTAACCCAGTATCATCCTTTTCACAGACATCCGCACATAAACTCCATTTCACAACAAGAGGCAGTGGGTGGCACTCCGCAGCCTGGAACTCTTCTTCGCGGGTCCTTGGTTCGATGCTGGGTTCTGGCACACGGACCACGAGGCCCGCAGAAGCTATGATGACAATACAGTTTGCGGCACACTGTGTCGCGGTGTTGTCTGATTAAGCAAACAGTCTGAGCACTTCGGGCCGTGCCCTACTAGCGCCTTCTTGCCTCCGGCGGGAGGTCGCGGGTCGCGGCGGTAGGGACCCGCCTGCTTCTGAAAGCCCCCCCGACTTGCTGGCGTCTAGTGAGGGAGTGTTTGGGCAGAGGGTGACACAACGGGGTTTGAGCTTATTATTTTAATAGAATTTCCAATAAATAACAAAATGTTAGAATTATTAAATAATTGAAGAATAAATGAAAGCCAAAAATAAATAATAAATAACTTTTCTGCGTTATATTTTTTTTAAAACTGCTTTCTTTCTCTCTTATACTTGCGAGTCGATGTTTGAATTGCCAAAGAAGTTTCACTTCTATCACGTGCACTGAGTTACAAACGCTCTATTTTTTTTTAATGGCTCAAGTTTGTTTGTTACGTCACTTGATACCTTAATTTCCCGACGTTGCACGAAGCCAAGTACCTGTTGGGGGGGGGGGGGGGGGGGGGGGGAGCGGTGCGCGGAAGGATTTGTGTGACTCGTGGTGCTTCGCGTGGTGTTTCGTCTGCCCACCGTGTGCTCCTGAAATCGCCCTCAGCACAGCACGGGTTCGAGTCCTGACCGAAAACCCCCGCCAAAACCAACCAACTCAACACTCACCTCAGGGCCACCAAACATCCGTTATCTACATCACCGTTAAAACCTAATATCTATTCTCACAACTAGAGGTAGTGGGCGGCAATCCGCGGCCTGGAACTCCACGAGGGTCTGTGGTTCGATGCCCGGATCTTGCACTCGGACCTCGAGGCCCGCATGTGGCTGTGATGACAGTACAGTTGCAGCTCGCCCTGCGGCGGTGTCGCCTGATTGGAGCAACAAGTCTGAGCCACTTCATCCAGTGCGGAGAAGGAGGAGTCCGGGGTTCGAACCCGCGTCCCCTCGCGGGGCCGACAGCGGACACCTGTTGAGGGTGTGTGAGTAAGGGGACCAGGAGAGATCATCCCCGCGCAGATGGCCGGTCCCCGAGAGGCTGGGCACTTTAGGCTGCAGCTAGGAGGAGGGGCGTAGAGGGGGGACCAAGTGTGACGAAGAAACCAGACAATACCGGTCTTCCCTTCATCCTCACTCTTCTTCTTCCTTCGATCTATTCTCGAGATAGGTCCGGCAGCACAAAACTCAGTTAAGAGGTTTTTTTTTTTTTTTTTTCCTTATACTTCTCTTTCGGACCGGCCCTTCCAATTCTTTTTTTTTTTCTATCTCTCTCTCTCTTTTCTTTTTTCGCATTGTCCTCGTTTGTTGCAAAGAAGGCGTCGGATGAAAAGGTGCGGCCGAAGGGAAGTGAAGGGGGACAATGAATCGGGTTCCGAAGGAAAAACTGTGTGTCTGTCGGAGGGGAAGAAAAGGTTAGGTTTCCCCCCCCCCCCCTAAAGGACCGACGAGGAAACAATACATCTAAATACTTACGGCCGAAGAATGAGAGTAGTGCGAAGGGGAAGGAGAAAGGGAGGGGGGAGGGGGGAAGGTTTTTAAAAGCGACTCAATCTCGGATGGGGAGAATCGCTACACAGTTGATCGGAACAGAGGGTTGAAAAAGGGACAAAGACGGAAGATGGAACCCACGGTCCGAAGAAGGTAGGTGTGCGTGCGAGGTATCGGATTGCGTGGAGGGGGAGAACTTCTTCCTTTATTCCCCCTCTTTTCCATTGCCTGTTTTTCACCAAGAACACACGCACACACAACCAACCGCCTTTTATTATTCGCCAGTCGTGTGTTTATACACGCCGGCGACAATTGCGGGTTGGCTTCTGCCCTTCCTCTCCTTTCTCCTCGCGCGAAGCTGGTTGTCTGCCCTCAATGCCAGCTCCCCTGCCTGCACAATGGTCGCTCTTTCCAAAGCCCCGCGGGAAGCCAGCGCCTTTTTTTTTTCGAAACGGCGAAAATTTACCCGAAAGAAAACAAATCCGTAACACGCGCACTCGGCCATTTCTCCTCGTGACCTAAACGTCGTATCGATGACTCACACTTTATATATATATATATATATATATATATATATATATATATATATATATATATAACTAGAGACCTGAAAAATTATCGGCTTAATTTCGTGATAGTCTAGAATCCAAAAACGTTTGCCTTTTAACCGCATCAGTGATTGGACCACAGTTTTTTTTTTCTGAATGACACTCGGCCAATGAAAAACTTTCAACAAAAGAAGTATCAAATCACTAACGTCCTAGTCAACAGGAAACACGAGTCAGTAAGCCAATGAGCAGATGTAATTTTCCCGCGTTCGTAGAGGATCATGGAGTATGTCCTAAAGGTAATTGAAATCGCGAATTTTTCCGGTCTCGATATATAACTAGAGGCAGGCAATTTTAGCGAAAACAATTCTGAACGCCCTATGAGACTGCAACAAGGTATACCCGCACTAGCGGTTTCTTCCCTTGTGAATGGTGGCGGCCGTCTGCGGGAGAAGTCGTTGCTTTGCTTGACCGGGCCACTCGGGGCGCGTTTGCTTCCGCAATGACTTACTGTGATTGGTGCCGTTAGAATCGATATTCACCTGAAAGAAACTCGCCCAATCACGAAACACAAAACGATGCTACAGTCTTTTTTTTTTTTTTTTTTTTTTTTAACTTTTAGCTAGTCTCGGAATCTTTTTCGCGAAATATGCATGACCCTAAAACTAAATCGACTCACGCTTCCAGTGCGCAAAAAAAAAGGTGCATTTTTTTTAAAATAAAAAATAGCTTTTCCGATTTTCACAAAATATTTATTATTTTTGACAGCATAATCTTTTATCTTTACAAGGATGACTATATCATTAAAATCTGTACATTATTTATTTATTTTTCTTTTCAAATAAACGTGATCTTAACGTAAGCGTAGCAAAATGCGCTATGTCGGTAACCACGAAATGCGCGCCGCGATCGTCTATATGATCCCTATCTGACCGATATTTCTCATCGTTAGAGACCTGCAAAATTCGCGGATTCGATGGCCTTCAGGATAGACTGCACATACCCCTGTACACTCGGGCAAATAACGCAAGTTCATTGGCTGCCGACTTGTAAGTCGTCTCAGCTGGTTTGTCTGTGATTCGATCCTTCTTTGGTTGAGGGTTTATAACTGGTCGAGATTCATCCAGATAAACAGTAGGCCCTAAGCCAATAGTAAAATTATCCAAGAGGTATATGTGTTTGAATTCTAGCCTATCACTGAATGAATCCGCGAAATTTGCAGGTCTCTACTCATCGCTTATCAGCAGAGACCCGGAAAATTCGCGGGTTCATTTCGTGTTATGCTAAAATTCAAATAATTATAACTTAGTGCTGCTTCTGTCATTGGTTCACTGTGGGCCATTGGACTGAGGGCCAATTAGAGACCCTCACTCATAGAAGTGTCGAATCACAGGTCACCCAGTCAAGACGACTCAAAAGTCAGCAGCCAATGAACCGTTGGCATTTGCCCGAGTGTGTAGAGGATATTGGAGTCTATCCTGGAGGTAATTGAACCCGCGAATTTTCCGGGTCTTTACTTATCAGACGTTAACGTAAACACTTCTACTCAAGTGTCATTCTTTTTTTTTTTTTTTTTTTTTTTGGCAAAAACCGCGGATACTACGCCGGAAGAAGCCTCACAAGTTGTCGCTTCGTTGCAAGCAGGCTGCAGTCACCGAGAAGTCGCTCATCAGCAAGCAGACCTTGGATTGACCTGCCGTCTCGAGGGTAGGCTATACGAAAGGTGTTCAGGAAACTTGGCACCTTCACTCGGAGACCACGTGGCAGCCGGCGCCGACGCGAAATCGCCGTCGAACGGGCGTCGATGTGCAACAGGAGCTGAGACAAGTTCGAGGAGTATGTTAAGGGCGTGGGGGCAAACGGACAGGTCATAAGTTTTTTTGGATATGTTTCTGTAAT
The DNA here is from genome assembly GCF_032445375.1 of Bacillus rossius redtenbacheri. Taxonomy (NCBI): domain Eukaryota; kingdom Metazoa; phylum Arthropoda; class Insecta; order Phasmatodea; family Bacillidae; genus Bacillus; species Bacillus rossius. The sequence continues at coordinate 6,860,215 of NC_086341.1, read as the reverse complement.
TATAAGGGGTAGCAATGATCCGGCCGACCGGCCTGAAAGAACGGCGCGAATGTGTTCGCTCTAGAGACCGGAAAAATTCGCGATTTCAATGACCTGTAGGTTAGACTCCATGATCCTCTATGCACGCGGGAAAATTACATTTGCTCATTGGCTACTGACTCGTGACACCTGTTTAACTGGGACGCTAGTGATTCCATAACTTCTTTTGTTAAAGGTTTTTCATTGGCCGAGTATCATTCAGATAAACTGTGGCCCAATCACCGATGCAGTATAAAGGCAAACGTTTTTGGATTCTAGACTATCACGAAATGAATCCGCGAATTTTTCTGGTCTCTAGTTCGCTCATCACGAGTTCGCTCCAAATCCCCAACTTAGAAGTAAAATTAAAAACACAGCTTCTGATTTCACTGCAGGACAGAAAATTGTTTGTCAATACTATCGCACAGTAACATTATAAAAGTTATAAGGAGGAGGATTTACTCGCGTAATAAAAGTGTGAGAATTTATTTTTGCAGCGTTTGCGGCAGGTTCCTGGATGTGTGGCGTCGCTCTTGCGTACAAAAGCGAATGCTTCTGCTATCTGTTGGAATTTGGGAGAACTAAGTGTTGCAGAAAAGTCTGTTGGGGGTAAACGGACACATTTATGGAACTGGGAAGTTACCTAATGCTATGAAAAGTGACGTAACGTTCTAATCAACTAACCATAAGAAATAAAACAATAATAAATCCTAAAAAATTAAATTTTGGCTATTTCGGACACGCCTTAATTAAATATTATTTTTTTACTTCTTGGTCGGCTCACACCAAACGGTTTCTTAATGTTTACATAGCCTATATGCTCCCACAAAATAGTGTGAACGGATTCAAAGGTCTGTGGCATTTCTCCCCTTCAAACCAAACTCTCTGCCTGAACATGTATTCTCACCTGGAATGATCCATAGACCTGAGATCGACAACACACATCTTCCGCGTACCAATGGGGGACGCACCACAACGCCGAACGTACAATAACGCCGAATGCCAAATTGACTACAACGCCGACAGCTAGAAAACTGCTGTGTACCACAACGCCGAATTACCACAACGCCGAAAAATGTCATTGCAGGACTGCCACAAAGGTTAGGTTAGGTTAGGTTAGGCTAGGTTAGGCTAGCCTAGGTTTGGTTAGGTTGTGATACATTTTTCGGCGTTACTGTATTTCGGCGTTGTGGTACACAGCAGTATTCAAGCTGTCGGCGTTGCGGTCAATTTGGCATTCGGCGTTATGGTATTCGGCGTTATTGTACGTTCTGCGTTGTGGTATTTCGGCGTTGTGGTAACTACCCGTACCAATGCAGTGTTAGTGGAAGCACAGGTCGAGGCAGAGAAAACCAGCGATCAGCATCAGTTTCCACCAGTGCCGTCAACCTCCACAGTCAAATCATCGCAAACCACCCGAAGAAGCAAGGGAGGGAGGGGGGAGAGGGGTAGCGACGACACTTGTAATCCGGCATGCCTTACGTCAGCGTGACCGTGCAGGGTTGCCAAACCTGGCATCGCGGTCTGGTCTCTCGTGTTCGTACCTATACTTATATGTGTAACAATTTCTTGGCTTAATCATTTCGTGGATTATCCACTGCACAAATCTCTGTGTGTGACTGGTATTAATGGCCCTAGTGTCTTTTTTTGTTTAGATTGGTATATTGTGATGTTTAACCCTTAATTTTAATTTTAAGAAGGTGTAAGTATGTCTACATCTGATTTAAAGAAGTGTGTAAAATAGTTCATTATCAGAGTTTTAAATGTTTAGTTCTTGTTTTTGAACATTGTTACTATCGTCTAAAGTTGTTTACCAGAATATTATTTATTTTATCTTTTTTTTTTAAATTGTTTATTTTTCATGGATAGTGCAATGTTAGTTTTCTTGATAAATAAAGTTTAAGAGTAAGACAAGACGCGTCACCATAATTTCGCCACTTACAAATGTGTTGAATATATTAAAATTATTGAATAAATATCCACTCGTTCCGCCGGCGTGGTTGTTTGTACACCCCTGAGCGCGAGTCATAAGGACCTTTCCCCTTCCTCCAGGACTCTCCCGGTGTCCTGCGGCTAGGAGGCTGCGAGAGGGAGAGAGAATACGGAGTACGTCAGACCTCTCGGAGATATTCATGTCGGTGGTTTGGACTTCCCCCCCCCCCTTGCCAGCCCCACCCTCCAACCCTCCTAGCTCGTAACCGACACAGCATGAACTTCGCACCTCGCTGTACAGGTCTGGCCAAGAGCACATGCAACACGCTGCTCGCCTCAACACATTATGAATAGAGACCCGTGAATTTCGCGGATTCATTTAGTGTTATGCTAAAATTCAAATAATTATACCTTAGTGCTACTTCTGTCATTGGTTCTCTGTTAATCTGGAGGACTGAGGGCCAATTAGAGACCCTCACTCATAGAAATGTCGAATCACAGGCCACCCAGTCGAGACGACTCACAAGTCAACAGCCAATGAACAGTTGGCATATGCTCGAGTGTGTAGAGGATATTGGAGTCTATCCTGGAGGTCATTGAATCCGCGAAATTCACGGGTCTCTAATTATGAACCTAATAATGTTCTTAGGCTTTCATGGCCATTGTCTGAAGCAGCTAGGCTTCTGGGTTGCAGCCGCGTCCTTGGAAAAAAAATTCACCAGCGTATCGGTCGACATTGAAGTCACCATCATCAGGGAGCAGTTACCTACTGAGATTCTTACCAGTTTTCCTGACCTTTATATACTCTTGCCTTGCCAATCAGGAAGCACCTTTCCCTCAAGCAAGAGTATATATAGAGGCAGGAACACTGGTAAGAACCTCAGTAGGTAACTAACTGCTCCCTGATGATGGTGACTGCAATGTCGACCGAAACGTTGGTGAATTTTTTTGCCAAGGACACGGCTACAACCCAGAAGCCAAGCTACTTCACATTATAAACCTACCTTCTTTGCCACTACAAACTTTTTTTTCGCATTTATATTTACTCTAAAAGAAATTTTGTATTGGCCTACGCCTATAAAGAAATTGTTTTCTTTGCAAGAGAAAAAGAAAATTGTACCTTAAACGAAATATCCGTGTAAAAATATCAGTGGAAAATGTACTAGTCTTAATTTAATTATTTTATAGTTCATTTTATGTTGGATTCGCTTAGTTTTTGAATCGTAATTGTTTGGAATTTTATCTTTGACTTGAAGAAAGTAGTTTTACAGTAAATAATTCACCCATTAAACCAATTATTGCTTTTGGACGTAAATTGAAAAAAAAAATATATCGTGATGACTACAAAATATTTGGTCCAAGTGGCCATAAAAAAGGCCTGTTTTGCGGCAAAATAAGTATTTACTATTGACGAAAAAAAAACTGTTGCATAGTTATTGACGATTAATTTTTTAATGATATGGGAAAGATTTTGAGGTCGTCACAAAAAAAACGATTATCACGTCCAAATATGTGTGTGCTTTACTGAGGATATATATATATATATATATATAGTGTCTATTTATTTTGTCTATATAATAATAATTTATTGTGTGTATATATATATATAGACACAATAAATTCGTTTTTGATCGTAAATCTAGATAAGGGTAACTTTGCCAAATTTTTAAAACGTACGCATTGCAAAAAAAAAAAACACGTAAAAATTTAATTGTAAACAATCACAAACTTTCATCATCATATGCACTAAATTTCCTTGTTACGTTTTAATATAGAATTACTATAAAAGAACAAATTTTAAAAAAAACTTTCACTTTCTGTATAGAAAAAAATAATTTATTGAAACATATTAGCACAAATGCATTAAAGCCATTAAACCCCAATTCTTAATGTTTAAAACGAATAAAATACTTTGTTGTTATCCCTGTTTAATTATTAGCAATTAATTGGCAAATGCATATGAGAAAAAGTGAGTAGCAACCACAAAACTGTTTTTTTTTTAATTATTGCAAAATCTTTTAATGGTCACCGCGACACAAGAGCAGAACTGGGCAGATAAAATAATTATATTTAACGGTGAAACAACAGAGATCCATCTTTACTTATTTTATGCAACCGTCTATATTACTGGCTTACCTTGCCAATCGGCTGAACAGATCTAGTTCAGATCGCGTATAATTATGGTTGGGGGGGGGGGGGGTTCACGTCACACGTTAACTCGCAGTTGCTTAAAGTGATGGGACCGCTCAAACTATAAAATGGGCTTCGATCAGAACACCAACTCAGCGGCCATACATTTGAGGGTAATTTTCTACAAAGGTGGGGCACCAGAAAAAAAATAAAAATTAAAAAATCGGAAAATTGATTTTTTTTCTTCCTGATATTTATTTAAAAACCACTCTATAAAATTGTATTGCGATATTTCAATTACTTACCAGTATCTTATCGTTTTAATGGTTGGTTGTATTATGTTAGATGAATTAAAAATACTGTAAAATCGTAAAGACTTTTGGATATGTTAGGTCAGCTATATCAAAAAACTAAGCACCATTTTACGAGACGATGAAAAAAAATAAGCTCAATATTTTTTTCCCACTACACCGTTCTATTCACAAATTAATAATGATGGGTCAAATCACAATTTTTTAGAATCCGAATATGAATTTGAATCCAAGGGCGTACCTCGAATATACCCCTCGAATAATAAAATAATACAATATATGAAAAATATTAACACCTATGTTGAAACATTCTAATCTTTAAATGGTTGTTTCAGAAATTACGTTTCTACAATCGACCCATTATGTAATTTAATTTATATAATTAAACGTTAAAAGTTCACTATCTTGGAAAATGGTACCAGGATATGTTTGAAGAAAACAGCTGACCTAGAAAACTTCAGAGTTTATCAGTGTTGAATTTTATTAATATAGATACTTATTTTCTTCAATGTTTTCCTTCGAATCTTTTTCCTAGAATATTGAACTCTTCGAATATTAAGGATATGACGGTATTTGATAATTTGAGTATTTGATCAGCCCATCCCTATAAATTACCAATTTGAAATATGAAGGGGTTTGGGCTAGAACCTTCTTCAGATCGGCGCGATATTAATTGAAACTTGAAATTTCCATTTGCGAATAGAAAATGTAGGGTTCGCAGCCCTGGATTGCTGTCATAGCTTTTAAAAAAACACAACTTAAACACATGACTTAGAAACACACATGATAGAATGATCTAAGTTAAGCATGTTCTAAGTTATGACGATTCTAACTTATGTGGTTGGGCGTTGTGTTTCTAAGTTACGTGCTTCTAAGTTATGACCGTTCTTATGTGTTTCTAAGTTGCGATAGTTCTAAGTTATATGTTTATAAGTTATCTGTAACATAGCTAGTTATGTGAATTGTGTTTCTAAGTTGTGATAGTTAAATGCTGTTTCTAAGTTACTGCGTTTATAAGTTATGTGGTTCTACGTGTGTGTTTCTAAGTTATGACGTTTCTAAGTTGATGCTAGTTCTAACTTCTGACAGTTATAAGTTACGTGGAACTTTTCGAGAATTCTAAGTTATGACAGTTCTAAGTTGTGTGTTCCTAAGTTGTGATAGTTCTCGATTGTGTTTCTAAGTTACGGCGTTTATAAGTTATGTGGTTCTACGTTGTGTGTTTCTAAGTTATGACGTTTCTAAGTTAATGCTAGTTTTAACTTGTGACAGTTATAAGTTACGTGGAACTTTTCGAGAATTCTAAGTTATGACAGTTCTAAGTTATGATAGTTTTAGGTTGTGTTTCTAAGTTATGGCGTTTATAAGTTATGTGGTTCTACGTTGTCTGTTTCTAAGTTATGACGTTTCTAAGTTAATGTTAGTTATAACTTGTGACAGTTATAAGTTACGTGGAACTTTTCAAGAATTCTAAGTTATGACAGTTCTAAGTTATGATAGTTCTAGGTTGTGTTTCTAAGTTACGGCGTTTATAAGTTGTGTGGTTCTACGTTGTGTGTTTCTAAGCTATGTGTAGAACCCAGCAGCCGGTGAGCGAAGGACCGCCCGCGAACCTGTCCCTTAAAGCACACTAGCCGAGTCTCGGCCGCCCTCTTTTCACACACAAATGCCCGCCACAATGGGACACAATACGTCTTGTTGCCATACCTCGTGTTTCAGTCCCACCCCGCAACCCCTCCCCACCTAACACCCCGCAAGGGTTCGGAAACGGCCGCGCCGAAAAGAGAAAGAGAGATGACGGCCCTCACTGGTCCAGCCGTCCAGCTGCGCGGCCGTGTGACAAACGGCGGAAAGGCAAGCCTGCAAATCGCAATAGACATCCCGACAAAAGCTATTGAGTCACAGTTAAATGAATAAATTTACAATTTTTTAAGTACAGATGAAAAAAAGCCTGGACCTTAGACTGCTCACAAATATTTAATTACAGATCCAACTGAAATTTCCCCCCCCCCCTTCCTCCCCCCCCAAAACTTTCCCCCTTCTAAAATTGTTGGTTTACGTAACATTGTTGAAATTTTTCCGCGTAGTAAGTGAAACAAACGAAAATTTTGTGTTATATGTATATATAGGTATATACACATATATACATATATATACACATACACACATACATACATACATACATACATACATACATACTAATATAAATCTTGGAAGAAAATTCAAACTTATTCCGATAATATTACAGAATCACTCAATGAATAACAAGTCATTTTTATATACATCCCACAATATTGGTTTCTCTTCAGCTAGGAACAATAGTTCAGCATTCCAACAGTACCTATACATATTTTCACAAGTGGCAATTATTTAGTTTCTTCATCCACCGAATCCACATGCGTGTAAAAACTTTGGCTTGAGTTAACTATATTACCATAAAAAAAATTGCAAACAAACAAAAAACTGATCAGTTTATGTACGTCAAAAAGCAGTAAAAAAAAATTAAATAATAATTTTCCCTCTTGATATATATTTTTAGTCCAATGTAAAAAAATGTATTTGCATGACGCAGTACACTTTCGAGAAAGAAATGACACGTGATCAACATATTGAGAGCCTAAGAGGTTAAGGATTTGGGTATTTCACCACCTACCAGAGTGATTCTGATTGGATTGTGTTCAGGGTAAAAATCTGAATTTGAATTTTAACTACAAAGAGTCTTACAGATGTCTTTACATGTATTTTTCCCCCTTCGTTATTTCCCCATTTCCTCGCAACTATCGAGTGTCCCAATCCCGAGAGATGCACTTTTATTTGCGCTCTGATTAGTCATCGCCTCGAGTGTAGAGAAGTTTCACTTAAAAAAAATGGTAATATCACATGAACGAAGATTTCAATTCATTGTATTAATCGGTACACCCACCGAATTTCAACTCTAAAGCAATTCGACAGTTATGTTATCCGTTGAAACAGTTGATTAGCGTGCTTTCCTGATCCCCTCCAGGTTTACTCCATTTTCTGTCGCTGCTGGGACTCCCTTTACTTCAAGAGACTCAAACAGTAAGAAGTTAACAGCATTATTCCTCAGCTGCCGATCAGCAGCCGCGTAATGCAAATGAATGGTAATCAGTAGAGACCTACAAAATTCGCGGATTCATTTCGTGATATGCTACAATTCAAATAATTATACCATAGCGCTGCTTCTGCAATTGGTTCACTGTTAATCTGAAGTAATGAGAGCCAATTAGAGACCCTCGCTCAAAGAAGAGTCCAATCACAGACACTCGGTCGAGACGACTCACAAGTCAGCAGCCAATGAACAGGTGGCATTTGCCCGAGTGTGTAGAGTGTAGTAGAGTCTATCCTGGAGGTCAATGAATCCGCGAATTTTGCAGGTCTCTAGTAATCAGTGATCTCGTGGTCAGTTTCACCACTTTTCTCTTTTATCCGCGGTACAATGATCTTCCCTCAAGAATGATCTAACGATCATTCATCCGAACGTTCCGCTAACTTATATATCCTGGGACTGCACGATCTTCGCTCGCGTGAACAGAAGTCCATACGTTTCCAGTATGCAGCCACAGGCATCAGCAGTGTCGAAGGAAGTGGTAGGTGCATTTCTATTGGCGGGCTGGAAAGGTGTTGAAGTCGCTACAACCGATTGTGCCACGGCTGATGTCACCACAAGACTGCAAGCAGCTCATGTCATCACTGCCTTGTCTCGTTAGATTCTTAGTAGTGACTTATAAACCCCGATATTTAAAGGTCATTGCAAACCAAAAAAAAAAAATTCTTAAATATGAACAGGTTTTGCTTTATAAAAAACCTCTAATTAATACAAAAACAATTTTTTTATGAAATAAAAATCATCACTAAAGCATCAAACTAATAAAACGAGCATTAAAAAGAACTTGAAATATGGGTATTACATAAAAATTTGGTTGTAATGCTAATAAAAGCAGATTTTTTTTTAAGTACATGTATTATTATAATTGTTCTAAAATTGAGTAATTAGGCCTATTCTCTAATTTCTACGCCTGATTACAAAAATAACCTGCAGTAAGTCCGTAAAAATTCCGGACATGTCTGCCCATGCTGTGGATCCGAGATCATTGTCCATGAACTGCCACGACGGACGGTTCAACTCAAAAGTTCCCAGTGATCTTGGTTCACGACAGTGCAACAGAAAGTGTGGTTGAACTAGGATCAAACCAGTTAATGAAACCGTGGGGTATGTACCTACTCCAACTTAGTAACTATAAATCTAACGTTTAGAGGAAAAATGCACATTAATGTTTTTTTTTCTCTCTTTAAAATTGAAAGACTGTAAAGAATTATGTCACTATAGTTTTACATTTTATGAACCTTAATTTTTAACATTTTTCCTTACACTAGCCTACTGGAACTGTTGATGTGTAACATCTTATGTCTCGGTATATGGTATTTTTGGTAGAAGGAATGGAACGAAATGGAACGAAGTCGGATGGAACGGAAATCTTAACCACGATGTGGCCTTCTGTGGCAGATGACGCGAGCCAAAGTTGAAAAAGTCAAAAAGGGAAAATTTATTGTATTAACTGCTCAGTGAATTTAAACAAGATGGGCAGTGTTTTAATAAAATTCCTTGCGAAATGTTAGGTCCAAAGCCAGGATATATTATTTTTGACGTGAAAACGTCTAATAAATCGATGAACGCCGGCTGCACGCACGAAAAAGTGTCCCGTTACGCACATTATCCCGTTATGCTGTGTCCCATTACGCTCATTGTACGCTTGCACCGCATTTATCTCTCTTCCACTCGATTGCAACAACCATCGATCTGACTTTTTCGAGGCACATTAAACTTGAAACACTCCCATTCGTTTCCTACTTTTCCTATCATCGTCCTATCCTTAACAGAATAACACGGATTGGAAGAAGTTAAATAGCAAACATGTATAAAAGTTATAGTTAAAATAATCTCTTCGTTAAAGAAATAAACATATTTAAATTAATGAGTGCAAATAAAAGTAAATTTATCAATTAAATTGTAGATTTCATTTCACTCCGTCTTTGTATCCAGACAGAAAAGTGATAATTCAATAAAAATGATTCAATTTTATTTATAAAAGTATGCAATCATTTCATTAATGTTTTGTTATGACGTCACGTTAAACTATCGTCCGTAAACCAACTTTACAGACAACCAATTTTTTTTAGTCTTTTTCGCTATTATCGGAGCAGTTCTATTATTATTAATTTTAACCTTTCGCACTGCAAATCAAATGATTCCATAGTCGACGTAGCGGCTTCGGCAGCGAATTCTAGCGGCGGGTGCGAAAACTACGTGAAGTTGGAAATAAAAATTTTTTGTATGTTTATCACGATGGGCAAATTTTTTTTTTTAGAACGTATACATTAAATTTTAATGTCCGAGTTTCGTATTGTACGTGTATCTGCCACATCAGGACGCATGAATTTGTTCGTTACCGAAATTATGTAGCTGTTAACACGTCTCTTCCCAGTTGCTGAAAGACTCAGTTACATGAACATATAATTTGCCAGTTCCGTGGTAACCTAGTTGCAACGAAGAACGAGACTACGCAACTGGCCAACAGCCGCCTTGGTGTACCGAGGGGTGGGTGGCAACCCGGCCGCTTGGCACACGGCCCGCTCCCGCGGTGCGACCCGCTTTTGGGAGCTATGCGTTGGGGAGGGGGGAGGGCTTAGGGACGGTACCACGCAGTCTGGTGGCGAGGAGACATAACGACGCCGCCACACAGCTTTCCCCCACCCCTTCCCCAACACACCCCTGAGGCCTGGTACAGGAGGGGGAGGGGGTGCTCTTCATTAGGCTGTAACTCTTTATGCCGCGCGCCCCGCCTGGACAGCACCAGAACTGCGCCGGTTCTTGAAAACTTGGCCGCCGACTCTTTAGAACTTGCGGTCGGAGGTTCAAACCCAACTACATTTAAAAAAATATATATATTATCAAAAAATTTTGAACGAGTCTTTTCAGTTTTTTCGCCAGAGATGTGTAACATCTAACCTCGGTTCATGTTCTCTCATGGTTGCAAAATACACTTACGCCAAATCGAAACATTTGGACACGAAAATTTACCGCAGAATTCATTTCGAAAATAATGGCCGAGCGTGATAAATATACATGAATTATGTTTTTAAACTACATCTCTTGACGCGAATCACTTGAAGTTTTCGCATCAACCACTAGAATTCGCTACCGGAGCAACTACGTCGAATATCAAATCATTCGATTTGTATAGCAAAAAATTTAAACTATAGGTATAATGAAACTGCACTAATAAAAGCAAAAAAAGACTTGAGAATTTTAAACCACGGCATTGGACCCGATTTTACACAAGAATTTTATTAAAATACTGCCCATCTGTTTAAAATTCGTTAAAAAGTGAATACTACAAAATATTTTTTTTGGTTTTGTGAACTTGGGTTCGTGTTATCCGCCATAGATGGCAATACCGTGGTTATACATTTTGGTTACATTAACGAAATTACTCCTACCAAATGCCCTGTACCGAGAGCTAAATTGTTACACATAAAAATACATGTACGTAATTATGCAAAGGAACGGCTTCTAGGACATAACCAAAGCGCAAGGTTAGACAGTTATATTAATAACACGCATTAAATACTTATTATTAACGTCGCTGAACTGACCTAACGAACCCTTTATTTAAGTTATTATTTGTCTTATTTCTCTGAAACTACTACTCCGTAAAATTTCTTCTATTTATTTTAAAATTTTGTTCTAACGAGGAAAGATGTACCAAAAACCATGTAGCCTACGCGGATTTGTGAAAAACACATATATATTTTTAATTAATAGGTACCATGAGAAAAGTTTCTTAGTCCCTACAACACCATTTATTAATAATAGCAAATGTGTTTCGTCAGAAATAACTATAAGCCAATTTGTGAACACTACCTACTACGTAGTTTCGTCGTCACCAGAAGAAAAAGTTGTAGGGTGTAATATATGTATACTGACAAAATATTTAGCAATTAACTCAATACTTCCTAGTAGTCATCACCCCGTGCTGGGAGGTCAATTAGTCCCGGGTTCAACGGTTCTCTCGTCGATATTTTCTTCTCAGGTTGCGTCTCGGCTACACCTAAGTAATTGGAATATATTCCTAATCTTTTTTTCCAGATAATCGTGAATAAAAATTTCAAAAATAAGCACTGTAACATTAATGTTTTATTAGTGACGGTTAAGCGGGACTCAAAAATTAATTGGGAGAGGGGGGGAATATTTAATTTTATTTTGGAGCGCATATTTATATTAACTTAAATAATTATTAAAGCCATTTATTAAACTTTTCTTTCATTTCATCCGATTGCTGTCTTATAAAAATGTCGTGTTTTGCAACTGCGTCCTTTCTTTGTATGCATACGACAGCCCCTCCATAAAAGTATGTATTTCTGTGAGCCCAAAAATTATTGTGTCGTCACCAAAATACACTAAGTATTTATTGACAAGATACTTAAGTGTCGGCGACAAAACAGTTCCCCCCCCCCCCTTCGGCACAGGTTAGGCGCAGGCACGGAGTCTGTTACAGGCAAGAAGATAGCTAGCTGTACCATACCACGGTGTGTTCTCGAGTCCGCCTTTTGTCCGGGCCAATCGGATTGCAGGCCTGACCGAGGGCCGGACAGAGCCCCGCCAAAAGAGACCGCCCCTCACCAAGTGTCCGGGGATGACACGGGATGATCCTCAGAGGATGAAGGTTGTCCTGCCTGGGGTGAGTTGTCGCTTGAACCCCCCTTCCCCCTCGCAGGGATTGTTTGACCCCCATCTTAACCGGCAGGACAAGACCTGCACGGGGGGAGGGGGAAGCACCTGGCCCGCGAAGCTGAATAGAAACAAGCTCTCATTTGAAACACTGGTTCCTTTGTGTGACCCGCGTGAACGATTAGGGCGTTCGGGAACTTGACCCGTCCGTCGGGGCTGCGCACAAACGGTCAATTCAAAAAACAAGAGCATTGCCTGCATGCGTACAAGCTCCCAGTTCACACAAGATTTTTTGAATTGGCCTTCATAACTTTTAAAACTCATTGTCGAAATAATTTCACCATTTCACTTATACGTTGTTAGAAACTTCATTAAATATAACAACTTTTCAACGAAGACTTTTCAAACGAAGAGTTCTTAGTAATTTCAAATCACTGAATCTTCGTAGAAACTGCGTACATACGTGTGTACGCAAATACGGCGTATTTCGGCGTATTTAGACTCCCGAGTTTTCTATTTCATTCTAAATAAAGGCAAACACACACGTGGATGAAAAAAAAATGGTCTTATGGTCGTAGTTTTTTTAATGTTTTACCAAAATATTATTTTTGGATACTTGTCACAAAAATTAACTGTAGGCCTATTTATTTATTACTAGCTGAAATACTCGAACTTTACGCATCATGAAGATCACATTAGTAAATAATATTCTGCTTATTTTAAACACCATAGTGTTAAGATAAGAAAATTTAATACCTTAGTCTCCTCAAAGCAGTACCCGTTTATAAGATATGAAGAAAGAATCTAAAATCTCACAAACGCTCGGAATAAAACTGCAAATTCGTATAGAAGCAAACCAAAAACCTACAAACAAACGGAAAATATTCTTTATACATTTATACTGAAGAAAATTGTCATAAAACTCAAAATTACTTGAGGAAATAACTTTGATGAACCAGTGGGATAAGCAGGAGACGACTAAACTAATAAAATTAAATGATTCTTGGGAAACGTTACGAACGAGCCTACTATTCTTAAGGATGAATTTTTAGTATAACTGCTAAATTTTCTTTCGTTTTTTCTGAAGGAAAAAAAAAACGCTGGTAATGTTTGGCAAGTAAAATCTATGGAAACCATAACATTACAATTTTTTTTACAGTAAACATTTAAGTGAAAACACTGTTATAAGTTGCAGAAAATTTGCGGAATTTTTGACTAATGGTGCGAACTTCTAGTTCTTTCATATTTTAATTTCAGTACTTTCAGTTGCAAACATATATATTTACGAGGAAGTTAGAAGAGATTGTTTTGTGTAAATGTATTTTGTAATTTTCTAGTATTCTAATAGATGAATCTAAAAAAAATATTTTAATTAAATCTAATATTACCGTATGTTCATTTTCGAAGTAGGACGTAAGTTCTTGGCGGTTTATTTATGAAGATTTCGTAAATTACTTAAAATCACATGATCATTGTTACCGCAGTGTTATTCGTAAATTAAAAGTAAACATTTTTGTCAGTGGAGACATTTCAGTCCCTCACATTGATCAATTTAAAAAAAAGATTCTTCCTTCATGCTAAATACATGAAAATAATACGTTATTTGAATAATTCTTGCAAACGAGAAGATTGATTTAACATAATTTGTTAGGCGTAACTGTGTTTGATTATCACATTGTATTGCCCGGAATTGCTGCTTTTCGGGTATTTACTGTGCAGGCTGCTACTATCTTGTCAAATTTCTGTATTCGTATATGGTGTCATTTTTACATGACAAGGAGTTCTCGATGTAGTCTAAAGGCCCTGCCACACAGGCAAACAAACTTTCGTCTCATTTGACAACAGAGATGGAGGTAAAATATTATAAATATGTGGCTTCCGATTTTCTCCACCATCTAAGGTTGGACAGTAAACCTCAAAACAATATCAATTTTATTATTGTATTGTGCCAACTAAAAATTTTCAATTTTATTATGAAATCAAATTAATACCTACATTATATTCATGGATAAAAATTTGAACATCTTATGATTTTTGAGTATTTGGTTTTTCGTAAATGCTTTTCGTAAACAGACATCACTCGGGTATGTCGAGAAGGTTTCAAATCGCGTTGTTCCCCCCCCCCCCCCCCCCTTAAGCTCTGCACACACCGTATGTGATCATATTTGTTGTCCATTCCTGATATTGTTTACGACAACCAGCAATGACGTGTGTCCAACGTCTACAAGAAAATATTCCTGCAGAGATTCAAGAATGGCAGGAACTAGACATTGTCCAGTCCTGATATAGTTTACGACAACCAGCAATGACCCAATGACGTGTGTCCAACGTCTACAAGAAAATATTTCTGCAGAGATTCAAGAATGGCAGGAACTAGACATTGTCCATTCCTGATATTGTTTACGACAACCAGCAATGACGTGTGTCCAACATCTATAAGAAAATATTTCTGCAGAAATTCAAGAATGGCAGGAACTATACATTGTCCATTCCTGAGATTGTTTACGAAAACCAGCAATGACGTACGTCCAACGTCTGCAAGAAAATAATATTTCCGCAGATATTTTCAAGAATGGCAGGACCTGGAAGGCGGTTGAGAGACGCGGTTACCCATCCATTGTTCGGTCGCCCGTGACCGTGAGCGCAAAGTTCGGACACACTCGCTCATGGTCCTTGTGACCTCCGACAAGGGGGGGGCAGGTAGCGCCTGGAACAGACAACGGTGGCGAAATGAAGGGCGTTCACCACACAATGACGAATCTTTGGCGAAGGGGAGGAGGCTCCCTTTTTCAAAACAGGACGTTATTTTTTTTTTCTTTCCAGCCAGGTGGCGGCTGGCGGGGGGACAAAAGAGGTTTCCTACCCACACTGAGCTGCCTGCCACCTCTCACAAAACTCGGAGAGGGGAATTGTGTGTCGATTCTGGATGCCACACATCTCGGGAAGCGTCCGTCCCTGAAAGAGAAGTCTTTTTTCGGGAAGCATCATTGTGTCGTGTGTTCTCCGGTGGCACTCGCTCGCGACCCGTAGTAACGGTGATCTCTGTTTGCGCTTTCCTTTGTACGCGCAACAATGCTCTAGGGCAGATATGGGCAGATAATTTTCAGAAGCCAAAGTATTCTCACAGATGCGCTCCCAAATATGGTTCACATCAACGTAATCTCTATATTACTTCGTGGTTATTCCATCAAGCTTATTTCTATTTATTATTTTTTTTCCTTCTGTAAATGTTATTCGCGAATGATTGTTTCTTCCTTTCTCCATCATATTCCACAAATTGTAATTATTGGTCACTGTACAGAACGAGTAGCAGGCAGTAGATCAAAAGTCATTTGACCGTAATTTCGGAAAAACGACTTTCTTTCTAGTGCCTGTGCGGTTTAGTGAGTGCCTTTAGGTCTATTGCCTTTTCAATCTAGTGCCTTTCTGTCTAAATACCTATCGGTCTAATGTATTTCGGTATTTTGATTTCCGACCTACTGCCGCATCACCTACAGAAAGTGTACGACATAATTTTTTTCTGTAAACATGTATAGGCTAATATAAATTCCTGTGTGTGTGTGACCCTCGGATTAGTTTCAAAAATGAAAGAAAGAAGATGGCCTTCACTGCTCTAGAGCAATTAACGAATCAGAATTGGTTATATACCACAGACAATTTTTATCGAATTCAATTTATTTTGAATCATGTGACATCATCGCTAGTACGTCACAACTGCTGCCATCTTGTCTTTCCGAAGGATTTAATTCTCCAAATCCCTCAAATATTCTCTTGGATGTGATTTTACAATCATTATTTATAACAGCTTTAGAGATCAGGAGATTTAGCAATTTTTAATTCTTTTGAAAATAATTATAAGCTAAAATCTAAAGTAGAAGAGTAATTGCGTCCTAAAAATGCTAACTAGAAAACTAAAAACACAATTATTAGACTATAGTTCAATGGTCAAGAACTTTTTTGGAAAATTTAATTTTTTTTTTTAGAAAGTTATATTCTACTGTTAAATTAGTCACCTTAAGTTTAAAACCTCACAATAAATTTGAATAATACATTTAACTGCTCTAGATACGAGAAATGTGACTGCTAATAAGTTTTAAAAAATCTATAAAAATAAGTAGAGGAGGTACTACTGATTATTTATGTCGCAGAAACGAATCCATTTACCTGGTTTGTCAGTGATGTATACAGATTGTCAGTGATCCCTGATCGTACAGTGAACTTCATAATACATACTAGCCATTGATTTTAATTTTAATCTACCGAATTTTCAGTCAGCATCAGAAGCGCGTTTTTGAAGTTTATTTGTAAACCGGCCCCGATTTACAAACGGGCCAACCGGGCATTCGTCCAGACCGCCAGTTTTTGGAGGATCGGGAGAATTTGAGGTGCGAAAAATAAAAAGCAAAAATATTTGAGGGAGGGGAAAAATTAGTTTTTTTAACGTGCGGTAATGATTTAATTTAATTTTAAAAATACATATGAAGGGGAAATGCTAGTTTATACTAACTATTGCAGTGCACTTAAAAATACTAGACTAAATACTTTAGAAATAAATCAAAAACCCATTCAACAATTTACAGTAGAGCCTATACCTACGTACTCTCATGTTTTATTACGGTAGTTAAAACAGTTATATACAAGTGTAATTTAAATAAGGAAATAACAGGACAATTTATTTGAAAAAAAAATAGTATTTAGTTTCATAGTGTGCTGTTTTAAAACTAATAGTAAATAAGCTTGAATTTGTAGAATGTTATGATGTTTGGGGGAAGTGTAAAGGAAATGGTGCGGCTAAAGATTATCTGCTCAGAGCGCTAGATGCTTGGAACTGGGTCCTGTGTGTTCGTATGTGTACTGATATTATTTTTTTTCATGACTAAATTCCTACCACGGAGTTCTTCCTCTGTCTGATATTTAAGTTTGAATGTTTTCGTCTGTGCTGTCGCCTTTGTGTTGTCCATGATAACTGTTTAGGTACATCGTCGGGTTTACCTGTTTTGGCATAGCTGATTCAGGCTTTTGCGTTCTTGAATTTTTTTTTCCATGACAAACAGTTGAAAAAAAACTGCAATGGCGCACGTCCGATAAATTGTGTTAAATGTAAAAAAATATCGCAGGCTTTCACGGCCACTCCCTGCAATTTTCTTGGCTTCTGGGTTGTAGGCCCGCGTCAGGTACCCAATTGTCTCGCGGCTTGTCTACCTGATGACGGCAGCTGAAATGACTGCCGAAACGTCCGCAAGGCAACTAACTACCTGACACGGTCTACACCCAGAATCCAAGAATATGAGTTAATTTTTTTTGACGTGACAACATATAATAAATAGATGAACGCCGGCTGCACGCATGAAAAAGTGTCCCGTTAATCACATTGTCCCGTTACGCTGTGTCCCGTTACGCTCATTGTACGCTTGCGCCGCATCTATCTCTCTTCCACTCGATTGGAACAATCATCGATTTGACTTTTTCGAAGCACATTAAACTTGAAACACTCACATTCGTTTCCTACTTTTCCTATCATCGTCCTATCCTTAACAGAATAACACAGATTGGAAGAAGTTAAATAGCAAACATGTATAAAAGTTATGGTTAAAATAATCTCTTCGTTAAAGTAATAAACATATTTGAATTAATGAGCGCAAATAAAAGTACATTTATCAATTAAATTGTATATTTCATTTCACTCCTTCTTTGTATCCATACAAAATAGTGATAATTCAATAAAAAATTATTCAATTTTATTCATAAGAGTATGCAATAATTTCATCAAATGTTTTGTTATGACGTTGTCACGTTAAACTATCGTCCGTAAACCGACTTTACAGACAACCAATATTTTTTTTTTTTTTTTGCTTGTTACCGATGTTTACACATCTCTGGCGATCACGAAAAAGACTTGATCACACACATATATAATTTTTTTTTTTTTTTTCGCAGGTCGCTCTTCTCACGCACGTTCTGTAGATGACGCATCGTCGTCGTCCGGCGCTGGAGATAGGCGCGGCTCGTTAACCTCCGGCGTCAGACGTCTGCGCGTCTGTTCCCCTGTTCCATCAGCGAGGTGCGCAACATCACCGGCTGGACCATCGTCCGATGGCAAGGGGGGTGGAAGGGGAGCTATGATGTTGTGTGTGTTCCCCCCTCTCTCCTGCTCAGCCCTGTCAGACCCCTGAAACACCCCTCCGTCTTCCCGCCCAGAGTCCCTTTTCAAATGGTAATTCGGGCTGCCATTGTGGAATGCCAGAGGTGAAGGAGCAGCGGTGGGCGAGGGGGGTTGGCTGTGGTCCGAAAGACGACGCAGCTTTCCGAGCCTGCGACCACTAACGTCTGTTCTGAATGCCTCCGAGGTAACTAAACTAAAAAAAAAAAATAATAAACCCCAGTAGTAATTAGTCGGCGAGTTAACATTTCGTATACAACGTGCCTAATCCTCTTTGCCTTGAAGTGAAACTCAATACAGCCGGTGGTATAAGTCGAGGCGATGACTCATCAAAGCCTAAATACAAGTGCAACGCGCGGGAGTGGGGAGTTCGATGGTGGAAAAGAAGGAAGGGGTGGGGGAGCGGTATGTGCACTGAGCGCCCAATGTCAGAAGCATAAACCTCTGATTGACCTCTTGGATGACCAAAAAAAAAAGGGGGGGTTGTCTGTATGTAAAGTCGGTTTACGAACGATAATTTTACGTGAAGAACGTCATAAGAAAACATTGATGAAAAATTGCATACTTTTTTAATTTTCAAATATTATTTAGGTACAGTTTTTGCAAATTTAATTTAAATAATTCGTTTAAATATAATCACGAACAATCAGTTTAAAAGCCCGCCTTAACCTGTTTGATATTATAGAAGATTTTCTCGCACGGTGGTTGGCCGGTTCTTGCACGCTCGGCTCAGGCGGAACGCGACGATTGTTCGTGCGTGTAGCCGGCGTTGATCGATTTATAAGACGCTATCACGTCAAAAATAATAAATAAATAAACAAAAAAAATAAACCCCAGTAGACTAGTAATTAGTCGGCGAGTTAACATTTCGTCTGTAAACGTGTCTCATCCCCTTTGCCATGAAGTGAAACTCAACAAGTCGAGGCGATGACTCATCAAAGCGTAACGATAAGTGCATCGCGCGGGAGTGGGGCGTTCGATGGTGGAAAAGGAGGAAGGGGGGAACGGTATGTGCACTGAGTGCCCAACGCCAAAAGCATTTAAAAAAATAAAGAAATTAAAATGAGTACTGATAGAAAAATATTGACTACGAGATCCGGAACAACTGTCGACGCTGTATTTCGTAGGCAGATGATCTCGAATCGCGAATTTATATGTATCATATATAAGTTTTCATAAAGCCATTTTGTTTCGTTCTGAAGAGTCCATTGAAGACAGGTAATTAAATGCGTTTGAAGACGCGTAGATTCCACTGACGAAGTATATTCCAGCTAAACCCCTCACCGCTCGCACGAACATTTGGTTTATACGGACTTGATTAAAAGTAAAAGAGTATTTAATCATTTTTGTAGGTTCAAAACTTGGAGTCTACTAATACAGTACCTATCATTAAAACTAAAATCAAGCATTAGGAAGAGTCGTATTTGAGAGGAGGAAAAAAAACGAATTTAGTAGTTTAACCCACATAAATCTTATGTAAAGCAAATTCCGTTTAATTCTGACTTTAGGTGATCCAGCCAGAACCTAGTCCTATCTAGTTCGAAGTAGCGGGACTCCACTGTATTTTTTTTTTACCCTACAAGTATCCTATTCATGCATATAATGCATATAATTTTTTTTTTTTTTTAAATCTATTTGGGGCCCAAAGTCTCGTCGTAGTGACTGATGGACAACGAGTTTTCTAATCACTTAGTATCCTATTTAGCTGGGTCGTGGATCGGCATTAGAGACAAAAATCTGTTGAGCTAGTTTGTACGAGGAGTCGTGAAAATAAATACTGTGACATTCATGGGCGTCGTGTTGTTCGGCAAAGCAGTAAAAGAAAGATAAGTAAGAAACTGGCCTTATTTCTTATTTGTGAGAGGATCTCAAATACGTGTAAGATACGTCCGTTACGCGCGATGGTTACATTACGTTACGTAAGAAACTGCACACGCAAAATTTATCAAAATCAAATACGTAAACAACTGAATATAAAATTGAAACCTCCCCAGTTCAACCGCATATAGGCTGGTACCGGCATATGCCGTAGTGACAATAGCTCGTCGCTTGTAAGTACGTCCGTCAATCACGTGACCTGCAGCACAATCGGATGGCCCGAATAATTTCATTCGTCCGTCCGTTCGTCTGTCAAAAGTTTGGCAAACTCATCCTTCTGAAGGACGGACTGATGGATGCACAGAATTTTTGACGTGACAACGTCTAATAAATCGATGAACGCCGGCTGTACTGCACGAAAAAGGATGACTCATTGTCCCGTTACGTTTTGTCCCGTTACGCTCATTGTACGCTTGCACCGCATCTATCTCTCTTTCACTGGATTGGAACAACCATCCATTTGACTTTTTCAAGGCACATTAAACTTGAAACACTCCCATTAGTTTCCTACTTTTCCTATCATCGTTCTATCCTTAACAGAAAAACACAGATTGGAAGAAGTTAAATAGCAAACACGTATAAATGTTATAGTAAAAATAATCTGTTCGTTGAAGTAATAAACATATTTGGATTAATGAGTGCAAATAAATGTTAATTTATCAATTATTAAATTGTAGATTTCATTTCACTCCTTCTTTGTATCCATACAAAATAGTGATAATTAAATAAAAATGATTCGATTTTATTCATAAAAGTATGCAATCATTTCATCAATGTTTTGTTATGACGTTGTCACGTTGAACTATCGTCCGTAAACCGACTTTACAGACAACCAATTTTTGTTGTACTATTACAAACGTTTATTTTGGAAACCTGTTGCCAAAAATATATTATGTAATAGGCCTACTGCAAAAAAAATATTGTGAAGATGTACATCAAATTGCTACCGTTATTTCTGCACACATGAACAATTTTATCTAAACAATACTGAATCATTTTATCGCACTTACAAAAAACTGGCACATAATTTTTAATTTTGATTTATGTTTTACACAAGCATAATTTTTTCAAACCATGGCAAATATAGTTGAATATTCAACGATTAGGCTTTATTTTGGGATATTATTCTTTTTAATGTCCGCATTTAATATTGGAAATATTCAGGGAACGGTTTACAAATAACTTTAACTAACGTACTGGGGCAATACACAGCACAAATGCCTGGGTAATAACCTGAACCCTGTATCATTGCGAGAAGATTTTTTAAGCAACACAGTTGCTTTCATGTAAATGGACAAACTTTCAAATATCTGTAATTGTATATAATTATTTAAGTTCCAGTTACAAAAAGTTTTTACAGTGTGGATAAATATCTATTGTTGGCGATTTTTTGTAAGTTTCACTTGTTCGGTGTTCGTATTTTATATATAATATGATTGAGGCTGTTGAAACACACCTCTGAACAATTTAAACACGACTCTGAATTTTTACGACAATACGCTAATTGGTTACTTCGTTAACACGACATAAATGGCAAACAATATAGAGATAAATCTCTTATAGAGAAAAAAAAAACCAAAAGTCAGTCATGGGGATTGTAGACAGAAGTGTAAACTTAAAACTTAGTTTTATAATGTGTAATGTGACAATTTCTACGTCTGTTCAATGACTTTAAAAAGGACCATTTGTTTATTTCTCATTTATTGTTTTTGCTTGGAACTTGGACATGTCACAGTGTTTTTTTTGTGCAGTATTGTTGCTTGGATGCGGACGAAACTGTCTCCTAGCTTGTGTGTCCAACAAGCGACAGTGAAACGTAAGATGGTCGTCTAGACACAATTCGGTTTAGGGCACTGCTAAGCTTCACCAATTTTCGGGTGATTTTTTAACTTCCGTAGTCACGGAACAAAATCACTAGAATGTCGGTGACGCAAACCTATAAGTTTTTCCCCTACCAATAATAACTATAAAATTAGAATAAATAGCGTTTTATCATTGAAAAAATTAAAAAATAACCTCATATTAACTACATACTCAAAAATAGCCAATACTCGCAATATGTACCACACAATAACGTTAAAATTTCCTTGAAAAAAAAGAAAAACTTATAACTTTAAGATTAGAATAAATTAAGTTTTATCCTTGAAAAAAATAAAAAAAAACTGTGAACTTAAATCCACAAATAATCAAAATTCACTACGTAAATAAATAAACAAAAGAAAATTGCTCAATGCGGTCATTTCTACTTCCCTTACTGCTACTACAGCATGTCAGTGACGCGACTCACAAGATTTTACCCATCCAAAAAGAGTCCAACACGCACATCTTACAGTCGAGTATATACAATGTATTAGTGTACATATGCGTGTACATGTACACAGGTCGCTGCACGTCTCTAGTCTGGTGCAACACATCACTAGCATGTCGGTGACGCGAACCCATAAGTTTTGCCCCTACTAAAAATTGCTCAACGCGGCTAAAGAAATTTTCACTTCAAAAACATAATACTTAGTTGTGAAATGGTTGTCATCCTTCAACCCAGCTATAGAACCATTTCAAATATAATCCCCAACCAGGATTCACTTTAAGAGATTGTTTCACAAATGACTTGAAATTAAATAAAGTTAAAGAACTATTAAGAATTCTGAAATAAATATAGTGCGTTAAAGAGGTAAAGCAGATCTGAAAACAAGAGGAGTGGTTAGAGGGACGTAAATATTTAAAAAGGTTCTCAAAGCATATATATAGGGCCTATATATAATCTAAATAAAGATAAGCTATATACGCAATTTCACATGGTTTCATTACTGAATAGACACCTTAAAAGTTAATGCAAGAACCATTTTCTTGCGAACCTAGCAAACACAAACAGCACGCAACGACGTTAATATGCCTAGCGTTAAACCCCAGGTAATTACCTGTTAAGCTGCCGAACAACTGATCATACTTCGAAGGAAAATTTGTTAAACTTGCTTAGTAATTACTTTACAAAAAAAAGTCCGGAAGAAACAACCACTTAATATTTATCATGAAGTTCTAAAACTGTCTGCGCTAAATAATTCAAAAAGTTTTAAGACATTGACTCTGTAAAGATACGTGTAGATCTGCAGTACTTACCTGTGAAACATTACTGAAAATTAATTCTAAACTCCAGTCTTAAGGCCGATAAATTTTTATGTTCGGAGTGTACTTAGAGTATTTTCAGAGCTCTGACGACGTTATAACAGACTACGGGAATTTGAATATTCAGATTAAACAAAGTACACATCTTACGTTCACGAACCTAAAGTTTTCGTAAAATTTCAAAAAAGAACTCATTAAGAAATTACGTAATACCACAGGTAACGGTGCGTTGACAAGTTCGTGTAATAACTTGGCCAATTCATTCCAGTAGCGGCACACATCGCACTGGCTCAGTTCATACTGCAACCGAACACCACATATGCAGCACGTCCATAAAATAATGTCCCAGGTATAAATTTTTATGGTATAAACTGTCAGAGTTGTAGGGTTTTGTTTCAAGGTCACAATTAAAGAGTAACTCGAACATTTTTTACATAAGCACATGCGCGAGTAGGCCCTACTGCTTTGTTGTTTTCTCGCTTGCAGCGCCACCTATTCGCAAATTGGCAACTCCTGCGAGCGTAAACCCTTTCCTGTGTTCTGCAATTTGCTACGAGCATAACTGTACCATCAGTTCAACGTGTGTTTCTTTTGTACGAAAATGGTTGAACGTTGAAGTCCCTGACAGTTGGATTGGTCGTAATGGTCGAGGCGACAGAGCTATTTTTAGCTGGCCTTCACGTTCACCTGACACAACGCCATGCGATTTTTTTTCTTCGGGACTTAACAAAAGATCATGTCTAGGTTCAGCCACTACCTAATGATTTGCCAGAGTCGAGACACAGAATTGAAGAGGCTATTGCTTCCATTACTCCGGACTTGTTACCCAAAGCGTGTGAATAACTGGACATTTGGCTGAATGTTGCCGTATAACTAAAGGTTCACACATTAAACATTTGTAAAAAAAACTTAAGTTTTTTTACCTTCAATTTTATGTACGATTTGTTGTGAATAGTCTAAAATAAACTGTTAAAATATACCATTGAAACTGGGTCATTCTTTTATGGACATCCTGTACTTCGCAAACACGGGCGGTGACAAACCCAAATGCATAAACTCATTACTGTAGCCACCAGGAATGTAATTTTCACTGTTCAGTTTCCCAAGCAGTAAATATTGTTGTAGTATGGGAGACATTAAGACGAAGCCAGGTTAAGGAAAAAAAAAATATTGGTTGTCTGTAAAGTCGGTTTACGGACTATAGATTAACGTGACAACGTCATAACAAAACATTGATGAAATGATTGCATACTTTTATGAATTAAATTGAATCTTTTTTATTGAATTATCACTATTTTGTATGAATACAAAGAATGAGTGAAATGAAATCCACAATTTAATTGATAAATTTACTTTTATTTGCCCTCATTGATTCAAATATGTTTATTACTTTAACGAAGAGATTATTTTAACTGTAACTTTTAAACATGTTTGCTATTAAAACTTCTTCCAAACTGTGTTATTCTGTTAAAGATAGGACGATGATAGGAAAAGTAGGAAACGAATGGGAGTGTTTCAAGTTTAATTTGCCTCAAAAAAGTCAAATCGATGGTTGTTCCAATCAAGTGGAAGAGAGATAAGATGCGGCGCAAGCGTACAATGAGCGTAACGGGACACAGCGTAACGAGACAATGTGCGTAACGGGACATTTTTTCTTGCGTGCAGCCGGCGTTCATCGATTTATTAGACGTTGTCACGTCAAAAAAAAAAAATCGGAGATGAGTTCTTTACCTTGCTGGTGCGATGAGTTGCCATCGATGCTACGTAACCACCGACTGGATCCAAGTGCGGGGTGTCGCGACTTCGACCCTCTCGAGGAATCGTCCTGTCCGAGTACCACCACACACACACACACACACGCCGTCGACACCGTCTGCTGTCGGAAACACGCCGCGGCACGAAGAACCGGGAAGCCTTCATTTCACAGACGAGAGAGCCACACCCGAAGTTCCCCGAAGTTCATGCTCGCTTTTTTTTTTCTCGGTATGTACCACAACAGCTGTATTTATTTGGGGGGGGGGGGGGGGGGGGAATTCGCGGGCCATTATTCTCCAAATGCGCGGGTTTAACTTTTAAGATGTCATTCTTAAAATTAGCAAGAAGTAATAATTTAAATAATTATTCAGTAAATGAGTCAAAAGAAGCATATGATCGGTTTTGTAATGAACTGAATGCTGCGGGTTATTCTTTTTCTATCATTATAAATACTTTAAAACATTGTGGATGGTTTGTTATATTAGGTAAGTATAACTACATTAAAAATACTGTAAAATCATTTTATGGTTGCTTAGCAAATAAATTTTTAATATGTAGCTATCCAGCGCTAGGAAACCGTTTAAATGATTTCACAGTATCTTTAATGTAGCTATCCTAACCAAATAAACCGTCCACAATGTTTTAAAGTATTTATAATGTAGCTAACCTAACCTAATTGACCATTAGTTATCATGAGTTACAATGAAAAAAAAAAAACGAAGATGCACGATCAGGCGTTTGGCTCTCTCGTCTGTGAAATAAAGGCTTCCCCGAAGAACCACGGGCCCAACGCTGGTCCGCGACCGCAGCGCCTCACAGCGGCGTAATCCGTTACTAGTTCGTAAAACGCTTGTGAATAAACACCGTTGCACCCACGGAAATAAATGCGTTAAAGAAAAAAATGGGGCTCGTGAAATTACTGCAGAAAATAAAACTAAATTTAACCAATCAAAACGAAAGATAACAAAAAAAAATAAAAAATGTTAAAAAATTAACAAATGTAACCAAAATTTAAAGCTACAAAGTTACCAACTTAGACAAAATTCACTAGATCTAGAGATTTGTAAAAAGAAATCCTTAAATATTTAAAAATTAGTACAAAAATAACCAAACTAAAATACAGGATAAGATGGAGCCACCTGCCACAGTTGCCTGCACTTATTTGGGAACATGTTTTCGACAGGCGATGAAGTCGTGTTGTGATTGGCTTGGCTAGCTGCGTGGACCTGACATTCAATCGTAAGGCTTAATTAGTGATATTTATGTATGCGTCCATCCTGAATGACTTCGTTGTAGACGGAACGTTGAAATCACAACCACCTTCCCTACCTCCTTAACAGGAGGAACCTGTACAAATATTCATTTACTTATTTTATTTTATTTGCGTGTCCAGACATGATCCCGGCCGGTTCTCCGCCGTTTATTTACACTTTCATTTGTCTGCCGTGGTTGTTTGTTGCTTCTTCTTCCGGGTCAATCCAGCCTCTGTTCTGACTGCTTGACCGCAAGAGCGGTCTCAAGAAATTCGAGGGATAAACAAGAGAACTTGCTTCCGGAGCCGCAAGCATACGGAAGCAAAAGCTGGAGAGAAAGAGAAAAAAATAAATAAATTTTCCCTTCCCCAATCCCCCTCCTTGTGGATGCATGTAAAAATGTCCCAACTGTGAGCTCTGGGGAAACAGAAAGAGACAGAAAGAGATAGAGTATACTGAAAACAAAATTGAAAAAAAAAAAAAAAAAAAGTTGGTTGAGGAGAAATCATGGCTCCACACTTACACCATCAGGCGACAGTACTCTGTGCGTACTGACAATGTGCGAGCCGTCTGTGTACTTTCCCTCTGGGTAAATAAAGGGTATTCAACCAGAGGCTGCTCGTTGTGTAAGGCGATGGGGGAAAAAAAAGTTGGGGGGGGGGGGGGGAATAAAGGGAAGAGAGGGGGCAGTGTGAGTGACGAACGCCCTTCAAGAACAAATTTTCCGAGCGATCCATTCTCCATCAGCAAACCAAACCCTCCCCCTACAGCCCTCGCTTCACCAAAAACTACCCCTCCCCTCCCCCCCACGTTGCCGCCCTAGGTCCATTCTCAAACCCAGTTCCCCCCCCCTCCCCTTTTCCTTCCGCTTCCAGACGGATGTATTTTTTTTTTGAATGATCGATAGTTGTGTGTGGCGTATGTTCCCCGCCAGCTTTCAGTCCAAACACCCGAACCCACTTCCTAGTTCTCTACTACGTGTGTGTCCTCTCTCTCTCTCTTTCTCTCTTTTTCTCTCTCTTTCCCTCTTGTTACAACTAACCACTCTCAGCTCTTCACGTGCATTTCTCTTCCCCCCCCCCCCCCCCCCAGCCGGCCGGCTAGTCCCATTCTTTCTCTCCCGCCGGGCATTATGCCGGAAGTGAATTGAGTTACATTTTGTTTTCTGGCCGAACACTGGACGGACGTCACCCCCCCCTCCTCCCCCTACATGCCGCCCCTACATGCGGCCCCCCCCCCCCCACCCCCTCAAACCAAAAGCAACCAACCCTCCGACGGCAACTCTTCGTCCGGAGCACACAAGAAAATCCATCACCAGGCTTCAATGGAAAGACCGGGCGCCCCTTATCAGATTCTCGAGTGAATATATTCAATCATTGCCATTAATGAGGTGTATATCATCAAATGGAGTGTCAGTTACACTTGTGTGCGAGGAGAGGGCCTGGTGAGGGGGGAAAGAGTGTGGGTGAGGTGGGACAGTTTCCAGCATTGTGACCAGGGGTGACCAAGAAAGCTGACGTGGTACTTTGCCAGCAAAAGTCTCCTGGCTGGGACGGTTGTTCATCAACAGCTAGGTGTGTGCTGTGCATTAGCCGTGAGCCCGTTAGGAAAGTATTCGATCCTCATTTTTTTATGAACTACCAAAAACCCTGATGCAACTGACTTGTATTTATGCACAGATGCCTAAACACCAATTCACATATTTCTAACTTCAAAAATGACAAATTTCCATACATATTTCCATCCCCTAATTAACCCCCTTAGGGGATTAATTTCAAACTATTCTTTCATAGTGCTCACACACGTTATGTAAGGAACTCCTAAGTATTAATTCATGCTTATATACCCGACGGTTGTAGCTGAGTGTTGACTGTAATTCAGTCATTGTAAGAGTTTTATTAAGTAGATTAAATGCGGGATCTGTTCATGCACACGTGTTAGGTTCATGACATAACGAGGCGAGGCATAATGATTATCCCCAAACCTTAGCTTAGTCAACGATTTATGAATATCAATTTCGCCCCACAACTAAGATGACAATTTTGTACTGTCAACTCATCTTTTAAAAAAAAACCAGACATCCAAATGTCATAAATCATTTGCAAACACCCTTTCACCTACATGACATATTTTAGTGCGTATGCATTTGCGAGTCAAACCCCAATCGCCAAAGAACCGTTCGTTGAAATTATTTTCGCAACGAAACTTCCAGATATCGATAGGAAATGAACGAACCACCAGCAGTCATTCGACAGCCACCGATCCATGTACTCAAATCACGTCTTCACGTGAGGAAAATTACGCGATTTTGGAGGGGGCGAGGAAGACTGTACTAATGGAAAACTACCATAATGCAAGAAACAACACAACACACAGATTGATAAAGTTCATGCTAACTAATTGGTTACTTAAAACAGAAACTAAAACGGTGTATACAAAATAATTATGTATATTACAAAAGTTTAAAATAACTTTTTGCTTAAGTTTTGAAGTGTTTTCAGAATTTTCCCTTTTCTTCTGTTATTTTTCAGACAGCTCCAAGGATGAGCGACCAAAATTTCAAAAGGGTGTGCCACCGTTGGGTGATCAAAAATTCTATAAGTATTTTCAGAATTACTCTATGGAGTATATTTCCTAAAATGCCAATATCTATAATGTAAAATGTGGTCTAGTTGGGCGCCATGAAAACTCTATAAAGTACTAGTGCTGTGATTGTGTATGTAGCACAACTACTAACCTCTACAGAATATTAACTAAAATATGTCTTGTTATGTTGATAGTGAAAATAAATTATTCTCAAGTTGTATGTACTGGTGTAGTTTGACTCAGTGTGAATACCAAACAATAAAATGTCGTATAATTCCTTAGCAGTATGTCTCCTTCTCTTTGGTGTAAGTATTCTGACCTTAAAATCAACAAATATAAGTAGTGTGTTTAAAAGCATTAACTTCTCTATGACTGCTGATCTCAGTGTAATAAAAACTAATTATTCTTTCAAGACAATCCAAGCTAAATATTTCTGTCTATCTGGTTTAACATACACATGATATGTAAGTATGGTTATCAATCGGAAAAATAAAATATAATGAAAATTTAACTTTTTACTAGGGTCAAAATCATGGTTGTATGGGTGACAATACTCTTTTGCAACATATCCAACTGTAACATGAAAAGTGACAGAGTCAATGATTAGCAAGCAACATACAAATACCTTTGAGACAATTATTCATGTTTAAATAGGTTTTTCATTAAACAAAATTTCAATATCCGTTATACTTAAATGTCTTTCAGAACTAATTACGTTTTACGTAATTGTATCACTGAATAATAGTTTGGTTATCAGTCAATATTTTAAATATTATTGAAACACATTTTAACTGGCAAATTAGTCTTTTCTTTGTTTTTACTAGCTCAGTCTCTTTCGGTAGATCAAACTGTCTCAAGACTTCTGGACCTGGGGCTATTCTTTAAACATTCAAGACAATTAATGACTTTAACAGATTTTAACTTTGATATCGTACATATTACTGATCAATGTCAGTTAACCAGGTCCAGTATGTACAAGCTACAAGTCTTTACGTAGTTAAGTAGTATTAAGTTGTTTTTGCGAGTTTCAAATTAGGTCTTGATCGTAAACATCATAGTTTAAGATATCTTGCCATTAAAATAGGACAGGTAACTTCTCGCTGTTCTTGTTAATTCGGGGATGGGGCAAACAAACCTCGTCGCGTCGTTACAATACCAAGAGGCTGTGGAAAACCTCTCCGAACCCCTGTCTCTCCTCCGATGTTGCTGGTTAGATCTCACTCTCCTCCGATGTCGCTGGTTGGGTCTCCGTCTCGATGCACCTCCTCTCGTGCTGCTGGTACTCCAGCAGGACTGGCGTCGGTCACCTGGAGTCGTCTAGAAGGATGATGTCCTCCGGTACACCGTCTACGATGCCGTCTACCGCTGTCGAACTCCTTCCATCTCGAAGATTGATAGTCCTTTTCTTCTTTTCTTCTTAATTCGTCGTTGATCCAGTTCTATTTATGCTGTTAGTCAAAACTTATCGTCGTCGTCGATTCTTTAGTAGAGCTTCGAACATCGGTAACTACCTCTTCTTCATTGTGTAGTTCCGGTATTTATTATAAAATCATCAATTTCACGTAGATTCTAGCTATTCAGTCGTCGTACCAATGTTTTACGTGATATTCTTACATTCATTTATGACTAAATCACGGAGCTCTTTCTCTCTAATCCTTCTCCCATGATAGTAGAACAGAAAACTCCAGTTCCAATTTGTTTCAAACAGTCAAAGCTTTCTCTATTGAACACTCTCCGAAATCACACTGGAAATACTAAATTCTTTAAATAAAATATATGCGCAGTCGAGCGTCCAATCACATATACTCTTTCCTCAGTAATGACCCAAAAACAATATTAAAAGGTGTAAGCTCATTTCCTATTCGTCGCCGTTTAACAAATGTTTGCAAAGACATTTCATAAAATTATTACTTAGATAAAACATGAAAATACTTAAAGAGTAAAATCAAATTGACCTGACCATAGAGATACAATACTGGTAAATATAATTCATAACAGGACTAAGACAAAGTCATAGAGGTAAGAAGTAAAATAATAAACATAAAATTCATTTCTATTGAGGGCTTCTCAAATACCTCTATAGAATAGTCCCCTTCAGAAATGTGACTAACGAACTATACTCTGATATAGGTCTTAGGACCATTTCTCATCATACAAACATCTCATCTATATTCTAATTATTTGCAGAAAATTTACATTTCATATTATTGACCTTATTTACATACTTACTTGCAAACATAGAGTATTGTCACCGATATATGTCTTCAAACGGACATATGTGTAACAGTGTATATTATTCTACAGGAGTGTAATATTTCCTCAACTGCGTTATATTATAGTGTCCTATTACTTGTTTCGTTTTAATGTCAGACAGTTCGTAACAGTTACTTCTAATAATCTTCGTGATCATATATGGTCCATCGAAGAGTAGAAATAGCTTCTTAGTAACGTACTTCCAAAATTGGCTTACTGGATTCGTTCTCTTGAGTACTAAATCTCCACAATTAAAACTCATCTTGCTGGAATCTTTCTGGTATTTTCTCCGAAGATCCGCCGTGGATGTCAACTTGGCTGCGACCAACTCTTCAGTTTCCTTCTGTATCTCGACTAATTCTTTATTTTCTGCGGCCAGAGCTTCATCGTGATGTCTCGGTAGTAACGATGACGGTATTATCAATGATCTTTTTCCTGTTAACGCTTCATATGGAGTAACACTGGTAGAACTGTGTACAGTATTATTCAAAATGCATTTTTCCGAAACTTCCCAATTTTCAGTAGTTTTCGTATTTTCTGTGTCATCCATAGCAGTTACCATCCAACCTGCAAAATTCAAAATTATTTTATGGCTAGTTAGAAAGTCTACACCGAAAATTACTGGTTTAGCCAATCCTTTTACGATTAATACATTAATGTACTTGGTGCTACCTAAACCTTCTACTTCCAATAAGGTCTGACGATTAATGATGGGACTAGCCCTTGATGTAACCCCTAGAATCTTTAAACTCGGTACTGGCATTCTCGGTAATGATATTCCGGTGCTCTCTATCATGGCTACGCAGTCTTCGCTGATGCAGGATATCTCTGCGCCGCTGTCTAATAGTACAGGCACTTTAACTCCGTTTAAAGTTAACGATATCTCCGGGCATAGTGCTTGTTTCGCTTGAACTTCGGTTTCTGTGGGCTCGCTGAGTAAAAATTCACGCTCGTTTTCTTTGAACATAATGGTGTGTATGCTTCGACAATTATTCTTGTCATTTGCGTCGGGATCCAATTTTATACTAGCCCCGTCTAACTTACAATTAGGGACTGACGTGCGGAGCGGGTTTTCGCCATCCCTAATTAGTTTACCGCACTGTCCTTAAATCCTCTAATTTGCTCTTGTGACAAATTAGCAAATCCATTATTTGCATTCGGTGAAATCAAAAATGTGTTATTACCTCCTTGGTTTGTATCTGAGCTTCTGCTAGATTGCATGCGCGGCCATTCCGTGTTGCTTTGCTCGTGACTTGGCGCTATAGAATATGAATTTCTTTCTCCTTGTCGCGCGTCGTGAATGGTGGTGCTAAAGCTGTTCCCTTTTTCAGACGGTACAAACGTTTGTGCATTTATGCTGTACTGACCTCCGGAATGATTATTGTAATTTGCCGATCGTTCTTTCGTGGTTCGATTTTCGCCTGAATTCTCTCTGAAATTAACTGTCCCCTCCTGACGTTTATTCTCCCACTGTGATTCATTTTCGCGTCTGTCTTGTCGCTTCTCGTTTCTACGACGATAGTACTGTGGTTTATAAAATCCGTTACCATATCGCTGACCTCGACATCTATTGTGATACCAATTACTTCCGCAGTTTTCAACGTTCAGTGTGTGAATTTGAGGTTGTTTGTGTCCGCTGTTCTGCCCTTCATTTCGGTTGCGCCAGTTATTGTATAACGGTGTCTGTTGGTTCGTGTTCTTGCGCTCGTTAGTTTCTTTATGCGTTACCGTTTTATCGAGCTTAACGAGTCGTTCATACGTTAACAGTTGTTCCTTGAAATCTACAATATTACTGTATTGCCGTCCACTAAGTTGTAATTGATAATTGAGTGGTAATTGCGAAATTATCATGGCAATAAACTCTTCGTCTTCCATACGGCAATCAAGATAACGAGTTCTCTCGTACATATCGCTGATATGCGCCTCTAAATTTTGAAATTTACGATTTTCGAATTTTTCAGAATGCAACTGTATTCGCAAATTGCTTTGGATACGAGTATTCCAAAATTGGGATATGAAAGCTTTCTGAAACGATTCGTATGCGTGTACCGAATCTTTCGCCAACTCCCACCAATAATATGCCGTGTTTTTCAAGCAGTGGCTAACGCATTTCAATTTTTCTGCGTCTGTTAACTTAAATGTGTGGCAATATTCTCCAAACTGATTTAAGAATCTTCGAGGGTTTTCATTACTTTTCCCTGAATATGTTGGAACGTCATCCAACCATTTCTTAGAAGGGTGGTGTAGTGTAAGTACCGGATCTGCTGACATAATTGCAGTACTAATATTCGCGGGATTTCGCTCGGCTTCTATCATTATCGATTTGTTTACCGGCGTGTCTTCCTTGTCGGTATTACATTCGCTAGTGTGGTGAGTCGTTAGTTGGGGCGAGAATGTTGCGATGTGTCTGGATTCTCTTTCTATTTCCCCTATTTTCGCCTCTACCATATCTAACCTTCCTGTTAGACGCTCGCTTAAGTGTACTACTTTATCGTCAGTGCGTTTACTGAATATTTCTACACCTTCAATACGAGTGTGTACACTGGAAAACTTCTGTTGCATCTCGTGCTGTGTTTCAGTTAAGTCATGCCTGATTTCTGCTGTTTCATCTGCAATCCTGCCTAAAGTGTTATTTAAGACTTGCACTAAATTGTCTAGTCTTTCGGCGTTTTCTCGCTCCTTTTGTTCCCTTTCTAACTTCTCCTCCTGTTCTATACGCTCCCGTTCTTGTTTCTCCCGTTCCCGTTCTAGTTTCTCCTCCTGTTCTTTGCGCTCCCGTTCTTGTTTCTCCCGTTCCCGTTCTAGTTTCTCCTCCTGTTCTTTACGCTCCCGTTCTTGTTTCTCCCGTTCCCGTTCTAGTTTCTCCTCCTGTTCTTTACGCTCCCGTTCTTGTTTCTCCCGTTCCCGTTCTAGTTTCTCCTCCTGTTCTTTACGCTCCCGTTCTAATTTCTCCTTATTCATGAACTGGAACAGTGCATCTAGGGTAACAGTTGGTGTCGGCGGCGAATGACCCAACTCCATTTCCTGCTGTGACTCCATACCAGTAGTCTCGATGTGCTGTTCTGGTACTACTTCTCTAGGTTCTCGTTCAGGACTAGAGTCAGAAGTGTCATTGCTACCTCTCAAAAAATATGACTTCCTACCTGTGTCTGTCATCTTGACAAAATAAAATTACTGTCTGTATTTTTCAAAGTGTCTTGAGTTGTTAAAAAAAAAATCATAAAATAGTCCCTAACGTTGGCTTACACGTTGTGCGCCAAAAATTCTGAAGTGTTTTCAGAATTTTCCCTTTTCTTCTGTTATTTTTCAGACAGCTCCAAGGATGAGCGACCAAAATTTCAAAAGGGTGTGCCACCGTTGGGTGATCAAAAATTCTATAAGTATTTTCAGAATTACTCTATGGAGTATATTTCCTAAAATGCCAATATCTATAATGTAAAATGTGGTCTAGTTGGGCGCCATGAAAACTCTATAAAGTACTAGTGCTGTGATTGTGTATGTAGCACAACTACTAACCTCTACAGAATATTAACTAAAATATGTCTTGTTATGTTGATAGTGAAAATAAATTATTCTCAAGTTGTATGTACTGGTGTAGTTTGACTCAGTGTGAATACCAAACAATAAAATGTCGTATAATTCCTTAGCAGTATGTCTCCTTCTCTTTGGTGTAAGTATTCTGACCTTAAAATCAACAAATATAAGTAGTGTGTTTAAAAGCATTAACTTCTCTATGACTGCTGATCTCAGTGTAATAAAAACTAATTATTCTTTCAAGACAATCCAAGCTAAATATTTCTGTCTATCTGGTTTAACATACACATGATATGTAAGTATGGTTATCAATCGGAAAAATAAAATATAATGAAAATTTAACTTTTTACTAGGGTCAAAATCATGGTTGTATGGGTGACAATACTCTTTTGCAACATATCCAACTGTAACATGAAAAGTGACAGAGTCAATGATTAGCAAGCAACATACAAATACCTTTGAGACAATTATTCATGTTTAAATAGGTTTTTCATTAAACAAAATTTCAATATCCGTTATACTTAAATGTCTTTCAGAACTAATTACGTTTTACGTAATTGTATCACTGAATAATAGTTTGGTTATCAGTCAATATTTTAAATATTATTGAAACACATTTTAACTGGCAAATTAGTCTTTTCTTTGTTTTTACTAGCTCAGTCTCTTTCGGTAGATCAAACTGTCTCAAGACTTCTGGACCTGGGGCTATTCTTTAAACATTCAAGACAATTAATGACTTTAACAGATTTTAACTTTGATATCGTACATATTACTGATCAATGTCAGTTAACCAGGTCCAGTATGTACAAGCTACAAGTCTTTACGTAGTTAAGTAGTATTAAGTTGTTTTTGCGAGTTTCAAATTAGGTCTTGATCGTAAACATCATAGTTTAAGATATCTTGCCATTAAAATAGGACAGGTAACTTCTCGCTGTTCTTGTTAATTCGGGGATGGGGCAAACAAACCTCGTCGCGTCGTTACAATACCAAGAGGCTGTGGAAAACCTCTCCGAACCCCTGTCTCTCCTCCGATGTTGCTGGTTAGATCTCACTCTCCTCCGATGTCGCTGGTTGGGTCTCCGTCTCGATGCACCTCCTCTCGTGCTGCTGGTACTCCAGCAGGACTGGCGTCGGTCACCTGGAGTCGTCTAGAAGGATGATGTCCTCCGGTACACCGTCTACGATGCCGTCTACCGCTGTCGAACTCCTTCCATCTCGAAGATTGATAGTCCTTTTCTTCTTTTCTTCTTAATTCGTCGTTGATCCAGTTCTATTTATGCTGTTAGTCAAAACTTATCGTCGTCGTCGATTCTTTAGTAGAGCTTCGAACATCGGTAACTACCTCTTCTTCATTGTGTAGTTCCGGTATTTATTATAAAATCATCAATTTCACGTAGATTCTAGCTATTCAGTCGTCGTACCAATGTTTTACGTGATATTCTTACATTCATTTATGACTAAATCACGGAGCTCTTTCTCTCTAATCCTTCTCCCATGATAGTAGAACAGAAAACTCCAGTTCCAATTTGTTTCAAACAGTCAAAGCTTTCTCTATTGAACACTCTCCGAAATCACACTGGAAATACTAAATTCTTTAAATAAAATATATGCGCAGTCGAGCGTCCAATCACATATACTCTTTCCTCAGTAATGACCCAAAAACAATATTAAAAGGTGTAAGCTCATTTCCTATTCGTCGCCGTTTAACAAATGTTTGCAAAGACATTTCATAAAATTATTACTTAGATAAAACATGAAAATACTTAAAGAGTAAAATCAAATTGACCTGACCATAGAGATACAATACTGGTAAATATAATTCATAACAGGACTAAGACAAAGTCATAGAGGTAAGAAGTAAAATAATAAACATAAAATTCATTTCTATTGAGGGCTTCTCAAATACCTCTATAGTTTTTTACTAAAATAAATGTTTATAGATTATTCAAAAAAGTTATAATTTTTTACACATATTATAGTTACTAATGGTTTTAAAAGTGTCACTAATTCTGAAATTGCAATTTGGAATTCTTAATCCAAACCGACAAAAATGGTAATCTTATATATAAAATTCTCGTGTCACAGTTTTCGTTGCCATACTCCTCCGAAACGGCTTGACCGATTTTGATGAAATTTTTTGTGCTTATCCGGTATCTATGAGAATCGGCCAACATCTATTTTTCATCCCCCTAAATGTTAGGGGTAGTCCACCCCTAAATTTTTTTTTATTTCCAGTTTTTGGTAGGAAATCACCATGGCAACGGCTGTTGCTTTGTTGATGCTTCATTCGTCTCTATGGCAACGGCTATTTCATTGTTAGTGCAGTCCTCATCACCGTTGAAATTTTGCAAGTGGTAGTGGGAGGGGGAGGTGTGGTGGTAGTGGGAGGGGGAGGTGTGGTGGTAGTGGGGGGTGGAGGGGGAGGTGTGGTGGTAGTGGGGGGTGGAGGGGAAGGTGTGGTGGTAGTGGGAAGGGGAGGTGTGGTGGGAGTGGGAGGGGGAGGTGTGGTGGTAGTGGGGGGTGGAGGGGGAGGTGTGGTGGTAGTGGGAAGGGGAGGTGTGGTGGTAGTGGGGGGTGGAGGGGGAGGTGTGGTGGTAGTGGGAAGGGGAGGTGTGGCGTGAGTGGGAGGGGGAGGTGTGGTGGAAGTGGGGGGTGGAGGGGGAGGTGTGGTGGTAGTGGGAAGGGGAGGTGTGGCGGGAGTGGGAGGGGGAGGTGTGGCGGTAGTGGGCAGGGGTAGGGGGAGGGTGGGAGAGGGACCGCCGACGCCGAGCAGATTTTTTCGCGAAATATGCCTGCCCCTAATGTTCCTTATGTTACGCAGGATGACATTTTCCGAAAATTAGATCTAATGGGTGGTTAAAACCAGGCAACAGTGGGTACTTTGTCTGCATGAGAACAGTATTTTGCATTGTTCATGCCTTCTGCGTCTCCATGGCAACGGGCATCGCGCGGCAGTCGCGTACCCACAACGAGGGGCATGTATTATGAGCGGCGCAAGAGTGATCTGCCTGTAGACTGACGTAGCGAAGTACGGGTACATCAGTTGTACGTTGCGTGTACTAGTCGGGTAACCATCGGTGCTATTCATTTTCTCTCCGGTACATTATACAGCATTGTAATAAATTTTCACTGAATTTTTTTTTTATTTACCATTACTATAAATGGGAGATGTGGCTTAATTTTTTTCCATTAGTAGGTACCTATAGCCGTGCGAAGCCGGGTCGGGCAGCTAGTAATAATATATATTCGTAACAAAAAGTGCATCACTGATTGAACGTCTAATAAATAGAAAATGCTAATAGTTTATATAGGAATGTAGCAAATTCAAAATAATTTAAATGCCTGAAATTTTTAAATATTAATTTAATTTAAGAAGTTGATGCAAAGAAAATTATAAATTTAGTAAGACCTAATTATCTCCATGTGTTGCTAATAGTATTATCCACATGTTGGTGAAAAAAAAGCTTGGCATCCAATATAACTCGAAGGTCTTAAAAGAGGACACCACGTTTAATGTCATTACTTACTATGTGATAATTCTGATAAATTGAATAAGCTTTTTTACTAAAGGTTATACAATAAATGTTATCGTAATTCAGAGACGTTTGGTAACTTGAAAATCAGATCTGGACAGCTGAAATATATTGCTGAATAGTTTCACAAACATAATTCCCAATTATATATTTTTTCATCAGCATCTTTTCTTGATCAAATCTGATTACAGTTGGAATATCGTTTATTAAATATTAAATAGTGGTTCAGATAAACTAATACTTTGCGGAACACCTAATACCATGAAACTGCATTGGTAAATTTGACTGGAAAGATAAGATAATTAAAACATATATATATATATATATATATATATATACCACGCATTGCTTGAAGAGGCCTAAAATTGATAATTTTTTAATCATAAGATTGTGTTGGAAGGTATCAAAGGCTTTGCTCATGTTGAAATAAATATATTTTATTTATATATGGATGTTATACTAGTACATATACACGTACTTTATATATATATATATATATAACGCGTGTGTGTTAAAGACGATCTTCCTGATTGCAAACTATGTGGTTTTTCAAATATAATATTTTTAGGGAAAAAAATTCATGTGCCTATAAATATTATTTCCTCGAAAACTTCTAAAATACTAAATAACACAAAGGTATTGATCAATAGTATGTGACTTCAAGAGAATATATACTGATAAATGGTTTAACACCCAACATCGGTATACAACCACTCACTGCCTGATACACACTTAATCCAAAATATTTATGTACAAACGCAAACAATTTTAAATGTTTGTTTGAGCTTTATTTATAACAGTCACTAAAAATTAAAACGCTACAAAACTAAAAAAAAAAAAAATATATTTTTTGCAAAACTCCGTTCCCCCGGAGAAACCCCCGGAATGGCCACCACATGGGGAGCCCAAGAAAAGAAACGGGCTCCCCATTTGGAAGCCACCTGGAAGGTTTTTTTCTGTTCCACCCACCGTTTCTTTGGTAGCCTGACTTGTTACAAGGAATTGTATTCCTACCAGAGAAAATGCCACCATTTTGTCTGGGCAATCCGCCTTGGAGGAGCCGGGGCGCGAAACCGGGTCCTACAAGTCACAAGGCAGGCGCTCTACCCCAGAACCAGAGTGGTAGAGCGGATACTTGCAGTCTTCTTAACACTGACATGATGTTATTCCATGAGTTTACTGTAGTTTCGTGTATCATTAACACGTGCAATACATGCAGTAACATCTAACCTCGGTAACGAACAAATTTATGTGTTCTTAAGATGTTCGTTCAGCATGAATTATGTAATTTCATAACAGTGAAATATAATTTGTTTAACTAGTCTGGAAATTTTTTTTAGTTGATTTTCTGCAAACAAACTTACTGTACGTCTGTACAATAATTATATTGAAATATAGACTAGTAAATAAATATGTAAGAGCTTGCACTGTCGATGGTAAAGATATTTTGAAATAAATGTTAGATATTAAAAGAGTGTGTTTAGTTAAAATATGTGTGTGCTTACAAGCATGAAGATATTGTATAAACTTTTTATTTATTTGGTTTTAAAGCCACAGAAAAGTTATCTTTTTTATATCACTTTTGGCTTTCTTTTGTTTTGCTGTGCTTAATATGCGTAGCTAATAGTGGAAAGCTATTCAAACAATAGGTTGCAAATAGGCGTTTTAAAAATCTTAAATTAAGTAATAAATCTATGGTAGTGTTGGAGATGTCAAATTAAAAGATACATATTCATACTGACATCACCGGAATATCAGGTAATGATAGTACAAACCTTAAATCGACCAGTTTGTGAATTAATAAGAATTTAGATGACTCTATTTTTGTGAGATTTGCTGACTTATTTTGAAATATTCACATTTTTTGAATACAGCTACATATATTTTATTGGAACTTGCAGTATTTCTGAGTACAGAATTCTTGGTAATAGCTTACCTCAGGAGCATAAATAAGCGTTTAGCAGGAGCATAAACATTTTATTTCATACAATAAAACCCTAGTAACTTAATTTTTAAAAAATCGGAATTATTAAACATGAATTTCTTTGAGTACACAACCACAGATTTTTTTTTTTTTTAAATATTTGTGCACTTCGCAGTGACATCGCTATTTAATTATTTGTAATTTTAATTGTAACAAAATTTGGAATACAGTGTTTTAAATAGTTTAGTTGTTAAATATTTCTACGTGTAATAGTACAAAACATGTATTATTACTGTTACAGTATCAAAAGTTCATTTAATGGGTGTAAGTTTATTTTCGTCCAAAAAAAAATATTTTGTATAAAGTAAAATATCCTTCAACAATATATTTCACTTTTCTTATAATTTTGTTGTTTTAAATTATTATGATCGAACCTTTCCTTCAGTTTAAAAACTTAAGTAGACACGTATAATAATTTCGCTATGAAATTAAATACTCCATACATAGGTACTACACTAGATATTTTGAATCGTTCTCAAGTAAAGTATAACAAATATTCCGTATTCACTGTTCTCAGGTTGGAAATGTTGTGATTGTTTTTATCTATTCGTAAGGCAATTGTTTTTCTTTAGATCTATATTTTAAAATACTCTTCTAGTGGTTTTCTCAGCACATGCTAAAAACATAATGCTGGAATCACAATATCCTGTAACAGCCCCGACACGACAAAAGCAACACCATAGCCATTAAGAAGTAAGGTCGTAGTGAAATCGGTCCACGAAAATGGAACCCCAACAGTCTATCAGAAACATAATGTGGGTATTATTAATGATGTAGTAACGTAAACTGTTTTTTTTTTTTTTGTGAAATCATTCATGCGAAAGTTTATATTATCGTTCTTTTGATAGAAATGACGTAAAATTTAATCGCCAACTTAGTACTATAGATGGCTATACACGTGATGGTGACATTCTGTCGTGGCATTTTAAACATATTATTTAAATCATGCAATATTTTACTTACTTAACCGTCGGTTGTCAGGGAATTGTGATTTTCGGTGACTAGATTGCATTTCATTTCAACCAGTGACCTGGAGTTAACACATCAATTAGAATCACAAGAATTTGTATGCTGCTTATTTCTACAAATTCTTTCTAAAATAACAGTCATAATATACTGATGTCGTTCGAGTATTAGGACTGTATGGTTGCGTTTTAACTTATGGTAGTTTTCCATTATGGCACTTTTCTGTCGCCCCCAAGCGGAATTCTTTCATTATGGTAGTTTTCCATTATGGCAGTTTTCCGTCGCCCCCCATCAAAACACGAGTATAGTGCCATAATGGAAAATTACAATATTTATTTAAAGATCGTGTTTATGAGCATACAGTGCGCTTCCTATAACACATTTATGGAGATATTTGTTTCTACTAGTGCGCGATCTGTTGAGTTTATTTATGACGAACTACAGAATATCACTGCCAGAAGTGCTATCTGTAGCCCTTTAAGTTAACCTAAGAAACAGCTAGGGGGTTAACAGTGCTACATAGCGACGTATTCTATACACTACTTCAACAGAAAATCATTTGTACTCATTCCATGGAGGGTATAAATAAATGTGGCAGAATTCCGTCACGTTATGGCACTTTTCCGCCTTTTTCGAAGAGGCCAGGCGGAATACTGTCATTATGGTAGTTTTTCATTATGACAGTCTTCCGTCGACCCATTTTGGTTCGCAGATATATTCTTCTCTTGGCTTTTTCCTCTTTTGGCATCCTCTTTTAATTTTTTTTTATGTTCCTTATTTTTAGTAACTCGCACAGAAAAAAAAATTCTGTACACATACAAAATATATTTTTTGGAAACCAGTTGCCAGGAAATAGTATGTGATACTACAAGAAAGATATATTAACTGTGTACAACACGTGGCTATTATTATTTTTGCATATGTGTAATAAGTTTTTCGAGATAATACTGAGAGTATTTCTTACAAAATTTTATGTTTTAATTGAAATTCATTTAAGATTTTTTTAACCGTGGAAAAAAAAGTATAATCGATTATTAAACAATTAATTTTGTTTTATTGTATTTATTAATGTGCGCAGTTAATATTGTAAAGCTATTAAGGGAACAGTTTACAAATAACTTTAACTATTGGAGGTACTGGAACAACAAAAGCATAAATTCCCGGGTAAGATTTCTAAACTTATGTTACTACGAACACTGTTTTGTAGGGATGCAGTTGTTTTCATGCAATGGTACAAATTTAGAAATATCTGTAATTTTAATGAATATTATGTTTCATTTGCCAAAAAAATTAGAGTGCGTAATAAAAATTTACTTTAATGAATATGAATCTGTCTCGGTGAATTTTATTTAGACACATCCACGATTAAATAAAACAAATGTATAGAGAAATCAATAGGCACGTGGAGATAAAACAGATAAATGGTGTATAGTGTTACGAACACGGGAGACAAGGCCGCGACGCGCGCCAGTTACCTGAGCTTCTTAGCGGTCCCACACGGTCACTGACGTCACACGCATACATCCGGGGATTATAGCGGCCCGGCCTTACCGACCCCCCCCCCCCCCCACCACCTTCGTCACGATATCCTTGGCGCTGTTATCTATCCACGAGTGACTAGGAAACACGCGGGCTTGCAGAGGCCGCCGCGTGGAGTGGCGTGAACAAGCATCGCTATTCTGGATGCTTCGAACGTCAGGTCGGCCCGGCATAACGCGACACTTCACAACCACTCCTGCCAGTTCCAGAAAGACTGCTAAGTTGTTTTTTTTTTACTTTGAACATGAATACATGAAAAAATTATCTTTGAATTACTAGGAAAACATTCAAAAACATGTTAAGACCCCTGAAAAATTAGGTAATATTTTTTTTCTTCTAGGAGTGTGCTTACCTTTATAAACAAAGTTCGGAAATCGAAACACGGCGTAGTTTCTACGAAGAATCAGCTATGTAATTTAATGAAGAACTGTTCGTTTATTTGAGGTAAAATTCTTCTTTGAAAATCCCGTAAATTTACTATAAATTGTAAGACTGTACGTGTTCACGACTTCCACAACGGCGCAAACTGTAAAAAGTTTGAGTAATGAAAAGAACCCGAAGAAAACCACGCTTAGCAATTCTTCGCAATGCTAAACGTGATAGATTCGCGACAACGGAACTGAAAACAGGCGCACCGACATGCACACGCGGAATCTCAATGGCTGGCAACAAAAGCCAGCTCCCAACACGATGGATACAAATCCTCTCTTCTTTCTCCCTGTCGTTTTGTTGCGGATGCCCTTCAAATGAAAGATCCGTCCTTAGCACCAAAGACTTTTCTCCGGCAATAAACAGGGTGGGCGAAGGAAAAAAAAGAATATTACCAATAATTCTCAGAAAGCTTCTCCCTGCGAATTTTTTTTTTTTTTGAAGTCTTCTCCGACTTGTACTTGTGGATCTGTTTCCACGTCTCCAAATCCAAAAGCAGAGAGGGAAAAAGGAAAGAATAAAAAGCGTAATATCTCTCACAAAAGAGCCCGCGGAATGGGGGAGGGGGGAAGAAAGGAATATCCGCTCAGACAAACACATTCTTGTGGCTGGCGAGAATATAGAGGGGTGTGCTCTCTCATGACAGAAATACTCGTAGGATTGTAGGGGAGGAGGGTGGACGAAGGGGTGGGTTTCGGTGTGGGAAATGAAGGAGGGTGGGAGGGGGGTTGGAGGTGAGTCCCGGCTTCTTCCACCCCCGCTAACCAACAAGTGTCCATAGCGCGGCAGTCGGCTGGAAAAAAAAAATGGAAATAAGCTTCCTATGCCTCTCGGTGAAAGGATTTCCTTTGCCAAATTGAAGAGTTTCGTTCGGGGGGTTGGCGGAGGGGGAAAGGAGGGATTGTGGTGGGGCGAATAACTGCGCGCGGGGTTAGTGAGGTTCTGTGTCTCTTCCTCACCTCCCCCCCCCTCTCCCCGCAGGCGGTGGACCCGCGCAAAGAGGACAACGGCACAAAGCCACAGGCGGCACAATGCGCGGAAAAGGGGAAGAGATATATCAGCCCCCCAATGAGAAGGGGGGGGGGGTGATCTCTCCGCCCTGCCTCCTTGCCCCGGGGGAGAAGGTGCGTGGGCGCATGGACCAGGAAGACTGCGTGACTCCTCGCCGACCGCTGCTCTTTTAGCGACCACAACACCAGCGCCTCTCCCGTGCCCTGGAGACGAGGAGCGCCGGGTGACTGTCTCGTCTCAGACGTTTGCACGTTTGTACAAGCGCATCGGCACAAAATGGTATTCTCATGCTTTGGGTTGTTACCCCAGTACCTCCAATGGTTGAAAGTTACTTCCGAACCGTTCCCTGAATAGTTTTCCAGTAGGTATTAGCTGCGCACGTAGTAGGAACAAAATTACGTCAAATTATTTAATATTCGATTTTAAAACATGCGCAAATTTTCGTAAACATCACAGTGTTATCTCGAAAAAAAAAACGTACCCTATTTCATTT
Source organism: Bacillus rossius redtenbacheri (assembly GCF_032445375.1). Classification (NCBI taxonomy): domain Eukaryota; kingdom Metazoa; phylum Arthropoda; class Insecta; order Phasmatodea; family Bacillidae; genus Bacillus; species Bacillus rossius. Next base: position 6,815,577 of record NC_086341.1, on the reverse strand, counting down.
ATGTGCAAAACTAACCACAGACATTGTAGTACTACTACTAACTATTTTCTGGCAACTGGTTTCATGAATGGTACGGAAATGTGTAACCACGTTGCTGACATCTGTGGCGGATGGCAAGGACTCTATAAAATTAACTGTTTAATGAATTTTATCAATATGGGTAGAAAGTTGATAAAATTTCTTGAGGAAAATCAGGTCCATAACCGGGGTTTTAATATTTGTTCAAATATTTTTCTCTTTTGTCGGAGCCGTTTTATTACATAGTTTAAAATTTATCTAGGAAAATATAATGATTTGATAGTCAACGTAGATACTCCGGCAGCGAATTCTAGCGGTGGGTGTGTAAACTTCATGAAATTCGCGTCCAGAAATTCAGTTGAAAACAAATCACTGGCGAATACTAAAACACTCGCTCATGTTTTAAGTAGATTTTGAAGAGAGACTACGTATTGTACCGTTACCATTTATACATATATTTATTTATATATCACATTTTTATGGAAACGATAACTGCCGTAATTTTTCCACAAATCACTTCCAAACCAATCAATTAAATATGGTAATGGAAAAGCTCCGTCGAGTTTCTAAATGGACATAATCCCACCAAAGGAGTGTAAATGAGGAAGGTACGTATTTTTAAAAACACAAACTTCACTATAACTTCTATAATCTGAAAAATATCACAGCCTTTTAACTTATTTTAACTCGTAGAAATAATACGTTTTTGTAAATAAATGTTTGATACGTCCAACCATAACTGCACGAGGTGGAAAAAACAAGGGTTGGAAGACAAAAATTTCATAACTTCCTTTTTAGACACACCTTCCAATCCGTTCAAATTGTTTGCAAACCTTATAAGTTTTATCTACAACTTATGAACTGAACAATGTTTGCTAAGACGGAACCATTGCTACAAGTGGTTAGAAAACAGTGATAGGATTTTAAAAAAAAATATAGTTTCCGTACCATGTAACTATTAAATCCTTGATTATTTATTGTAAAACCTTGTCCGAAATAATTTTTTATACAATCAACCATTATTCAAAGAGGTAGAAAATAACAGGTGTTGAAGGACAAAATTTAATACATAAAATAATCAGTAAGTACAATATTAAATCCGTTTGAATTGTTTATAAAAGTTATAAATATTATCTAAAACTTTTGTTAGAAACAATTTTTGATGAGACTAATTATTACTGCAAGGGGTTTAAAAATACAGGGGATAGAATAAAAAAATAGCAAATCTTCCGTACCATTTACACTATGAAATCCGTTCTTATTTATTTTAAATTTTCTAATAATCGTCTAAAATGTTTGTCTTAAGTAAATTTTTATATAACCCAACCATAATGCAAAATGTGAAAATAACAAGGGTTAAAAGACAAAAAAAAAAATACATTTTGTGTATACTATCCAGTTCATTATAATCTATTGCAAAAATTCAAAACATCATCTAAAATGGTTTTTACTTAATTTTGCTGTAGCATGCTTATTATGTGCAAAGTTAATACTGGAAAGCTATTCAGGGAAAAGCATAAATGCCCGGGTAAGAATCCAAACCGAGTATTACTGCGAACACTCTTTTTGTTGTGATACAGTTGTTTTTAATGTAAATATACAAATTTCCAAATATCTGTAATTTTACATGAATTTTTCTGTTCCATTTACAAAAAAAAATACAATAGTGTGGCCATAATTTTGTTTGGAACACTTGCATATTCGCTTGTGACCCACCGATGGGTTAGTCACTTGAATAAGACAAAATTTAAAACTTTATGTTAGCTGTATTAAATGTTGGTTCCGTACGATGTTATTTATTGTTAACATGACCACACAATGGATAGTGGTACTTACTGTATTAGGATATCTAAATATGAAAACCATCACGTATGTTATGTGGATTGATTTCTTTAAGAACCATAGATTTTAAAATATATTTTAAAATTTTTTTTCTTAGATTTCTACGTCTAAAACCATTAATAATGGTTGTGGATTTAACCTGATCAAACTGTAATCTTGCAGAGACGAAATATGTTTTTGCCATATTTCTGCAAGTGTATGAAAAAAACTTCACGAAATAGTTATTAAATCTTTTATAAAAATAATTATAATTTTTTGTGGTTATATTTGGTTGTGCGCCTATTTTAATTATAGCTTTTGGGCTTTTTTTTTTTTTTTCAGATATTTAAAACGTATACGTATGTCTGAAGGGTATCTAGTGGGAAATTACAGGGACGAATTCGTAACACCGCCTTAGCACATTCGGGCAAGACCTTTATGCGCGCGCACGCATTCCCGACAGGAGACGAAGTTACCTACTTCCCCCCCCCCCCCCCACTTTCTCCAGCAATCCACCTTTTTGCTCTGCCTTCCAACCATCTCGCTGACTATGAGCGATGAGGCGGCCCCATAACCGACCGCTGCTCCAGTAGCGCGCGCGATGCCATGGTGAGACGACACGGCAGCAAGCAAGCCATGCCCCATTCACGGGGGGAAAAAACTTGCTACAGCTGCGGGAAGAAGGGAGTATCTACCAGTGATGCCAACTCCTACAAAATGTTCCCCCTAGGACCAACTTCAAATACCCCCAAATGTCGATCAAAAACCCCTAAAGTTTTTGTTGTACACTTGGTTTGAGAGGTAATTTCAAATATGAATTAAAAATACGCTGAAGTAGTAAAAAATAGCTGTTGTATTTATGTGAGTACATTTTACATATTTATATATGTTAATCAATGATTTATATAAGTTAATCAAATTAAACGAGACAGAATTAAAATAAAAAACTAATTGCTTCAATGTCTCCTTTTTTTCCTTCTAACACAAAATTATTAAATGGCATTGGGATAAGCTTCTAATGTTTCGTCGAAGGCATCGGCCTGGATATCACGGTGCGTACTCTTGACTTGAGCAGTAAGTTGTTATTGGCAAATTCAGCCACCAGCGCCACCAGCGTCTTGCTTAGTACAAGACACGAAGTACGGCATTAATTTAAACATATTTTCAAGGCAACCGAAGATAATTGAGCAAAAAGTGTGTTTGTAGAGAAAAAAAAATTCTTGAGTAAAGTACCCCCTAAAAAATCCCCCTAAATAAATGTACCCCCTAAAAAAAAAAACCCTGGACATCTTGTTTCCCCCTAAATTTTGGGGGGAAAACCCCCAAGTTGGCATCACTGGTATCTACTAGCTCGTTCCGCATTTTTCGTGGTCACCCATACATCCTTCCCAGCCTCTCTCACCTCCCCCAACCCCAGGAATACCTGCCGCCCTGTGCGCGCGCTATTCTCCTCTTTTGTGACTCGCGCCGGCGGGCACATTGAGGCTTGTCGAAGCTTGCGGGAGTGCTCGCGAGGGAGGGGGGGGGGGGGGTGGTCGCGGCAGGACTTGCGCACGACAGGACACGCCGCGAGGAGGAGGCGGGGCTGTCGTCTCCATGGCAACTCCTCTGTCGCGCCCCGTGTGTCAGTTGGACAGCTAGTTAGCCAGCTGCTGCCCCTGCTCGCTCCGTGTCTCCCGCCCGACGCCGATCACTGTGAGAGACGCTCCGCACGATTCGTGGATTTCGTTTGGCGCGGAGGTTCTCTAGCTCCCCCCACGACGTCCGGGCCAAAACTAGTAGGCACTAGGAACAACTATAGTTACAAACAATTATAGTAGGTACAAGGCAAAATTGGTAGGTACTAGGAACAACTATAGTTACAAACAATTATAGTAGGTACAAGGCAAAGTTGGTAGTACTAGGAACAACTATAGTTACAAAAAATATATTAGGTAAAGGCAAAACTGGTAGCACTAGGCCAAATTAGTAGGCACTAGGAATAACTATAGGTACAAACAATTATAGTAGGTACAAGAGAAAACTAGTAGGTACTAGGAACAACTATAGTTACAAAAAATATATTAGGTACAAGGCAAAACTGGTAGCACTAGGCCAAATTAGTAGGCACTAGGAATAACTATAGGTACAAACAATTATAGTAGGTACAAGAGAAAACTAGTAGGTACTAGGAACAACTATAGTTACAAAAAACATATTAGGTACAAGGCAAAACTGGTAGTACTAGGCCAAATTAGTAGGCACTAGGAATAACTATAGGTACAAACAAATATATTAGGTACAAGAGAAAACTAGTAGGTACTAGGAACAACTATAGTTACAAAAAACATATTAGGTACAAGGCAAAACTGGTAGCACTAGGCCAAATTAGTAGGCACTAGGAATAACTATAGGTACAAACAATTATAGTAGGTACAAGAGAAAACTAGTAGGCACTAGGAACAACTATAGTTACAAAAAATATATTAGGTACAAGGCAAAACTGGTAGCACTAGGCCAAATTAGTAGGCACTAGGAATAACTATAGGTACAAACAATTATAGTAGGTACAAGAGAAAACTAGTAGGTACTAGGAACAACTATAGTTACAAAAAACATATTAGGTACAAGGCAAAACTGGTAGTACTAGGCCAAATTAGTAGGCACTAGGAATAACTATAGGTACAAACAAATATAGTAGGTACAAGAGAAAAATAGTTGTACTAGGCAAAACTAGTAGGCACTAGGAACAACTATAGTTACAAAAAATGTATTAGGTACAAGGCAAAACTGGTAGTACTATGCCTAATTAGTAGGCACTAGGAATAACTATAGGTACAAACAAATATAGTAGGTACAACAGAAAACTAGTAGTACTAGGCAAAACTAGTAGGCACTAGGAATAACTATAGGTGCAAACAAATATGTATATTATGTACAAGGCAAAACTAGTAGGTACTAGGAAGAACTATAGTTACAAAAAATATATTAGGTACAAGGTAAAACTGGTAGTACTAGGCAAAACTAGTAGGCACTAGGAATAAGTATACTTAGGTACAAAAAATTATAGTAGGTACAAGGCAAAACTACTAGGTACTAGAAACAACTACAGTTACAAAAAATATATTAGGTACAAGGCAAAACTGGTAGTACTAGGCCAAATTAGTAGGCACTAGGAATAACTATACCTGTAGGTACAAACAAATATAGTAGGTAGGCCTACAAGAGAAAACTAGTTGTACTAGGCAAAACTAGTGGGCACTAGGAATAACTATAGGTACAAACAAAAACAGTAGGTAAAAGATAAAATCTAATATGTACTAGGCGAAACGAGTAGACACTAGGCATTACAAGTAGGTACAAACCAATATAGTAGGTACTACTGGGGAAAAAGACTGGCAGTTGTAAAATAAAGTTGTCAGGCAAAATTTATTTGGCAATACCTGCCCAGTACAATAGTAAAATAAAAATATTTTAAATTTTTGTTTCTTTAAAGGGAAGCAAAATGTTATAACATTTGGGGTATAAGTGGAGAAACCTGGGTTCGTAAGGTACAGCCCAGTTTTATTTTTATCACTAATGTCTACGCTGTAAATTCAATTAAAGCATTCAAGATCTTTGTCTACAGCAATTAGTTTTACACAGGTCATTGGAACATTAACACTTTACACTGGAGTTTGGCTCGACAGTGGCTCGCTCTTCTGTCCGCCTCTGTCCGCTTCCTTCGACGCGCCGCAGTACAGTCCCCAACTATCGTTCGTCGCACCCGACTGGCGCGCCAGGCCTTCTCTAAGATGTCGCCTCCCGATTGGCGCAGACACTTCCCCTCTTTACCTCTCGCTGATAGCACGGGTATCGCCGGTATTACCTTTGAATATATATATACTGTATAGAAGTCGCGAGCGGATAGGATTTACTCTACGTTTTTCAGGAGCGTATGATGAGTATCTTGGGAACTTCACCGCTGCAGTGCGCTGCCGTAACCGCCCTGTATCGTCTTAGTTGTTATTTACACGTTAGAGCGCAGCACTGTCGCCGGCTGTCATTTCCCGCACCCCCCAATCCATCATTCACTGCAGCTCAAGGTAGTTCAGCTGGAGGGGGAAGGGGTGTTTGAAGAGTTAGACACTTCTTCGCTAGGGACCACCACAAGTCGATGCCCTAGAGATGGTGGCGATTGCGGCGGTGAATTAACCAACTACCTCAAACCGTATTAGAAATTTTAACCTGGGCTGGCGACTTCTATACAGTATATATATTCAAAGGTATCACTTCCCGAGGGGGGAGACTCTCTCCGCTGCTCCGTTCTTCGCTCTTCGCCACGAAACTCTCGCGGGCGGCCGGCGTCGCTGCTTTTATACTCTCGGCAGACTTTCTGGAACCTACTGGGGAGGTTGGAAGTGTTGCGTCACCTTGGACCGACCCCGACGCCCGGAAAGTTCCTGAAAGGCGGTGTTTTTCTGGCGGCGTCCTCGGGAATACCGTAGAATTCCCAGGCTGCTGTTGATAGGGACCGGAAAAAATTCGCGGGTTCAATGACCAGACGGATGAACACCATAGTTACACGTACACTCGGTTAAAATGTCACCCACTCATTGGCTGCTGTCTCGTGAGACGTCCCAACGTAGCAGCAGCCTGTGATTCGATAAAGCTTTGGTCGGGTCTTTCTCACTGGCCCAGAGTCATCCAGGTGAGTTGTGAGCCAATGGCAGAGGCAGCTCTGAGGTATAACTATTTGTATTTTAGCCTATTGAGAAATGTATTCGCGAAATTTTTCCGGTCTCTAGTCATTGACAATGGCCTGAGGCGGGACGGTACGAGGGTAGCGGGAGAGGGGAAAGGGATAGCGTGGACCTTTGTAGTTCGGCCAGGGCACGAGTGGCATGCCTTACGTCAGTGGACGGCGCGTGACGTCAGCGGCCGTGCGGGGCCGCCAGCCAGCACCGAACGTGGCGCGCATCGCGGTCTTGTCTGCGTTCGTAACAATGTCAATATTCTTAAATGAAAAACTATACAGTTGTGAAACGGTGGTTTGGTGTTAAATTTAATGCTTTTATAAACACATTTTTAAAATCCAACTGTCAAGGAAACTACCAGACGTTTCAAGTCGCCTATCACAGTCGTTATAATTTCATTATTGGTGGTAAGGTTTGGTTTTTTTTTTTTTGCAATTACGCAATTTGGCCATTGGCCCCCAGTTCTTCCTGAGAACATAAAGACACCATCAGGTCTGATTACAAAAATAATTTGAGTGAAATCCGACGGAAAATCAAATATTGTTTCTCTTTATACCGTAAAATATTTTCTTTTTTACTTTTACGAACTCAGTTGCAAACGAACTCACTTGTAAAATTGCAAGGCGGAGCTTTGAACCATTTGCAAAGTCACTAAAAGTGTAACATCACGAGGTCTTAGTTCGGGGCGAACTGCTAGCCTAGATCAGGGGTGACCAAATCGTGGTCGGTAGGCCACATCCGGTCCACGAAATCGCTTCAATCGGCGTGCCTCTACGAGCATTAAAAATACATATACTATCATTATGCTGTCGTTTATTAGCATTAGTTTTTGGCATATGTAAAATAAAGATGTCAGCTGACAGTGGCTAGAGGTCAGAGTAATCTCACAGAAATGCTCAAAAATATTATGTAAATATTAGAATAATCTAACTATATATTTCTAAGTAATCATTATTTATACACACATAAGTTTTTTATAGATACTATATTTGTAAAAGCTTATTCTTTATAACATGTCACAATTTTTTGTCTTACTAACAGCTCTTCGATTATTTCAGGAGTAGGTATTATATCCTAAAAAAAAAAAAGTAAATTTACTGCGATTTATAACAGAAGCTACATACTAAACAATGCGTTACATATGTATTTATTTTACGGGAACCCGAGAATCTTATAAAATACAGAACCCGGACATCACTAGTAACGGAAATCTCTGGTCTGTGCGCCTCTTTTGTGGGCAAGGAGTAAAAAAAAAAGGGCGTTTTATTACGCAGGCGAGCGCGAGTGTTGTGTGGGGAAAAAAAAAAAAAAATGTTTCCAGGATGTCACACGTACTCCGTCACGCGTAATTGAACGCGCTTGTGCGTCTTTCTCCCGCAGGGGTGAGAGGGGGGGGGGGGGTATGTTTTATGGACCGAGGCGGCGAGGGGCGAACGGGTCCTCGGCCCATTTGGCGCGAGGGTACAGGAACACGTGGGAACACGACGGGCGCGGAGACAGGTTCCGGACTGCAAGCCGCCCCAGCGGGAACCTGCATTTCGTGTCCATGCGTTTAGTTAGAAAAAAAACACACACAGAGCAGTTTTATACTTACTGCTATAGATAGAGACCGGAAAAATTCGCGATTTTAATGACCTGTAGGATATACTCCATAATCCTCTACGAACGCGGGAAAATTACATCTGCTCATTGGCTACTGACTCGTGTCGCCTGTTGACTAGGACGTTAGTGATTTGATACTTCTTTTGTTGAACGTTTTTCATTGGCCGAGTGTCATTTAGAAAAACTGTGGGTCCAATCACTGATGCAGTAAAAAGGCAAACGTTTATGGATTCTAGACTATCACGATATTAATCCGCGAATTTTTCAGGTCTCTAGCTATAGATGATGGAATGATTTGTACTACGTTTTGACGTGAATACGTCTTTTAAATCGCTTCCATGGTGGGAGGCAGTTAAAAATAAACGAATGATGACAAAATCGGGGGATACAGTTTGGTGTTGCAGCTACATATCTATCATTTAATTACACCATTGGATAACTAAACGATCAATGAATTCGTTACGCTGAGTGAGGACTGTGATGCATCGCGCTCCCGTGGAGGGGGAAGCGCCGCCATTTTGAGGTCATTTTGCTGCGCTTCGAGATTTTCATTTAGTATAACTTTAAACTCGGAGAAGCTACGACGTTCGTTTCAGTTTCAATCGTCAGCTCTCGTCAAACTATATCGATTGCATATATAAAACATTAGTGTAAAATAGTTCCAGTGAATATATAGCGTTACCCACACGTATTCACGTACAACACACGGCCGTGTCCATGACACAGTCACACCCCATTTTTTTTAAATTATTCTTGCACTAGAGTAGATCGACTTGAAGTAAAACAGTAGACAGACTTTGAACAAGGCTCTGGGTTTCACGGAAAACGTCATTGGCGTAAAAAAATAAATCTCTTTAAAAAACGCACAGCAGTTCTTTATTTTCTGTTATAGAGGACAGAATGGTTTTTATGTTCTTTGAATGATCCTCGCACTGGAGAAGATCGATTTTAAGTAATACAATATACAGACGGAAAACGTCATTACGTAAAAAAAACTTTTAAAAACGCACAGCAGTTTTTTATTAACTTTTATAGACGATAGACTAGTTTTGATTTTCTCTGAAAGATCCTTGCAACTGGGACGATAGATTTGAAGTAATTAAACAGATAGTCTGTAGATTTTAGTTCCGAAACGTCGCAAATGTTTCCGTCATAGAAAGCCCACTTGGTTCATCCGTTGTGTCATCCACATTATGTGTTTAGTTTGATTGCTGGGTTGTTCTGTTTGGTCGCTGTGTTGTCCAAGTTGTTGTTTTCTTTCTGCATTAAATGTTGTTTCAAATGTCTCGTCGTTTTCAGCCCCCCTGTGTTTTGGCTTGTTCCCGTGTGTTTATGTGTTCAGCTTTGCTGTCCATTATTGGCGGTTTTTCTGCGACTTCTAGAGTAAAACAGCAATCGCGTATGTCAATGAAATCACTTCAAACCAAAGAATAAATTTTTCCAAGGAGTAGCCTAACTGTTATGACCGTTCGCCTAGAATTTAATAAATACGTTGGTTACAAATTTTGAGAGACCGATAAATGTTGGCATATTCTTTCGCGACAAAATATAATTCAAATACTGATACATAGAGACCGGAAAAATTCGAGATTTCAATGACCTGTATGATAGGCTCCATGATCCTCTACGCACTCGGGAAAACTATATCTGCTCATTGGCTAATGACCCGTGTCGCCTGTTAACTGGGAAGCTAGTGATTTGATGCTTCTTTTGTTGAAAGTTTTTCATTGGCCGAGTGTCATTCAGGAAAACTTTGGCCCAATCACTGATGCAGTAAAAAGGCAAACGTTTTTGGATTCTAGACTATCACGATATGAATCCGCGAATTTTTCAGGTCTCTACTCATACATACATTTGTTACTGGTGCACAGGGACTCGGGAACAATGTGGCACCCCGCGACCCAAGAAGTAACGGAACACGGGTTGCCAAGTCGCGACGTCTCATTGGTCAGCAGCCAATCAGCAGGTGACATTTTTACAGAGTCATGCAGGTCATTGACCCAGAGATTCATTCCAGCCAATACAAATACAAGGATCTTCTTCAATTTCACGGAAATCTTCGTACATTTCTAATCATCTTGGAGTGTCATTGCAAACTTCAAATGTTTTATTTTAATTTTCTACGATTAATTCCTCTTTGCACGTACGTGTCTCCCTGTTTACAACTATAGATCTCGGAAGTCTGGATCTGTAACTATGAAGAATACTTATTTTATTTGATGTGCATTTGTTGTTGAAAAAATCCGTGCATTTACTGGAATTTCTAGAGTTTCGAATAGTCACAGTAACCTCACTGTTAAAAAAATTTCACCTTAAATTTACGAAGAACTCTGGTTAAAAAAATATCAAGGTATCTTCGTAAATTTACTGTTATCCTCATAAATTTACGTACTTTAAAAATAAATCCAAATTAATAATATTATTATATAAGAAAAACATCCAAAAACCGATCAAGAGTAATGCCAAAACACATTTATTTATTTCCAAATGTCGCTTACCCTTTTTATAACGAAAAAACAGAATTCGCAAGTTGATATACAGCGTAATTCCTACGAATATACAGTTATCTGAATTTATTAATAATTCTTCGTTTATTTGAGGTAGGTAAATTTTTCGTTGAAAAGTCCGTAAGTTTACTGTATCTGTAACAGTGCGCGTTATCACTAAACCATTGTCAATATACGACCTCAAAACCATTGGTAATAAAAAAAATGTTATAAATTGTGAAAAAAAAAATTATGTCTAGACACTGGAGAGGGATTTTTGTTTGCAATTAATTCAGAATCTCAATGCACTATTATTTAGTAATGAACATTGATCGTAAGCATGTATCTTTTCAAGAACGAGCGAGAATTTTATTAACAGACAGCTTCCATGATTAAATTCATCTGCTCATCCACTTTTAAAAGCAGTTTTATGGGTGCCTAGAAATTATTTTGTATAAAATGTTTTGTAGTGACAAAAAAAGTGCAAAATTTCTTGCAAAAAATATTATTTCCCAGGATCACATTTTGTTGACTTAAGGATAGTAACACTACTATTTTACTGTCAGCACCACAAAAATTGGACAGGGTGAATTTTCAAACATTTATTTTAGTGTCCATGCGATAGCTACTCGTTTTTTTAAAGAGTAAATGTTATTTACCTGTAAATGTCTCATCTGATTTGCGCTTCCTTGCAGCAATTGCCCAGTATTGTGTTTACTTCCTATTCGTTTATATATTCCTTTCAAACTTAACAGTATTTTTCTAGGCGCATGCCCTTGCATTCTTAGTATTTCACACAGGAGGCTGATTTCCGAGTTGAATGGTCCGCCCAGGTGTTATTAAATGGCAATAATTTTAGTCGCGTCACTGATTTCAATCTGAAAAGGGTTTTCAAAACGCGTTCGTGTTCTATGGAAGAACCAGCCTGTTACGCGCGGCATTATCTGTGAAAAAAAAAGGGCGCCGCTGGAAAACCTTTTTGACGTCCGCATCACATCACCTTGGAGCACGGTGTTAATTCGATTTGCACACACTAAACATTTGAATAACGATATTCAAATGCGGCTGCCCGTGTGGGGAAGGGGGAGGGGGGAGAACCTCGGCGGGCATTATCGGCGAATTTAATACATATTAATCAACGGGGCACCTCGCAGAGGGGCACCCGCAGATCCTGACAGTTATTGCCCTTGTTGAATCGCGCCGACCGATGCCCCTGGTGCGGCGTGCCTGGGTAACGGAACGGCCGTCACGCCTTGTCATGCTAAACCGTGTCCTCGGGGGGTCGGGAGCCTGTCACGGTGGCTTTGTGGCGTCTCTTGTTTGTTCGCACGCCCTTAACGTTTTTAAATACAGTTGCCCACGCCTACCTTTCGCAGCCGGCTTTGAAGTCAAAAATACATATACAATAATTCGCCCTTTAAACCTTGATGTGAAAGGACCTACCTATGTTCCAAGGTGTCACCCCTCCTTTTTTTTTTCGTGTGCACGCAAGACATTGACATTTTCATGGGCTAGGGCGACATTTTCATTTGTCACGGAGCCCTGCAATCTTAGCAACAGAAGGGGTGAAAGTTTGCATTTCCCCCCCCCCCCTTTTTTCCTTCGTTGCCTATGGAAACCTGGATGTTCGTCCTTCCCTTGATGAGAACTTCATAGATTCGTCCGTGCCTGGCAAGAAAAGAAGTATCATGGGAGCAGTTTATCCATACAGATGCATGATTTGATCCTGCCTAGATTACTCCGAAAGTGTTCTTAAATACCATTGAGAAAATCTTTAGCCGAAGACTTGTCCCGAAACTCCGAAACTGTGTGTTCCCTTAAGGGGTTTGATGTTTATGAGAATAGCAATTTGATATTCAAATCAAAATTTCGTTTGCTCTTTATTTTTTTTTTTTTTTTTACCTCTCGGTTCATTTGATAGGCTAACTTATCTAAGGATTAAGAGATACAGATTCAATTACATGCGTAGGGGACTATGGCGCATCTGCTGTAGCCTGCATGATTTTAAAACTTTGCTCGCGGTGTGTTTCTGGACCCAGGACATTGTGCTGAGGCCTGAGAATGCTTACATTACTGTCTCCGTATCCATCCTAAAGACAGGCTAGCCGAGAGTGAACAGAGAAAAACTACAACAGATTAAGGTAGGATGGATTTTTTGTTTCAATTTTTCTCAGAACAGTTAAAACAAACAGGTAGGCTATGTATATTACCAGCACAACCTATACGTCAAATATTTTTTTTAAAAAAAAGAACGAAATGCAATAATATAAGGTGCACTACTTAATCCCGAATCACAATACAAAAAATGGTTACTTCTATATCTATGTATACAAAGAGAGTTTGTGTTTTTTTATATAATAAAAACCTACACTTTTACTTAGATCTTTATGAAATTTGGCATCTTTGATCTAAAAACGAAGGGGAAGGTCAGTGTCTGAAATAGATTTCGAAAAACCACCCCGATTATCCTTCGCTATCTCTTAATGCATAATTCTGGTTTTTCTAAATGAAAATTCACAAACTTGACTTTTATTATAAGAGGAAAATTACTGTCCACATCTCCTGTTGCTATGAGCGCACAAACAAAAAGCATTACGTACCCTTTAGCTTTGGAGTAAAACATATTGAGGGTTTGGTTATTTGTATTCTATCTAAACTCAGTATAAGGTTTTATCAGAGCCTGGTAAAAATCTTGTGTGATTCACCTTGGAACAAAATAAAAGTATAATCACTGTCTCTCATATCTCGAAAAAAAAAATATCCCTATTCCACTAAAGTAAAGCCCGGCTGCACCGGATACCTATTTCAGCTACACATTAATTCTTAAAAAAAGCGCAAATTTTGTTTTTCTTGCAAATCTACTGATGAAACAACGTAAACTTTACAAAATATCACGGTGCAGTTATTAAAAACGTATGGTTTGCATTAAAAAGCCAGTTTGAATCGTAGTTCCCCAAATCATAATAGAAAATGGTTTTACAGTAGACCTATGCTCTTTGTAAGTATGTCCCACGTGAATATGTTAGAAAATGTACAATATCCTCCATTTACGGGTAGCAGTAGGTACATATAAATATTTTAGTTTCTTATTTCTGGAGAATTAACTTGTGAAAATGTAGCTACTTTGCTTTTGCTGGGGAAGTGAAAGACGGTTTTTAATTATCTAAAAAAAAATAGTATGCAAATTTACTTGTGAGATGCATGCAGTCCGTACCAATACATTTTTTTATAGTTTATTTATTTGGTATTTTTGTTGTTAAAATCGATTAAGGTAAGACCTTTTTTATGCTTAAACAACTAAAACGCAATTTGAAAACTTTATTCGTGTATATTAAACATTAATACAAACATAATAATAATAATAAAACACTTGACAAAGCTATTAGTGTTTATAAACACAGATGCTATTCCCTATATAATTATAGACTTAGACTTTTCGCGGCTAGACTCCGAAGTCCTTCTCACACTAAAAGAATGGTGAACAGTTTATTGACTGCTGCTCATGTTAGACGTGTGTTTCCTTGATGCATGTTTCATTCACACGACCGATTGCTGAACGATTACTATTGGTTCACATGGAACCACAGTAGGGCAGCTCGTGGTGAAATATAAAGTGGCATGATAGGGTTTATAATTATAATGTATGTGTAAAAATCTTTACAAGTATAAAAAAAATTCTTCTAGCTCGGTGAGTTTTAAAAGTTTTTCAATTGACGGTAGTGTAGAGTACAAAGTAAAAAAAAAAAACTAACGTGAAACTAAGAAATTTTGAATTTGAGAATGTTATAAATGTGAGTCAATAGTAAGAAAAACAAATAAAAACTGACGCATATAAATACAAATTATATTTATTTAACATTGCAGAACCCAATTGGAGGAAATCTGAATACATACTCGCCTATAAATAGGACCATTTATTTTATCTAAACGTTTTTTTCACACCAAACATGTTTTGAAACTATATTCCGTAGTTGGCTAGGTTTATTTCAGGTACATTTCTACTGTCAACAAACCAATCACAGCCTTCCAGTACGGAAGCAAACGCATTTTGAATTTAACGGGCCAATAGGTAAAAATGGCTTCTCTTGCATTCGGCCGCCAATTACAAAGAAACAATCGTTAGCGCACGCATACATTATTGCAATCTAAAATACGATCAGATTTTTCTTGCGAAAAATTAATTAATTAATAAATTCATTACCTATAATATGTTCGTGGCAGACGTTTATCTCTTGTGCCTGGTGGTTGTCTCCGGAAGAAGCCATTGTCCATATTGACCGGGCTGCGGTGATTCGTCTGTCATGTCATTTATTCTTACAATGGAACAGGTTTAATATAGGCTATACGATTATTAGGACCGTCAGAATAAGTATATAAAAAGGGGCTGTACTGAAATGCACTAAAGGTAAAAACCAAGTCTCCTAAGCAAAGCCTGTTAGTGTGAAAGTAACCTCAAAAACGGTTTTGCTTCTGTGTCCAGGTCTATTCCGTGCGTGCACTAGAGACGTTCTTGCCCCTCGGACTCGTCAGTAATCAGCTGCAATCCATGGTGACGTTGTTGTCATTTTTCCTTTCCTTTCCCCTCTCACCATCTCCCCAGCCCACCGTCGCTCCAAAAAACAGACACAAAAGAATAGTCCCCCCCTGCGGAATACGTACACGACGAGATTCACCCGGCTTTCTTCCCCATATCCGCCGTCACCAGGGCCTCCTATTCACCGGCCGAGAACCCGGGGCATTGATCGCAAATCGATCTGTTAAAGTATGGCACAATGGCGAGGACACCTTCGCGTCTTGTAGCCAGGGACCCAGGCGGGCGTCACGTGACGAGGTACAGGCAGTTGGCCAGGAAATTGTCCTCCCATGTCTTCTTGTAGTCTCATACTTGAGAGGACATCGTATGACGTATTACAGGCAGTTGGCCAGTAAATGGCCCTCTCTTGGCTTCTTGTAGTCTCATATTCGAGAGAATGTCGCATGACGTATTACAGGCAGTTGGCCAGGAAATGGCCCTCTCTTGGCTTCTTGTAGTCTCATATTCGAGAGAATGTCGCATGACGTATTACAGGCAGTTGGCCAGGAAATGGCCCTCTCTTGGCTTCTTGTAGTCTCATATTCGAGAGGATGTCGCATGACGTATTACAGGCAGTTGGCCAGGAAATGGCCCTCTCTTGGCTTCTTGTAGTCTCATACTTAAGAGGACATCGCATGACGTATTACAGGCAGATGGCCAGGAAATTGTCCTTCCATGGTTTCTTGTAGTCTCATACTTGAGAGGACGTCACATGACGAATTAAATGCAGATGGCCAGGAAATTGTCCTTCCATGGTTTCTTGTAGTCTCAAACTTTAGAGGACATCGCATGACATAGTACAGGCAGTTGGCCAGGATATTGTCCTCCCATGGCTTCTTGTAGCCTCATACTTTAGAGGTCATCGCATGACATGGTACATGCAGTTGACCAGGATATTATCCTCCCATGGTTTCTTGTAGCCTCATACTTTAGAGGACATCGCATGACGTATGACAGGCAGTTGGCCAGGAAATTGTCCTCCCATGGCTTCTTGTAGCCTCATACTTGAGAGGAAATCGCATGACACGGTACAGGCAGTTGGCCATGATATTGTCCTACCATGGTTTCTTGTAGTTTCATACTTGAGAGAATATCGCATGACGTATTACAGGCAGTTGGCCAGGAAATTGTTCTCCCATGGTTTCTTGTAGTCTCATACTTGAGAGGACGTCGCATGACGTATTACAGGCAGTTGGCCAGGAAATGGTCCTCCCTTGGTTTTTATTGTAGACTGATACCCGAGTGGCGGTCGTGTGGCGAGGCACATGCAGTTGGCCAGGCAATTGTCATCCCTTGGCTTGTTTTATCCTGATACTCTTGGGAGTGGACCTGACTTTTGTGGAAGAAGGAGCGTGCCGTTCGAGCCGTTGCCATCAATAGTATCCGTGGCAGAATCGACCAGGGCCACGGAAATTGTGTATGTTTACGAATGTACTACCTCCTCACTCAACCAAGTGTGTTTACCAAAGTGAGATCTGCCGGGGATTCCTCGTCATTCGACATCATCAGATGTTGTTAAGAGGCATCTGGTGAGGTGTAAAACTGAAAAACGGAAAGTTTCTGCACTCCTCACTAAAACATAAAAAATAATTGAGGTTTTCAGCTACCACAAAGTTATTTTGTCGTTACCCTGATTCCATATATTGCAGAACTATTCCCATAATATCACGGAACCGATACTTTCGAAAGTATAGTGTGGGTTTAGAACAAATGAACGGAGTTGTAACAAATTAATAGAACACACGATAACAGTGCACAGACTTTTTATTGACCACGTCATTTGATAAGGAAAATAAACTCACAACGAGATATCAGAAAATGTTAAACCGTAGCCTACATCTTCAAAATTAAAATTTTTTCTTCAACTATATTTTGATAGTAAATTACTAACTGCAAGATGTGAAAACTGTGTTGACGAAATGATCAAGATTTTTGCTTCGCGTCGTATGTACAAAAGTAGGTAGGGCCTATATTACCATGAAATTATAGTTTATTTTATGAAAGTGGCAGTTACTTACGGCCGTCGAAGCATCTAGAACAAAGCAGCTACGGAATGAATTAGTGGGGGAAACGGTAGCACTCCGAGAAAACAAGGCAACTTACAGCAACCTCCACCACGTTTTCCACTCGCCCAAAATCTTGGTTTGACCCGGTCGATAATCGAACTCGGATCGTGTTAGTGGGAGACAATTGTATTTCTCACTAATTTTTTTTATTTTTTTAATAATAAAAATTTTTTAAATTTTTTTTTAAAGAATGGATCTTTGGAAGTTTTTCATGATCAACGAGCCAACCTTAAATTACGAATTTTAATTTTAATTTAGACGATTTTAGAGACGATGACAAGGTTCGTAACTTATCAGGACAATTAATTACAAATCCTCGCCCGAGATTCGCACACGGAGCCTCTGCCACTGGAAGCCGGAGTTTATGTAGGCTTAACTGCATTAGGGATGTAGACTGTCACTTACCCACGCCGGCTCTTTAAAACCATAGTTACCCCGAAATTTCCTTTCACCACCTATGAATACAGTTGTACATATACAGCAGGGACGTTTAGGGACTACATATAACTTAAAATACGCAACCTAGATCAGTCATAACTTATAATTCTGGAAAAAATCCACGTAACTTAGAACTGTCATAAGTTAGAACGATCACAACCAAGGAACACATAACACCGAAACACACAACTTATAAACGTCATAACTTAGAAAAGCGTAATTTAGAACTATCATAACTTAGAGAAACACGACTTATAAACACGTAACTTAGAAAAATATAACGCCGAAACACATAAAGCCTAATTAATAAACTTAGAGAAATCATAACTTATAAAACACAACTGAGAACCATCGAAAATTAGAAAAAAAATTAATTGGAACCATCATAACTTGGAAATGTACAACTTAGAACTGTCTTAACTAAGAAATACGTAACTTAGAAACACACAAAGCCGAAACACATAACATAGAAACGTTCAGATTAGAAAAAGCATTACTTAGAAAATTCTGTTTCGTATGTTTCTAAGTTATGTGTTTATATGTTGTGTGTTTCTAAGTTATTACAGGAATCCAGAAAGTTTGACTGCTTATTAGACTTGGGAAAACTGTGCACATGTTTTAAACACTCGGGTCCTATTTCTTCCCTGACTATGTCTGGTTAAAGAAGTTCAATTTACACTAGCCTAGGTCGAGAACCAAAAACTATAAATAGTAGAGACCTGAAAAATTCGCGATTTCAATGACCTGTAGGATGGACTCCATGATCCTCTATGCACACGGGAAAATTACGTCTGATCATTGGCTACTGACTCGCGACACATGTTAACTGGGACGCTCGTGATTCGATACTTCTTTTGTTGAAAGTTTTTCATTGGCCGAGTGTCATTCAGATAAATTGTGGCCCAATCACTGATGTGGTAAAAAGGCAAATGTTTTTTTTATTCTAGTCCATCACGAAATGAATCCGAGAATTTTTCAGGTCTCTAATAATTAGTAGGGACATTAACTTTTCGCAAAAAAAAATCTGATCGTTCATTAGACTGTAAAAATATCCCTGAGCTAGCGATTATTCTTTTGTGAGTCATTTCCCTAATTCGCCGGATTATTCAGGACGCGTTTGCTTCCGCACTGAGTTATTGTGATTAGTGTTCCAACAGTAGAAATGTACTAACTTGAATTAAACTCAACCAATCAGCAATCACGAAATGCAGGAGATGCTACGGTGTTTTAACTCCCAGCTTGTCTCGATATCTCTTTGCGAATGATTAGTAGAGACCGGAAAAATTCGCGGATTCATTTCGTGATAGACTAGAATCCAAAAACGTTTGCCTCTTTACTGCATCAGAATCTGAATGACACTTGGCCAATGAAAAACCTTTTACAAAAGAAGTATCGAATCACTAGGGGTAGGAAATTTTCGCGAAAAAATCTGAACGCCTACTGGACTGCAACAAGGTATACCCACACCAGCGGTTTATTCCTTGTGATTGGCGGCCGTCTGCGAGAGAAGTCGTTGCCTTGTTTGCACGAGCCACTAAGGACGAGTTTGTTTCCCGCACTGAATTAGTGTGACTGGTTGTTGTAACAATCGACATGCACCTCAAAGTAACTCACCCAATCACGAAACACAGACGATGCTACAGTGTTTTAACTTCAAGCTACACTCTCGGGATCTTTTCGCAAAATTTTCATGGCCCCACGATTCACTAGCGTCCCAGTTAACAGGTTACACGAATCAGTAGCCAATGAGCAGATGTAATTTTCCCACGTCCGTAGAGGATCATGGAGTCTATCCTACAGGTCATTGAAATCGCGAATTTTTCCGGTCTCTACGAATGATTAGTAGGGACCGGAAAAATTCGCGGATTCAATGACCTCTAGGATAGCCTCCATTATCCTCAGCATTTCTCAAGCAAACACGGGTGTTCATTGGGTACTAATTGTGAGGCGTCTCCACTGGGTAGCTTGTGATTCGACGCTTCTTTGGTCAATAGTCTCTCATTGGCCCAGAGAGTTCCAGTTAAACTGCGAGCCAATAGCAGAACAAGCAGAATTGTACACATATTTGAATTTCAGCCTATCATGAAATGAATCCGCGAATTTTTCCGGTCTCTAATGATTAGGGACTGGAAAATTCGTTGGTTGAATGATCTCCGGGATAGACTCCACGATCTTCTGCATACTTGGGCATACGTCACCTGTTCATTGGTAGCGGAATTTGATTTGAATCCTCTCAACTGGTTTAACTTGTGATTCTATTATTGTATTTTAATACAGGATCCTCCAGATTAACAGAAAGCAGAAAAATGGTATAATTGTTTAAATTTTAGAATTTTACGGAATGAATCCGTGAATTGTTAACGGTCTCTACGAAAAATACCTACATGCCCCTACCTATAACTAAAATTATAAAGTATTAGCACGTGTGTTTAAAATAATGTTTAACTTCATCTGACGTTAAATTTATTATTTTTTTAAAGATTTTATATATTATATTGCGTGTGACTAAATTGGTTATTTATGTCGAATATTTAGGTGAAAAATTAAAAATTTTCTTTACCTTTACTTTTCCGGTTTAAAATGCAACAAATACGAATTAAATAAATTTTAAAAAAGCTCCTTAATTGGTGTGGCCAGTGTGCATACGACAAGTAAATTCTCGTTTAGCCCTACTGGCTGGCAAAAGATATCTCTCACGTGTTGTCAGACAGTTGATAAGAATCTTTCAAATGTACAGGAACAAAAAAAAAAGAAGGCATTTTCACAGTTTAATTTTTCTGGACATTAAATACAAAAAAAAAAAATTAAATCATCGCAGGCTACTGCGGTTCATTCATGAGCGCAGCGGGAGATGAGTGTCACGAGGTGACTGCCTCTCTCCTCCAGCGAGGAAAGAGGGTCGCTAGGTAAAAGGGTCGAACACGGAGGCTGGCAAGGGGATAAGCCCTATTTCACAGGAGATTGGCTCCCGCCTGAAGCCGGGCGGATTGACCCCGGACAGAGGCGAGGCATATCAGCGAAGCCCCTTCACAACGCCCGCGTTATTCGCCTCTTGTGAAGCAGGGCGCTGGCGACGAGTAGGTATAGCTTTATCTCGCCGCAGACCATACGTCCCCCTAGGAGCAGGCCTCAGCAAACCTCCCATGATTAGGGGGGGGGGGGGGCGGGCATTGTGGTGATGATTCATCGCGGAAAACCTTTTGCGACTACGTGGACTCGGCACTACTGTAAACTCTTGTCGCTATTGATACATCAGTAGGGGTACGGACTTTTCGCGGATTCGTTGTTTGGCGTCAGGCTAAAATTCTAAATATTATGTCTGCTCTTTCATAATCGGCACGTTCTGATGCGCTTACTTCCCTGCAAGCCTTACATCATTGGCTCACGGTCACAGAGGGGTGTGTCCAAATAACTGCGGTCCAATCATTAACACAGTTCTAGAGTATAGAGACATGCATTCTAGCTTGCAACCAAATTAATCCGCGAAAAGTTCGTATCACTATACATCAGCTGTACAGTACCTAAAGTTTTCGTCAAATTGCAAAATGAACTCCTTACGAAATTACGTAACACCGCAGGTAACGCTGCGTTGACAAGTTCGTGTAATAACTTGGCCAATTAATTCCAGTAGCGTCACACATCGCACTGGCTCAGTTCATACTGCAACCGAACACCACATATACAGCATGTCCATAAAATAAACACCACATATACAGCATGTCCATAAAATAATGTCCCAGGTATAAAATTCAATAGTATCAACTGTAAGCATGGTAAGAGTGTTGGTTCAAGGCCACAATCAAAAAAAGTAACGCAAACACTTTTAGATAAGCGCATGTGCGAGTACTGCTTCGTTTGTTTTTTTCTCGCTTGCAGCGCCACCTACGCAAAAATGGCGGACTACCTGAGCTAAAGCATTTTGTGTTCTACAATTTGCTAAGAATGAATCCGTTGATTTCAGGATGGAGCCCCCTCCCTATTGGAATCACTTTGCTCGAGAGTGGTTGGTTGTACGTTGAATTTCCCGACCGTTCGTAATGGTAGAGGCGACAGGGCTTTTTTTTTTTTTTTTTCGCTGGCCTCCACGTTCACATGACATACCACCATGCGATTTTTTTTTACATTTGGAGCTTTATAAAAGATGGAGTCTAAGTTTTCCGCTACCTAATGATTTGCCAGAGTTAAGACACAGAATTGAAGAGGCTATTGCTTCAATTACTCCGGACTTGTTAACCAAAGTGTGGGAAGAATTGGACTTTAGGTTGGATGTGTGCAGTTTAACTAAATGTGCACATATTGAACATAGATTAATTTCAAACTTATGTATGATTTGTTGTAAATAGGCTAAAGTTAACTGTTATAATATACCTAACATTGAAACTGGTACATTCTTTTATGGAAATCCTGTATTAGAGATACAAGGATAATCAAGCTTGTTCTGTGGCGGGTTCAGTGGCGGGTTTTAAGGGCATGTATGTTTCGCAAAATAATCTGATCGCTCATTAGACTGTTAGCGATTATTTCCTTGCAATTGGAAGCCGTCTGCAAGAGAAACCTTTGCCCTATTTGGCCGGTCAATTCAGTAATTTTTACGTGCATGTCTGCACTGTAATTTTTTTTGTAAAGTGAACTGAAATTTTCATGAAAATTTACAGATATTTGTATAATTTATATATTTACATGAAAACAACAGTAACACTACAAAATATTGTTCGCAGTAACACTGAGTTTAGATTCTTACAAGAGAATTTATGTTTTGAATTGTACCAGTATCTCGAATAGTTAAAGTTATTTGTAGACTTTTCCTTGAATATCTTTCCAGCATTAACTGCGTAGGTACATAGTAAAGTGAAATTATTGAATATTAGATGATCTTTTCTATGTTAAAAAAATGATCGAATGAAACATCAATTAAAATATAAATTTCTGCGATAATATTTTGTAAGAAATACCCAGTATTACGTATACCTATAGAAATCGTATTTACTATATGCCATACCACCACCATGTGTTGTACAAAGTACTAATATCTTTCTTGTAGTGTAACAAATGATTTTTTGGCAACTGGTTTCGAAAGGAACCTTTTGAAATAATACAGAAAAATGTTTTCTGTGTGCAAGTTTGTGGAATTGCGTATCTTGCAGACGGCCGCTAATCAAAAGGAAGAAAACACTGGTGTGGGCATAGCCTGAATTGTCGCAGTCTAATGAGCGTTTGGATTTTTTTCTCGCGAAAAATACTTGCCCCTACGTATGAAATTTCGCTACCAATCACTACGACCTGCACTCTGAATATGAATCAGTGTTTCAAATCAGTGAAGTGAGACATTCCGATTATTTTTCGCACGAGCTGTTAATGACTGATGAAATAACTTACACAAATGTATACATCCAAAAGATCTGGCTTTAAAATATGTATTTGTGATTAGATTTCATTCTTTTGGAAATGAAGCCAGTTGGCCTGGATTCGCATTCCAGAGTTCCAGGGATCGAATCTTGGTCCGACCATTCTGATATCGGTTCTATGTCGTTTCTCAGAATCACTGCAGTCAAATGCTGGAATGGAACACTGAAGTGCTTCTTTGCGTTTTACCGTATCTGATTCCACTGACAACGATACGTTAAACCAAAAATATAAATATACATATTATTTAAAATTTAGAGTCTGTACATATGGTCACAAAGATCCGGAAGTTTCGCTAGGTGGATTAGTGATGGTATGGTCATCAAAAATTTTGTTCACATTTTCATAGTAGCGTTCTCAAGCTCTATTCCCTATCAGGGATTGAATTGGTGCTTATTTTTTGTTTCAGGCTATACAGAAACATTGAATTTTGTCATTCGAAACCATCATTGTTTATTCAAATGGAGCAGCTTTACAAATTTCCAATCAAATTACGCATTCTGTGTGTTCAGAACCAGAATATGCTTTCTACTTGACCACGATTGTTGTTGTAATATATATATATTTTAATTTATTTATTATTTAACTTGGTTGTACGTGATTTAATGATAACAGTTTACTAAACTTTGACTCAATGCAATAATTTTGAAGTTTTACAGTCTAACTTGCAACACACAAAAAAATCTGCTTTAACCCGTGATCCAGAAGCGGCGCACTTAATCGCAACAATGCGCGAGCGAGGGGGCTCCATATCTCAGCGCCTAGGTGTACCGACGCTCGGATTCCGAGCCCACCGCTGTACCATACAGCGCCTGAGGTTGTTGAGGGTAAGGTATTGAAGCTGCCGCATACAGGACCTGCTCTGTTCTGCTGTGTTCCCGCGAACCAAAGCCAGGCGCTTCCAGCGTGACCCGCATCTCTTCAGCTGGGGGCTGTTTGGGAGAAGGTGTTTCTAAAGCCATCCTCCACGACCCCCCCTCCACCCCTCATTCTTCCCTCGCCGGACCGGAGAGGGGCTGGAAGGGCGGAGAGACGGCGCAAGGGCAGCACAACAGTTCCCTATTGTGCAGCGCGTGTACATGTGTGACTTAGCGGAACCGACATTAATGGATATGCTACACGCACCTTGAGGCCATGACACTTCACCCCCTCCCCCCTCTTCCATGAATCCCTTACACCTCTCACCCATTGCCTGCTTGACAGTCCATTATGGCTATAAGGCCGGTTCGCGATGCTCTGCTTCTACAATGGCGTATCTCCTCCCTCCCCCTTTCTCCCTCTCTCTCTCTCTCGCACACACACACACCCCTCTCTCCTTCCTTTCATGCGCTCTCACAAATTAACCTACAGGAATCATTTTTATTGTCGCACGCCGACAATGGGATCCTTTATCGTGCGCTTCATTTATCCGAATGGGATAATCTTGCGGAAATTTCTTTTCGATGCCCTGCTCTCGTGTTTATTCCCCTTCCCACCTCCCCCCTCTTTTTATTTTTCCTTTCCACTGCGTTGCAATGCTGGTTCCCAGGATCTGTGTGCGTCGAACCAACGTTTTTATTGCCTTCAGGAGCAGCAGAGCAGGCCTGCTGTCTGGCTTGATAAGTGTGTGTTCCTCCGCGAACGAACAGGGAAGGACTGAATGTATTGGCCTGAAATAGGAAATATAGTCCTCTTATATTAGCATAGTGATTTCTAGGTAGTACCTCCTGACTACCTCCTGTAGTCAGAAAACTTCTACAAAAGTTCTCTTTGGAAATCAGTGGCTAAGAAATAATTTGTAACACTACAAGAAAACACATTGCTATTGTTATTTTGGCATAATTTTTTTGAAACCATTCTCATGATTTCTTATTGTCGCCTTACGAATATTTCAGCATAATTTAAAATTTTGATCATGTTTTATACGTGCATAATCTTTTTTTTAGCACGGGAAATTTAATCGAATAAGTATGAATTGGAATTAAGTTTGTTTTATAATGCTTATTAAGGATGTGCAGTTAATACTGGAAATATATTCAGGGAACAGTACCTATACAAATAACTATAACTTAATGTAGGAACTGTGACAACGCCGAGCATAACTTCCCGGGAAAGAATGTGAATCCAATAGTACTGCAATAAATAGTAGCGATACAGTTGTTTTTATGTAAATGGTTGTAATTTTACACGATAATTTCAGTTCCATTTACAAAAATAATTTACGGTGTTCCTATTCTGCTACTCAGATTGTGAAGACGTTGCTTTCACTTAGTTCCTATTGGTGTGAATATTAACTTTTTTAATTGGAGATATCTCTGTTCACAATAAATTACTGTTCCGGCGTATTTCTTCTATCACAAGCACAGGTTTTGGTACAGAATATTTATTTACTTCCTGATTATTATGTACTTAAAATAAATTAATATCCCTGTACAGTATTATCGATCTACACAAAGACTTCTACGACATATTTCGACACGTGATTAAAAACCATTCAATACCTACCTGAACTTTTGGTAGACATATCACATCTTGTTTAGAGGAGGGATTCCGAATCTTTTAATGCCAAACTCTTTAAATTAAAACCACGTTACTAACATGTAAAAAATTTCTTATGTGTTGTAAAATTGTCTAAACATCAAAACATACCCTATGGGATTTTGGCCTATGTTCGGGCTATATTTACTTTTACATTGAATGCGATTGTGACTGAGGCGATTATAAGAATACCTATAAACTTTAAAAAATAATGTGTTCGCCCATTAGAATGCAATAAGGTATGCCCGCACTAGCTAATGTTCCCTTGTAATTGGCGGCCAACAGCAAGAGAAGCCATTGCCCTAATTGGCTTATGCTACTCTGGTGTACTGACAGTACACACGCGCCTGGAATAAACCCCGCCAACCACGAAAACACAGACAATTCTCAAAAATTTAATACACATCTAGTCTGAAAATCTTCTCGCTAAAAGAGTATGGCCATATTTATTGATTTATCCCACCAAAAAAATAACAAAACATTTTGATAATTTTTTAATCATAAGATTGTGTTGGAAAGCATTGCTCATGTTGAAACAAATAATATATTTTATTTATATCTGGATGTTATACTGGTACACACACACACACACACACACACACACACACACACACATATATATATATATATATATATATATATATATATACGTGTGTGTGTTAAAGACCATATTCCTGATTTAAAACTATGTAGTTTATCAAATATAATATTTTTAGGTATAAAAATCATGTGCCTATAAATATTTTTTCCTCGAAAACTTCTAAAATACTAAATAACAACGGTATTGATCAATAGTTTGTGACTAAAATTTAACTGTCAGTAACACTTCAAGAAAATATATACTGATAAATGGTTGAACACTCACTGCCTGGTACACACTTAGGCCTAATTCAAATATTTTATGTACAAAAGCAAAAAATTTTAAATTGTTTGTTTGAGCTTTATTTATAACAGTTACTAAAAACTAAAAGCTACAAAATTAAAAAAATATTTTTTGCAAAACTTCGTTTTCCCGGAGAAACCCCCGGAATGGCCCCCGCATTGGGAGCCCAAGAAAAGAAACGGGCTCCCCATTTGGAAGCCACCTGGAAGGTTTTTTTCTGTTCCACCCACCGTTTCTTTGGTAGCCTGACTTGTTACAAGGGATTGTATTCCTACCAGAGAAATTGCCACCATTTTGTCTGGGCAATCCGCCTTGGAGGAGCCGGGGCGCGAACCCGGGTCCTACAAGTCACAAGGCAGGCGCTCTACCCCAGAACCAGAGTGGTAGAGCGGACACTTGCAGTCTTCTTAACACTGACATGATGTTATACCACGAGTTTACTGTAGTTTCGTGTGTCCTTAACACGTGCAGTACGTGCAGTAACATCTAACCTCGGTAACGAACAAATTTATGTGTTCTTATGTTATTCGTTGAGCATGAATTCTGTAATTTCATAACAGTGAAATATAATTTGTTTAACTTGTCTGGCAATTTTTTAGTTGATTTCCTGCAAAAAAACTTACTGTCCCGCTGTACAATAATTATAAAGAAATATATACTAGTAAAAATATATGTAAGAGCTTGCACTGTCGATGATAAAATTATTTTGAAGTAAATGTTAGATATTAAAAGAGTGTGTTTAGTTAAAATATGCGTGCTCTTACAAGCATGCATTTATTGTATAAACATTTTATTTATTTGGTTTTAATGCCACAGAAAAGTTAACTTTTTTATATCACTTTTGGCTTTCTTTTGTTTTGCTGTGCTTAATATGCGCAGCTAATACTGGAAAGCTATTCATTCAATTGGTTGCAAATAGGCGTTTTAAAAATCTTAAATTAAGTTCTAAATATATTACCTATAGTGTTGGAGATGTCAAATTAAAAGATTCAAATTCATACTGAAATCGCCGGAATTTCAGGTAATGATAGTACTGACCTTAAATCGATCAGTTTGTGAAGACTAAGCATTTAGATGACACTAGTTTGGTGAGATAAGCATATATTTAGAAATATTCACATTATTTGAATACAACTAAATTTTGTTGGAACTTGCAGTACTCCTGAGTACAGAATTATTGGTAATATCTTACCTCAGGGTAAATCAGGAGCATAAATCAGAGTTTAGCAGAAGCATAAATGTTTTATTTCATACAATGAACCCTCAGTAACTTAATTAAGTCATCGGGATTTTTTTAACATGAACTTCTTTGAGTACACAACCACAGAAATTTTTTTTGTGCACTTCGCAGTGACATCACTATTTAATTATTTGTAATTTTATTTTTAACAATAGTTGGAATATGTACGGTGTTTTAAATATTTTGTTTGTGTAATATTTCTACGTGTAATAGTATAAAACATGTATTATGTTTTAACTGTTACAGTATCAAAAGTTCATTTAATGGTTGTGTAGGTATGTTTATTTCCGTCCAAAAAAAATATTTTGTACAATGTAAAATATCCTTCAACAAGAGATTTCACTTTTATTATAATTCTGTTGTTTTAAATTAATATGTTCGAACCTTTCCTTCAATTTAATTACTTAAGTAGATATAATAATTTCGCTATGAAATTAAATACTCCATACTTGATATTTTGAGATTATTACGAAAAATAGGAATTTCTTTTAAAATACTTTTTTTTGCAAACGTACGTGTTTCAAACACCAAATAAAACATTTATATTCTTTTTATTTAATGGCTCTTGCAATATGGGAGATTGATTATATATATTGTTTAGGACATACACTATTGCTGATTACAGTGTATGTATTAAGAAACCTCAATAACAGACAAGAAAACAAGCGAAAATCAGAGAACATCAAACATATAAAACATAGACTGCACAGGACACAGTGGGATAACAACGACAAGAACAGTAAATAAAAACGAAAAATACTTTGGATAACTCACAGAATTGAATTTTAAGTACTTTTACAAAATATTCTATTAGAAAACAGTTGACAATACTTTGTAAAACTAAAAGAAAGATATTATAACTTTGTACATCACATGGCTTTGGTTATTTTTGCATAGGTATATTAATTACGGTTTATCGCGGTATAACTAAGTATTTCTTACAATAATTAAATAATAATTAAATAATTTAATTGATGTCTTCATTCGACATAGTTTAAAAAACATGGAAAAGATAATCAATCGAATATTCAACTATTTGGTTTTCGTTTGTTTTACCGTGCTTAATAAGCACAGCTAATATTGTAAAGCTATTCAAACAACTGTTTGCAAATAACTTTAAATATTGTAGGTTCTGGGGCAACGCAAAGCATAAATGCACAAAGCATAAATGGTAACACTATTTTGTAGTGATACAGTTATTTTCATGTAAATGTAAAAATTAACAAATATGTAAGTTTACATGAATATTAATGTTCCATTTACAAAGAAAATTTACGGTGCACAACGGCAAACAGAATAACTCAACGATGACACTTAATAGATAAAAATTGAAGAAAAAAAACAACCGCTATACAGAGACGCAAAGGTGAACCCAGCGATGTGAAGAAACAGTGACGACAGCACAGATGAACACCGTAAGCAACAGTTGAGCGAAAAAACAGATATTTTGAAAACCACAACGATGATAGCGCAGACTAACACAGTATATGATTCCTAAGAGAACAGTTGCGGCGTTTCGGGAAAGATATCTATTTCCTTCTTAAGGCACAAACAGACTGAGGCATGTCATGACATACAATTTAATGAGTAATGGCGTATGTCCGAAACTACATATTGAATTAATTTACCTATTATTTAAAATGTTGTTTGTCAGTAGAAATTTTTTTAATGAACTACAATGAATTTGTTGATATTCACATAGATACAGACTTTATTTAAAAAGATTTGTACTTTGTATGTTTTATGAGTATATTAGTTTACACTTCTGTTAACAAGGCACAGGTATTAGTGCAGAGAAGCTTACTCAAAAGAGGAACCTGTTTCTGTAACAATAAGTGTCAAGAGCGTGGTAAAAAAGTTGGGGAATAGGGTTGCCAGATTTATTTAGACAAATAATTTTATTTTACAAAAATTACAATGGCAGGAATTTCAAAAAGCACTTAAGGGAACGTCAAATAGCCTAAAAATTTATTTTCAAGCATTATATTTGTAAAAGAGTTTCCGGAGGAGGGACTGGGACCTCTCTTTCCACAAATACTGGCTACACCCATGGTAAATGTGTAAACAAAATCGCATGTAGTTACACGCAATAGTACACTATAGCCTATAGGCCTACTCAAAACACGTGAATTAAAATTTTGGTGACTGTAATTTTTGAAAAAAAATTGTAGTTGCATTTATAATATTAGATGTTTTTCAAGACATGTGATGATAGCCTACATGGAGTACTCTAGTCTGAAATTATTTATTTGTACTGTTATGAAATGATCGTACACTAACGTCTGTAGCATGAGACATCAATAAAAAGCAATCTGAAGATGAGCAAAGCTACACTATCGAAGTTTATGGACCGAGTCGCAAGACACTAGATTCATATTCCAGAGAACACAGGTTAAATTCCCGGCTGGCCATTGTCGTATCGTCTTAAAGTCTTCAAATTAACAGCGAGACATATAAGTACCAGAACAGAAGAAAAGGTCTGTGTCATCTTGCTTTAATATTTTCCTAACTATATAGGCTTCATCCTGAGACGTACTTAAGAGTCTTTCTTACCTAGACCTCCCAAATAGGTACACCTAGTTGGTAAAGATGTATGTGGTTAAGTGTAAGAGAAGCCTTAACCTCGCCACTTAAAATAAGGCAATAAATAAATAAATTAGGTTAGGAAAAAAATTCTGTTCAGTGTAGCTCACGACTCAAACGTGATAGCCCGGTGATTCGTGTGTTGGTGTATATAGAGAACCGACAACACTGGGCAGTAGGTACAGATTGTAATTTCACCAAAAATACATTAATGTTTATATTATGCCTTCGATATCTCATTTCGCATATCACATGCCAATGTTAAAAACAATTTTCGTCGAATATTAATTGAAATTAATAGTAAGCTACCATTTAGTTTCTGTTTTGAATGAAAATGTTTAGTGCGTCTCGTTTTTATTGTTTTTATTTTAAACCATTACACTAAAAGCGACTCGCTGACATAGAAGTTTCACGCGAAACCAACGGCCGTGAGTCTCGATACAGCCCCACCGATTTTTTCTGCTGATTCCTGAAATAATTCTAGAAAATTGGTAGGATGCTTCCTTACTGTAGGTCATGGCTAATTCCTTTCACATTTTCGCTCTACTGTGACCTTGTGTTTGCGTCTGCATTGACCTCGCTATTAATCTGTTCACGGACAAGCAAGCATTTTAGAATAAATGAAATATAATAGCTATAGTAAATAGGCTATTCATCTAGTAGTACATAAAAATGATTTCAAAGCTTTCATAAATTAATATTCTCTTAATATTTGCACTTAAACAGCTCATTTGAGTATTTCTAAAAGAATCCTTAGTCATTGACGCAGTTAAAATATAGGCCTGATTTCACAACTACTTAATCAGTAAAACTTAAACAGCAAACGTGAATCATTCTCAAGTAAAGTATAACAAATATTCCGTATTCACGGTTCTCAGGTTGGAAATGTTGTGATTGTGTTTATCTATTCTTAATGGCAATTGTTTTTTTCTTTAGATCTTTATTTTAAAATACTTTCTAGTGGTTTTCTCAGCACATGCTAAAAAAATAATGCTGGAATCACAATATCCTGTGACAGTCCCGACACGACAAAAACAACACCACAGCCACTAAGAAGTAAGGAAGGTCGTAGTGCAGTCAGCCCACGAAAATTGAACCCCAACAGCCCATGAGAAACATAATGTGGGTATTATTAATGATGTAGTAACGTAAACATATTTTTTCTGTGAAATCATTCATGCTTAAGTTTATTTTATCGTTCTTTTGATAGACATTACGTAAAATTAAATCAATTGAATTGCCACCTCAGTAAGTATAGGGTAGGTACTATAGATGGTTATACACATGATGGTGACAATCTGTCGTGGCATTTTTAACATATGATATAAATCATGCAATATTTTACTTACTTAACCGTCGGTTGTCAGAGAATTGAGAATTTCGGTCACTATATTGTAAGTATTTCATTTCAACTAGTGACCTGGAGTTAACACATGAATTAGAATCACAAGACTTTGTATGCTGCTTATTTCTACAAATTCTTTGTACGATAACAATCAAAATTTACTTATGTCGTTAGAGTATTAGGACTGTAAAGTTGCGTTTTAACTTATGGTAGTTTTCCTGTATGGCAATCTTCCGTCGCCCCCCGTCAAAACAGGAGCAATAGTGCCATAATGGAAAAATACCATATTTATTTCAATATAGTGTTTATAAGTATACTGGGCTGCTTCCTATAACCCATTTTTGGAAACATTTGTTTCTACTAGTGCGCGATCTGTTGAGTTGATTTATGACGAACTACAGAATATCACCGTCAGAAGTGCTATCTGTAGTATTTTAAGTTAACATAAGAAACAGCTAGGGCGTTAACAGCGCTACCTGGCGACGTATTCTATACGCTACTTCGAGAGCAAAGCAGTTGTACTCATTCCATGGAGTGTATAAATAAATATGTCAGAATTCCGGCAGTTTTCCGTTATGTTACTTTTTCGCCGTTTTCGAAGAGGCCAGGCGGAATACTGTTAGTATGGTAGTTTTCCGTTATGACAGTCTTCCGTAGCCCCGATTTTTACCAAAATATTCTTCTGTGACCAATATAGTATATGACCCACCAATGTATAACTTACCTTTAGGTAAATATTATGGATGGGCCAATCAAATAAAAAATATTATAGGATAGACAGTACATTAAACATTTCAACACTGATAACCTCTGAAGTTCACAAGGTGAATATTTTTCTTCATACCTATCCCGGTGCCATTCCACAATATATTGTACTTTTAACATGAATAATTATATAAATAAAACTTCAATATGTAGTATTGATTCTTGAAACTTAGTTCATGAATAACACATAGGTACGTAGTTAATATTTTTCATTTCTTATAGCCTACATTATTTTATTTTGGACCCTCGAGACCATGATTCGAAATCGAAGGGTGTATTGGAATTATTCTTCGAGATTAGAAATCGAGATTCGGATTCGAGAAAATTGTTGTTCGACCCATCACTAGCAAATGTAGGTATATGTTATTTGGGAAGGGTTCTACTTGCACCAGAACTGCAAGTATATACCTGCCCACCGCTGGGACAAAGGCCACACACATCGGTGGATGATTCAGCAGACGAGAGGTGAGTCGACCTAGTGTTTGTAATCACCCGTGCTCAGCCTCCGGAACGGATGGCCTTTCATCTTCGACGGCATCTCACCGGCGTTCCGTGTACCCACGCAAGGCCTTACGCCCTAATTATATATGTATACATACATACCTATGTATGTTTTATTGTTTTACTGCAAAATATTTGAAAAAAATTGGTCCCAGACAATTACTTGGAACATTTTAAGCAAAGCAACGTAATTATGACTTAATGTAAGTTTTTGGACATACGCCATTGCTAAGAATTCTTAGCAATGGCGTATGTCCAAAAACTTACATCAAGTCATGCACTCCCATTGCACAAATCTTTTAAAGATAACGTAATTATATTTTCCATAAATTTTGCATAAACCAAAAAGCTCATTAACAGGGGCATGCATTTTTCGTGAAAAAAATTTCTGAACTTCAGGCTTTTTTTTTCTTGTTATTGGCGGCCGTCTGTAAGGTAAGAGAAGCCATTGCCTTATTTTTGTCAGTATTATGTATATATACCTACACACTCATGTTATTGTAAAAGTGCATACAATTTGTCACAATAAATTTACAACAACCGACGAACTCCAAAAATACATATTATTTTAATGTTCATACTGAAGAAAACCCATTTAATTTAATTTATATTAGGTCATAAGTAAACGCCGGAAGAATGGGCGGATTCATTTCGTGATAGGTTAAAATTCAAACGACTTTATGCCAGTGTTGTTATTGCTGTTGGTTTTCAGTTCATGGGTATGAGTCCGGGCTGATAAGCAACTTTCATCTCAGGAAGTATCAAAACGAAGACCACCAAGCTGAGATTTCTCACACGTTGATAGTCAATAAACAGGTGACATCTCTCCAAGTATGCAGAGGTCTGTGGAGTCTGTCCTGAAGGTAAATGGAACCGCGTATTTTTCAGGTCTATAATTATAAGATGTCGTATTTCCAGTTCTTCGAAATTATTATTGTGCCCGATAGTGGAAAGGTTAAGATACCTGACGAGTAATTTGAAGGTTGTGAGTACAAGCTTTCACTAGGTCACTAAGATTACAGTAAGGAGATAAAATTTAAAATTAAAAAAAAAATACACATTGTTCACTCACAGCTATAAGTTACAAAATGTAAAATAAAAGTATACAAATTAATATGTTCATTGTAAGAGTACCTAAATATTGCGTTCATAATAAACGCGCAGAAGTGTAAAATGTACAGACGCATTTATTACTAAATTAGATACTACGTCTTAACTATTGAACCTATCTTGATGCATTTATGAACTAGAACCATCACATACACATTAGGTCAAAACATAAGATAATTTTAATCCCGTAAAAAAATAGTTCTTAAGTAAATAGCTTTAAAAAAAATCAATTTACAGTGTTTCTTAGGGCAACGTGAAGGAAGGAAGTTCTAATTAAATCATACTCATACTATATGTTGCGTAATGCCTATGTTTAATGTTTGCATTAACATCTCGACGAATCCAAAACATTTTATTTTTTGTTACCGCACCACAAATTTTCTTAGAGATATATGTACCTACGTATACAATGGCGCTAATCTGTAGGATTCCCGGGGGGGGGGGGGGGGGGGAGAGAATCCGCGCGGCCCGAGAATATTGCGCGAGGGTTTTAGCCGACACATGTCATCTCTGGATAGGGTGTTTTGTGTGTTTTTTATGTACTGCTATTATGGCCTGTATGTAGAGACCGGAAAAATTCGCGGATTCATTTCCTGATAGGCTAGAATCAAAATACGTTTGCCTTTTTACTGCATATCAGTGATTGGGCCACAGTTTACCTGAATGACACTCGGCCAATTAAAAACTTTCAACAAAAGAAGTATCGAATCACGAGCGAACCCAGTTAACATGTGTCGCGATTCAGTAGCCAATGAGCAAAAAGTAATTTTTCCCGCGTGCATAGAGGATCATGGAGTCTATCCTACAGGTCAGTGAAATCGCGAATTTTTCCGGTCTCTACGCTATATGTATGCAGCAAGCAGAAAAACTTTAAAATATACGTTGGCACAGAAAGTTTAAAACATAGTTTTGACGTTTTACGTTTATCAACCCCGTTTTCACAGTCACGATTTTTCAAGCACAAGCGAGCATACTCAGAGAGGAGTTTCTTAATTTCGGGGAGGGGGGGGAGGGGGGAGTTGTGCTAGGCCCCCTGCCCCCCGGGATCTACATCCATGTACCTTATATGGAGCTAAGTTCATCAGAACGCTTTGTGACGAAACGGAACGATGGAACGATGTTGTTTGTGATCGATGAGAGGGAATATTCCGACACTTGGCTCGTCCAATGGAAATGCAATCTTCGCGCTACGTACCTAATCTCCGCGACACGCCGAAAATTGTAAAGCCCTGTAAAAGAATTGTTGTAACAACTAAAGAAGTAATAACGAGAAACAATGTTTGGAGGAATATTTTGGTAAGTAACAATTTTTTTTAAATCATTCATTTGCATATATTATAGCGTTGACTATAAAAAAATTGTAATTTTAAAAATAAAATTTCGAAAGCTGTAATAGCCAAAATATGTTCTTGTCTATCTACAAATAGAATAGCGTACCTTGTAGCTACAATATATTCACGCAGTCTACAGAAAAAACCTCTGGTTTATTTAACAATTAAGTGTTGTAGCCTCCTATAATCACTACATAGTATAAAACAAAGTCTCTTCCCGTTGTCTCTCTGTCCCTATGTATGCTTAGATCTTTAAAACTACACAACAAATTTTGTTGCCGTTTTTTTTAATAGATATAGTGATTCAAGAGGAAGGTTTATGTGCATAATACATGCATAATATAGTAGAGAAACACTGTTAATTTTAGAGGTTTCTAATGTAATGTCGTAAATAAACACTTTTTTTTCACCTACATGTTGTTGATAATGGTTGATTATCTTTTGTTTTTAGTCAAACGAATAGTAAGTAAAATATTTTTTATTTAATTATCGAAAATCGTAGTTTAAGGTAAGGTATTTAAGTTCAAAAAAGAACTGAATAGAATAGGTATCTTTTGTTGTTGATATTTGTTGATTATCTTTTGTTTTTGGTCTATATTTATATTTATAATTAGTAAGTGATATTTAGTATCAGCATTGCACCCGTGCGAAGCCGGGGCGGGTCGCTAGTATTATTAACAGAATAAAGTTGCTCAATACAATTGTTCAAGTGCTGTAGTAGTGTTTTAGAACGGTAGACTATTTTACTTGTAGTATTTAAATTCAATATTTCGACGAATAGTTTCCAAATAATTTCCTTGTAAAAATGAACGAAACAAAAATTATTGCATTTATACCTGCGCGATTTTTTTTTTTAATTTAAGTCCCGCACACTAAGTACCTTTACATTCCAGCTAATCTTTACACTTTTAAATTCTTCACAGGAGTTATATTCCAGTAAATAAGGTGTTAAAATATATGTAACTAGTTGGCCTTATTGTACTGTCGTTTGTAACAGGAGTATAATTGGCCAAACATAAGTTTAGTTTTAAGTATTTGACAATAATTATTGTCAGTTGTTGATGATTTGATACGCCTCATCGTACTTTAAATGCAGAATTCAACGTGTTGACAGAAACACTTCACACACACATTCATTACCTTTTCAGCACTGATTAATAAAATTCGTAAGTGGGAGGGCTATTTGTTAATATATCTTTCGGAATCTATAGCACAGGAAAAATATTTTACTAATTTATTTATTATATTCTTTATTGCAGTGGTGGCGAAGTTAAGGCGATACGCATTCTCTTACACTTAACCGAATGCTTTTACATCATACATTGAAATTTTAAAAAAAAATTAAGCATAAGATAAACGTAATAGAATTAAGTTTCATATCGTATAAATAAATTATCGAATGAAAGGAAACTCTTCGCAAAAATTCCAAACCGTTCAAATTACTATTAATGCACTATAAAACTAAAATGCTGCCCTTTCACCAACACAACCACTGAGCAATCCGTCGTTATTGAATAGAATAAATCAGCGCAAAAGTTGTAATACCTACCTATGTTAATAAATAAAATCAAATAAAATGTCTGACTAGTAGTGGCACCTGACCTAGCACGGGGAGATAAACGTTTTTAATGGAGCATTTTTTCTTGTAAGGATAACTATAAAAATTGATATCTTAATATCAGGTTCCAACTATGTATTTTTTTTGTATCTGGCCTTCATTAAAAATATATTTAAATAATTCTGTGTCTTGATATGATGGCAAATAAAATTACAGAAACAGGCTACTGGATTGAGATCGAAAAATCATGTTTCTATGAGAGATACATAGATATAAGATATATACTACGCTATAAGGTTATACCTATCATAGAATATTTCGAACTCCGCATGCAAAAGTGCCGGGAATAATTAGAGACTTGAAAAATTCCCGGATTCATTTCGCGATAGGCAAGAATCCAAATACTTTTGCCTTTTTGCAGCTTTAGTGATTGGGACACAGTTTATCTGAAGGAATCTGGGACAGTGAAAAACCATAAACAAAAGAAAAATCGTTTCACGGGCAACCCAGTTAACAAGTGTCACGTCAGTAGCCAATGAGCAGACGTAATTTGTCCGAATGCACAGAGGATCATGGAGTATATCATAAATGTCATTAAAATCGCGAAAATATTGGTTCCTAGGATTGATGTATAGAGGGAAAAAAAAATTTGGGATCAACCCTGCAGTTTTTGAGTTCACTTCTTGCAAACAAACTCACTCTCTCACATTATAATATTGTCGTCATGTTAGTATCGAAGATAAATAAGTAACAATGCTATGTGTTTCGACTAGCGCTCTGCCAAACATAAGCCAAACCAAACACGCCTCTAAATAATATTGACTTAATAGAACTAGGTGTATGTCTGAATAAGACTAGCCTACTTGCTTCTTTTCAGCTACGCATTAGTTTCACTTTATGGGCCAAGTGTCTACCTGCATTTCATAACGACGTATTATAAAAAAATCTTTCCAAGCAACCAACCACTTTCCAACGAATTATTTTAAATATGCTAGATTACTGAATTTTTTTACTATTTAGGTTAATGAAACAATCATAAATCACTTAGACTGTAGTTACAACCAGTTCATTAATGTTTAATTGTTTGACTAAAATAGCCTAAAAAATCTAGCGCACTTGCCGAAAATGGCTGTAAGGAGGTATTTCTTTTTTTATTTTGTTGTTTTGAATTAACTACAAATGTACATATTAATACTGTTATTATGCCTACTGTTATTAGCATTGTCATTGGGTGACTATCTTATATATTTTTACTGTATTAACACTACAAAATCAAATTGTCTTACGAAGCAAGTTTAGTGATAAATTTTCAAAATAATCATAGAAGGATATTTTAAAGGCCTATTTATAAACAAAATTGTCCTTCGAAATTTTTTTTAAACAATTTAAATGGAGGGGAATTTTTACAGCCACACTACACTTCCGCCAATCGACAAAGAAGTTGACTGGTTTTGGCAGTAAACAGAGTTGAGAACGACTCATAATTAGAGATCGGAAAAATTCGCGGGCTCATTGAAATCTAGGATAATTTTTCACAATTCTCTGTATTATCGGGAAAATGCCACCGGTTCATTGGCTGCCGACTTGTGAGTCGTTTCGACTGGGTAACCTATGATTCGATACTTCTACGACTGAGAGTCTCGAATTGGCCCACAGTCCACCAGATTAAAATTTAACCAATGGCAGAAGCTGCACAAAGGTATAGTTATTTGTAGAGACCTGCAAAATTCGCGGATTCATTTCGTGATATGCTACAATTCAAATAATTATACCTTAGCGCTGCTTCTACCACTGGTTCACTGTTAATATGGATTAATGAGGGTCAATTATTAGAGACCGGAAAAATTCGCGGGTTAATTTCGCGATAGACTAGACTCCAAACTCGTTCACCTTCATTCTGAGTCAGTGATTGGATCACCGCTTACCTGAAGGACTCTAAGCCAATGGAAAACCTTCAACAAAAAACGTATCAAATCACAAGCATCCCAGTTGACGTGTGTCACGAGTCAGTATCCAATGAGCAGGTGCAATTTGTCCCAGTACATAGAGTATCATGGAGTCTATCCTAGAGGTCATTGAAACCGCGAATTTTTCCGGTCTCTTATCAATTAGAGACCCTCGCTCAAAGAAGTGTCGAATCACAGACACTCAGTCGAGTCGACTCACAAGTCAGCAGCCAATGAACAGATGACATTTGCCCGAGTGTGTAGAGTGTAGTAGAGTCTATCCTAAGAGGTCATTGAACCCGCGAATTTTGCAGGTCTCTACTCATAATAAATTAGCAGGATGCGGAACATTTTCTCTCGTGTACGTCCGCCCCTTGCACTTCCCCCTCTCCCTCAAAAACAGTTCTTTTCATAACTGGGAGGTCGCACGGGACCGCCCTCTCTCGTTGACCTCCAAGAGTCGACCACGCGACCTTCAGAACCACAGTCACCCGATACTCCACGCAATTACATAATAATTACCGAACAACGACCCGTCGCCCGCCAGGGCAAGCACGCGAGGGCTACCAACAATCCCGCAAGGAGAAAAAAAATAAATGAAAAGCGACGTACACTGGATTGTTGTTAGCAGCCGCAATATACCCTAACCTCCTCCCCACCCTTTTTTTTATTATTTTCTACTCCACCTCCACTCAGGAAACGAATGGCGTCGCATATAAGGGGTAAAAAAAAAATAATGGGTACATCTTGAATTGTTTCCTTTTTTTGCGACATAACATGGGCCACAAAAAAAAAACCCTCCTCCCACTTCTTTTGTCACACTTCCCCCCTTCCACTGTGGACCCTTTTGTCACTGTGGTTTGTTACGTGGAAGAAGAGGAAGAGGGGGAATAATAATAATAATAAAAAGACTACTACTCCCCATTTCGCTTTTGAGGGGAGGATAAAAGTGTTTTATACTTGTATTTTTATCTTTTGTTTCCCCCTACTATTCCCCTCCCAAGCCCAGAGAGGTCCTACCTGCTGGTTCATTGTAATGAGTTTTTGTGAAGAGCTTGTTTTTTTTCTTCTTCTGCATGTGTCTCGCCCCGGCTCGTGTTTCCCCCTCTCCCAACCCCTGCCGAGGGGTGGGAGGGGCCTGCGGAGAACGCGGGGCGAATAGACGGAGAGCGGGCCGGGACGAGACCACGCCCCGCCCGGGCCGCCATTGGCCGGTCGCGCGCGGTGACGTCACCCGGGGTGGAGGGGGCGGCGGAGGGGAAGCCTGCCCTCCCCTTCACCGTCGTGGAGGTGGGGGTAGTCGGGGGACTGACGCGGCTGGTGCACGCCGCTCAGTGCTAACACAGGCGGGTGCCCAGACTCGTCACTGGGCCATTTAAATTTTTTTTTTATATATTTTTATCGGCGCGTTTCGCACGGGTCAGCGTAAACGGGCGAACATTGGAAAACAAACCTCCCTTTGTTTTTTTTTATCGTGCGACCATGGGCCGTGTGCGGTGACCTGGGTGAATTGAAGAGAAAAAAATTATTCAAATAATTTTAAACTTCCCACCTTTTCTACGATTTTGCTAAAAAAAAAAAAATAAATAAATAAAACCTCTCCTTCTAATCACCGAAAGTTCTCACTCGAACGGGGTTGTGGCGGCTTTCTTCGCCTTCACCCCCGCAGGGGTGGATGGTTGTCTTCGCCCAACCACGGAGCTGGATTTGCACCAAAGGGCCGCCGGCCACCTCATAAGGTAAGCACGCGCCGATTGGTCGAGCGATGCGTCACGTGTACTTATTGTGTTTCACACAGTTTTTTGTACCTACTTGATGTTCCTTTTAGAGGCGAGGGTAAATTCATAGGTAGAGACCCGTGATTTTCGCGGATTCAATGACCTCCAGGATAGACTCCAATATCCTCTACACACTCGGGAAAATGCCAACTGTTCATTGGCTGTTGACTTGTGAGTCGTCTCGACTGGGTGGCCTGTGATTCGACACTTCTATGAGTGAGGGTCTCTAATTTGCCCTCAGTCCTCCAGATTAACAGAGAACCAATGACAGAAGCAGTACTAAGGTATAATTATTTGAATTTTAGCATAACACGAAATGAATCCGCGAAATTAACGGGTGTCTATTCATACACTTCTACACACTTCTACAGGAAAACCTCAAGGAAATATACACATTCTTAGTTAAAAACAGTATCAATTTTGTATAGGTACTACTAGCAGAACTGCAGACATTATCCTGCCCGTGTTTATTTATTGACCTCTGGATTTATAAAATTGATTGTTTGTATGTAATCTAAAATCTATAGAGCGTTTTAGAAAAATTTGTAAAGATGTAATTGTTATTTATATTTATATTGGTATAAATTGATGATAAATTATATACATTTTTTATTAATATTTGAAGATGAGTCTCTGATCCGGTTAGATTTCCGGCGTGCCTCTCGTTGACAGTTGCCACGCATTTATGATTGATCTTCCAATGTTCAGATTTTTTGCGTGGCATTTCAAATAATGTCCAATATTTAAAGTTTATTGACAGATAAGACCTCCAATGATAGTTTACTTTCTTGTATTACCAATTTAATTTGCTTTCAAATTAAAGAATAATAGATAGGTGTTCATATCTACAGTACACGGCGTTGCCCGGGCTGAACACGGGGCGATAGAGCTATATGACAGTATGGTGGACATAGAGAAATGACACACAATTATTGTTTGTATGTCTATGACCTAGATGATTTTCTGTTTACCCATGGCGATCGGTTAAACGATTTAGAAGTTGATGTGCTGCAGCGCTATCTAGTGGCCAGTTATAGCAAAATAAATTTTGCGAAAATTTTCTCCATGTTAAAGTATTTATTATACCAATTTTTATGGCGATCGGTTGAACGGTTTAGAAGTTGATGCGTTGCAGCGCCATTTAACGGTGCGTTACAAAAAAAATGGATAGCGTAAAAACCTGCTCCATGAAAAAATACTTCGATGTGCCAACTTTCATGGTGATCGGTCAAATGCATACCTGAATTAAGATCATTAATTCATTTGCCGTAAATCAACAGCATTGATTTCCACCATTATTAATTAAAAGTTAGGGCTGTGTATATGTATACATGTATATGTATATATATACATGTATATATACATGTATATATATGTGTGTGTGTGTGTAATTCTCTGTGTATCCTATATATGTATATATATAAAGTTCACCTGATCACACAGCAGGTAGTGCATCGCCTCAAAGTTTTGTCAAACAGACGTAGGTATTGATTACATAATTTTGTTGGGAATTATAACATCACAACAGAATATAGGTATTGTACAGGAAAACATTTTAAGTCAATCCTGCATATTATGTATTTTTTTTACATGTGTGTTGATAAAACATGTGTATTGTAATAGCCAAATAAGAAATTTTGCAAGATATGTCGATAAAATAAAGGGAAGCTTTGGGGAAGGGGAAAATTACATATTTGGAACAGGTAAAGGAGGGAAAACTCAGGTAAACTGGCTGATGTAAAACGCGCGGGAGTGGGGGGGGGGGGGGGGGTTACTGTCGTATTCGTTCTGCTTCTACAACTGGCCCGAAGTTGACGATGGACAATGTGAAAATAACCCACAAACCCAGCTAAGTCGTTACACAAAGTCAGTTGTCAATAACATATTATTTCGAAATGTAAGCACGAAATTTTTTATTTCGTCCTACATGTCTTCGAAGCAGCAATTTTTTTCAGTACCTCTGATTGTAATTTCGGGGAAAAATCTTAGTTGCTTGATTTTAATTTTTTCTAAAACTGCAAATAATGTGTACCTAACGGTTAATAAAAAAAATACCTTGCTGTGAAACAGATGAAACTCATGCTTAACGTTTAGCTGTAATAGGTTGCGAAATGGAACAAATTTTGCTGTAGTTTTACAGATTTTTTTTCACCTATTTCCTAAATAATTGTTTCTAAAAAAAAATTTAAATAAAAGTACTGGATGTTTGGATCAACTGGCAGTCATCACGGTATAGAATGTAGCCTGGCTTACACATTTCCCAACTAACTACCTATTAACGTGGAAAAAAAATGGAAGGTAATAATTTAATTTACGTAGCCTACCTTAAATATTGGATGCAATAAATCATTTAACATAGACTATAGCTAGCATGCGCTACTGTAAGTATTCGAGCTCTAGCTCTTAAGATGTAAAATAAATAAAACGGAACGAAGTTCATGGTCTTTCTTGCTATATTAATGGCTGTCCTCTGTAACCGTGTCCGCAAAAGCAAGACGCTCACGTGACAAATATCGGTGAATCGATCCCCCCCCCCCTTTTTTTTTGTCAACAAATTTTTTCTCCTCTTCACTCTCACTCCCACATGACTCATATTTATGAGCATATGAGTACAGGGCCAGGTAGGGTATATTGAGTGGTTGGAGGCCCCGCTTAAATCATTACTTTGTGGGTGACCATGAGACGTAAAATCCTACCTTTATCTTGAGCACCGGAAAAAAAAAATCTGCAACTTAAAAAGCTATTCGTAATAATTTGCACCAAAAAATTAACTGCAATCCAATGTAATTTCCTCTTATCATTGTGAAAAATATATATTTTTTAAGTGGAGGTGTTATTTAACTGTGAATCACAAACGTTGGATTGCGTTAAGTTAGGTACGTTTTAAACTGGTAATTCCTACCCATTAGAGACCTGAAAAATTCGCGGATTCATTTCGTGATGGGCTAGAATTAAAATACGTTTGCCGTTTTACTGCATCAGTGATTGGGCCACAGTTTATCTGAATAACACTCGGCCAATGAAAAACTTCAACAAAAGAAGTATCGAATCACGAGCGTCCCAGTTAACATGTGTCGCGAGTCAGTAGCCAATGAGCAAAAGTTATTTTCCCGCGTGCATAGAGGATCATGGAGTCTATCCTACAGGTCATTGAAATCGCGAATTTTTCTGGTCTCTACTACCCATCCATTCAAACAATTTTATAGTATCTTTAATTCAGCTAACCTGACCTACACTATTTTTAAGAATTTTAAATTTTGCTAACCTAGCCAACCCCACCCACACAACTTAAAGTTATTTATATGTAGCTAACCTAACTCAATCGACCATCCATGCGATATAACCATATTGATAATGTTAAGTAACCCAACATAAGTACTCGCTAACATGGTGAACTACGGGTAAATTTATTAGTGTATCGCAATGCCCTGTTGGAGAAGGACTCAGATTGATGTCAGAAATTTAGAAAATGTACTTGCGATTTTTTAAAAATAGTTTTACGAAAATAGAGGGCTCTTCAGAACTAACGAATATTGAATTTTTAATGATTTTTTTATAATTAAATCTGACGGTCACACATGAGGCGAAGCACGAATGAATGTGTTTCACAGTTGGCCAAGCTGGAAGTGAAAATAGCTTATTTTGCCCAACAGAGCCTACAAGAATAATTGTTGCAAATATGTACGAAGTGTATCGAAATCTTATGAACTCAAATTTTCTCAACTTGAATCACAATCTCTAATAATTGTGCATACCAATAAAACTAATGAGTTTAAATCAACCTTTGGACAAAATCACAGTCCTGTGATTGGGCGCGAATGAATTAAAAAACACAAGTGAAGTGAGGCAGGTAGGTATATTTTAGGCGAAAAAAAAATTCTGAACGCCCATTAAACTGCAATAAGATAAGCTTATGCCCGCGCCAAAGATTTCTCCCTTGTGATTGGCGGCGTCTGCAAGAGAATATCTTTGCCTTATTTGACCCGGGCCATTCAGAACAAGCTTGCTTCTGCACACATAGCTAATTGATAGAGACCTCCAAAATTCGCGGTTTCGATGGCCTTCAGGATAGACTGCACATACCCCTGTACACTCGGGCAAATAACGCATGTTGTTTGGCTGCCGACTTGTAAGTCATCTCAGCTGGTTTGTATGTGATTCGATCCTTCTTTGGTTGAGGGTTTATAACTGGTTGAGATTCGTCAAGATGAACAGTAAGCCAATAGCAAAATTACCTAAGAGGTATATGTGTTTG
Source organism: Bacillus rossius redtenbacheri (assembly GCF_032445375.1). NCBI lineage: Eukaryota > Metazoa > Arthropoda > Insecta > Phasmatodea > Bacillidae > Bacillus > Bacillus rossius. Next base: position 6,770,643 of record NC_086341.1, on the reverse strand, counting down.
AATTATAGCCTATCACCGAATGAATCCACGAATTTTGCAGATTTCTAGTAATTGATGATTGATGCGCTGACAGTAGACACGTAGTCTAATGAAAGAAACTCAATCAATCACGAAACACTGTCGATGCTGTGTTTCTACACTCGACTAGTCTTAAAATTCAAAAACCTTTTCGTGAAAAATATATGCCCAGTCAATTTTGCCATATATATAGTTATATATATATATATATATATATATATATATATATATTCCAATTCTAAAATATTTAAAATAAGGTATTATGTAGCCTTGGTAAAGTAGACTGCGCACATTAATTTTGGTGTCCCATTGAACATAAAGCTTTAGCTAAATAGGACTTATAAATAGGTTCAGAAGCAATAGTAAACTAAGTTATTTATTTTCACGCGTTGCATTAATGCAAAATAGTGGAGAATAAATCAAAACGCTACGACGGCGATGTTTTAGGTATCAGTTGCATGTAAAGTTTAATAGTTAGGGCCATAGATTTTACGCGAAAAGATTACCAGACATGCTCTGAGTTAAACTTTGTAGCATTGTCTGTGTTTCGTGGTGGGCTCGGTTTATTTCAGGTGCATGGTACTACACGGTAATATTTTTTTTTTGTAAATGGACGAAATTTTCATGTAAACTTACAGATGTGTGTAAATTTGTATATTTACGTGAGAACATCTGCATCACTACAAAATAGTGTTCGCAGTAACACTGGGTTCAGGGTTGGTACCCGGGCATTTATGCTTTGTGTTGTTCCAGTACCTAAAATTTGTAACGTTATTTTTAAATCATTCCCTGAATAGCTTTCCAGTATTAACTGCGTACATTAATAAGCATAATAAAAACAAAACACATAAATAATTAAACATTCGATTATCTTTTCATTTATTTCAAAATTATATGCTTGAATGAAACATCAATTAAAATATATAATTATGCTCCAATTTTCGTAAGAAGTAATCATTATAGGCCCTATTAGATACGAAATCGTATTTAATATATGAAATACCATAGTTAAGTGTTGTATTAAAAAATTAAATATCCTTCACGTGGTATTACGAAATATTTCTTGGCAACTGGTTTTAAAGGAATCTTTTGTAAAAGTGAGGAAGCAAACTTTCGTGAATGGCCTGGCCAAATATGGCAATGCAGACGGCCGCCAATGACAAGGGAAAATCACTATCACAGGCATACCTTATTGCAGGCTAATGAGCTATCAGATTTTTTTTCCCGTGAAAAATACATGCCCCTATTAATAGCATTCTTTTAACTGCAAACTAATTCTAACTATTTGTAATATTAGTACATTAAATGAGAAACAGGCTTAACACTTTTACATCACGATGAACTGCAATAAAACATAGGTGCTATGCACACAAATTATAGATAAACCATTTATATAACCTGGCACTTATCAATATTGCCTTAAACTTAAATTAACTATGTACAATAAATTATGAAACAATTATACTTCCTAACTTAGCTTATACGTTTTTACATTTTTAACCTAGTTTAAATATTTTTATGACTTATCATAAATGTTTATAGAAGTGTTACTTATAGAAACGAGTAAATTTCAAATTATATCAAATTTCCTTTCTGCAAGTATTATCCATTTGGTTCGGAGTGTAAAAAGTTCACCTAATTACGTGAATTTGGAAGGCTAAATTTGCAATTATCGTTATAGTTGTGTATAGTCCGTGGGAACACTATTGTTTTCACAGACATGGTCCCAACTTTGAAGCCAAGAATTAAATGAATGTTGTGAAATCATATAAAGTTTATTACTGGATATTGTTTAAATATCTCACTTCACAAACAACCCTTTGCTGAGTGCTCTCTGAGTATTGCACGTAGGCCTACTTATGTACCTGCAGTATTCACGTTGTTATTCGACGATACGCTAGACTGAAAACCTTTGTGCCTTTGACTGGCCCTTGTCATTTGGTAGTAAGTAGCCTAGGTTGTTCGAAACGATCCGGAAGATGACATAAAGAAACATAGGACCATATCGAGTAAACCAGGCCTGAATGTAGATAACAAATGAATGAATTACTCCGAATGAATTTCAACAGACTTGTGGGGTCAAACCTATGGCTAGAGACCGGAAAAATTCGCGAATTAATTTTTCCATCAGCTATTCATAACATTTCCAACATAACACGAAATTTAATGCTTACACATATACATAATGAAACATCCGAATAAATGGGCGTAGATTAAAAAAAAAATACCAGCATGAAAAGGTTCTTTATTGAGGTGTGTACTTGCGTTGATGAGGCGGGATGTAAGTGCAGCACTCTTTGGATGTTTATAGCGCGGTATCGCCTCTAAGCGCAAGGCTTTGAACTGTCGCGCAGTTTTCTCGTCACGCATTAGACAACGGTGAAATTCGAGCGGTAACTAAAACATTATAAGGCGGAGAAATGAAGATAAAGATGTACTCCAAGTCCCGTGGGTTCTTTCAATAATATCCACCTGATGTATCGCGCCATTTTTCACTTTTAAAAATACAATTTGAAAACGAAATACGGAGACAGAACTACTCATCAGACTTTAACGTTAAGAAATATTTTTCGTTAAGAAACACCGCGGGGATATCTTGAGCAGTTTAAAATATATATATATATATATATTTTTTTTTTTCCCTCTGATTTTCTGTACGTCGTATGTGAACCCGGGTAGGCGGGGACCTTATGAACTCCCGAAACACCAGTCCAAGTGACTCGTCAAAAATTTTGAAAAGGTGGGTAACTCTCAATGAGTGTTTATTTAATCTATGTTTGTGGTCATCAAATGGCCTAAATGAGCCGGCAGCTTCGGTATGGCGTACAAACGAGTCCTTGTCCTTGGACTCGAGAAATGCAGGTGTTTCTATGGACTATACCGGGCACAATCGTCAGAGAATTTTTTTGGACAACGGGCGGTCGCTGACAGAGCTTCCTCCCTAATGAAACGGACTCTCTCTCTCTCTCTCTCTCTCTCTCTCTCTCTCTCTCTCTCTCTCTCTCTTCAGGACCGTATTCAATCAACTGCGTCCAGGCACGCGACTGGCCCATTGTGTTCCAATCACGGCCGATTACTCCTTTTAATTACCCAGCGCGCGCTGAATAAGCGAATGATTTGATGCTTATCTGCGCTGCGTTAATGGACCACGCGCGAGAGAGAATCCCGATCGTGTCCAATAGCTGTATCTTGGAGATCATGTTCCCGTGTCATTAGGCAGGTCGCTCGACAATGCCCTTGGGGAGGGGTAAGAATTATGGGAAGGGGGGAGGAGGTCAAGGAAAGTAAAACCCCGCGGGTAAATGACCTTGCTTCTACGTCTGTGACCGCGGCTGCGGTTTACAAGAAAGTCTGGGCTTCGGGCTGTACCCCGATTCTTATGGCTACGTCCATAACACACACATCCTTACATCCCTTAGCAAATGCAGCCTCACGTAGAGGATGCATTTCTAAGAGATGGATCCTAGCAGGATACTTTTACTTCCAGCAACACCTGTTGACAGTTGGTTGTAGCCATTTCGAATTTTTATATCTACGATCATTCAGCAAAATGTAAAAAAAAAGTTAAAAATAATTTAATGAAGCATGGATATTATAAATTTAGCGATATAAATAAAAAGTTATGAATTTCTAAATTTTAATATTAAATTACTCATAATTAACATTCAGTAACCCTATCAATGTCACTTCACATTTCGGTAATTTTTATTAACGTTTTTATTCGTCTCTATTTGAGTCATCACTTATTTCATTGGTCCTAAAATATTCTTAAAAAGTATTTTAGTGTCCTTATTTTTTTTTTTTGCAATGGATTTCGAACTCCGTACAATGATTAAGGTAAATCAGATAGGCCTATAGGTAGGCCTATATGTGTTTGAAGTCTAGTTTTCCGCCAAATGAAACAGTAGAACGTACCTCGACCACCATGCGTAAAATACGGAAGAATACCACAAACACCCCCCCCCCCCCCCGGGGGGGGGGGGGGGGGGCTCGAAAGAGGAATAAGCTCCACACCCCTACCCCACCTTCTTATCCCTGTCACTAAAGAGCCTCATGGACGGCGCGGCGGGCTCTTAAGAGTCACGTACAGCCGGGCGTAAGCTGATAATACCGCCCTTAACGCACGGGATGTGCCGAGGGCCTGCAAATATTGCCGGCCAGAATTGGTGCTGCCTTTGACAGCCTCGCTTCTACCCAATTAAATGATTCGCTCTTGTGGTCTTTGGCTAAGAAGGGAGAGGGGCCCTTGAAGAGTGGAAAAGGAAAGAGGGGAGGGAGGTGGAAATCAGCAGAAAGAGGGCAGGATAAGGACTGAATTGCCCCTTCTGCCATCGCCACCACCCCTCACACCCCCTTACCAAACACACCTCCTTCCACAATATTTTCTCGCCGGCGGCTTTCAACGAAACTATCCTTAAGCGGTTGGTAGCAAAAATTATTTTGCTTCTAATATTTCGTTTTATTCGCACATTATTTAAAAGAAAATTAATAATATAATTATATTAAACTGTTTGTAAAAGTTACTAAACAAGTCCTTATTTAATGATTTTTATCAACTTCAAAGGCACATTTTTATGTCAGTCCTAGCAAGTAGGCCTACTGAAAGCATGGAATCATGTGGTATACAGTTTTTGACTAACCGTTCGTCTGTCAGTCATAAATAAATAAAAGTTAGGTTTTTATTCCAAAACGATAGAAACCTTATTTTTATTTATTTTTTGGTGATATCCTAAAACTAAAGTGTTTTTGAAGACAAAGTCTACCTCAGACCGATTCCAGGCTCTCAGTACATGCTATGTATGTGTGTTAGAAATTTGCCAATGATGTCATAAAACATTAAATAAGGACTTGTTTATTAGAAGAAAAAAACAATTACATAGGTTATATTACAGATTTATTTAAAATCACGTGAAAAACAGTAAATATTAGAATCAAAATCATTTATGAAACGTTATACCGCCTTAATTAAAGCTTTCTGGTAATGGTGAAATTGCGGCAACCAATTAGCAAAAAAAAAATTAATAGGTAACCTCTAGTTGTCAAGAGTGCAATTTTTTTTCGAATGCTGTTGTTATATGAATACGAATATTGAAAATTATAACATACGCCACAGCAAATTTCTAAACCTACACCCAAACATAACTTAAATTGATGCAAACATAGTAGGTATCTATCATGAAGGTCGCTGCGTCTTCAGCCTCTGTGCATAACCATGTGAAGAAATACCACAGGTCTCTGGAGGGAAAAATAATCGGCCTACGTTTTGCAAGGATATTTTGGTGGAAATAACTGGTAATTTTTAAATTGAAAAAGAAAAAAATTATACATTTTCTTGCCGATTAATGGAAGGCGTATAAAATTAATGCTGTAACTCCAGGTTCATCGTACGTTTTGAAACTATGTACCCTGTTTTATTTGTACATATGTTAGACCTACAAGAAAATATTTGCCATCTACTTTCGAAAGAATTTCTTTTTTAAAATTGTGAGTTTTTTTACTTATTTTTACAGTAGCCTATACGTATATAAAGTTAACGATAAAATAACGAAACTGAAGGAATTACCATCAGCGTTTTGAAAACTTGAATTTTTTTTTGACAGACTCCTCTCTTCAGTTTATAGAAGCACATTTAGAGGACTGGAAAGTTAGCATCGTGCACGAATGACGAGATAATAAAAAACAATAATAGAATGTGAACGATTTGACAGTATTCTAGGGTGTTGGTTTCATCGACTAGATATTTTTATTGGGGAGACCTAAATGTACAGAAATAGTCAATACGGCGTATACACCAAACACACAAGCTAGAATTTCCTGTTATGCCTGTTCTAAGTAATGTGTTTCTACCTTGTGACGGTACTAAGTTATATGGTCAGGCGTTGTGTGTTTATAAATTATGATTTTTCTAGTTTTGTATGTTTCTAAATTTTGATAGTTAAAAGTTATGACTTCCTACGTTACAATGTTTCTAAAGTGTGTTTCTAAATTACGTGTTTCTAAGTTATGATCGTTCTACGTGGATTCTAAGTTATGAGTGTGCTGAGTTGTGTGTTTCTAAGTCACGTGATGATTCAACTGCGCAGCAACACGCCGGACAGAGCACGCGGATTGTTGCTGCCGTAGCGACTTGAGATAGGTTCACCACGTCATGCGAATCTCGTTGACGCAAAGCGTTACGAAAGAAGACAAACATCCCCAGAGCTGTCTGAAGAAACAGCGCAGGCTCAGCCAGAGGGACTAATTATTGAGTATACAGGCGTGTTAGTACCTGAGTGTGTTCTCGCACAGACCACTCTTTTCTGAACGCTAAAATACAAAGTCCAACTTTATCAAATAATTATTTGAAAACTACTTGTTAAAATATCAATTAAATCGCATATGAATACGCTTTATATCCGAATGATCTATATACTCATATCAATAAATGAAATGCTTTGCAATAAAACGTCAGTTAATAAGCTTATTATGACTGAAAAATCAGCTAATTTCCCTGATAATCAATTCATGAAACGGTGAAATTTATTTTACAATTTGTGAAAATCATAAAAAAAATTAATGTAAATCGGTAACTAAGGTAAAAAGTAGGATTTCACATGATTTGTCGGAGCAGTTTCAACTGATATTCAGTCAAATGAATCTTATTGGCGTCAGTTGTCACAAATACAAATTTATAATTTATTTTCGTATTCACGAAACACTTTGTAAACATTTTAGTGCAAAAAAGAAAAAAAAATTTTTGTATAGGCATTAATACGATTCGTTAAAAATATATTTAATAGTTTTATACACGATCGCATTGCCCTTTATGATACCTAAAAATTTCTATCTTTAAGGGGGATTGGACTCTTAATAGGCTATTGGATTTCTTTAATATTCCTTTATAACTTTATTTCAGTGTCAAGAATTTAAAATCTAGCTTCATAGGGCGTAACTGTCTTAAACTACATTATTTGATGTATGTATGCTACAGTTAGATGTCACACTTCTAACCCTATAATCAAAAGAAATAAAATACTTTCTATTTATTTTACTCATGTCAGAAATTAAAAATATCTCTTAATATATTCCAATAGAAAAAAAGTCAGAGAATTCTGTTTTATTATGATGATTTTTTGTTTAGGAAATTTCGCCTCTAAAATGGTTTTCGGAACGATGTAAAAATATTTAATATCGAAGGGGTCTCTTAACCTATACGCCTATATGATCACTTATTAGAATCATATTTTTGAAAACTGCATGGAATAATACTGCATGACTGTACACAGCCAAACAAACACAAAGAGTCGTAGGACAGGTATATTAGTATACACCCGCAAATTTCGCAGATTCGTCTGGCCTGGTAGAATTCAATGCTCAACACATGTTTGTTTTCCAATTGGTTCAGTTTTTAGCGAGAACATTTTTTTTTTATCCTTGTTAATCGGCACTACCTGATTAGCTTACTTCTCTCCTGGCTGGGCATAGTTGGCTCACGGTCGTAGAGGGGCGTGTCCGAATAACTGCGGTCCAATCATGAACATATGCGATAGTGTGAGTGTTTTTCATTAAAATATGCGACTAAATGAATGCGGGAATTTTCCGCATAAGTATATTTGGTTCAGCACAAATATTATATTTTTTTAATGATTGGAACTATCGGTTTCGTTGCACGTCGCCAACGATAGCTTTTTGACGTGACAACGTCTAATAAATCGATGAACGCAGGCTGCACGCACGAAAAAGTGTCCCGTTACGCTCATTGTACGCTTGCGCCGCATCTATCTCTCTTCCACTCGACTGTTTATAAAGTGAAGTGAAAAGTTAATGTGGTTTTCATTGCTTGTTACAACAAAAATTTCGGCAATAAAAGTTAATTATTCTTGCATTTTAAAAAACTGATTACTAGTATAATCTCAAGTATTTATTCTTTTATTATTAAAATAAAAATTATTCAATTTTATTCATAAAAGTATGCAATAATTTCATCAATGTTTTGTTATGACGTTGTCACGTTAAACTATCGTCCGTAAACCGATTTTACAGACAACCATTTTTTTTTCTACGAAAAAATTCTGGATTTATTTTACACCGTAGAGTTTACATCTAATTATTTCTGTATTGACGTGAACGCAGAAGTGTAAACAAAACGTGGCAGATTAAAAAAAAAGTCGTTCGTTTAAAGCGTGGGAAAGTGACGAGGTGGTTATCAGCATGCTTTACAATACCCGCATTTGTCTCGCTCACTCAAGCCACAATAGGTACTTAACGTCTGTTCCACAGTAGCCCAGTGTGAATGTGAATGCTTCATGGAGATTACCGCTGTGGAAGCTGGCCGGGTAGACGCCGTGTTAGCGTGGTCAGCTGATCGGGGACTTGTAGGCAACACGTCAATGCAAATGCGTGGAACTGTTGCCGCCCGCTACCCGTCAGCCACGCCGATTCAGCTGAATGGCTGATTAGGTCCCGCGCGACATGCAGACGGCTCTCTCGTCGGAACGTTATTTTTTTGCCAGAGATTCACAGCAACCGATCGAAAATACAACCCTTCGTGAGTTATTTGTATAGAGACCAGAAAAATTCGCGATTTCAATTACCTATATCTATTAGTCGCGCATGTTGGCACGCTCGTCGCTTCTGATCACTGTTTTCATATTTATAATATTTATCCACATGTTTCTAGTTTCTACATTCACAACACGTGTCTTAGTTTCATACAAGTGCGAATTTTATATGTGCTAATAAATTATATTCAGTAGTGATTTAAATTTAATATTTTGATTAATATTATTTATTTACTATTCGTAAATATTAGTAAAAAATTGGTGCCTTTATACTTTAACAAGTGTTCCAATAAAATTGAAGTTAACTATCCGTAACTATTATTTATTGATATAGATAAAAAAATATTATTATTTAATATAATTCATACTAAATATTATTAAATTATGAATGCTAAATATTTATTATTGGTTATTTAAATTTACAAAATAAAGAAATAAATTTAATAAAACATTAGATAAAAAATTTGTGATAAAAATTAAAATCGAACATCAAATTAAAATATCATTTTTAATATTTATTATTAAATTGAATAAATAATAACTATTTATAAAATAAATGAACAAATTTAATGAAAACTTTTGATAAAATTGAAAAGTGAATCATAAATTAAGAAAATAATAAATATTAAAATTAAAATTTTGAATTTATTATTAAATTTATTTATTTTATTTTATTAAATAAACAAAAATAAATAGGCTTATTTAAAATTAAGAATCTTATAATATTAAGTACCTACAAAATATGTATATATATATTTATTAGGTATTCTCTAAATTTTATTTTTTGAATTTTTCAAATTTAAACTAAACTTTATTGACTGTGTTGACTATCTTTTTCCAGCCCTTTTATTATTTTATTGTAATTAATTATTTGCTTGCAATTAAAAAGTATTTTTTAATGATGCCAAAGATGTATAACTTCTCACGCCGTACATAAGTACACGCACCCATTTTTTTTTAGAACGAAACATACCACTCGGAAGTTGGAATATGCCTGCTTTGTTGCGAAGATTCAGTTATTTGTAGAGACCGGAAAAATTAGCGGATTCATTTCGTGATAGGCTGAAATTCAAACATGTGTACAATTCTGCTGTTTCTGCTATTGGCTCGTGGTTTAACTGGAGCTCTCTGGGCCAATGAGAGACTATCGACCAAAGATGCGTCGAATCACAAGCTACCCAGTGGAGACGCCTCACAATTTAGTAACCAATGAACACGCGTGTTTACTTGAAAAATGCAGAAGGATAATGGAGGCTATCCTAGAGGTCATTTAATCCGCGAATTTTCCCGGTCCCTAGTTATTTGAAATTACGAAGGACTGTTCGCTTATTTAAGATAAATTCTTCTGTTGCGAAGTCCTGTCGTTAGCTGTAATTTCCATCAGTGTTGGCGCGGTGGGAGGAGGTAGAGGGCCTTGTAAAACTGTAATGACGCTGAGCTGGACCGTGTGAGAGAGAAAGAAAGAGCTCGTGCTGTGACCAGGAGCGAGGGGGGTTGAGCTGGGCCAGCGGACGGACGCTGAGCAAACATCGTTCATGGACCCGTTACTCTCACCACCGCTCTTCTCAGCCTCGTGTTTGCGCTACCGCCGCGGCTCCGCACGTCCGACTGTCCCCCTTCCCCCACCCCCCCTTCTGCTTCACCGTTACGACTAACTAACCTTTCACGTTACCTATTGGCAGAGACATGCCAAATTCGCGGATTCATTTCGCGATAGGCTGGAATCAAAATACGTGTGCCCTTTTACTGCATCAGTGATTGGGCCGCAGTTTTTCTGAATGACACTCGGCCAATGATAAACCTTCAAGAAAAAAGTATCGATTCACTAGAATCCCAGTTAACAGGTGTCACGAGTCAGTAAGCCAATGAGCAAATGTAATTTTCCCGCGTGCATAGAGGATCATGGAGTATATCATACAGGTCATTGAAATCGCGAATTTTTCCGGTCTCTACATATTGGTAGAGACATGCCAAATTCGCGGATTCATTTCGCGATAGGCTAGCATCAAAACAACTATACCTTCGTACCGCTTCTGCGATTGGCCCACATTTTGTCCGGGGAACTGTGAGCCAATGGGAAACACTAAACCAAGAAAGTGCCGAATTACGGACAGCCTAGTTGAGACGTCTCACGCGTCAGTAGCCAATGAACAGGTGTCATTTCCGCGAGTATTTAAAGGACTGTGGAGTCTATCCTAGAGTTAAATGAATCCGCGAATTTTGCAGGTCTCTACTATTGGTAGAGACCGGAAAATTTCGCGGATTCATTTCACGATATGCTAGAATCCACCTTTATATTGCTTCTGTGATTGGCTTACAGTTTATCTGAAGGACTTTGAGCCAATGGAAAACCTTCAACAGAATTATGGAATCACGAGCATCCCAGATAAAGAGTTATCACTAGGGGCAGGCATTTTTCGAGAAAAAAATCTGAACGTCTTTTAGTCTGCAACACGGTATAACCGCACCAGCGGTTTATTCGTTGTGATTGGCGGCCGTCAGAGAAAGACGTCGTTGCCTTGTCTGACCTGAGCCACTCAGGACGCGTTTACTTCCGCAATGAATCACTGTGATTGGTGTTGTAACAACCGACATGTTACCTGAAAGAAACTCACCCAATCGCGAAACATGTAAGATGCTACGGTGTTTTAACTTTCATCTAGTCTCGGAATATTTTCGCGAAATATGCATGCCCCTAGTTATTGTGAATGTATATATTTTTTTTCATGATGAAGTTATTGTCGCCACTCTATAGCCTATTCCACGCCAAACAGAGCAAATGGCGAACACTGTTGCCAGATTGATAATTACTACCAGGCTTGTTAAAATTAAAAATCCTATTATGAATACTACCGATAGTTATGATAAGTTTAAGTTTATTTTTAATTTTACGTATTTTTTGATTTATTCTAACATCATAAATTCGTGGATCTTGATAAATTT